>NW_027361823.1:1770000-2370000 GCF_039654945.1 Dendrobates tinctorius | reverse complement strand
GGGGCTACAAATTTCCATGTGTGAATGGACAGGCAGAACACATGGGGGTGCACATGAACACCCCTCCTTTCCCTTCAATGAAACTGAAGGGGGATAGCCATTCTGTCAGTCCCATATATTTAAATGGAACTGTGGTCGAACATCTACATCACTGGTCCATTTACACAGGGAACTTTGATTTTGGATTGGTAGGAATTTCAGTGGTCATACATGCAGCAATCGTACATCTATCACTTTTCCTGATAAATCCCTCTCTCCAGAGGGCGCTTATGAGCAGGGCCAGTTTTAGACAAAGTGGGTCCCTGGGCAAGCGCTTAAAGTGGGGCCCAAAAGGTTAACATATTGCATGCAGAAACATTTCGGTTGTATTTACATGCACTGAGTTCAGGCTATTAAATGAGCATGATCGATAATAATGAAGTCATTCAAAGTTTGTTTCCCATCCTCTTTACACCGGCTGAGGAAGAATGATGGGCACAGAACGATCACTAGTAGATCAATATGTCCCCATGCAGTATCATGTTAGCAGCAGCATATCTGATGTTTTCGTTGGGCGATGTACTGCTGAGAAGAATGATTTTTGTTTCAGCATAAACAATCCAATCACTCAATGAATTGTTAACCAAAACAACCCAATAAATATTATTAAGGCAAAAACTAAAGTTCAATTCATACACCACAAGAAATAAGTATAAATTGCCAACTATACAAATTTTATTGAATGCAATAGCATAATATACATTACTTAATGAAGAACACTAATAAAATAAGGACACTGCTATCCAAATAGGGAGCCTATATTGCACAATTGCCCAAAATAGCATATACTAATTGAATGAGTGCATAAAGAACATTATACATATGCTATATTAATAACACATATTGGGGTTACATCCATAAAAATGCATCTGAACTGAAAAGAACTTTCCACAGTGGAAACAGGCATAACCAATCAACAAGTTCATATGGATCCTAGGAATACATATTGTACTACTCAGCTATTACTAAGTACCTCGACCATAGTGCATTAAAGTATGTACCCAAAAGAAGTATGTGAATAAAAGGATGTTTCCAAGAAGGCACTTACATGATTAAAGTGTTTGGCGCTGGCTTCCCCGTCGCCCCAACGCGTGTTTCGCTTCTTCGTCAGGAGGCGCCACTCGGCCATGCGCTAGGATAAGACTGTATTTACAGACTATGTGGAGTGAGTGATGTATGCACGTATGAATGTCTCTGGTGAATGACTCATTAAGTAACCCCTACCCTTGGTACGCATGTGTTGTGCAGCCTAGCCTGCTAGCGCCCAGGCTTAGGTGTAGGTAGGACAGAGGTTGAGTAAGGCATCAGCCCTCACCAGGGACTCGGCACGCCTCAGTGCACGTGCTCCACTTCATAGCCAGCGTCTATAGCGGCGCTCGCGGCAGCGGCGCCGCATGCTCAGTGGGCCTAGAAGGACTCTAACCCCGTGTCCTTGGAGTAGAGTTCTGTGGCCATACACTGTGCGCTCTTTTGGCCGGGCTCTGTGAGCTAAACAGTCTCCGGCATCTACTTTCAGCGGTTGTGCGACTCTGTGCATTAACAGAGTTCGCACCTGTTCACATTGGGTGACGTAACCCACGTGTGACTGTTTTTACGCCACTCTATTCTCCCGCCATTACCTAGCAGCAGTGTACCACCTCTGCACGGTGGACCCCGGGCTGCGAACGCACCTACAATTATTTTATAATTTGGTGCGTTCCGCCAGCCCTAACACGTATAAAGTGCAAAGGCCCAGCATATGGGAGAGGGGGGGCAGAGGGGGGCACCTCCTTACATCCCTCCCCCCTAAAACATGGCTGTCCCCGGCCATAACGACCTCAGAATGGTTAAGAACAGTTCAAAAACTTTAATAAACTTCAAATGTAAGAGTCTTAGTCTCTCTCAAAAATAAGTCTGTCAGACCCTTGTCCCCTTGCTTCTGGGACCGGCAAACAGTCATACTGGCCCGATGGCCAACTTATGTTACCGTCTTGAGTTGGCTTGGTCCTCGGGTCCTCCTAAACAAACTCTCCCCCTCCCCCCTTTGACCAGACCATGGGCTAGCAGCAAAGGGGTGCGCTGGGCTCAACAGGGGGCCAGTCCAAGGTAAAAACAGGGGACTAAGTCCCAAGTGCAGAAAGTCTTTGCCACAGCCACACACACAGTCAGTTAACCCTCAGGCCTGTGACCCAGCAAGGGATGCACAAACATGCACAAATAACTTGGAGGGGGGGAATAAACAGTACTTAGTCCTTCAACAGTGACCATGGTGGCCACTCCTGATGCCTCAGTCGTGCTAGAACACTGTACTTAAAGGAGCCACATCAGTCTATGCATGGCCGCTGGTTGGTGTAATGGGCCTCATGCGGACCCTGCACAGCTATATATGTGTGGCATGAGGATCCACTGGAGGAGGAGTCTCCACTGTTCCTCCGGCTCTGCACCCCCTCCAGTGGTGGCCCCACAGCTCCCAGAGCCTCCAGCCCCACAGCTCCAAGAGCTTCCTGCTCTGTTGGCACATTAGCAGCCGCCTCACTGCGTCTAGGCGCCACTCTCTCCTGTACATCTGCGGGAACTGCGGATGTGGCAAAAGGTCGTTCATCCCACTGAGCCTCCTGCAGTGGGCTTGCCTCCCAATCACAGGCCATTCTTGCGGCGCGGCCACCGCATATGGCCCTCGGGGCCCTTATTCCTTCACAAAGGCAACTCAGTTCCCTTCCTGCAGAGGACCATGGAAAGCCCGGTATTTCCATATACTTTTACTCCAGTCTCAAGCTCCTGAATGAACCCGGATCCACGGGCTTGGTCGAGAGAAGAAGCGGTAAGAGCACTGCATTGTTAAAGAACTGTAGAGCCCCAGTTCCTTCACTGCTGTTTCAGCGGCAGGAGCAATGGCGGCAGCAGCAGTCACAGTCCTCAAGGCGATTCCTGGATGCTTATAGTCCTCGACAGGGCACTACTCAGTCCTGGTGCCTGCTTCACTGCCTGTGGGTCCGGAGCAGCAGTCTTTACTTCCCCCTGCTTGGGTGTAGTCAGCTCCTGGTTACTGCAGAGCACCTTGCCCTGGGCAAGCCTGGGTTAACCCCTTCTGTCCCTGCCTCTAACATGTGTAAACAAATATGTAAAACACAGAGAACAATACAGCACCACACATTACATTAACACATATATGACATATTGCAAAAACAGCGCATTACAACAACAAAACATTAATATATACTGTAAATACACCATTCTGGTGCCGCATAAAGTGCACAGGCCCGGCACAGAGAAGAGAGGGGCAGACGAGGGTCCCCACCACCTCCTTACACTGGCACCAGGCCCCTCTGACTCATGGACCCCATAGCAGCCCTTCCCATGAGAATACTGCATATGTATGCAATTAAATTGTTTAAGTCAATAGGAGTCATACAAAATCTTATCCAGCAACCTCCTGCTAGTGGTGCCTCAAGAAAACTAGAATTTGGTTACCGTATTTAAAGTTAACATGTCATCACATAATGACCTATTATTTTAATCAGGCTATGTTATTAAATGTGTATTCTAAACGTTTTTGGCAACACTTTTTATTAGGATCTTTATTAAAAGAAAAAATTAAATCTTGCATTTTTTACACTGTCCACTGGGGCTCTTTTAGACTCTAGTTTGCTGAATTTCCTGCCGTTTCAGAAAATATACATGTACATTAGCCACAATGAACAAACATACTCATCTATGTATTGGAGCATCTAATGAGAGCGTGCAAAGGTCATTGTGAAAGGAGGGGTATTCTGTGCTTTCAACTATAAATGGAGGTGTTAGGCCATGTGCACACGCTGCGGTTTTTGCTGCGGTTTTGGCGGCTGCGGATCTGCAGCAGTTCTGCAGACAGTGTACAGTACAATGTAAGTCTATGGGATTTACAATCTGCTGTGCACATGCTGCAGATTTTTAACTGCGGAAAAGCTGCGGTTTTGAATCCGCAGAAAGAAATGACATGTCAATTCTTTTCTGCGGATTCTGCTGCGGTTTACCATCTCCTCCACTGTAGAGGTGATAAACCGCAGGTCATTTTACCTGCAGGTCTGCAGATAAAAAAATCCGCAGCCCAATCCGCAGCGTGTGCACATAGCCTTAGCTGTCATTGTAATCCTGCCTCTGATGAGAAGGAAACTGCTGTAAGCTGTTACTGAACATAAGGTGCAGGATTCTTCAAAGCTTTTGTGCCACAAAACTGATGTAAAAGCTTTGAAAAGTCTATTTTTATGCGTAATGAGGAATTGCCCCCCAAAATGGGACTTTTGGCATCGTCATACTAATTTGGTTTAGCTCTGCCGAAATGGACAGACATAGGGCACAGCTGGGGAGTAGCCGCGGTGAGATGGGGCCATTCATGAAAAGTCGTGGCTTTTTTAATTCATAAATCCTACTCTGTTTCTATGAGTGGAGTAGCACTTCTGATGCAGAGCAGGGAAGCTCACGTCACTCAGAAAAGGCATCAATTTATTAATGAAGTTGGTGCCTCTTCTATTCCATTAAGACTGGTGTACTGCGAGCATGCCCTATGCCAGGCATGATGAATGGGACCATGAGGCCACGTTCACACATTCAGTAGTTTACATCAATATATGTAACCCAAAACCAGGAGTGGGTGATAAATACAGAAGTGGTGACGTGTTTCTATTCTACTTTTCCTCTGATTGTTTCTCTACTGATTTTGGCTACAAATACTGATGTAAAATATTGATCAAATACTGCATGTCTGATCGTGGCCTAGGAGTTTGAAAAAGCCCTAGTGGCCTGTGTGAAAATTGCAATATTACTAACTTTGCTTTTTAATAAAGTTTGTAACGTAAAAAAAATAAAGACAACATTTTTTTCAAAAAGTATTGATGAAAGCTTTGAGCACTCCTGTACATGTTATACAAAACCTGAGTTAAACTATCTGATGACACATTCACTTTATGTCTGTGGCTATGTGAAAGGAAACAAGTGTCTTGGGGTTCTGCACCACGTATATGGATGTTTTATTATATCACAGGCACATTTCAACCTAAAACTTTTACTCAACATTAAAGTTACACTTTGAGCTGTTTTTACATAAAGCAGAAAACCCCTTTATAGAGCAGCCCCACTTCATTCTCTACTACAATTAGACATTTTTTATTGAATTTTACAAATATTCTTGTTTCCTATACATACATTTATGAAGAGTAAACCATTGTACGGTACTATGCTGACCGGGAAGTCGCAGTGTTTCACAATCCCCATAGTAACCCATCACTGATGACTACCTCTATGTGATTTATTTATGATGAGTCTGAACAATAATTTGGTCTGTCTTAGTGAAATTGCATCAATTGTTTTCCCATCTTTAGTAACCTCTTGTCTATTGGATGTGCTTATGCCCTTCGGTGTCCTCACGGCTATCCAGATGCCAGCCAGCATATTTTGTCCTTTAGTGCCATTGATCCCACTTTACATACACTGTATTCCCCAATCCATGCAGTAACAAGTAATACATTCATATGCGATGACCCATGACATCTAATGGAACGTGTGCTCCATATACGGGGCTTTTCAGCTGAACAAAAACATCTCTTTTCTCAATTCGATTTTGTCTATTGATTTTCAAGATGTGCAAGTTACAAAAATGATAATATGTGGCTTCAACCAGGTCATATGAAAATGCCAACAATGTACGGTTTTAAGGTCATTAAATGTAATATTATAGACTTTGAAAGCTGCCGAATCCGATATATTTTCTCCTATCATCCCTAAACCTCCCTCCATTACGCTGACATTAAAAGCAATACGCCACCCCAGCCTAAGGGGGTACCATAATATGTGGGATATGTTATATGGGTATTGATTGAATGTTGATGGCACTGATGATAAGCTAGCAAACAAAGTGAGAAACCACAGCTGGTACCCTTGATCACAGTGGTGATTATATACAGCCTGCAGATAGAAGGACAGATGGCAGCGGATGACAAGCAAGCAAGAGATACAGGTATTTTTAGTGCGTTTTTTTCAACCATAAAAAATGCATCCAGAAGGAAGGGATGACCCTACAGTATGTCCTCCTCAAAGGGATTGTCCTGGTTTGAGAGCAAAAACTTCTGTCACTCTAAAGGCTGTGACTGCAGACTTCTGATGCCTGACAGTGTGCGATGCCCATGACGTTGTGGCTTCCCGGAATTGACAGTGAAAGTGAGCAGTCACATGACCGCATGTACGCAGTTTGCCTGCATTCGGGCACATGCCGACTAGTCTTATCTGACTTCTCTCAATAGACGTGAATTGAGAGAAGTTCCTACATGCCTAGTCAGCAAATAGCATACATGTGATCTAATCATGTGACCACTTGTTCCCACCAGCAATACCAGAGAATCATGACAATGTGTTTACCGAATGCTGTCATGAGTCTGAAGTCTATAGTCACATAGAATGACTGTAGACTTTGCTCTCACACCTTTTAAAGGTATACTGTCCCCAGGAACAAAAAGTGCTATAAACCTGCAGATACAGGGTTAATCTGCAGGTAAATAGAGTTATTAACCTGCCTGGTGCCCGCACTTAGCAAAACGCTCAGGGAGAAAATTAACTTTATTCTCCCCAACAGCATTCCAGTTTTAGTCACTGGGGTGGCGTGGGTGCGTGTTCGGTCAACAATTTGTGTATAAAGAACAAGGCTATTTTTAATAACCAGCTAAGGCAAAGCAGATTGCTGCGTGCAGATATTAATAGCCTGGGACAGTCCATGGATATTGGCCCTTTCTCAGCTTAATAAGACCATCCCTCAGCTACCCCAGAAACGGTGTATCCATTAGAAACTCAGGAAAAAAATTATTTGAATAAAGATTCTCCGACACATTCTCTGGTTGACCCATATATTATTAAAAATTAATCCCAGCAGCTCTGACATAATCCATTTTGGTTCTTGTGGTTCCCACACAGTCAAGCGATTCTCTCCTGCAACCTACATAGGTTACGCTTCATAGGTTACTCACGGTCATGTCTCAAGAGCAATGATATAAGTAACGCCATTGCAATGAGACATGACTGGGAGTGACCTATGCAGCCTCGTTCTCGAGAGTGCATAGGTCACTCGCCATCATGCCTCATGAGTGATGATGGCAGTAACGCCATTGCCTATAAGACATGACCACGAGTGACCCATGCAGCCTTGATTTTGAGTAAATGTTTTGGAATGGCCAAGTCAAAGCCCAGACCATAATCCAATTGAAAATTTGTGGTCAAAATTGAAGATTGCTGTTTACCACAGGAAGCCTTGAATCTTGAAGGAGCTGGAGCAGTTTTGCCCTGAGGAATGGGCAAAAATCCCACTGGCAAGTTTATAGAGACTTATCCAATGTGACTTGCAGCTGTAATTGCAGTAATAGGAGGCTTTACAAAGTATTGGATAGTTATGCACCCCTCAGCCTCTGGCAGCTTTAATTACAGCAGGATCCTACCTTCCCTTATAAATGTAGGCTAATCAGCCCATGAGAGGAGTCTCAAGTAGGATAGGACCCAGCAACGAGAATTATCTTATCATGGCTGCTGGGTACACATGAATTGGCCAAATAATGTGCTAAGTAGTCTCAATTTTTCATATTTTCTAGCTCATTAATGCAATTCAAATTTCATAAATTTCACGTTTGCATGCTATAGCGCCACAGAGTACAACTTTATTTTGTTAGGATTTAACTGTAGCCTACCTGGCATTGCTACGCGTTGTACACTGTCTCGCCCCCCCATATTTTCTATTGGCAAAACATTTTTCCAAATGATTCATGGCAATATGAATTTCAAGGTCACATATTCTCCTCTTTGGACGGTCCTATAGTTTGACTAAACTTAAGGTCATAAATTGGCTCTTACCTCTGTGTTTTTTATCCCTAATCTTGTGTGTGTGGCCCACCTACAAGGAGTGCTGGTTCATGTCAAGTTTCTGACGTAGTAATGTGCACTGTAAGAAATACTGTATATAATAATATAATGCTCCTGTGATTGCTCAGGTTCACTAAGTTTCATATATATATATATATATATATACACTCACTGGCCACTTTATTAGGTACACCATGCTAGTAACGGGTTGGACCCCCTTTTGCCTTCAGAACTGCCTCAATTCTTTGTGGCAGAGATTCAACAAGGTGCTGGAAGCATTCCTCAGAGATTTTGGACCATATTGACATGATGGCATCACACAGTTGGCGCAGATTTGTCGGCTGCACATCCCTGATGCGAATCTCCCGTTCCACCACATCCCAAAGATGCTCTATTGGATTGAGATCTGGTGACTGAGGAGGCCATTTGAGTACAGTGAACTCATTGTCATGTTCAAGAAACCAATCTGAGATGATTCGAGCTTTATGACATGGCGCATTATCCTGCTGAAAGTAGCCATCAGATGTTGGGTACATTGTGGTCATAAAGGGATGGACATGGTCAGCAACAATACTCAGGTAGGCTGTGGCGTTGCAACGATGCTCAATTGGTACCAAGGGGCCCAAAGAGTGCCAAGAAAAAATTCCCCACACCATGACA
Source organism: Dendrobates tinctorius (assembly GCF_039654945.1). Lineage (NCBI taxonomy): Eukaryota > Metazoa > Chordata > Amphibia > Anura > Dendrobatidae > Dendrobates > Dendrobates tinctorius. The sequence continues at coordinate 2,361,447 of NW_027361823.1, read as the reverse complement.
CCACCACCACCAGCCTGAACCGTTGATACAAGGCAGGATGGATCCATGCTTTCATGTTGTTTACGCCAAATTCTGACCCTACCATCCGAATGTCGCAGCAGAAATCGAGACTCATCAGACCAGGCAACGTTTTTCCAATCTTCTACTGTCCAATTTCGATGAGCTTGTGCAAATTGTAGCCTCAGTTTCCTGTTCTTAGCTGAGAGGAGTGGTACCCGGTGTGGTCTTCTGCTGCTGTAGCCCATCTGCCTCAAAGTTCGACGCACTGTGCGTTCAGAGATGCTCTTCTGCCTACCTTGGTTGTAACGGGTGGCAATTTGAGTCACTGTTGCCTTTCTATCAGCTCGAACCAGTCTGCCCATTCTCATCTGACCTCTGGCATCAACATGGCATTTCCGGCCACAGAACTGCCGCTCACTGGATTTTTTTTCTTTTTCGGACCATTCTCTGTAAACCCTAGAGATGGTTGTGCGTGAAAATCCCAGTAGATCAGCAGTTTCTGAAATACTCAGACCAGCCCTTCTGGCACCAACAATCATGCCACGTTCAAAGGCACTCAAATCACCTTTCTCCCCCTTACTGATGCTCGGTTTGAACTGCAGGAGATTGTCTTGACCATGTCTACATGCCTAAATGCACTGAGTTGCCGCCATGTGATTGGCAGATTAGAAATTAAGTCTTAACACACAGTTGGACAGGTGTACCTAATAAAGTGGCCAGTGAGTGTATATATATATATATATATATACACACAGTATATATATGTATATATATATTAAAATAAACCATAGGTTTTTTTTGCTTTTTTTAAATAATAATTTGCATGGAGTGAAACAATAAAGTATATTTTATCTTCCTCTCTCTGTCTTCATATTTTAGTGTTTCACTACTGACCTGACCCTGATTATTAATAAAGCATGTTTTCATCAGTTAGCAGGCTGATAATCTATATATATAATTGTCTTTAATTGTCTTATTCTGTCTGTCTGTAACCGAAATCCCGCATCGCTGATTGGTCGCGCAGCTGTTTGTAACGGTAAGCTGCGCCTGCGCAGTCAGGCGCAGAGCTCAATCGGGTGCAGCGGGCGCAGCGCTTAATCCTTTCCACGCATCCGGCATCGCAGTCCCAGTAATGCTTAGCACAAAGGACCGGATATGACGTCACTCTCGCGAGAGCGCAACGTCATCAGTGGTCTAAGGCGCAAAGCATTACTGGGATCATGAGGAAACGAGATCGGAGGCTGTCGGAAGGTGAGAATAACCTTTTTTTATTTTTTTATATTATTTTTTACATGCTATGTTGGTCGCAGCCTACCAATCAGGGATGTAGACGGCAGCACTGCGCCTGTCGATGATTGGTCATGGCCTACCGGCCACGACCAACATAGCATATAAAAAAATAATAAAAAATAGATGGCCATGGGTACCATAAATCATTACCCAAAAAAATAGTTATATACTCACCTTTGGACGGCCCCCGGACTATTTCCCTTCTCTCACCATGCGCCCGGCATCACGGTCCCAGTAATGCTTTGCGACAAAGACCGTTGATGGCGTAGCGCTCTCGCGAGAGTGACGTCATCTTCGGTCCTTCGTGCTAAGCCTTAGTGGGACCGGAAGATGCCGGGGCAGGAGTGCGCGTGAGAATCGCGCATGCGCATAGCGCTATCCGGCGCCATTTTCCTGAAGATATATTTGCAGTGTGTCTCCAGGAAAATGGCACTGGACAGGGCGGTATGGGCATGCGCATACTCCGGCGCCAGTGCCTCACTCCTTCCCCAGCCTCCGGCAGAACGGGACAGCGCTGGACCACAGGAAAGATGGGTGAGTATAAATGTTTTTTTTTTGGCATGAGTGCAGTTTCCTAGGGGTGAGGGGGACCATACATACCAGGAAAAGGGGGTGAGGGGACCATGCATAACAGGAAAGGGGGGGTGAGGGGGACCATGCATACCAGGAAAGGGGGGTGAGGGGGACCATGCATACCAGGAAAGGGGGGTGAGGGGACCATGCATACCAGGAAAGGGGGGTGAGGGTGACCATACATATCAGCAAAGGGGGGCTGAGGGGGACCATGCATACCAGGAAAGGGGGTGAGGGTGACCATACATACCAGCAAAGGGGGTGACGGGACCATGCATACCAGGAAAGGGGGGTGAGGAGGACCATGCATACCAGGAAGGGGGGGTGAGGGGACCATGCATGCCAGGAAAGGGGGGTGAGGGTGACCATACATACCAGCAAAGGGGGTGTGAGGGGGACCATGCTTACCAGGAAAGGGGGGTGAGGGTGTCCATGCATACCAGGAAAGGGAGGTGAGGGTGACCATATGGGTGACGGGACCATGCATACCAGGAAAGGGGGGTGACAGGACCATGCTTACCAGGAAAGGAGGGTGAGGGGGACCATGCATACAAGGAAAGGAGGGTGAGGGGGACCATGCATACCAGGAAAGAGGGGTGAGAGGACCATGCATACCAGGATTGGGGGGTGAGAGGACCATGCATTCCAGGATTGGGGGGTGAGGGGGACCATACATATCGGGATTGGGGGGTGAGGGGACCATGCAAAGCAGGATAGGGGGGTGAGGGGGCCATGCATACCAGGATAGGGTGGTGAGGGGTACCATGCTTATCAAGATGGGGGGTGAGGGTTACCATGCATATCAGGATTGGGGGGTGAGAGGATCATGTATATCAGGATTGGGGAGTGCATTATTGCATTATTATTAAATCTTCATAAATAAACTACATACATATTCTAGAAAACCCGATACGTTAGAATCGGGCCCCCATCTAGTAACTTATATATAGCCTAGGCGAAATATGTGCTTTTTATAGCCATTCTATTTGGGCAAGTTAGATGAAAAATGTATGTAATTTAATGAGATCATTACTGTAAAAAGTAAGAAAATAGCTCAACTTTCCAAAATATATGAGCACCTAGCAGCAGACATGGGTTCTATTGAGGAGCAAATAGGTGCAGAACAGTGCAGATTTCTGGCTTGTTAAAGCTCATTCCAGAATTAATAGTCAAATTGCTTAAAATGTTGCAAGTAAATCGGAGATTATTGCTGATCTGTGTATTTCACATGCTAAAAAGCCTAAAGGATTGTAAAATAACAATGCAGGAGGAAACCTATCAAATTAATAGCAAAACAGTTTATTTACTGAAAAATGTATCGAATAGGAGCTGAAAAATGTAATAACTAGTGCAGATGGATGCGCTGTTGGTCGTGATGTGCTGTAACTCATAATGAGTTACCTGCGGTTTCTCATTGCGTGCTACGATGTGTGTTTTCGATACACCGCACTCATTATGTAAGAAGAAAGTATATGCAATGTACACCCACCCGTCATACCTGCTGGAACATTTACTTTCTAGCATCTTGTCTTAGAAGTGTTTAAAAATCTCAGAATGCTTCACCCGGCGAATGAGCGTTTTCTCATTCATATTGGTGTTTGTCTGCCTGTTTATAGTGCTTGATCGCGAAGCAAACAATACAAGGAACGCTTGCCAGTGTAAATCCAGCTTAACTTTTGTCCTTTAGTGGAGTACAAGGTCTAGGATTAAAGACCACATGCATAGAAACCGACCCACCAAAATGTCTCTTAGGCCTGGGTCACACTTGCGAATGTGATGTGAGAAACTCGAGTGAGCCTCTCGCATCAATACCCGACACTGCCGCCGACACTCGGGACCGGAGCGTTCAGCTGCATAGAAATACATGCAGCTGCACACTCCGATCCCGATTGCCGGCGGCAGTGCCAGGTATTGATGCGAGAGACTCATGCAAGTTTCTGGGATCACACTCGCAAGTGTGACCCCGGCCTTAGATGAAATGAATTTACGGAGTGCATGGAGCCAAATTGTACAACTCAATTTGCTGTGTAGTGTTCTTTCCTAAGTATCATCGTTCAATTCCTATTCACTTCGACTTGAGCTGAGATACATTACCTAGAAACGGCCACTATACATTGATCAAATAGGTGCTGTTCATGGTACATTCAGCCACCGTCAGAGTTGAAAACAGCTGATTGTTGGGTTTGAGACCCCTTCTAATCTTATACTGAAGACCTCTGAACATCAACATGGCACGTCTGGAAAACCCCTTTAAAATAGTTTATGTATTCATCTTGTGAGTGGCTCTTAAATTAGCACAGGATCTAGAAATCCACCGCTCATGTTTTCCACATTAAAAGGAACACAGACAGCTACGAGGACTTAAAATCGTATAGTAAAATAGACAGCAGCTATGAAACTCTGTCCCAACGTCCTCTGCTTAATAGCTATCTTGAAGCCTTATCTGTCCAACATATGTGGGCTTAAAGTGATCATTTAACCTTCTCACCAAGACGCTATCAGCCGTATTGACTCAGTGATAGTAATTTTGTCCTGTCCCTCTTAGAGCTTTTTCTGCTTTATGTGTTAACAAGGATTCAAGTTGCTGCCAGTCATGACATATATCTCCTAATCTAGACAGAGTAGGTGAGCATTTCTTCAAAGTCTCAAGGCCATTTTCATTAATTCTTTCTTTTTGAACATTTTACTTTTAAGTATTGTGAGACATTCATGTGACCAAAATGAAAATAATATTAGTTTCCACATTAAGGTCAAAATGTAAGAGTCATTTCAAGCAAAACATATTTAAAGGAAACCTTACAGTCCCCCGTGTCCTCCAATTATCAGCATTCAGCTTTGTGTGATTAAACTACCTCCCTAACCATTCCTGCATGGCATAATTCAGTTAAATAAATACTTCAAAAAAGCATTTATAAACTCCGCTTTTCCTATGCTAATGAGGGCTTTGACTATTCGATGGGGCGTAAGTTTCCCTAGACTAGTCAGCCCTCTTTCCATGTTACTATGCCCCTGTAGGCGTGATAACGTAATTTGCATGAGCCGATGTCATCACCAGCTCATGCACATCTGCGCATGCAGGCCGTTCATCCCGGCAGAGTCACTGCATCTCCGAGGCTGGGTGTGCACTTGTCGGCTTCAGAGGTGTGCAAAGCACATGACCAGAAGCATGCATGCGCAGATGTGCATGAGCTGGCGATGACACCGGCTCATGCAAATTACGTTATCACGCCTACAGGGGCATGATAATATGGAAATAGGAAACTAACATCCCATCGACTAGTCATAGCCCTCATAAGCATAGGAAAAGCAGAGGTTATAAATGCTTTTTTGAAGCATTTATTTAACTGAATTATGTTATACAGGGATGGTCAGGGAGGGAGATTAATCATACACAGGTGAATGCTGCTGGATTGGAGGGCATGGGGGACCTGACAGGTCTCCTTTAACCCCTTCATGACCCAGCCTATTTTGACCTTAATGACCTGGCCATTTTTTGCAATTCTGACCAGTGTCCCTTTATGAGGTAATAACTCTGGAACGCTTCAACGCATCCTAGCGATTCTGAGACTGTTTTTTCGTGACATATTGGGCTTCATGTTAGTGGTAAATTTAGGTCAATCATTTTTGCGTTTATTTGTGAAAAAAACAGAAATTTGGCGAAAATTTTGAAAATTTCGCAATTTTCAAATTTTGAATTTTTATTCTGTTAAACTAGAGAGTTATGTGACACAAAATAGTTACTAAATAACATTTCCCACATGTCTACTTTACATCAGCACAATTTTGGAAGCAAAATATTTTTTTGTTAGGAAGTTATAAGGGTTAAAATTTGACCAGTGATTTCTCATTTTTACAACAAAATTTACAAAACCATTTTTTTTAGGGACCACCACTCATTTGAAGTCACTTTGAGGGGTCTATATGGCAGAAAATACCCAAAAGTGACACCATTCTAAAAACTGAACCCCTCAAACTACTCAAAACCACATTCAAGAAGATTATTAACCCTTCAGGTGTTTCACAGCAGCTAAAGCAATGTGGAAGGAAAAAATGGACATTTTAATTTTTCCAACACAAATTTTCTTTCAGCATCAATTTTTTCATTTTCACATGGGCAACAGGATAAAATGGATCCTAAAATTTGTTGGGCAATTTCCCCTGAGTACACCGATACCTCATATGTGGTCATAAACCACTGTTTGGGTGCATGGCAGGGCTCAGAAGGGAAGGAGCGCCATTTGACTTTTTGAATGGAATATATGCTGGAATACTTAGCGCTTGCCATGTCGCATTTGGAGAGTCGCTGTGTGCCTAAACACTGGAGCCCCCCTACAAGTGACCCCATTTTGGAAGCTAGACCCCCCAAGGAACTTATCTAGATGCATAGTGATCACTTTGAAACTTTGAACCCCCAGGTGCTTCTCAAATTGATCCGTAAAAAAAAAAGTACTTTTTTTTCACAAAAATTATCTTTTAGCCTCAGTTTTGTCATTTTCACATGGGCAACAGGACAAAATGGATCCTAAAATTTGTTGGGCAATTTCTCCTGAGCACACCAATACCTCATATGTGGTCATAAACCACTGTTTGTGTGCCTAAACATTGGAGCTCTCCCACAAGTGACACCATTTTGGAAACTAGACCCCTTAAGGAACTTATATAGATGTGTAGTGAGCACTTTGAACCCTCAAGTGCCTCACAAAAGTTTATAACATAGAGCAGTGAAAATAAAAAATCATTTTTTTTTCCTCAAAAATGATATTTTAGCACGCTATTTTTTATTTTCACAAGGGTAACAGGAGAAATTGGACCACAAAAGTTGTTGTCCAGATTGTCCTGAGTACGCTGGTACCCCATATGTGGGGGGAACCACTGTTTGGGCACACGTTGGGGCTCAGCAGGGAAGTAGTGACATTTTGAAATGCTGACTTTGGTGGAATGGTCTGCGGGCGTCATGTTACATTTGCTGAGCCCCTGTGTGCCTAAACAGTAGAAACCCCCCACAAGTGACCCCATTTTGGAAACTAGACCCCCCAAGGAACTTATCTAGATGTGTGGTCAGCACCTTGAACCCCCAAGTGCTTCACAGAAGTTTATAACGCAGAGCCGTGAAAATAAAAAATCATTTTTTTCCCTCAAAAAAAATGATTTTTAGCCCGCAATTTTTTTTTCACAAGGGTAACAGGATAAATTGGACCCCAAAAGTTGTTGTCCAGTTTGTCCTGAGTACGCTGATACCCCATATGTGGGAGATGACCACTGTATGGGCACACGTCAGGGCTCGGAAGGGAAGTAGTGACGTTTTGGTATGCAGACTTTGATGGAATGGTCTGCGGACATCATGATACATTTGCAGAGCCCTTGATGTACCTAAACTGTGGAAACCCCCCACAAGTGACCCCATTTTGGAAACTAGACCCCATAAGGAACTTGCCTAGATGTATGGTGAGCACTTTCAACCCCCAAGTGCTTCACAGAAGTTTATAATGCAGAGACATGAAAATGAAAAAAACTTTTTTTTCACATAATAATTTTTTAGCCCCCAATTTTTTATTTTCTCAAGGGTAACAGGAGAAATTAGTCCCCAAAAGTTGTTGGGCAATTTTTCCTGAGTACGCTGATACCCCATATGTGGGGGTAAACCACTGTTTGGGCACACGTCGGGGCTTGGAAGGGAGGGAGCACCGTTTGACTTTTTGAACGCAAAATTGGCTGGAATCAATGGTTGCACCATATCGCGTTTGGAGACCCCCTGATGTGCCTAAACAGTGGAAACCCCTCAATTCTAACTCCAACCCTAACCCCAACACACCCCTAACCACAACCCTAACCGCCAACACATCCCTAAACCTAATCATAAACCTAACCCCAACACTAACCATAACACTAACCACAAGCCTAACCCTAATTCTAACCCTAACCCTAATTCCAACCCTAACCCTAATTCCAACCCTAACCCTAATTCCAACCCTAACCCTAATTCCAACCCTAACCCTCTTTCCAACCCTAACCCTCTTTTCAACCCTAACCCTCTTTTCAACCCTAACCCTCTTTCCAACCCTAACCCTAACCCTCTTTCCAACCCTAACCCTCTTTCCAACCCTAACCCTCTTTCCAACCCTAACCCTAACCCTCTTTGCAACCCTAACCCTAACCCTAATGGAAAAATAAAAATATTTTCTTTATTTTATTAGCTATGCCTACCTATGGGGGTGATAATCGGGGGGTTCATTTACTTTTTATTTCATTTTGATCACTGTGAGAGTGATCAAAATGAAATAATGGAATCTGCAGCCGGCAGATTCGGGCGGGCGCACTGCGCATGCGCCCGCCATTTTCCAAGATGGCGGCGCCCATGAACCGGACCCGCCAGACACCGGGAGCGACAGGGGGACTTAGAAGGTGCTGGGGGTGGTGAGAGTGGGTGAGGGGGGATCGGAAGCTGGCGGGGAGCGGAGGGAATGGGAGGGGGCAGATGATGATGGCGGCAGATCGCCGCTGTCATTCAGTGGTGGGGGGGCGATCGCCGGTGGGGGGGCGAATCGGTGTCTCCAGCCATGTCCAATGCTACTGCAGCATCGGCCATGGCTGGATTGTAATATTTCATCAATTTTCATTGATGAAATATTACTATCGCTCTGATTGGCTGTTTCACTTTTAACAGCCAATCAGAGCGATCGTAGCCACGTGGGGGTGAAGCGACGCCCCCTGTGGTGAATTACAAAGCCCCCTGTATCTGCGGGTCATGTGACCTTTCATTGACCCCGGTCACCCGACCCGCAGGGGGGCTTTGAATTCATGACACAGGGTATACGTCATAGGTCGGATTGGCACCGACTTTCATGACGCATACGCTGTGTCACAGGTCAGGAAGGGGTTAAAGGGGTTGTCCGGGCTTTTCACATAATCTCAGTACATATCTGGGCTGCAGAATTATGACAATAAGTAATTTACTTTCTGTTACTAGTTTGCACGGTTTTCTAGATATTCTGAACAGAAAATCCAAGGGGGGGGTGTTATGGCATTGAAATGAGAACTAGTCGTAATCTCCTACTCTACTCCAAACATGCCCTCTATAGCAACAACCCCACCCTCCATAGCTACAGGCCCTCCCCGTCCATATGAAGCAGCCCTCCTCACACAGTAACAAATCCTCCCCCTCTAGCAGCCTCACTGCAGAGAGCAGCTGCTCCTCCCCCAGACACACACTGAACAGTGATCTATGGAAAGTGAAACTAATGAGGAGGGAAAATTGTCCTGTATTCTGGGCCACTCCATGATTACAATACATAGCTCATTATCAGTAATTCCTTCCCTCACTGTCCCAGGCTGCTGGCAGCAGTGAGAACAGACTGTGTGATGGCCAGTGATGAGGGTCTGCAGCTTCTAATCTGCACAGGGGATGGCAGTCTCTGATGTAATCTGTTGTGTGACAAAGCCTCTGCTGTGTGAATGAGACAGCTGTGTCACTGATGTCTTCACGCAGCAGCAGATTTGGTGCAGTGTATGTGTGAGCACTGTGTCTCTAATGACACAAATACTGATGGGAGCAGCCTGTCCAATCAGCAGTGAGGCTGCTAGAGGGGAGGATTTGTTATTGTGTGATGAGGGCTTCTTCATGTGGACGGGGAGGGCCTGTAGCTATGGAGGGTGGGGTTGTTGCTATAGAGGGCATGTTTGGAGTAAAGTAGGAGGTTACGACCAGTTCTCATTTCAATGCCATAACACACCCCCCCTTGGACGTTCTGTTCAGAATATCTAGAAAACCGTGCAAACTAGTGGCAGAAAGTAAATTACTTATTGTCATAATTCTGCAGCCCAGATGTGTACTGAGATTATGTAAAAAGCCAGGACAACCCCTTTAATATGGGTGCAGTACGCCATGATGACTATTTGATGCATTTTTTTGCTGCATATTTTGCTTCATTTTTCTGTGATGATCTCTAATGCTATGGAAATTGATGTGCAGTACTGTATGTGTTCTCTAAAAATGAATTTCATCAATAAGGTTTTAATGTTTTCAAAGCCAAATATGAGGAAGCATTAAAAACAAAGCAGTTTTATATAAAACCTGAAATGACAAAAAGCTTAACTAGAAAAAAGCACAATAAAAACGCATGTAAAACAAAATTATTAAAAAAATCAGCTATTTGGTGCAGAAATGCTGGCAAAAATATGCAGCTTCAAAAACACACCAAATACTCATTTTGGAAATTTAGCCTATGGGGTGTAAAAATATAGCAGTGGGCAATGAGCTCCTATTCCTGAAGGGCCAATAGGACCTTAATGGTACAAAATATAACAGGACAATCATATCTTACATTTGTGGCATAGTAATGTCGTATATACAGATCTATCTCTCTATGATTACTACAAATACTTTATCAGGAAAATGAGTACAGATCCAGTACAACCATCCAGCAATAAAAGCAGACTTTTTTTTAGAAACTATTAAAAACACAGGATCCAAGATGCTTGCTAAAAGTTGACGCGTTTCTGGGGCGCACGGGCAAGCTTAATCAAAAATGTGTAGTTAAAAGGAAAACCAATGTGTAAAATATGCTTTTTTTGCATGCGCTTTTGATGCTTTTTTAATGCGTTTTTCCCATTCATTTGAATGGGTGAAAACTCTGAAATAATTGACATTCTGTAGATTTGAAACTTCAAATCCGCAAGAAAAAATAAGCAGCATGTGCATGAGATCTCAAAAATGTCCTTAATTTTGCTGGAAAATGTACCAAAAATGCAATACCCAAAATGTGGAATTAGCTGCAATTAATTTTAAACATAGGTGTACTGTATAAGCAAAGGCAGGCATAGTACTGCGATGAGGCTCGACCACTACTCTCATCCGATGAGTAATGGTGTCCAGACGTACAGTGTTCTGCATCATATTATAAAATTATAAATATTTGCAATTGTATCAGAAGTTTCCAAATTAATCAATCAATCAATCACCTTTTGCTATTTATTTAACCTTTGTTGAGATTTTTTACAGTCTTGTTATAGATGGTCAACCAAGCGCAATACATAACCACTATATTATTAGAGTGGACTTTTTCCCTTTCTGTGCTGTGCGACCACGCATGCGCAGTCAAATATTAAGAACACCAGGGAGAGAGCCCAGTTTGCTTGTACGGTTATGGAAGCTGTATTTTGCAATTCCAAAATTATGGTCACATCTGCAGCTCTGAAGCACTACCAAACCAAGAAAGTGAGTCAAGCAGATGAAAATTAGGAACCTAACACCAAAAACATTGAAAAAAAGGCACAATAAATTGTCTTAGGGCTTGTAACATTATGTTTTTCATAGCTAGATGGTTATTGACCTTTGGTAAAAATGTTGGGCTTAGTTGACCAAGGGCAAAGAAGCTGTTGAGTAGGAATTAGAGGTTCTATTTCCTAGGGACTCCTTCGACCACAGTGCCTTGGTACCATGGAACATTTTTCTGTGACAATAGAATTTTTTAATATAGTAATACTGACTATAAAACAATGAAAATCCAATTAATGAAAACACATAGCACCTCTGAGTCATTCACGTTATATTGGATTAAGATGTACATAATTATTTCTAATAATACTTATTTTCTCACCTGCTGCTGTCTGATAAATTGGCAGTAAAAAGAAACCATTTGCCGCAAACTACATTTCTGACAGATATATTTTTAACTATGTACATTTTAAATGTTTAGCAAATGACAAAAAGCTAAAAGTCCAGTCCCTTTACCTAGAATATGTGTTCCTGCTGTGCATTTTATTACACTTGTTTCATTTCTGCATTTAAATAATTCAATGAAGTAATAAAAAATGTAATTTAATAAGACATCAAATGCTGTTAGACGAATGAGATGCAAGAGAGTGCTGAATCAAGGCTGTCCGTGGGCAATAAATGAATGTTGGCCAAACCCAATATTTTTGATAGAATGGCCAATTATGTAATGTGTATGGTGATGACCCAAATGTGCAAGATGTCAGTTGTCAGGAGAAAGAAGGTTTGGGCATCTTAGATTTCATTGTGCTTGATCCTCTTGTTCTCCTGCTAAGTATGCATATATAATAATAATAATAATTTTTATTTATATAGCGCCAACATATTCCGCAGCACTTTACAATTAAGCGGGGACATGTACAGACAATAAATTCAATACAAGTTAAGACAATTCAAACAATGACATTAGGAGTGAGGTCCCTGCTCGCAAGCTTACAATCTACAAGGAAATGGGGGGACACAGTAGGTGAGAAATGCTTGTTAATTCAGGTCTGGCAATTATATTAGGGATTTTCATATAAAGCTGCATGATCCGGTCATCAGCCCGTGTGTTTAAGCGCAATAGACAAGTATCAAGTGCAGTTATCATGTGCATGAAGGGTGTGGAGACAGATGAATAGTAGGGTGCAGATTCAGAATAATATTTGGAAGGAGGGAACAGGGCAAAGTTAGCTTGCTGAGTAGTTGATGTGATAGGCTTCTTTGAAGAGATGGGTTTTCAAAGCGCGCTTGAATAGGTCAGGGCTAGGTATCAGTCTGATCGTCTGGGGAAGTGCATTCCAGAGAGCTGGAGCAGCACGAGAGAAGTCTTGGAGACGGAGGTGCGAGGTTCGGATTACGGGGGATGTTAGTCTTAGGTCATTTGTAGAACGGAGGGCACGTGTAGGGCGATAGACAGAGATGAGAGAGGAGATATAAGGCGGTGCAGAACAGTGGAGAGCTTTGTGGGTGAGAGAGATGAGTTTATACTGGACCCTGTAGCGAATAGGTAGCCAGTGTAATGACTGGCACAAGATGGAGGCATCGGTGAAGCGGCTGGACAGAAATATGACCCTGGCTGCCGCATTCAAGATGGATTGGAGAGGAGAAAGTTTGGTAAGAGGGAGACCGATCAGAAGAGAGTTGCAGTAGTCCAGGCGAGAATGAATAAGAGCGACAGTAAGAGTCTTAGCAGTGTCAAAGGTGAGAAAAGGTCGGATTCTGGAGATGTTTTTAAGATGCAGGTGACAAGAGCGACTGAGTGATCGGATGTACGGAGTAAAGGAAAGTTCAGTGTCGAATATGACCCCAAGACAGCGGGCATGCTGCTTGGGAGTTATGGTTGAACCCTCCAGGGTTATTTCGATGTTAGGTAGTGTGAGGTTAGTAGAGGGGAGAAACACAAGAAGTTCAGTTTTAGAGAGATTTAGTTTCAGATAGAGGGAGGACATGATGCTAGAGACAGCAGACAGACAATCCTTGGTATTTTGAATTAGGGTAGGGGTGATGTCAGGGGAAGAAGTGTATAATTGGGTGTCATCAGCATAGAGATGATACTGGAACCCAAATCTGCTGATTGTTTGTCCAATAGGGGCAGTGTATAAAGAGAAGAGGAGGGGGCCTAGGACTGAGCCCTGCGGGACCCCGATAGTAAGGGGACGAGAAGAGGAAGAGGAGCCAGAAAAAGATACAGTGAAGGAGCGGTCAGAGAGGTAGGAGGAGAACCAGGAGAGGGCTGTGTCCTTGAGGCCTATAGAGCGGAGCATAGTGAGGAGGAGCTGGTGATCCACAGTGTCAAATGCGGCAGAGAGATCCAGGAGAATCAGCAGGGAGCAATGACCTTTCGATTTAGCTGTTATTAAATCATTAGAGACTTTAGTGAGGGCAGTTTCAGTAGAGTGTAAAGAGCGGAAACCAGATTGTAAGGGGTCGAGAAGAGAGTTATCCGAGAGATAGCGGATTAGACGGGAGTGGACCAGGCGTTCCAGGAGTTTAGAGATGAAGGGAAGGTTATAGACAGGTCTGTAGTTAGCAGTGCAGTTCTGGTCCAGGGATGGCTTTTTAAGTAAAGGGGTTATGATGGCATGTTTAAATGAGGAGGGAAATATACCTGAAGAAAGAGAGAGGTTAAATATTTTAGTCAGGTGAGTGGTGACCACTGGTGAGAGAGACTGCAGGAGCTGTGAAGGAATAGGGTCACTGTTGCAGGTTGTAGGCCGAGCAGAAGCGAGGAGCTTGGAAACTTCTTCTTCTGAAACAGGCTCAAAGATGTCTAGTGAGCTTGAGGTGCGGCAGGGAAGGGGATCCAGGCACTGAGGAGATAGGGCTGAGATATCCTGATGGATGTGGTTGATTTTTTCTAGGAAATAAGTGGCCAGATCCTCACCGCTGAGGTTGGTGATGGGGGCCTGTACTTTAGGTTTCAGGAGGGAGTTTAAGGTTTCAAAAAGTCGTCTTGGGTTGTTGGATAGTGAGGTGATGAGGGTGGTGAAGTAGGATTGTTTGGCCAGATGAAGGGCAGAGTTATAGGTTTTGAGCATGAACTTATAGTGGATGAAGTCTTCTGCTAAGAGAGATTTTCTCCACTGCCGCTCTGCACACCTCGAGCAGCGCTGAAGAGAGCGTGTTTGCGTTGTGTGCCAGGGCTGCTTTTGTCTGTGTCGGGTCTTTCTGCGTATAGAAGGTGCTGCTTCATCTAGGGCATTCTTCAGTGTATTATTGAAGTGTGACAATGCTATGTCTGGACAGGAGAGGGTGGAGATGGGGGCTAAAGATGTGTGGAGATTGTCCCTAAGCTGTTGGGTATTAATGGTACGTGTATTCCGATAAGTGTGGTAAGTGGGGGTGTCCCGGGTGAGGAGACAATTCTTGACAGAGAAGGAAAGAAGGTTGTGGTCCGAGAGCGGGAGAGGAGAGTTAGTAAAGTCGTGCAGTGAGCCGGGACGGGAGAAAACCAGGTCCAGAGTATTCCCGTCGTCATGTGTACGAGAATTAGTAAACTGTGAGAGGCCGAATGAAGAAGTTAGAGAAAGAAGATGAGAGGCAGACTGGGAGAGCGGATCATTGATGGGGATGTTAAAGTCTCCCATGATGAGGGTGGGGATGTCACAGGACAGAAAGTGAGTAAGCCAGGTGGTGAAGTGGTCTAGAAACTGGCGGGAGGAGCCTGGAGGGCGATAAACGACCGCCACTCGTAAGGAGAAGGGCTTAAAGAGTCTGACGGCGTGGACTTCAAAGGAAGGAAATGTAAGTGATGGAACCGGGGGGATGACCTGGAAAGCACATTGTGATGAAAGGAGCAAACCAACACCTCCACCCTGTCTGTTCTCAGGTCTGGGGGTATGTGAAAATTTCAGCCCACCAAACGAGAGAGCGGCAGCAGCGGTGGTGTCTGAATGCTGGATCCAGGTTTCTGTAATAGCCAGAAGGTTAAGGGAATTAGAGAGAAAAAGATCGTGAATGTAAGTCAGTTTGTTACACACAGACCGTGCATTCCAGAGAGCACATTGGAAAGTGAGAGGAGAAGGCATGCACTGAATGTTAATAAGATTAGCAGGGTTTCTATATGCAGCTGGAGGAGAGTAATGTATGCTGGTGGAGGGAGGCCCAGGGTTGGGGGAGATGTCACCTGCAACTATTAAAAGGAGAAAAAACAGAAAAAGCAGGTGGTGGGATGATTTGTATGAACGTTTTGAGTGCTGCATGGAGGTTTTGGATGGTTTGGTGTGGGTAAGAAATGTCAATAGAGCCTCAGAGTTAAACATGGGAGAGGGGAAAAGGGAGGGGTGGATATGCAGAGAGTGCACAGAATGTGTAAAAGGGCAGGCGAGTTGTTAAAAAGCAGAAGTGAAGACAAATAAGCAGCAGGTTGATATGATCAATGCATATTTAGTACAACTGACCAAGAAGCATGCGTGCATGAAAAACTTATGCACCTTACCTGTTTCCTGCCCTGTCCAACTGCATTGTCTAACTGCAAAACACTTTATCCTGTTGCACTTAATCTGTTGCACGCGTAAGCCCGCACGCGTGCTATCCCAGCCAGAGCTAAATATATATGAAATGAAATGTCTGCTAGCTTCAGCCACCAAAAGGCCACAATCAGTAATTAACCAATTAGCACAAGGCCAGAGCAGGCATTACTATGCAGGGTAAATAACTAACGCTGGACAAGGCCATCAAACTGAGAAAGGGAAAAAAAAAAAAAAAACACACCTTTCTACACTTCAAAGCAGAAACCAAATAGATAAAAAATAAAGACCCACCACAGGAGTGATGGAATGAAATACCATAAAAATATCTGGCACTATATGATGCAGTTCACACTTTTCAGACAGCACACATGGATGATGGAATGAAATACCATAAAAATATCTGGCACTATATGATGCAGTTCACACTTGTCAGACAGCACACATGGATGATGGAATGAAATACCATAAAAATATCTGGCACTATATGATGCAGTTCACACTTGTCAGACAGCACACATGGATGATGGAATGAAATACCATAAAAATATCTGGCACTATATGATGCAGTTCACACTTGTCAGACAGCACACATGGATGATGGAATGAAATACCTGTGTGAAGAAGAGAAGAGAGGAACATCAGCTTCAATGCATTGTCTAACTGCAAAACACTTTATCCTGTTGCACTTAATCTGTTGCACGCGTAAGCCCGCACGCGTGCTATCCCAGCCAGAGCTAAATATATATGCATATATATGCATATATGGAGGTCTGGGAGAATAGCTGTCAGTCAAATGAATCTTAAGCCAACAGTGGTGTTTCATGTTTTTTATTAAGTTGTATGTTCTGAGAAACATAACCAACATGAGTTTTCCAAATTTAGACATTGATAACATTAAAATTGTGACTTCATTAAAATAAAAATTACTGACGCGTTTTAAGTCTGGCTGACTCTTAATCCTAGAGTCACAATAAATTTTGCTTTTAATTTACTTTGCTGGATTGTATCACCTTTTTCATTGGACAGAGTTGTTTGATACCTCCCAAGCTTTGTTTGTGCATTGGAGAGGATTGCCCAGGAACCAGATTGAGCAACATACATATATTGGTTGGGGTGAGCTATATCCACAAAGTTTCTTATTAATTACAAACAGTATCCATAGTATATGCAAGAAATGCCAGATAGGTAGGGCTCTCACCTCTGGATCAATTACTTATGATAAAAGTAGGAATTTCCCAAAATCAAAATGCAAAAACCACCACATACAGAAAATAACTGAATGGATCTGCAGGTACTAAAAGCTCAATATGTTAAAGTCTGTTGGAGGTACAAAAAAGTTGATCAAGCTGGCCAATCAGTCACCTTTTCATTTTTCAGCTTCTAAACGCCACGTTTGCAAAAAACCCCTTGGACCTTGTATTTTTTGTCTATTTGTAGCAGTACAGCCATACATTTTACATCCACACTACTCATTTCCATCATCTATATAACAAAATTTGAAAGCTATAGTCAGTCAACAATATAATGGAACAAATGGAGAAAAGAAACTGAGTAATATATCTTATGTCTTATTTATTAAATAAATATGCTTTATTCTAGAAATGAGAGCTTTAAAATTAAGATTTGCTAGCTTTGATAAATTTTCCCCCAAAATCTGGTTTGCTGCAACAAATTACAACACTAAAATAACTCTCATTGCCTGAAACATAAGTATATAACCCCTTTGTAGCTCTTTAATGCAAACATAAACGTTACAAGTGACCTCAACTTTTCGTTTTATTGGAAAAACGATGGTAACCAACAGCCTATTTAACACACTGCAGTATCAGATTTTTTATGCTTCTTAACCGCCAAGCCTCTTCATCTTCATGACCAGGCCAAATTTTACAATTCTGTCCAGTGTCACTTAATAAATAATAATAATCTTTATTTTTATATAGCGCTAACATATTCCGCAGCGCTTTACATTTTGCACACATTATCATCACTGTCCCCGATGAGGCTCACAATCTAAATTCCCTATCAGTATGTCTTCATGAAGTAACTCTGGAACGCTTCAATAGACTC
Source organism: Dendrobates tinctorius (assembly GCF_039654945.1). NCBI lineage: Eukaryota > Metazoa > Chordata > Amphibia > Anura > Dendrobatidae > Dendrobates > Dendrobates tinctorius. The sequence continues at coordinate 2,343,792 of NW_027361823.1, read as the reverse complement.
CATTGATTCTGAGACAGTTTTTCATGAGATATTGTACTTCATGATAGTGGTAAAATTTGTTCAATATGAGTTGCGTTTATTTGTTAAAAATTGGAAATTTTGACAAAATTTAAAAAAACTTAGCAATTTTTAAAATTTTAATTTTTATGCACTCAAACCAGAGAGATATGTCACACAAAATAGTTAATAAATAACATTTCCCACATGTCTACTTTAGAGCAGCACAATTTTTGAAAGATAATGTTTTTTGCTAGGAACTTAGAAGGGTTAAAATGTTGACCAGCAATTTCTCATCTTTCCAACAAAATTTACAAATCCATTTATTTTACAAACCATATTGAGGGATCTATATGACAGAAAATACCCAAAAGTGACACCATTCTAAAAACTGCACCCTTCAAGATGCTCAAAACCACATTCAAGAAGTTTATTAACCTTTCAGGTGCTTCACAGAATATTTTGCAATGTGGAAGGAAAAACTGATCATTTAATTTTTATTCACGAAAATTTTATTTTCACAAAGGTAGAAAATGGACCCCAAAGTTTGTTGTGTGATCTCTCCTGAGAATGCCGTAACCCCACACTTGGGGGAAAAGTGCTGTTTGGGCATGTGGCACTGCTTGAAAGGTAAGGCGCACTATTTGACTTTTTGAACACAAAATTGACTGGAATGGAGAGTGGATGCCATGTCGCATTTGGAGAGCTCCTTATGTGCCTAAACAGTCTAAACCCCCTACAAGTGACCCCATTTTGGAAACTAGACCCCTCAAGGAACTTGTCTAAATGTGTGGTGAGCACCTTGAACCCCCCGATGTTTCACAGAAATGTATAATGTTGAGCAGTAGAGATGAGCGACTTTGCCTCCGGAAGGGTTGAGTCGGGTTTCAGACCACCTGACTTTACCAAAAGTCGAGTCAAACGAAATCGGCCGACTATCAGAAAAAGTCGGAGTTGCGACCGAAACTGGAACCCAATGCATGTCAATGGGGAATAAAAGTCAGCAGTGAGTGGATGACAGTAAACACACCTACAGTGCCCATTTCAATGGCAACAACATCGATTCTTATTACTTATGCTTGTCAACCTTAATTTACTTTATAATAATAGTAACGCATTGAAAACTGGGGGTTATTTGGCTAAAGTTGTGGGGGGGTACAACTCAGTTAGGGAGGTGGAAAAACTGGCATATGTTGAGGTGTAGGCTGGACGTTCAGCAGCTGCAAATGGATTAACTGGAGAAGTCGGAGGAAGAGGAAGACAAAGCGGGCCATTTTGCTGGCAACCTATGTGTCATCAGGGGATGGTGGTATAAGATCACAAAATCCTTTGAAACCCAGGCATGGTTCATTTTAATGAAGGTGTGCCAATTCAGGCCAGGTGTCCAGTTTACAGGCCCAGTAGTCAAAGGGGAATGAACTGTGAGGAAGAACATCGATAGGGGAAGAGAGGTAATTTTGAACCATAGTTGACAACTGCTGTCTCCTGTCTGTTGTAATCGATTCAGTATTAACTAACAGTCGTGTGAGCGGTACTCGAGAAATCAGTCCACAACATAGTCATGAAACCCCTGTCTCCAACGCCACTTTGGCTGTGTGCGCCACGAACACCTCTTCCATGTTGCCCAGTACGGTTCGTGGTAGAACCTGCACTGCTGCTGTGTGCTGGGAATGCCTCTAACAAACGGTATACCAGAGTTGCTTGTTTGTTCACCAATATTAGCTCTAGGTTCTCCTGTGGCATGATGTTCTGTAATTTGCTTTTATAGCATAGATCGAGGATGCTGGCCAACCAGTAGTCGTCATCCTTCATAATTTTGGCAATGCGGGGGTCCCTTTTTAGGATCCGCAAGACATAATCACACATGTGGGCCAATGTTCCAAGTGTCAATGATGCACTGCCAGTGGTAGGTGGAGGAGCACTTTCTGCCAAATCCACATCCCTCCAGTCACGCACAAACCCTGTACCTGGCCTTGGCAAGCCGACATTTTCTCTTGCCCCCTGAGAAGCATCCTCCTCCCCAAAATGATCATCCCCCTCATCCTCCTCCTCTTCCTCTCCTTCCTCCACCTCTTCCAGGACAGTTCCCTGAGCAGACAATGGCTGACTGTCATCCAGGCTTCCCTCCTCCTCCTCCTTACATTAAAGTTTGCATGAGCAGACGCATAAGTGGGATGCTCATGCTTATGATGGCATCGTCTGCGCCTACCAGCCGTGTGCATTCCTCAAAACACCGAAGGACTTTACGGAGGTCTTTCAGCTTTGACCACTGCACACTCGACAACTCGATGTCTGCCCTAAAACTGCCTGCCCGTGTATCCTCCCACAAATGCATTACAGCCTGCCTCTGTTCGCACAGCCTTTCAACCATGTGCATGGTAGAGTTCCACCTTGTTGCATCATCTATAATTAGGTGGTGCTTGGGGAGGTGGAGCGATTGCTACAGCCTCTGCATACGACTGGAGTCTACGAGTGAGCAGCGGATGTGCGAGCACAGTCACCTTATGGAGCAGGGCTGTTAACTCCGGATAATTATTTATGAAGCACTGCACCACCAGGTTCAAGGTGTGAGCCAGGCAAGGTATGTGTTTGAATTTTGCCAGGGCTATGGACGCCACAAAATTACGTCCATTATCACTGACTAACTTCCCTGGCTCAAGATGTAGACTGGCAAGCCATGACTCAGTTTCTCGCTGCAAGGAGTCGGGCAGTACCTCCGCGGTGTGTCTGTTGTTGCCCAAAGACATCATCTTTAAAACAGCCTGCTGATGCTTACCACTAGCTGTTCAACAGTGGGACACCTCGTGTGCAACACTGGTAGCTGCGGATGGAGTGCTCGTGCGACTGCGCTCTGTCGACAAGCTTTCGCTTCTGGATGAGGAGGCGGAGGGTCGAACGCCAGGCACTGTCCCACCGCCACTGTCCCCTGTGGATCCTGCATCCACCACATTAACCCAGTGCGCAGTGATGGACACGTAATGGCCCTGGCCATGCCTACTGGCCCATGCATCTGTTGTGAGGTGCACCTTTCCACTCACTGATTGTTTGAGTGCATGGACAATGCGGTCTTTCACATGCAGGTGGAGGTCAGGGATGGCTTTTCTAGAAAAGAAGTGCCGACTGGGTAGGTCATAGCATGGGACAGCGTAGGCATTGAGCTCTCGGTACGCTGCGCTTTCAAACGAATGGAAGGGCATCATCTCTAATGAGATCAGTTTGGCAATGTAGGCGTTCAAAGCCAGTGTACGCGGATGAGAGGATAAGAACTTTCTTGTCCTACTCAGAGTCTCTGCTAGGGTGAGCTGGACTTGAAAGCTGCATATGTTGGAACTAACGGTGGACATGGCGGACTGAGAGGTGGTTGGTGATGGTGATGGTGGTGGTGGAGTTGATGGCCTAGATGCAGTCTTTTGTTGGAAAAACATTGTGATTCCCTGACTGCTTTGGCCTTGCGACGACACCTCAACATTTCTTGCTAGTGGTGTGCTAACCAGTGGGCTTACAGAGGGGGAAGCGATGTAGCGTTGCTGGCTTCCTTCAGTCTGAGCAGGTGCACGTGTGCTACCTGAGGTTTTGTAGTTCGTCCACGCTTGCAAGTGCATGGTGTTTACATGTCTAAGCATGCAACTTATATTCAAATTTCGGAGATTTTTCCCTCGGCTCAAGGTCCTTCCGCACTTCTTACAGATAACCTTTGCCTCACCAATAGGATTTTGGTCAAAAAAGTGCCACACTGCACTCTTCCTACTATGGGAAAAATTTTCAGGCCTTGCACGCTGTGCTAATTTGACCATCTGGCCAAGCTGTCCTGCAACTCTTGTTGTTTGTTTATCACGTTTTTGGACTGCTACGGGCCTGCCAGATAACCTCAGCTGTGATGTCGATGCCTGCTGAGGATCCTCCTCCTCTTCTGAGCTATTGCCAGCGGCACCCTCTTCTCCCAATGGATGCAAGTCCGGGTCAACAACTGGGTCATCCATCACCTCCTCTTCAATTTCATCTGCACCTTCCTCTGTGTCACCGTGTAAGGTGGTATAGTATGTGGGAAGGGGCACCTGAGTTTCATCAGGGTCATAATCTGGCTCAGTAGACACTGAGGGCAATGCAGTGTTCTGGGTGAATGTACCAGCAGAATCATATAGCACTGGCTGTGCATCAGTGCACTCCATATCATATTCATCTTGGACTGGGGAATTCAGGATTTTGCTTGATAACTCAGGCATAGTATGTGAAAAGCGCTCCATGGAGTAATCTGAAGTGTGGCCTGCTGCATCCTTCACTTTTGGTGAGGGTGAAGGACACAAGGAAAGGTGTTGTTCCTGACCAGGAGCCTTCACTGAAAACTCAGTGCTTGCAGTTTTTGAAACTTCAGAAGAGGTGGCGATAGAGCTGGAGGCGGTTTCGGCAATGTAAGCCAAAACCTGTTCCTGATGCTCCGGCTTTAAAAGCGGTTTACCTACTCCCAGAAAAGGGAGCCTACCAGGCCTTCTGTAGCCAGACAATGACACAGGCTCAACACCTCCTGCCTTAGGTGCTATTGTGCTTTTGGCATAACTTGCAGATGCACTACCACCACAATCAGTACCAGCTGCCCCCCCCGCACACGTCCGCGGCCTCTTCCACCATGCTTACTCATGTTTGGGAAAATGTACCAAAAACACCAGCAGATACATGGTACATGGTATATATTTCCGTAGTCACACACAGATGCTCACTCAGTATGGATTTGACCGTAATACAAACAGCAGATATACGGTACTGTATCAGAAGCGTACAGCTGTATACGGTGTAGGGGAAAATTTCAATCTCTGTATTTATTTCCGGAATCACGCACAGACGCTCTCCCAGTATGGATTTCACCGTAATACAAACAGCAGATATACGGTACTGTATCATAAGCATACAGCTGTATACGGTGTAGGGAAAAATTTAAATCTCCGTATTTATTTCCAGAGTCACACACAGATAGTCAGCATGTATTTGTCCGTGATACTAGCCGGTACACGGTAGTGTGTGAGGAGCGTACAGCTCTATACGGTGTGGGAAAAAATGAACGGTCGGTAACTGTGCAGAAAAAAAGAATAAAAGTATTAGTGCTGTGTAAAAAGCAGTCTGCACAGCATTGTTCACACAGCAATGCAGCTATCAGGCAGCCTAATAACCAGCGCTGCTGCACACAAGAAAATCCTCCCCTGTCACTGCACACTAACTGTACAGCACAATTGCTATCAGCACAAGCACATAAGAACTTCTTCTATCTTCACAGCCCTAACTCTCTTCCTACTGATAAACAGCAACCTCTCCCTACTGTTAAGATCGGCAGAAGTAAAATGGAGGTCGGCACTCAGGGCTTTTATAGACACTATAATGCCTCCCAAAGCAAGCCAATCAATCACTGCAATGCCCTTCTCTACGATGGTGGTGGACACGTCACATGTCAGCTCGTTGCCCACAGTGTACGTCCTTGCTCATTGGCTGAAAAAAGGCACCTGCAAGCATTCTGGGAAATCTGACTTTGGTGCTGGTTTTTCCAATCGCATGACCGACTTCACGCTATGGTTTGGCAAAAGTCGGCGACTTATGAATCTGGCCGACCTGTTTCGCTAAACTCTATTAAGCAGTGAAAACAAAAAATCTAATTTTTTCACAAAATATTATTTTAGCCACAATTTTTTATTTTCACAGAGGTAACAAGAAAAATTGGATTGCAAAAATTGTGTGTAATTTCTGTAAATATGTGGAGGGAAAATTACTGGTTAGGCACACGGCAGGGCTCAGAAGGGAAAGAGCACCGTTTGACTTTTCAAACGCAAAATTGACTGGGAGTGCAAATTCAACACAAGTGACCCAATTTTGGAAACCTTGAACCCCCATGGTGTTTCACAGAAGTCTATACTGTTGAGTAAAGATGAGCGACTTTGCCTTTTTTCGGGTCAAGTTGGGTTTCGGACCACCCGACTTTCATAAAAGTCGAGTCGAACGAAATCGGCCGACTATCGGGAAAAGTCGAAGGTCCGACTGAAACACGAAACCCAATGCAAGTGAATGGGGAAGAAAAGTCGCCAGGGAGTGGAGGACTGTAAACACAACTAAAGTGCACATTGCAATGCCAACGACATAAATTCTTATTACTTAAGCTTGTCAACCTTAATTTACTTTATAATAAGTTATGCATTGAAAACTGGGGGTTATTTGGCTAAAGTTGTGGGGGGCAGGGCTGGCTCCAGGTTTTCGTGGGCCCCCGGCCAAAGAGTCTCAGTGGGCCCCTTTAACACATACCACAATTCATGATGTTCCGATACAGCAGAGAAATATAGGTATAGTACAATGACAAATACTTCACTTCTTACAATTACATGAGTGATATCTATTTTAAATTGTACAATAGCTCAAAAACCGGACAGTATATTCCTCCATACAGTATTATGGCCACCACATAGTGCGCCATACAGAATAATGAGCCCCATATATTGCTCCATAAATAATTTGTCCCATATAATGTTCCATACAGTATATGATGAGCTCCACATAATGTTACAGTATATGATGGTCCCCATGGATGATGCTCCAGTGTATGATGGGCCTATATATTGCTTCATATATAATGGACCCCATATGATGCTCCAGTGAATAATGGGCCCCGTATATGATGCTCCAGTGTATGATGGGCCCCAGTTATAATGCTCCAGTGTATAATGGGCCCCGTATATGACGCTCCAGTGTATGATGGGCCCCATTTATAATGCTCCAGTGTATGATGGTCCCCATGGATGATGCTCCAGTGTATGATGGGCCTATATAATGCTCCATATATAATGGGCCCCATATGATGCTCCAGTGTATAATGAGCCCCATATAATGCTCCAAATATGCTGGTCCCCATATGTAATGCTCCATACATAATGGGGTCCATGTGATGCCCCATAAATAATGAACCACATATGATGCTCTAGTACATGATGAGACCCATATACACTGTGTGCAGAATTATTAGGCAAATGAGTATTTTGATCACATCATCCTTTTTATACATGTTGTCCTACTCCAAGCTGTATAGGCTTGAAACTCAACTGCCAATTATGTAAATCAGGTGATTTGCATCTCTGTAATGAGGGGTATGGTCTAATGACATCAACACCCTATATAAGGTGTGCTTAATTATTAGGCAACTTCCTTTCCTTTGGCAAAATGGGTCAGAAGAGAGATTTGACAGACTCTGAAAAGTCAAAAATTGTGAGATGTCTTACAGAGGCATGCAGCAGTCTTGAAATTGCCAAACTTTTGAAGCGTGATCACCGAACAATCAAGCGTTTCATGGCAAATAGCCAACAGGGTCGCAAGAAGCGTGTTGATAAAAAAAGGCGCACAATAACTGCTCATGAAATGAGGAAAATCAAGTGTGAAGCTGCCAGGATGCCATTTGGCACCAGTTTTTCCATATTTCAGAGCTGCAACGTTACTGGAGTATCAACAAGCAGAAGGTGTGCCATACTCAAGGACATGGCCAAGGTTAGGAAGGCTGAAAAAGACCACCTTTGAACAAGAAACATGAGATGAAATGTCAAGACTAGGCCAAGAAATATGTAAAGACTGATTTTTCTAAGGTTTTATGGACTGATGAAATGAGAGTGACTCTTGATGGGCCAGATGGATGGGTCTGAGGCTGGATCAGTAAAGCCAGAGAGCTCCACTCCGACTCAGACGCCAGCAAGGTGGAGGTGGGGTACTGGTATGGGCTGGTATCATCAAAGATGAACTTGTGGAACCTTTTCGGGTTGAGGATGGAGTGAAGCTCAACTCCCAAACCTACTGCCAGTTTCTGGAAGACACCTTCTTCAAGCAGTGGTACAGGAAGAAGTCGGTATCGTTCAAGAAAACCATGATTTTCATGCAGGACAATGCTTCATCACAGGCATCCAAATACTCCACAGCGTGGCTGGCCAGTAAAGGTCTAAAAAAAGAAAAAATAATGACATGGCCCCCTTGTTCACCTGATCTGAACCCCATAGAGAACCTGTGGTCCCTCATAAAATGTGAGATCTACAGGGAAGGAAAACAGTACACCTCTTGGAAAAGTGTCTGGGAGGCTGTGGTGGCTGCTGCACGCAATGTTGATCGTAAACAGATCAAGCAACTGACAGAATCTATGGATGGAAGGCTTTTGAGTGTCATCGTATAAAAAGGTGGCTATATTGGTCACTGTTTTTTTTTTGTTGTTGTTTTTGAATGTCAGAAATGTTTAGTTCTAAATTTTGTGTTATATTGGTTTACCTGGTGAAAATAAACAAGTAAGATGGGTATATATTTGGGTTTATTAAGTTGCCTAATAATTCTGCACAGCAATAGTGACCTGTACAAACAAATATCCTCCTAAGATAGCCAAATCTAAAAAAAACCCACTCCAACTTCCAAAAATATTAAGCTTTGATATTTATGAGTCTTTTGGGTTGATTGAGAACATAGTTGTTCAATAATAAAAAGAATCCTCTCAAATACAACTTGCCTAATAATTCTGCACACAGTGTATATGATGGGCCCCATGGATGATGCTCCAGTGTATGATGGGCCCCATATATAATTCTCCAGTGTATAATGCTCCCCATATATTGCTCCAAACATAAAAATTAATGAAATACCTCTCCTCGCTGGGCACTGCTCTACTCTGGACTCCTCAGCGTCGCCATCTTCCAGCTCTCTGCGCTGTGACTGTTCAGGCAGAGGGTGCACAGATGTGACGTCATCATGCTCTCTGACCTGAATGTCACTGTCAGGATACGCGGAAGATGTCACAGCAGTGGAGCAGAGAGACGTAAGTATTGCAAGTGCTGGGGACCTGAGCAAGCAGAGGGGGGCCAACCCATGGGCGCCGGCACTGGCACAGGGCCCCTCATAGTACGCCAGTATCTCTGACAGCGAGTGGGCCCCCCCACCTGCTCAGGGCCCCGGCACTTGCCTGGGTGCGCCAGGTGCTGACGCCGGCCCTGGGGGGGTACAGCCCAGTTAGGGAGGTGGAAAAATTGGCATATGTTGAGGTGTAGGCTGGATGTTCATCAGCTTCAAATGGAGGAATTGGAGAAGTCAGAGGAAGAGGAGGACAAAGCGAGCCATTTTGCTGGCAACCTATGTGTCATCATGGGAAGGTGGTAAAAAATCCTTTGAAACCCAGGCATGGTTCATTTTAATGAATGTGAGATCACCAACATTTTGGGTCGACAGCCGGGTCCTTCTTTCTGTCAGGATTGATCCAGCAGCACTGAAGACTCTTTCTGATAGCACACTACCAGCAGGGCAAGCGAGCTCCTGTAAGGCATATTGTGCCAATTCAGGCCAGGTGTCCAGTTTACAGGCCCAGTAGTCAAAGGGAATGAACTGTGAGGGAGAACATCGATAGGGGAGGTAATTTTGAACCATAGTTGATAACTGCTGTCTCCTGTCTGTGGCAATCGATTCAGTATTAACAGTCGTGTGAGCGGTCCCCGAGAAATCAGTCCACAACATGGTCATGAAACCCCTGTCTCCAACGCCACTTCGGCTGTGTGCACCACGAACACCTCTTCCATGTTGCCCAGTACGGCTTGTGGTAGAACCTGCACCACAGCTGTGTGCTGGGAATGCCTCTAACAAACGGTTTACCAGAGTTGCTTGTTTGCTTGCCAATATTATCTCTAGGTGCAGCATGATGTTCTGTAATTTGCCTTTATATCATGGATCGAGGATGCTGGCCAACCAGTATTCGTCATTAGTGTTGAGCAATCCGATACTGCAAATATCGGGTATCGGCCGATATTCGCTGTATCGGAATTCCGATACCGAGTACCGATATTTTTTCAATATCGGATACCGGAATCGGAAGTCCCCATAATGCAATGAGACACTGTTGTAGCTGTGAATGGCTGCTGAGATGATGTCATCATGATGCGCGGTCTGTGTGCATCATGATGCGCGGTCTGTGCCGACTGCGGGGGGTCTGTGCCGACTGTCGGGGGTCTGTGCTGGCTGCCGGTGGTCTGTACGGGCCTCTCGGAGGTCTGTACTGGCCTGACGGGGGCCTGTGCCGGCTGCCGGTGGTCTATACGGGCCTCTCGGAGGCCTGTGCCGGCTGCCGGTGGTCTGTACGGGCCTCTCAGGGGTCTGTACAGGCCTGTCAGGGGCCTATGCCGGCTGCCAGTAGTCTGTACGGGCCTCTCGGGGGACTGTGTCGGCTGTCGGTGGTCTGTGCCGGCTGCCAGTGGTCTGTACGGGCCTCTCGGGGGCCTGTGCTGGATGTCGGTGGTCTGTGCCGGCTGCCGGGGGCCTGTGCCAGCTGCCGGTGGTCTGTGCGGGCCTGCCGGGGGTCTTGTGTGTGCAGGCATCATCCGATGGGACTACAAGTCCCATCGGGCGATGCCTGCTACAATGACAGTGATTGACACATTAGCCAATGATGGGACAGTAGTAGTCCCATCATCCGGCTAATGTGTTGAATGTAAAATAAAAAAAACATACTACATACATACATAGTACATACATGCTACATATTTACTACATTCATACAACATACATACAGTACACAGTACATACATACTTCATATATACTACATTCATATAACATACATATATACTACATACTACATACATGCTACATATATACTACATTCATACAACATACATACTACATACATGCTACATATATACTACATACATACATATACACTATATACATACTACATATATACTACATTCATACAACATACATATACTACATTCATACAGCATACATATATACTACATACTACATCTATACTACATTCATACAACATACATACATACTACATACATGCTACAAATATACTACATTCATACAACATACATATATACTACATACATACTACATATATACTACATTCATACAACATACATATATACTACATACATACTACATATATACTACATTCATACAACATACATATATACTACATGCATGCTACATATATACTACATTCATACAGCATACATACATACTACATACATGCTACATATATACTACATTCATACAACATACATACATACTACATACATGCTACATATATACTACATTCATACAACATACATACTACATACATACTACATTCATACAACATACATACATACTACATATATACTACATTCATACAACATACATACATACTACATATATACTACATTCATACAACATACATACTACCTACTACATACATACTACATGTATACTACATTCATACAACATACATACTACATACATGCTACATATATACTACATTCATACAATATACATATCTATTACATACATACTACATATATACTATATTCATACTACATATATACTACATTCATACAACATACATACATACTACATACATGCTACATATATACTACATTCATACAACATACATACATACTACATACATGCTACATATATACTACATTCATACAACATACATACTACATACATACTACATTCATACAACATACATACATACTACATATATACTACATTCATACAACATACATACATACTACATATATACTACATTCATACAACATACATACTACCTACTACATACATACTACATGTATACTACATTCATACAACATACATACTACATACATGCTACATATATACTACATTCATACAATATACATATATATTACATACATACTACATATATACTATATTCATACTACATATATACTACATTCATACAACATACATACATACTACATACATGCTACATATATACTACATTCATACAACATACATATATATTACATACATACTACATATATACTATATTCATACTACATATATACTACATTCATACAACATACATACATACTACATACATGCTACATATATACTACATTCATACAACATACATATATATTACATACATACTACATATATACTATATTCATACTACATATATACTACATTCATACAACATACATACATACTACATACATGCTACATATATACTACATTCATACAACATACATATATATTACATACATACTACATATATACTATATTCATACTACATATATACTACATTCATACAACATACATACATACTACATACATGCTACATATATACTACATTCATACAACATACATACATACTACATACATGCTACATATATACTACATTCATACAACATACATACTACATACATACTACATTCATACAACATACATACATACTACATATATACTACATTCATACAACATACATACATACTACATATATACTACATTCATACAACATACATACTACCTACTACATACATACTACATGTATACTACATTCATACAACATACATACTACATACATGCTACATATATACTACATTCATACAATATACATATATATTACATACATACTACATATATACTATATTCATACTACATATATACTACATTCATACAACATACATACATACTACATACATGCTACATATATACTACATTCATACAACATACATACATACTACATACATGCTACATATATACTACATTCATACAACATACATACTACATACATACTACATTCATACAACATACATACATACTACATATATACTACATTCATACAACATACATACATACTACATATATACTACATTCATACAACATACATACTACCTACTACATACATACTACATGTATACTACATTCATACAACATACATACTACATACATGCTACATATATACTACATTCATACAATATACATATATATTACATACATACTACATATATACTATATTCATACTACATATATACTACATTCATACAACATACATACATACTACATACATGCTACATATATACTACATTCATACAACATACATATATATTACATACATACTACATATATACTATATTCATACTACATATATACTACATTCATACAACATACATACATACTACATACATGCTACATATATACTACATTCATACAACATACATATATATTACATACATACTACATATATACTATATTCATACTACATATATACTACATTCATACAACATACATACATACTACATACATGCTACATATATACTACATTCATACAACATACATATATATTACATACATACTACATATATACTATATTCATACTACATATATACTACATTCATACAACATACATACATACTACATACATGCTACATATATACTACATTCATACAACATACATACATACTACATACATGCTACATATATACTACATTCATACAACATACATACTACATACATACTACATTCATACAACATACATACATACTACATATATACTACATTCATACAACATACATACATACTACATATATACTACATTCATACAACATACATACTACCTACTACATACATACTACATGTATACTACATTCATACAACATACATACTACATACATGCTACATATATACTACATTCATACAATATACATATATATTACATACATACTACATATATACTATATTCATACTACATATATACTATATTCATACTACATATATACTACATTCATACAACATACATACATACTACATACATGCTACATATATACTACATTCATACAACATACATACATACTACATACATGCTACATATATACTACATTCATACAACATACATACTACATACATACTACATTCATACAACATACATACATACTACATATATACTACATTCATACAACATACATACATACTACATATATACTACATTCATACAACATACATACTACCTACTACATACATACTACATGTATACTACATTCATACAACATACATACTACATACATGCTACATATATACTACATTCATACAATATACATATATATTACATACATACTACATATATACTATATTCATACTACATATATACTACATTCATACAACATACATACATACTACATACATGCTACATATATACTACATTCATACAACATACATATATATTACATACATACTACATATATACTATATTCATACTACATATATACTACATTCATACAACATACATACATACTACATACATGCTACATATATACTACATTCATACAACATACATATATATTACATACATACTACATATATACTATATTCATACTACATATATACTACATTCATACAACATACATACATACTACATACATGCTACATATATACTACATTCATACAACATACATATATATTACATACATACTACATATATACTATATTCATACTACATATATACTACATTCATACAACATACATACATACTACATACATGCTACATATATACTACATTCATACAACATACATACATACTACATACATGCTACATATATACTACATTCATACAACATACATACATACTACATACTACATACATGCTACATATATACTACATTCATACAACATACATACATACTACATACATGCTACATATATATGCACAGACCCCCGAGAGGCCCACACAGACCCCGCCCGCACACACAGACACGCACAGTGTCCGCTCACGCACCGCCCACAGTCTTCACCCCTCCCAAACAGGATGTACAAGGCAAGAAAGGGATTTTTTAATTCCGATATTTCTGTCCCATTGACTTGAATGGGACTTCCGGTATCGGAATCGGTGATACTGATACTTTTTGGGGTATCGGGCCGATCCAATCCAATCCGATACTTCTGAATATCGGATGGTATCGCTCAACACTAGTCGTCATCCTTCATAATTTGGGCAATGCGGGGGTCCCTTTTTAGGATCTGCAAGGCATAGTCACACATGTGGGCCAATGTTCCAGGTGTGAATGATGCACTGCCAGTGGTGGGTGGAGGAGCACTTTCTGCCAACTCCACATCCCTCCAGTCACGCACAAACCCTGTACTTGTTATAGGCAAGCCAACATTTTCTCTTGCCCCCTCAGACGCATCCTCCTCCCCAAAATAATCATCCCCCTCATCCTCCTCCTCCTCGTCCAGGACAGTTCCCTGAGCAGACAATGGCTGAATGTCATCAAGGCTTCCCTCCTCCTCCTCCGCTGCAGACGCCTGATCCTTAATGTGCATCAAACTTTTCATGAGCAGACGCATAAGTGGGATGCTCATGCTTATGATGGAGTCGTCTGCGCTTACCAGCCGTGTGCATTCCTCAAAACACTGAAGGACTTTACAGAGGTCTTTCAGCTTTTACCACTGCACACCCGAAAATTCCATGTCTTCCCTCAAACTGCCTGCCAGTGTATCCTCCCACAAATGCATTACAGCCTGCCTCTGTCCGCCCAGCCTCTCAACCATGTGCATGGTGGAGTTCCACCTTTTTGCAACGTCTATGATTAGGCGGTGCTTGGGGAGGTGGAGCGATCGCTGCAGCCTCTGCATGCGACTGGAGTCTACGGGAGAGCGACAGATGTGCGAGCACAGTCTTTGCACCTTATGGAGCAGGGCTGTTAACTCCAGATAATTATTTATGAAGCACTGCACCACCAGGTTCAAGGTGTGAGCCAGGCAAGGTATGTGTCTGAGTTTTGCCAGGGCAATGGCCGCCACAAAATTACGTTTGTTATCACTGACTACCTTGCCTGGCTCAAGATGTAGACTGCCCAGCCATGACTCTGTTTCTCGCTGCAAGTAGTTGGCCAGTACGCCAGTACCTCCGTGGTGTGTCTATTGTCGCCCAAAGTCATCATCTTTAAAACAGCCTGCTGACGCTTGCTTACCACTAGCTATTCGATAGTGGGACACCTCATGTGCAACACTGGCAGCTGTGGATGGAGTGCTCGTGCGACTGCGCTCTGTCGACGAGCTTTCGCTTCTGAGGAGGAGGAGGGTTGAACGCCTACAGCCAACTTTTTCCTGTACCGTGGGCTAGGCAGCACTGTCCCACCGCCGCTGTCCCCTGTGGATCCTGCATCCACCACATTAACCCAGTGCGCAGTGATGGACACGTAATGGCCCTGGCCATGCCTACTGGCCCATGCATCTGTTGTGAGGTGCACCTTTCCACTCACTGATTGTTTGAGTGCATGGACAATGCGGTCTTTCACATGCAGGTGGAGGGCAGGGATGACTTTTCTAGAAAAGAAGTGCAGACTGGGTAGGTCATAGCAAGGGACAGCATAGGCCATGAGCTCTCGGAACGCTGCGCTTTCAACCAAATGGAAGGGCATCACCTCTAATGAGATCAGTTTGGCAATGTAGGCGTTCAAAGCCAGTGTACGCGGATGAGAGGATGAGTACTTTCTTGTCCTACTCAGAGTCTCTGCTAGGGTGAGCTGGACTTGAGAGCTGCATATGGGGGAACTAGTGGTGGACATGGCGGACTAAGAGGGGGTGGGTGATGGTGATGGGGTGGTGGTGGTGCTGATGGCCTAGATTCAGTCTTTTGGTGCAAAAACATTGTGATTCCCTGATTGCTTTATCCTTGCGACAACACCTCAACATTTCTTGCTGGTGATGTGATAACCGGTGGGCTTACAGTGGGGGAAATGATGTAGCATTGCTGGCTACCTTCAGTTGGAGCAGGTGCACATGTGCCACCTGAGGTTCTGTAATCCGTCCATGTTTGCAAGTGCATGGTGTTTAAATATCTAAGCATGCAACTGGTATTCAAATTTCGGAGATTTTTCCCTCGGCTAAAGATAATTGTGCACTTCTTACAGATAACCTTTGCCTCATCAATAGGATTTTGGTAAAAAAAAGTGCCACACTGCACTCTTCCTACTATGGGATAAATTTTCAGGACTTACGAGCTGTGCTAATTTGACCGTCTGGCTAAGCTGTCCTGCAACTCTTTTTGTTTTTTAACACGTTTTTGGACTGCTACGGGCCTGCCAGATAATCGCAGCTGCGATGTCAATGCCTGCTGAGGATCCTCCTCCTCTTCTGAGCTATTGCCAGTGGCACCCTCTTCCCCCAATGGATGCCAATCCGGGTCAACAACTGGGTCATCCATCACCTCCTCTTCAATTTCATCTGCACCTTCCTCTGTGTCACAGTGTAAGGTGGTGTAGTATGCAGGAAGGGGCACCTGAGTTTCATCAGGGTCAGATTCCGGCTCAGTAGACAGCAAGGGCAATGTAGTGCTCTGGGTGAATGTACCAGCAGAATCATATAACAGTGGCTGTGCATCAGTGCACTCCATGTCAGATTCATCGTGGACTGGGTTATTCAGGATTTGACTTGATAACCCAGGCATGGTATGTGAAAAGAGTTCCAGGAAGTAATCTTAACACACTGTCGCATCCTTCACTTTTGGTGGGGGTGATGGACACCAGGAAAGGTGTTGTACCTGACCAGGAGCCTGCACTGACGACTCAGTGCTTGCATTTTTTGAAACTTCAGAAGAGGAGGCGATTGAGCTGGAGGCTGTTTCGGCAATGTAAGCCAAAACCTGTTCTTGATGCTCCGACTTTAAAAGCGGTTGACCTACTCCCAGAAAAGGGAGCCTTCCAGGCCTTCTGGAACTGTCATGATCCATGCTTGATCATGACTGATATAAAGCACAGGTAACCTTTTTTTCCCTAAGCTGTGCTTAAGGTGGTTTTGCCCCCGGTGGCCATTAGGATTATTGCACTGTGGCTCTGTTATAAAAGAGTCACAGGTGTTGCAATGAGGGGTGGTGATAGTGTTCATTTCAACCATCCTTGGAGGAGGAAGGAGCTGGAGAGTGTTCCTTGCAGCACTGTCTTAGCCCTAGTGTGGAAGGAGTCAGAGGGGATTTCCTTGTCGCTCTGATAGAGCTTGGTGGCAGCTATTCAGGAGGAGAGCTGCATGCTGGTGGTGGACTCTGTTGCCAGGAACAAGTGCAACAGAGTAAAGCTAAGTGGTGTTTCCCTGTTTGTGTTTTTCCCTAGTGTGTATTAGTACAGCGGTGGGGCCAGTGCCTGTGCCACCCAGCTCCCTAGCAAAGGATAGGTGTAGGGTGTGCTAGGATGACAGGTTCGTGATCGGCGCCCGGTGTGGAGCCGGCATAGGGAACGCTAGGAGCGTTAGGGACACTGACTCAAGGGAGTGCAGGGGGTCTCCACGTCCCCTTTCCCTATCGCAGGGCCCATCATTGTAACTGTTTCCCTACCCCTTGTCTTGTTGTTTTAGTTACTGGCTTGCGAGCCGTGTCACACAGGACAGTATCACGTGCCACGTCTTGTTACCGGCCTGCTGGTCGTGTCATACAGGACGGGTCCACGTGACAGGAGCCAGACGATGACGCAGGCTCAACACCTCCTGCCTTAGGTGCTGCTCCACCACCACCACCATCAGTACCAGCTGCCCCCCCGCCCACATCCACGGCCTCTTCCACCATACTTCCTCATGTTTGGGAAAATGTACCCAAAATACCAGCACATATACGGTACTGTATCAATCTCTGTATATATTTCAGGAGTCACACACAGACACTCTCAGGCTCAGTATGGATTAGACCAGAATATAAAAAGCAGTAAAAGGGTACTGTATCAGAAGATGCCAGGTGTATATAGTATTGGGGAAAATTTCAATCTCCATATATATTTCAGGAGTCACACACAGACGCTCACAGGCTCAGTATGGATTAGATCAGAATATAAAAAGCAGTAAAAGGGTACTGTATCAGAGGATACCAGGTGTATATAGTATTGGGGAAAATTGTAAATCTCCGTATATATTTCAGGAGTCACACACAGATGCTCTCAGGCTCAGTATGGATTAGACCAGAATATAAAAAGCAGTAAAAGGGTACACGGTAGTGTGTGTGGAGCGTACAGCTCTATACGGTGTGGGAAAAAAATGAACACTCGGTAACTGCAGAAAAAAAGAATAAAAGTATTAGTGCTTTGTAAAAAGCAGTCTGCACAGCAGTGTACACACAGCAATACAGCTAGCAGGCAGCCTAATAACCAGCGCTGTTGCACACAAGAAATTCCTCCCGTCACTGGCAGGCAGCCTAATAACTAGTGCTGCTGCACACAAGAAAATCCTCCCCTGTCACTGCACACTAACTCTACAGCACAATCACTATCAGCACAAGCACATAAGAACTTCTTAGATCTTTACAGCCCTAACTCTCTCCCTACTGATAAACAGCAACCTGTCCCTACTGTGAAGATCGGCAGAAGTAAAATGGCTGTCGGCGGTCAGGGCTTTTATAGACACTGTGACGCGCCCCAAAGCAAGCCAATCGCTGCAATGGCCTTCTCTAAGATGGTGGTGGACGCTGCCCATGTCATCTCGTTGCCCACAGTGTATGTCCTTGTTCATTGGCTGAGAAAAGGCGCCTGCAAGCATTCTGGGAAATGCGACTTTGGCACTCGGGTCAACGACCGCATGGCAGACAACGCTATGGCGAAAGTCGGTGACTTATGAATCTGACCGACCTGTTTCGCTCAACTCTACTGTTGAGCTGTGAAAATAAAAAATCACATTTTTTCCACAAATATATTATTTCAGTGTGGGGTAACGCAGGGATCTGTGCTAGGGCCGATTCTTTTTAACCTCTTAATTACCTAGTTCAGGTGTCTCAAACTCAGCTGGGTATATGGGCCATATATAGAAGAAATTGAACTTGGGGAGTCGCATTCTTTGAAGGACAAAGTGACATTTTTAGTGATACCTTTTTTTTTCTATACACCTTTTGAACATCTTTGCCATGTTTTTTCTTAAATTTCTTTAGAGCTTGGGTCATTATGGATGTGGTGATAACAAATGTACACTCATATTGTAGTTATGTTCACATATCCAGATCCCCATATTGTAATTATGTCCCCTTCCAAGTCCCCATGTTGTAGTTATGTCCCCATCCAGGTTCTCTTATTATAGTCATGTCCCTATATCCAGATCCCCATATTGTAGTCATGTCCCCATATCCAGATCCCCATATTGTAAATATGTCCCATCCAGGTCCCCATATTGAAGTCATGTTCCCACATCCAGGTCCATATATTGAAGTCATGTTCCCACATCCAGGTCTCCATATTGTAGTCATGTCCCCATCCAGGTCCTCATATTGTAGTTATGTCCCTAGGTTTGAGAGGAGGAAAATAAAAAAAAGTGAAGCAAAATATATGGTAAATTCTGTACTAATATCCCCCATCCTGGTATATATATATGTCCCCCTGGTATGTATGGCATCCTCGTCCCTATCCTGGTATACATGGCATCCTTAATCTTATCACTATTCTGGTATGCATGGTGCTCACCCCTATCCCTAGCCTGCCATGCATGGCGCCCATCCCCATCCTCGTATGCATGGTTCCCTCATCCCCATTCTGGTAAGCATGGCCCCTCATCCACATCCTGGTACGCATGGCCCCCTCATCCCCATCTTGGTATAATGCAGCACCCCCTCACAGAGTATAATGCAAAGCCCCCCTCATAGAGTATAATACAACCCCTCACACACACACAGTATAATGCAGCCCCATCACAAGTACAATAAAATACAGGCCCCCACACACAGTTTAATTCAGTGCCCCCACACACAGTATAATGCAGACCCCAACACAGCATAATGCAGCCCCCCTACACAAAGACAAACACACACATTAATGCACTCCCACAGTCCAGCAGTATTACACACAGTATAATGCAGGCATATACAATACGTATGTCTCCATGTTCCACCGCTGTTATGGTTTCTGCAGCGCGTCTCATCGGCTTCACTGCTGGCACAGTGTGGCGCATGATGAAGTGAGGTCATCATGCACCCACTGAGTCAGAAGCAAAGGAGGAGTGATGGGAGAAAGTGTCATCTGATGCTCTCTCCTCCATCACCGCTTTCAACTGTATCGGCATCTATGATGCTGATAAGTTGAATGCCTGGGGGAGGCGGCGCAATGCCGGGCCCCATGGCGGCTTGATCTGCTAGCCCCTAATGTCTGCCTGGCCTGCGGACAGCATGAATTAGCCTCAGGGGCCACATGCGGCCTGCAGGCTGCGTGACTGAGACCACTGGCCTAGTGGATAGGATTGAGCATAAAGTGTCAGTTTTTGCTGATAACACCAAACTATGTAGGATACTAAAATCTGACACTGACATTACAATATTGCAAAATGATCTGGTAAGATGTCTGAATGGGCAAACACTTGGCAAATAAGGGTTAATGTAGAAAAATGTAGCAATGCACCTAGAACGGAGTAAATCTATTGCTGCATACACATTAAATGGGAGTATAATTGGGACTACAGAACAGGAGTAGGACTTGGAAGTTAGAGACAGTTCAAAGGTGGTCAACTAGATTATTACAAGGGATGGAAGGCCTCTCATATGACGAGAGATTGGAAAACGATGTCTCAGAGGAGAACTCATTTTTATATACAAATATGTGTGGTCAGTACAAAGGACTGGCACTTGACTTATTCCTTCCAAAAACCATACTAAGCACCAGGGGGCACTCATTACAGGTGGAATAAAAGAGATTCCGGCAGCTAAATAGGAAAGGGTTCTTCACAGTTAGAGCACTCAGACTGTGGAATGCACGACCACAAAAGTTAGTAACGGCAGACAATATGACAGGTTTTTAAAAAAAAAAAAAGGGCTGGATGATTTCCTCAGTACACATAACATTCATAACATTGTTGGTTTTAGTTAATTTAGTGATAAAGAATGTATATTTTGTGGAGCAGGGTTGAGCTTGATGGACCTAGGTTGAAAAAAATCTATATAACTATGCTCCTACTCCCTTCACAATGACATTTCACTTGCTCATTGGATGCTTCAAAATAAAAATTAGGGTCAGAGTTTGTACATTGTGGCTATGTACATGTATTGTTTCCTGAATCAATGGGAAGTTAGAGTCTATAATGTCCCAGTGGCCATTATGAAAATTGCAACATTTATATTTTTATTTTTGAATACAAATTGTGATATTTAAAAGAAAATATTGGCAATTTTTTTTTTTTTATAGAAAATGCATTTAACACAAAAAACCTGATTTAAACAATAGCTCATTTTCTGATTATAGCTTCCTTGCAAGGGTAGGGCAAGATGGAACAGCTGGCCACTTGTGACTGAAATATTGGAGATCTCATTTACATGTGTGGTCAGTACAGAGGACTGGTGCATGACTTATTCCTTCTAAGCACCATACTAACGGGCTGTGGAGTTGGTAAGCCAAACCTGCGACTCCAACTCCTCAATTTCCCTTACACCGACTCCAACTCCGACTCCACGACTCCGACTCCCACATATATTGCTTATATTTAAGTGAAAAATTTACTGTAGTACAATGTGAACATCAGACATTAAATCATTTTTATGATACAATAATCAAGATATTTAGATAGAACATAATATATATTTATTGGAATACAACTTTAGAACACAAAAAACTGTAATAAATTGTAAATATGTAATACACTATGTATTATCGATTACGTATATATAGGCTAGAGAACAACCTCTCTACACTAACTTGGGTTGGAGGCAAAGCCGTAACCACATGGGCAACATCTCTAACAATTTCCGGGTATAAAGGAATTGCCTCATGCACAGTCAGTTTTGATGAACGGTTGAATTTTTCTATTTCTTTGAGAGCAAGTGAAACATTTTGCTGAAATATGGTCAATCTGCTTGCTATAGGAGAGGGAGTGAAATCTTTTTCCTAGTGGCAACGCTTTGCCTGCTCCATGTCATCCAAATACTTGTCAATGTCAAACTCCTCATCTGATGAGGATGAAGATATGGCAACAGTAGCACTGTCAGGATCCAAGTCCTCTTGCGCCTGGCAGTCCTCCTGTAGGCCCCTCATCCTAACTGCTACCTCAGTCAGAGCTTCTTTTCCTTTTGTAAGCTGACTTGGGTCCACAAAAACAGCTGCCATAAATTTTTTATTTTCCAATAGCTGTGTCTCTCTCCATTTCATTGAAGCAGAAATGCCATCTGCGATTAAACCTCCTCTTTGGGACAGGCAAAATAGCAAGTTCTTCCACTCCCTTATGAAAATGCCAGGAGTTAAATCTTCAGCTTGTAATTTTTTTAGTCACGGTAAATGGGTGGTTAAGCAATTCCTTCAATTCAGCCACCTGTGTCCACTGACCTTCATTTAGGGTTGCCTGAGGGTTCGCCATATCTATAAGAAACGGTTTTAGTTCAAGCAACCGCTCAATCATTAAATAAGTGCTGCCCAATCGAGTGGCTTGATCGACAATTGCCCCTTTCCCAGCACGTCGCTTCAAGATGGAATCACTTTTAGGGGTTCTGGCGGCAATAACCAATTTCCTCACTTTTCCAAACAGATTTCCAGCATGTCCCTCTTGCAGACTATCTCTTATTGCCAGCTGCAGCATGTGCACAACACAGCACATGTGATGAATATGAAAGTGTTTTGAAGCAGCTTGAACAAGATCATCTATTTCTAAAGTATAATTTTGCTGTTCTTCTGTTGTAATATATGTTTGTTCCTCAGTTACATGAACAGCACTGTGGCCTTCCATCTCAAACATACTGAATCCTAAATTTTCTTCTAGCTGTTGTTCATTACTCTCATTCATCAGTTTAATTGTACTTATCATGTTTGAAGCATTGTCCATTACAATAGCAAGAACCTGTTCTTTTTTGAGTTCGTAATCTTGCAGAACTTTTTCCACTAAAGCTTAGCTCAGCGATATGACGTGGTCAGGATCGCTGGTACATCGCTAAGTGGTCGCTAGTCAGCTGCCACACAGGCAGATCTCACCAGCGGTCGGGGGTCGCTATTTACCTGTCATACGAGGCGATCCTGACGTCCTCCTGCCCGCGTCCACGTGTCGCTCGTCGGCGCCACAGGAAGCCCAGCAGGAAGCTGACGACGAGAAACGGTCCAGGACATTCGCGCGTGATCAGCGAAAACCAGCGGGGGAGAGGTCGGAGGTAAGTATCAGTCACAACCAGTGACGTTATAGCGATATTGCTAGCGATATCGCTTAGTGTGACAGGCCCTTTAGTGTCTTTTACTGCCAGTGTCTTGGTAACAATTTCTTTGTTGTCACAAACATATCGAACATTGATGGCAAAATAGTTCACTCTGTGACTTGTGCAGGCATCCATTTTAAGAAACATGAAGCGTCTTTTGAGAGTCTTTTTAAGATCTTCCTTTTTTTAAGGGCTTCTTCAATCACTAATTTTCTAATACTTTCTCTTTCCAGAGAAACACCAAGTTTGCGGTCCATTTCTCCATTAAGAGCTGTAAAAGCTGGTCGTGCAAATAATGATAATAGTATACAGTCCTTCACAACAAGCTGTATGAGCTGTCTTTTAAACATATCTGCTGTCATCGTTACAGTAACTTTGTCACTTACAAAATATCTTGTTAATGATGTTTGAGATGCTCTTTCCTCCTCCTTTGCCTGGCAGGAAGTGCTGTGTGTGGGTTTCTTGGGGCTGCTGTTATCTTTCTCAGTCACAGCTTTGAAAACTTCTGGGTAGAAGCGATGTAAATGTCTTTTTAGACTGGAAGCTCTTGTAGGATCATTTTTATCACTACCTGAGTATGCATTGATTTTGGCATCACAGCATTTGTTTTCCTCTGGGTCACTTGTCATACATTGACACACAAAATATTTTTCATCTTGAGTCACTGTGAAATGCTCAAATACAGTTTGACTTCATGGGGAGCTTCTTAGACATTTTGTAATCATATAAATTCACTCTCAAAATAATTTTGTCCTATAAAATAAAATAATGTATATTATAATTCCAGCAAGAACAGGGAACCATGTACAGTGGGGAAAATACGATTTTGAGACACTGACAATTTTGCAAGTTTTCCCACCTGCAAAGAATGGAGAGGTCTGCAATTGTACTCTTCACCTGTGAGAGACAGACTAAAAAAAATCCAGAAAATCAGATTGTATGATTTAAATAATATGCATTTTATTGCATGAAATACGTATTTGACACAATAGAAAAACAGAACTTAATATTTGGTACAGAAACCTTTGTTTGCAATTACAGAGGTCAGACATTTCCTGCAGATTTTGTTTCTCTCAGTTGAAGTGTACCTATGATTAAACATTTCAGACCTCTCCATTCTTTGTAGGTAGGAATCGACAGTGTAACAAATACATACTTTCCACACTGTATAATTTTTAGCTAGAAATAAAACAAACTTTGCACAAATCAATAGTACAGATGACAAATATAAAGTTTGTGAAATATGTTATTAGATAGCTTTACTTTGAATTTCCAATTTCATGCTTTTCTTAGGGTACAGCTCACTAAATGCTTCAGAGTCTATGAAGAGGGGAGGAGGGAGGGAGCAAGTTTGTTTTGTATCATACTTCAGGAACAAAGAAACTGATAACAGCTAATAACTTGATGTTTTGGCTTCTATACCTATTCAAGTCCTCATATAAGTCCTCATCAATCCTGTTGCTGTATTTTCTCTGTATATTGTATGTATATTGTATAAAAGCTAGCTTTCCAAAAGTATATGAGCTCAAAGAAAAAACAAATAAGCATCAAGCATACAAAGAGAATATACAGTATACTGGACTATTGATTTATTGAAAGTTTAAATATGCTTTAAGAAGTAATTACCTTAATCTTGTTATCCTGTTCACTCTAGCAATTCTTCTGAGATGAGTGCAGGCCTCCTTCTTTCTGAGTGTGTTTACTTTGTTCCCTTGTCTGTAGAGGAGGAGCTTCACTGGTGCTAGAGTGCAGCACTGACTTATCTCAGCTAAGACAAAGCCTAGATCCTCAGGCTACATTCACACCATGGGCGTAGCCAGGATCAAACCTAGGGGGAGCAGAACCTCATACTGTTCCACAGAACCTCATACTGCACACCTCAGCTTCTGTAGAACCTCATACTGCACACCCCTACACTTGAAAATAAAGCCTGCACCTTAGGAAGATGTGGTGATGAATGCAGTCTATTTATTCTAACTGTCAATTGATGTTGATGTGTTACTGAAGACAAGCAATGCCTGTCCTTGGTGTCCTTTTGGGCAGCTATGAGGTGTACCTGACTGGTGCTAAAAAAAAAAAGGAGTGTTAGTCTGTGTGCTACCCGGCTTTCATTCTTTTTGGTACAGATAAGATATGGATAGACAGATATGGATAAATGGATAGATAAATAGAGCAGATTTCTAATCTGCTTTTGCTATTGAAAACATTACCTATGAGCTCAAAAACCTTTCAGGTGATGCGTTTTTTTAAAAAGCTGATCTGCATTTGCAGCTGAAAAACGTATCCACAAAAAACGCAGCAAAAACGCTGTGTGTGAATGTAGCCTTAGATCAGGAATAGAACAGCGATTTATAGGGCATTTCATAGCTTTCCCAAATTCCTATGAAAAAATATTCAGCACATTCTGCATTGAATTACTGTACCCAATTTATTATATATTTTAGGATTCGGAGTCTGTCCATTTTATACCGACTCCAACTTTGACTCCGACTCCACCAAAATGAGCACCGACTCCGACTCTGACTCCACAGCCAAGGGGCACTCATTATGGGTGGAAGAAAGGCAATTCCAGTTACTAAATAGTTAGAGCAGTTAGACTGTGGAATGCTGACCACAAGAGGTAGTAATGGAAGACACTATGACAGTTTTTAAAAAGGGCTGTACGATTTCCTCATTACACATAACATTGTGGGATATAGTTAAATTAGTGACAAATGTACAATTGGTGGAGAAAGATTGAACTTGATGGACCAAGGTCTTTTTTCAAGTTATATAACTATGTAACTATATATCACAGGCAGCCACCTTTTTATTAGTTCTCTGCCTGGATGCAATGTGCAGCATCCAGCTTATTAAGAGGGACAGGTTGAATTGATCCTGTGCTCCCCTTAACTCTTAGATCTGCAGTGAGCCTACAATTATGACATAACCTTTTCATTTGGTCTACAGTGGGAGCGGAAAGTATTCAGACCCCTTTAAATTTTTCACTCTGTTTCATTCCAGCCATTTGGTACATTCAAAAAAGTTCAATTTTTTCTCATTAATGTACACGCTACACCTCATCTTGACAAAAAAAAATAGAAATGTAGACATTTTTGCAAATTTCTTAAAAAAGAAAAGCTGAAATATCACATGGTCATAAGTATTCAGACCCTTTGCTCAGTATTGAGTAGAAACATCCTTTTGAGCTAGTACAGCCATGAGTCTTCTTGGGAATGATCCAACAAGTTTTTCACACGTGGATTTGGGGATCCTCTGCCATTCTTCCTTGCAGATCCTCTCCAGTTCCATCAGGTTGGATGGTGAACGTTGGTGGACAGCCATTTTCAGGTCTCTCCAGAGATGCTCAATTGGGTTTAGGTCAGGGCTCTGGCCGGGCCAGTCAAGAATGGTCACAGAGTTGTTCTGAAGCCACTCCTTTGTTATTTTAGCAGTGTGCTTAGGGTCATTGTCTTGTTGGAAGGTGAACCATCGGCAAAGTCTGAGGTCCAGAGCACTCTGGAAGAGGTTTTCATCCAGGATATCTCTGTACTTGGCCGCATAGCATGATGCTGCCACCACCAAGTTGCACTGTTGGGATTGTATGCGGGAGGTGATGAGCAGTGCCTGGTTTTCTCCACAGATACCGCTTAAAATTATCACCACAAAGTTCTATATTCGTCTCATCAGACCAAAGAATCTTATTTCTCATAGTCTGGGAGTCCTTCATGTATTTTTTGGAAAACTCTATGCGGGCTTTCATATGTCTAGCACTGAGGAGAAGCTTCCGTCAGGCCACTCTGCCATAAATGCCCAACTGGTGGACGGCTGCAGTGATAGTTGACTTTGTGGAACTTTCTCCCATCTCCTCACTGCATCTGTGGAGTTCAGCCACAGTGATCTTGGGGTTCTTCTTTACCTCTCTCACCAAGGCTCTTCTCCCACGATTCCTCAGTTTGGCTGGATGGCCAGGTCTAGGAAGACTTCTAGTGGTCCCAAACTTCTTCCATTTAAGGATTATGGAGGCCACTGTGTTCTTAGGAACCTTCAGTATGGCAGAAATTATTTTATAACCTTGGCCAGATCTGTGCCTTGCCACAATTCTGTCTCTGAGCTTCTTGGCCAGTTCCTTTGACTTCATGATTCTCATTTGGTCTGACATGCACTGTGAGCTGTGAGGTCTTATATAGACAAGTGTGTGCCTTTAAAAATCAAGTCCCATCAGTTTAATTAAACACAGCTGGACTCCAATGAAGGAATAGAACCATTTGAAGGAGGATCACAAGGAAATGGACAGCATGTGACTTAAATATGAGTGTCTGAGCAAAAGGTCTGAATACTTATGACCATGTCTACATTTCTGGGTTTTTTTTCATTCAAGATGGGGTGCAGAGTGTACATTAATGAGAAAAAATTAACTTTTTTGAATTTACCAAATGGCTGCATTGAAACAAAGAGTGAAAAATGTAAAGGGGTCTGAATACTTTCCGTAACCACTGTATGTTCTATACACTATAAGTAAGAGATGATAAACTGGAGCCTGGGAACGTCAGATTTACTTGGCTGTGTCAAGACACCTAAGAGTTTAGGATGATTTAGCGAATCCTGCTTTGAGCAGGGGGTTGGACCAGATGGCCCAGGAGGTCCCTTCCAACTCTACGATTCTATGATTCTAATGCAAAGAAACTGAAGACTTGTGTTAATGTTTATTAGTAAATAAAATGGAGTAATAAATATATATCGCTAAATATTTTATGACATGTAAAGGATTTCTAGTTATAAATAGAATATTTTCAGTTTTCCTTCCCCTCTCCCACACTCTCCTTTGTGGCCCACTTGCCACACACATTACCGTAGACAGCCTGTTTTCATGCACAATTGGTCACCTGTTTGATAAATTACAGTGTTTTAAGAATCAAGGAGAACATATTTGCTGAACTTTGCTATTTTTATTGCTGACATTTTTCATACAGGGTGTGTGTTTACATCCAGTTGGAAGTGGGATTTTCCTGTATATAAGGGGTTTTCAGGATTATTCATAGATCCAGCATTAAAAAAACAGGAGTTATTAGAGCTGGTAGTAAAAACGACAGAGTGTACAAAGTTTGATCCAAAAAAGGTGCATTGGGAAATGGCTAGCAAATTGTGGTTTTGTTTTAAACATTTTATATAAAATGTAAATTTCAATTATATTTTACAACATTACATCCAAAAAGTGATATCTAAATACAAGCATAATAAAATAAAGAATAAAACAAACATTATAGGTCTGTTGTCTTTGCCTTAAACGGAATCGATCACCAAGTTTTGGTAGCCCATCTGAGAGCAGCATAATGTAGAGATAGAGACCATGATTTCAGTGATATATCACTCACTGTTTTATCTGCTGCAGATATCCCAGTTCTCTGAATGCTGGGCTCTAAATAACCCCACCCATACCACTGATCGATAGCTTTCTGCCTATGCACAGTGTACATAGAAAGCTGACAATCAGTGGTGAGGACAGGGTTATACAGAACTGTTAAATATGGAGGACTACCTGGCAGGAGGTTTACTAGTTCTGTAGCTAAAATCAGTTTTATCAACAGGAGATTATAACAAAACTACAGTTACCAACCCAGTAAGTGACATCACGGAATAAGGGTCTCTGTCTCTATATTACGCTGCTCAGAGATTACATGGCATTAACCTGCTGGCAGATTTCCTTTAATCTTTATTCAGAATACCCTTATATCACAACATATAGATACATATAACCTACTGTGCATACTGCTTGCATGATATCATTGTATTTATATTTGTTTTTTTCCTCTTCCATTTCCAACCTTTACCCTCTGAGTGTATTTGATTTAGGGTTCACTTACATCAGCATATTTTAAATCACTCCCATGTTCAGCTTGAAAAGTTAGACGAGTGCCATGCGTGTCACTCCGTATGTCATGCAAGTACAATGCGATTATGCAATTTTTCTCGTTTAGTATCCATATGACATCCATATGACATGCGTATGCAATCCATATGCAACGCATTTATAGCATCATATTTTAAATACTATAAAGGTCTATGTAAATTAAAGCTAGTTTACCAAAGTAATAAAGCAATCTTATTTAGAGATATAGATTAATAATAGATAGATAGATACTGTGGACACAGTTGAAACCATAAATTTACATACACAATATAAAAAGATCCCTATGCATGTTTTTCTCAGTATCTGAAATTAAATCAGAATAATCCTTTCCTGTTTTAGGTCAATTAGGATTACAATAATTATAAGTATTTGCCAAATGCCAGAATAATGAGAGAGAATGTTTTAAGGCATTTTTATTACTTACTTCAAAGTCAAAAGTTTACATACACTAAGATTACTATGCTTTTAAATAATTCTGGACTGCCCATATGATGATGTCATGCATTTGGAATCTTCTGTGGATGTATTTTAATGCACACCTGAAACACACGGCTTCATTGTGTAGCTTCATGGGAAAGTTTCAAGAAACCAGCCAAGATATCAGGAAGAGATTTGTGAACTTGCACAAGCTAGCTGTTCCTTGGGTATAATTTCAAGATACCTGAAGGTGTCCCGTTCTTCTGTGCAAACAATTATACGCAAGTATAAACAAGATGGGTATGTCCAGCCATAATACAGCTCAGAAAGGAGACGGGTTCTGGTCTCAGAGATGAACTTGCTTTGGTCTGACATGTGCATATTAACCCAAGGACACAAGCAACAGACCATGTGAAGAGGATGGTGGAAGCTGGTAAGATTGTATCATTAGCCACAGTGAAAAGAGTACTGTATCAACATGGGCTGAAAGGCCACTCTGCCAGGAAGAAGCCATTACTCCAAACGAAACATAAAAAAGCCAGATGAATGTTTGCAAATGCACACAGGAACGAAGACCTTAATTTTTAGAGACATGTCCTGTGGTCTGATGAAACTAAAATTGAACTTTTGAAGCATAATGACCATCGATACGTTTGGAGGAAAAAGGGAGAATCTTGGAAGCCTAAGAACACCATCTCAACTGTGAAACACGGGGGAGGCAGCATCATGTTGTGGGGTTGTTTTGCTGCAGGAGGTACTGGTGCACTTCTCAAAATAGATGGCATCATGAGGAAAGAAGATTATGTGGCAATACTGAAGCAACATCTCAAGACATCAGCCAGGAAGTTAAAGCTTGGGTGGAATTGGGTCTTCCAAATGGACAATGACCTGAAGCATACTGCCAAAATGGTTACAAAGTGGCTTAAGGATAACAAAGTCAACGTTTTGGAGTGGCCACCACAAATCCCTGATTTCAATCCTATTGAAAAGTTATGGGTAAAGCTGAAAAGGCAGGTGTGAGCAAGGCGACATATAAACCTGGATCAGTTACACCTGTTTTGTCAGGAGAAATGGGCCCAAATTCTGACCAACTATTGTGAGAAGCTTGTGGAAGGATATGCCAAATGTTTGACCCAGGTCATTCAGTATAAGGGCAATTGTACCAAATACTAATGAAATGTATGTAAACTTTTAACTTTGCAGTAAGTAATAAAAATGCCTTAAGACATTTTCTCTCATTATTCTGGCATTTGGCAAATATTAATAATTATGGTAATCCTAATTGACCCTAAAAAAGAAAGGTTTATACAGATTTCATGTCAGATATTGAGAAAAGCATGCATATGTGTCTTTATATAGTGTATGTACAGTAAACGTCTGGTTTCAACTTAAACAGAAGAAAAACAAATTTGTACAAAAATGGTAGGGGTCATGCACAAAAAGGATCATATAGAAAAACATGATGCAAAAAAGACCATACAGAAAAAAACATAATGATATAAAATGCAAAATTTTATTAAGGATAGTATGTAAAAACAGAAATGAAAAACAGCTGAACCAAGTGGTGGCGCACGTAGAGAATAGGTCACTCCCAAAAGTATAATCTCTTGAAGGATCATTGTATTAAAAATTGCCCGAAAAAGTGAAATCAATAATAAGCTTAATCATGGTATAGTGCAAATGTCATAGCAGCACCTTAAATATAGTATAAAATAAAGATGACATGTTATATATAATCACAAATGCATATACAGATTGTGTATAGTGTGTAGTAATAAAAGAGTAAATCCACAACAGTGTGTTAATATATTAATAGCAAATAGTAAGGTGCTAGAATGCATAAGACAAGTAGCCGATCAGGCTTATGAGTACAATAAGTGCTAGTAAATAAGGTAAAGTGTATGTGCAATGGGCATGAAGTAAAGTCAGGATATCATGTTTACCTAGAATAAAAACATGCTGCCAGGTACCCTACTCGTGTTTTGGCGTAAGAGTAGAGCACAGGATAAATGTGATCCCAAATGTTATGTAAAATGTTCCTAACAAAAGCTACAACTCAGTCTACAAAAAACAAGTCCCCACTCAGGTCCATCATCTGTTAACAGAAATATAGGAGACTTCCATGTTACTAGAAACATAAAGGCTCTTGAAAAGCTAAATGGCTCCTCACCCCCCAAAAGAAATCCAGTGAATTCTGCACTCCCAAATAATAATGCTCCTATCTGCCCTAAACCTTACAGTGTGCCTAAACCACATTTAGCATCCACATGATTGACATTTCTGTAACGATGAGAGCCCGCCTAATTTATGGGGTTCATGTCTCCAGAAGCATGAGCTGGGCACAATGTATGGGAACTACAATATACAGGCTCTACAATGACAGATTTGCATTTTTCATTTAGCAACATCCACTACTGCTTGTTTCTGCAAAACATACATAAGTCAAAATAATCACTACAGCTGTAGATAAATTCTCAGAGGGTTATAATTTCCAAACTGGGGTCACTTGAGGGGGGATTCTGTTTTTCTGGAATTTATGAGCTCCGTATATCGAGTCTGCAAATTATTCTAAGATAATTTGTTCTTCAAGAGTCAAATAGCACTCCTTCCTTTCAGAGTCTTGTTGTGTGGCTAAGCAATACTGTACAGCCACATTCAACAGAAAATGTGTGACAAATTTTGTTGCCAGTTTTACACATTTCCCTTTGGGAAAATGTAAAATATGTGTCCATATTCATAACAACATTTTTGGTGGTAAAAATATAATATTTTTTTTCCACTACCCAATGGCATAAAATTCTGTGACACACCTGTTCGGTCAATATTATCACAGCACTCTTAGATGTATTCATTGAGAAGTGTAGTTTGTAAAATGGGTCACTTATGGGTATTCTGCTGTACTGGCACCTCACAGGATCTTCCAGTGGGTCATAGATAGCACCCCCAAACCTTAAAAGCCAAATCAGTAATATTATGTGGTGCTCCTTCCCTCCTGAGCTTTCCACTGTGCCTCACTGTGTCTGCTCTTCGTCAGTCATTACACTGGCTGCCCATTCATTATAGGATCCAATTCAAAGTACTTGTTCTCACCCCCAAAGCTCCCCCCTCCATCTCCTCCCTCATTTCTGTCTATCAGCCTAGCCGATAGCTGCGCTCTGCAAACGACTTTCGACTAACCTCTGCACTAATCCGTACCACCCACTCCCGACTCCAAGACTTCTCCCATGCTGCTCCTATCCTCTGGAATGCTCTACCCCAAGAAATTAGGACTAACCACAATTTGCATAGTTTTAGGCGCTCCCTCAAAACACATTTGTTCAGAGTGGCTTATCACGTTCACTAATCAAAGTCATTCTATGTGCAAGTGTGCATGTAGCCCATTCACTATCTCCATCCATCCTTCACTCCCTCAAGATGGCTGGACCTTCATTGTAAATACATCATTGTAAATACACACCTGTACTCTGTATCTCCCTCACCTCATTGTAGATTGTAAGCTTTCACGAGCAAGGTCGTCCTATTTTGCTTTAATTATTGTATTGTTAACGTTGTTACTTATGACTTGTGTTTTGAAACTGTTAAACTGTAAAGAGCTGCGGAATATGTTGGCGCTATATAAATAAAGATTATTATTATTATTATTATTATTATTATTATTATTATTATTATTAAAAGTAGTTTTCGACCATATATGCGGTATTGGCATACTTAGGAGAAATTGCATAACAAATTGTACTGTATATTTTCTCTTATTGTCATATTTGAAAATTTAAAAATAGGGCCATTTTAATGGAAAAAATGGTAATTTCCATTGTCAGGTTCATTTTTTCCTATTAGTCAATTAAAAATTAAAAACTTGGTGTTAAAACAGCATGTTAGTGGAAGAAATCTAATTATTCTTTCTTCTTTGCCTAATGCTATAAAATTCTGTGAGGCACACGTAGTGTCAATATGCTCAATGTACCCATAGATGAATTCATTGTAGGGTGTAGTTTGTATCATCTACTCACTTATGGAGGGGTTTTGCTGTTCTGGCACTTCAGGGAGTCTGCCAATGTGACATGGCAACCTCAAACCATACCAGTTAAAACTGAACTCCCATATGGTGCTTCTTCCCTTCTGAGATTTTAACCGTGCACAAAAGTAGTTTTTGCCCACATATAGGATATTGGTGAACTCAGAAGGAATTGCGTAAAAAATTGTACTGTTAAGTTTCTCCTATTAACCCTTTTTAAAATTAAAAACTTAGGGTCAAAGCAACATTTTAGTGGAAAAAATTGTAATTTTCCATTGACTCAGTCCAATGTTATACAATTCTGTGAATCAACTTAGGGATAAAAATGCTCACTATACCCCTAGATGAATGTCTCAAGAGGTGTAGTTCCAAAATGGGGTCACTTGTTGTTTGTTTTGCTGCTTTGGCATATTAGGAGCTCTTCAAATGCAACATGGCATCAATAATCTACTGCAGCCAAAATTGCACTACAGAATTCAAATGGCGGTCCTTCCCTTCCAATCCCTGCCATGTGCTCAAACAGTAGTTTTCCACCACATATAGAGTATCGGTGTATGAAGGAGAAATTGGAAAACATATTTTGGGGTCCATTTTCTCCTGTTACTCACATCTGGAGCTAAAGCATCATTTTTATGGAAAAAATGTATTTTTTTTTTATTTTCACGGCTCAATGTTATAACATTTTGTGAAGCATGTGTTGATAAGTTTCTTGAGGGTGTAGTTTCGAACATGGGGTCACTTGTAGAGATGAGCAAACCTTTCAAGGTTCCGTTCAGTTCAATTCGCCGAATGTTTAGACATTCGACGAACATGTTCGCCGAACAGTTTGACAAATTTATCCAAACTCCATTAAATTCAGTGGGAAGCCAAACCAAAAGTATACACAACACCTTAAGGAGTGACAAAAAGTTTCCCAAACAGCTAATATCATCGGGAGACACCATGAAAAGTGGCAAAAATTGACCCACAGTAGGAATTTGCAAATGGCACAGCAGCAGTCAGCTATGGGCCATGCTTGAAAATTATCAGGGTCTATGAAATGAAGTTTAAATGAGGACCTGGTGGTTAAGGGAGTTGTGTAAGCCTTCTTAGTTGGGAGCCCTGATACCTCATGCAACACCTCCAATTTATTTTTTTTTCCATCCACACTCAGTCTTTTATAATGGCACAGAGGCAGTCAGCCATGGGCCATGCCTGAGGTATTAGGGTCTGGCCCAGTATTTACAGCTTTGAATTGAAGTTTCAATGCAGGCTGGGAGTCCTGATACCTCATGCAACACATCCAATTTTCTTTTTCCAGCCACACTCAGATGGCACAGACATCAGTTTAGTACAGTACTATTAGTGGAAAAATATATGGAAAGTAACACAGGTAGTTGACTGATCAATTGACCCATAGTAGAACCTTTTATAATGACACACAAGCAGTCAGCCATGGGCCATGCATGAGGTAAAAGTCTCAAGGCCAGCATTTTCAGCTTTGAATTGATGTTTCAATGAGGACCTGGTTGTTAAGGGAGTCGTGTAAGCCTTCGCAGCTCGGAGTCCTGATACCTCATGCAAAACCTTAAATTTTCTAAAAAATTATTGACATATACCACTAAAGTGGCAGCAATTTTCACAGAGTAGAAACAGTATAATAGGCCTCTGATACACCTTCCACTATAGGCAACCCACAAGATGGAGACCCAACTTGGAGTCTCTACATTTCTAAAAATTGTTTGTAACATCAGCATCAGTAGCAACAGCAGGCATACCAGCCACCACATAGGTGGCACAGACTGCAATAATGCGAGATCAATGCATAACACTAAAAACAACACCATTGCCAAGCCTGCCCAGTCTGCCACTGGGGTGCAAAAGTTTTTGGAGATCCATGACTTGTTCATATTGATGAAAGATTGGCAGTCTACACTTTCAGGGGACAGCCGGTTGCGCTTATCCATCAAGACACCACCAGCAGTGCTAAAGACAAGGTTCTGAGAGAACACTGGCTGACAAACATTAACAAACCTCCAAGGCGTGACAGACAAGCTCAGGCCACTCATTCATTTCTGAAGTTCAAAATGCAAAAAGGTCCAACCCCCCAATGGTATGGATATTGAGCTCCAGATACTCCTGCACCATCATCTCCAGTCATTCACAACGTGTCAGACTTGTACTCTGTTCTACTGGTGCATGGACTGGTCCAAAAAATGTGTGAAACTACTCACAGAAATTGCTTATGCCACTTACACTGCTGCTGCGGCTAATATTTTTGCAATGATGCCTTGACATTCAGGGGTTGGACGTCTAGCACTGCGATGCACACTCTATACCTCACTGCTGTTTTGGGAAAACCACTATTAAGACTGTCTACAAGCGTGTTTTTATACTCCAGTATGTGCGCGTCCCTTTCCATGGGGGGAAGCATCAAGCTAAATTTACTCTTGTACCATAGATCTAACCCAGGAACAGTACGTGGCAACCTAGTAGTCAGCACTATTTCTAAACCTAAGAATATGGGCATCATGTTAAAGATAGTGCAGCAAGAAGGTACATATGTATTTTGTGCTTCCATGAGGTCTAAGTCCATGGTGTATTGATGGCAGGGTAATACTCAAGTTCTCTTCCTCCATCCCCTCCGACCAATCATAGACAACCAAGAGGGGATATATTATAGTCCTCATGTCTTGACTGTTGTGTGTCCTTCACCTCTTCCTCCTCCATTTGTTCCTCTGCTCCTGAACCTTTTTAAAAGTTTGTCTGGTACCATAAGCCCTCTTCAATCACTATAAGCCACCCTCCCATGGCACCTGCCTGTGCGGCAACAGTCCGGAAATTAGAGATGTATTTATCCATTCTGCATCCTGCTTCTGCTTCCACCTCTTCTTCTGTCTGGGACCACCACCTCCTCACACAGACTATTCAAAGTTTGCTCCAGCATGTAGATGACCGGAATAGTGATGCTGATGATGGCATCGTCAGCGCTAATCATCTTAGTAGACATTTCAAAACTGTGCAGAAAGATACAAAGGTCTTTCATCTCTGCCCACTCCTCAAGCATGATTTGCACCATGTCCATACTGTGTTGGTCCAGGCTATGCAAAAGGACATTCTGCAACAGGGCACTTCACTATTGCAATATTCGCTGCAACATGTGCAGAGTTGAATTCCATGAATTCCACCAGGTTGGAACATTGCTAATAAAACGGTTAATCAGTAGGCCGAAAGACCTCTGTAGCGATGGAAGTGAATGATCTGCGAGGTGCGATCATTGGAAGTGAGCACACAGCGACCATGCTTTCTGCAGCATCACATCCAGGCTGGGATATTGGCGGAGAAATTGCTGTACCACCAGGTTGAGGATGTGAGCCATGCAAGTCACGTGTATGAGGTTGCCTCGGCTTAGGGCTGTCACCAGCTTTGCACTGTTATTGCACACGGCCTTACCTGGCTCCAGGTTTACTGGAGACAGTCATTGCTCTAACTCGACCTAGATAGTTGTCAACAACTCTTGAGCTGTGTGACTGCGATTTCCAAGGCAGAGTAATTTGAACACTACTTGATTGCAGTGAGCCATGGCTGTGCAGTATGGAGGTGGGGGGTATTCTATCTGCACTGTTGGAATGCGTGTCTGATTAACGGAGAGATTGAGGGCACAGGTGGAGGCCCTAGAGGAGGTGGAAGAACTGTTACATACTGAGGTTTGTTCCACAAGCCTTGGGGATTCAAAGACTTGTGGAGCAGCCCCTTGACTGCCTGCCCCCACAGCCACCAGAGTCACCCAGTGCTCAGTCAGTGATATGTAATGCCCCTGCCTATGTTTGCACATCCAGGTGTCAGTGGTGAAATGCACCCTGGCAGAGATAGATTTTTTTAAGGGAATGGGTGATGTCTGCTGTTGTAGCGCACGCACAGATTTCTTACAGAAGTAATGGTGTCTAAGCAACTGGCACTGGGGGACTGCAATGGCAATCAACTTTTGGAAACCATTTGTGTCCACTGTTATGAATGGGTCACTGAGGAGGAACAACAAAAGGCTAAGTCCCAGAAGACCAGAGAGGTTGGTCACTATGCAGATTGCAGATCCCTGATCTTAACCACACAACTAACAGTAGCAGTGGAGCATTCCTACGTTGTTCCTAGTCGCCTCGTCACCGCCGGAGGACTACATAAACCTAAAGCAAGAAAAGGGAAAACTAACTGCCCCAGAGCAGACCCCAAAGGAAAAGACAGCCCCCACACATGTATTGACGGTGAAGCAAGATGAAAACACATACACAGGCAGGAAAATAGGCTGAGCAAATGATGGGGCCCGACTAACTAGAAAGGACAGGAAAGGAAAGCCACTCTCTGAAATCTGCCAAAAAACCCTACCAAAAATAATGTCCAACACGTCTGATAGCAAAATTAACCCTGAAGTCACTAGACTTCTCCCGCTATATCAGCACTCTGAAATATTCTGAAACAGAGCAAAAAGAGGCCAATCTAATAAGGGACAAAAAGGCAAATTGGCAAATACAGATAAATAGGAGTGGAAGTTCAGCATAGCCCAAGCAGGGGCAAGCTGACCACAAGAAACTGAACCAACAAGCACAAGTGTGAACATTAGCAAAAAACAAACTTAACTTAAGAAGACTGGAAGAGAGCTGAAGTCCAAGACCTGAGAAGCAGACTGAATCACCAGCAGCAGGATAGGGCGTCGGCTGTCTTATATCCAGTCTGATACGCCAGAGATCCAATCGTTATCCTTCTCATCAGGTGGCAGATCACTACCACTTAAACCAACCTCAATACCTCCTGTCACCACCAGAGGGAGAACGGAAGGAGAACTCTCAACTGGAGGAGCAGAAAATGAGCTCATAATAGTACCCCCCCTGGAGGAGGGGTCACCGAACCCTTATCCATGCCACCAGGCCAATCAGGATGAGCCGGTGAAAAGCACGAACCAATTTATTGGCATGAATATCAGAGGCAGAGACCCAAGAATTATCCTCCTGGCCATAACCGTTCCATTTGACCAAATACTGGAGTCTCCGTCTAACCAAACGAGAATCCAATATTTTCTCTACCTCATATTCCACATTGCCTTTAACCAATACAAGGTCAAGAGGTGCCACCACAGGAACTACTGGCTCAACAAACCTTTTCAACAGTGACTTGTGAAATGCGTTATGGATTTTGAACGTAACTGGAAGAGCCAATCGAAAAGAAACATGATTAAGAATCTCCAAAATCTTAAAATGTCCAATAAATATGGGCTTAAATTTTGGAGAGGCAACCTTCATAGGAATATTCTTAGACGACAAACAAACCATATCACCCACTTTAAACCGGGGACCAATGGTCCTATGCCGGTTGGAAAAACGCTGGGCCTTTTCCTGAGAGAGTGACAACTTATCCACCACTTGGTCCCATATCTGCTGCATTCTCACAACCACAGTGTTCACACCTGGGCAGGACGAAGATTCCACTTGCCCTGAAGAGAATCGAGGATGAAACCCAAAAGTACAGAAAAAGGGTGACATCAAAGTGGCAGAACTAGCTCTATTGTTCAGCGCAAATTCGGCCAAGGGCAAAAATGAGACCCAATCATCTTGATCAGCAGATATAAAACATCTTAAATAAGACTCCAGGGTCTGGTTTGTTCTCTCAGTCTGCCCATTGGTCTGGGGATGAAACGCGGAGGAGAAGGATAACTGAATTCCGAGACTGGAACAAAAGGCTTTCCAGAATCTGGAAGCAAACTGAACCCCTCTATCGGACACAATGTTCTCAGGAATCCCGTGTAACCGAACCACCTGTTGTAAAAACAAGGGTACCAACTCAGCGGAAGATGGCAACTTTGGGAGTGGTACAAGATGGACCATCTTCGAAAATCTATCACAAATCACCCAGATAACAGTCATTCTCTGAGAGACAGGAAGATCAGAAATAAAATCCATTGAGATATGGGTCCATGGCCTCTTGGGCACCGGCAGGGGCATCAGCAACCCACTAGAACGAGAACAGGGTTTAGACGGAGAACAAGTCCCACAGGACTGTACAAAAGTCCTGACATCACGTGACAAGGCAGGTCACCAAAACGACCAACTCACCAAATCTCTGGTACCAAAAATACCCGGATGACCAGCCAATGCAGAGCAATGGACTTCGGACATCACTCTCTTTCCACACTGGTCAGAAACATACAATCTTCCCATAGGGCAATGCTCAGGTTTATTCTCCTGAAATTCCTCCAGGGCGCGTCTCAAATTGGGCGAAATGGCAGAAAGAACTACCCCCTCACCTAGGATAGTAGTAGGCTCGGTCACATTAAGAGAATCAGCAAAGAAACTCCTAGAAAGGGCGTCTGCCTTAACATTCTTAGTGCCCGGATGAAAAGAGACCACAAAATTAAAACGCTTGAAAAACAAGGCCCATCTAGCCTGTCTAGGATTGAAGTGTTTGGCCGACTCCAGATAAATCAGATTCTTGTGATTGGTGAGGACCACAAATTGATGTCTAGCTCCCTCCAACCAATGTCTCCACTCCTCAAATGCCCATTTCATGGCCAACAATTCCCGATTCCCCACGTCATAGTTGCATTCAGGTGGGGAAAACTTTCAAGAAAAGAAGGCACAGTGATTCATCTTAGAAGTCACAGGGTCTTTTTGGGACAAAACAGCTCCTGCACCAATCTCAGAAGCGTCTACCTCTACTTGAATTGGAAGTGAGATATCAGGTTGCCGTAAAACTGGAGCTGAAGTAAATCTCCGCTTAAGCTCCAGAAATGCTGAGACAGCGTCAGGAGACCAATTCAGCACATCAGCTCCCTTCTTGGTCAGATCAGTCAGTGGTTTGACAATGCTAGAAAAATTACCTATAAATTTACGATAGAAATTAGAAAAACCCAAAAACTTCTGGAGAGCCTTCAAAGAAGTAGGCTGAACCCAATCATAAATGGCCTGTAACTTGGCCAGGTCCATTTCAATAGTCGATGGAGACAATATAAATCCCAAAAATGAAATCCTCTGTACACCAAAGAGGCACTTCGATCCCTTAACAAGCAGGGAATTCTCCCTCAAAATCCGGAACACAGTCCAGACATGTTCCACATGGGAATCCAAATCACTAGAAAAGATCAAAATATCATCCAGATAGATGATCAAAAACTTATCCACAAAGTCTCGTAAAATATCATTCATAAAGGACTGGAAGACAGAAAGGGCATTAGAGAGCGCAAAAGGCATCACCAGGTACTCAAAATGTCCCTCCGGAGTATTAAACGCCGTCTTCCATTCATCCCCGTGCTTGATGCGAATAAGGTTATACGCCCCCCTGAGGTCAAGCTTAGCAAACCAGCAGGCACTCTTAACTCTGGAGAATAAATCAGACATCAGAGGTAACGGGTACTGATATTTAACCGTCATCTTGTTAAGGGAATGATAATCAATACACGGTCTTAATGAACCATCTTTCTTGGCCACAAAAAAAACCCCAGCACCTAAAGGTGACGAGGATGGTCTAATATGACCCTTCTCCAACGACTCCTTTTATAGGATCGCATAGCATCATGTTCGGGTACAGATAAGTTGAAAAGCCGACCGTTGGGAAATTTACACCCAGGCATCAAGTCAATTGCACAGTCATAACTCCTATGAGGAGGCAAAGACACAGACTTACTCTCACTAAATACATCAGAGAAATCAGCCAGATAATCAGGAACATCATGAGACTGAGGAGAGGTGGAGAAAACAGGAGCGTCCCTAAGAACAGACTGACAACCCCAACTCACCACAGAGACAGATTTCCAATCCAAAACTGGGTTATGAGTTTGCAACCAGGGGAACCACAGAACAATAGTATCGTGCAAATTATGCAGCACCAAAAATTTACAATTTTCTTGGTGGTCTGGGGCAACTCGCATTATCACCTGGGTCTAAAACTGAGGTTTATTTTCCGCCAAAGGAGTGGCATCAATACCCCTCAAAGGAATAGGCGTCTGCAGAGGCATCATGGACAAACCACCACGTTTAGCAAAGTCCAAATCCATCAGATTCAGAGCTGCTCCTGAATCCACAAAAGCCTTAGTGGAAAATGTGGACAAGAAGCAGATCAGAGTAATTGCCAAAAGGAACTTAGGTTGTATACTGCCCACAGCAAATGTGTGTGCAAAACGTTTCTCTCGTTTAGGGCAGACAGAAATAGTATGAGAGGCGTCTCCACAGAA
This sequence comes from Dendrobates tinctorius, assembly GCF_039654945.1. NCBI lineage: Eukaryota > Metazoa > Chordata > Amphibia > Anura > Dendrobatidae > Dendrobates > Dendrobates tinctorius. The sequence continues at coordinate 2,301,400 of NW_027361823.1, read as the reverse complement.
AAAACACAGCTTATTACACCTTCTAAACTCCCGACGTTGCGCCCTAGACAAAACCCCATCACATTGCATAGGTTCGCCTCCCATGTAGTTTTACGTTCACGTAAACACCGATCAACTTGAATGGCTAATGACATAGAGCCATCCAGACCAGAAGGAACAGGAAATCCCACCATAACATCTTTTACGGTCTCTGACAAACTTTTCCGAAAGAGAGCCGCCAATGCACTATCATTCCATGTAGTAAGGACCGCCCACTTTCGGAATTTTTGACAGTACAACTCTGCAGGATCCTGACCCTGGTCTAATGCCAACAGGGTTCTCTCAGCTTGATCAACAGCATTAGGTTCATCATACAACAACCTCAAGGCTTGAAAAAATGCATCCAAATTAGTCAAAATAGGATTTTCAGGTGTCAGAGAAAAAGCCCAATCCTGGGGATCGCCGCGCAGCAAGGAGATGACAATTTTAACCTGCTGCACAGAGCTTCCCGATGAATTAGGCTTCGAGGCAAGAAATAATTTACAATTATTCTTAAAATTCAGAAATTTAGACCAATCCCCAGAAAACACATCAGGAGTAAGAATCTTAGGTTCACCAGCATGTGACTGAATGAGGTAGGCGGAAATTCCCTGCACTTCAGCAGCAAGTTGCTCCACACGATCAGACAATTGCTTATTCTCCATTAGAAAAAAAAAATCCTCCTACGGCCTCAGAAAAAAAAGAGGAAAAAATATACCAAAAAAAAAAAATCTGGCACTTTCTTTTTTTTCTTTTCCTTTTCCCTTAAACAATCTTTCCCTGCTTTTGAGTACCCTAGAATCTGCAGTATGGCTGATGATTCTGTTATGAATGGGTCACCGAGGAGGAACAACAAAAGGCTAAGTCCCAGAAAACCAGAGAGGTTGGTCACTATGCAGATTGCAGATCCCTGATCTTAACCACACAACTAACAGTAGCAGTGGAGCGTTCCTACGTTGTTCCTAGACGCCTCGTCACCTCCAGAGGACTACATAAACCTAAAGCAAGAAAAGGGAAAACTAACTGCCCCAGAGCAGACCCCTAAGGAAAAGACAGCCCCCACACATGTATTGACGGTGAAGCAAGATGAAAACACATACACAGGCAGGAAAATAGGCTGAGCAAACGATGGGGCCCGACTAACTCGAAAGGACAGGAAAGGAAAGCCACTGTCTGCAATATGCCAAAAAACCCTACCATAAATAATGTCCAACACGTCTGATAGCAAAATTAACCCTGAAGTCACTAGACTTCTCCCACTTTATCAGCACTCTGAAATATTCTGAAACAGAGCAAAAAATAAGGGACAAAAAGGCAAATTGGCAAATACAGATAAATAGGAGTGGAAGTTCAGCATAGCCCCAGCAGGGGCAAGCTGACCACAAGAAACTGAATTGACCAATAAGCACAAGTGTGAACATTAGCAAAAAACAAACTTAACTTAAGACTGGAAGAGAGCTGAATTCCAATACCTGAGAAGCAGACTGAATCACCAGCAGCAGGATAGGGCGTCGGCTGTCTTATATCCAGTCTGATACTCCAGCCATCCAATCGTTATCCTTCTCATCAGGTGGCAGATCACTACCACTTAAACCAACCTCACTACCTCCTGTCACCACCAGGGGGAGAATGGAAGGAGAACTCTCAACTGGAGGAGCAGAAAATGAGCTCATAATAGTACCCCCCCTGGAGGAGGGGTCACCGAACCCTTATCCATGCCACCAGGCCAATCAGGATGAGCCGGTGAAAAGCACAAACCAATTTCAGCTCATATCAGTCCACCAGGCAGAAAGGTAGCATTTTAGTGGCCAACAGATTGGAGGTGGTGGCATTCACGCGCTTAGGTTTTGAATGTGTAGGAGGAAACATTCTTTTACGTGACCACAACTGCAGGACTGAGCACTGGCTGGTGTGCTGAGAGGGTGGAGAACAGAGAACATGGCAAATTGCTGGACTGTGAGTGAGGTGCAAGCAGAGACGTTATGGTGGATTGAGAAAAATGTTTCGTAGTAGGTGACACAAAAACAGCAGGCATGTCCACTTCCATAACAGCTGACAGGCTTCTCACTCTCCCCAACTGTATGGGGTAAACAAGTGGAGTTTCTGTGGCCGGAGACCTGTGTGAGCAGACTTGGCAAGGCAATGGAGAAGGAAGAATCCGCAGATGTGGTTGATGGGACAGCTGGTGGTTGGTGAGACCTGCTATTCGGCATTTTAGTGCAATGTGATTCCACACTAAGGCATGTTGATTGTGTATGCGGCGATTCATGCATGTAGTTGTCAAATAATTGCAATTTTTGACTCTACTGAGTTCTTTCTTGCAAATTTGGTAGATAATGTGAGTTGGATCATCTGTTGAGGTCTCAAAAAAGGCCCAGGCTAGGCAACCCTTGCCACCCCTGCGAACTGTACACTCGTGACTGGAGCTGGCCACAGCCAGAGTTGGGGCTGAGGATGCAGTGCCTGTCATGGTTGCATCACTTCGTATTTGTGTGGGAAGCCACAATGTAACCTCCTCAACTTCTTCCTTCAACTCCTTTGCTGAGCTACTCATCTGTTAACTTCAGGGTTCACACCAAGTGGGCTCTACAACCTCTTTGTCATCCTTTCTGTTCTCACACTCCTCACCCTGAGAGTCACCCTCCTTCTCTTCCTGCCCTGAGACAACAGTACAGTCCATGTTTGCCTTTACTTTCTGAGTCTCATCAGGATCATCTCTACCCCTGGTGATTAATGTCTGCTGATGAGGGACTTGATTCTGCTCGCACCCTACTTCGTCCAACCCCAGATCCAGCATGAAAACATTTTTGGCATTGGTGCAGATTTTTTCCTCCTTTGGATTCTGTGAATCTTTGGAGCAAACCTCTGATGCCCATGGTTCAATGAAAATGAAAAAGAGGTGCTGGATTAGACCCCACAGTCTCCAGACCTCAACCCAATTGGACATTTGTGGGTAGAGTTGAAGAAAAAGCTGTATACATACTCAAGTGAGTCAAACAGTATGCACCAATTTTGTGAACATGTACTGCAGAAGAGACCAGAGATCAGATTACAGTTGAGACATGCTTGAATCTGATTGAGAGCATGCCCAGAAGGATTCAGGCAATGTTGAAAACCAAAAGGTGGATTTTCAAAATACTAACAAAATGATAAAAATTCAAATTTAGATTTTTAGGATCAAAGCAGTAACAATGCAGTGACATGACAAGAATCTGCAAAGCTAATCATATGCTAAATAGTTGCAAGTCAAATTTATGTATGAGATAGCCAAGATGACTGTCTATAAAATAATGATGGAATTCTCACGATCAAAGCAGCAGTGGATGGTGAGATATGGAGCCTGAAAGTCAAAAGTTCAAAACATTGTTACACTTTTACTCGTCAGTATATCCCCCTGATATCATCTGTTGGGGGCTTGCATACACTTAAGGCTTTTGGCCAATCCTATCAACATTGGTTCATACTTTAGTTAATGTGTTTGGGTGCTAAATACATTACGTTATACAGAGAAAAGTTTCTTTGAAGTATCTTTCAAGAATCGATCTTCAAGGCTATGTCAGATACAAGATACAAGAGTCAACAGGGGGTATCCCTGAGCAGATTCATCCCCATCCAGTTATATCTTACATTCTAGAAGAGTTTCACTGCATCAAAAGCAAGCTAATCAGGAAGGAGAAGATTTTTAATTTTAACTCTATCCAGCACCATTATAACCTTGCAAATATTATACTGTAGGTGACCTTTGACAAAACCCCTTGAAAGGTACTGATTAAATCTGGTAATGCAATGGATTACATGTTAGCCAGTTTCCTGTGCATTAGTTTTGGATTTAGGTTGATTAGGGATATTGGCTGATACAATCTGGGGTCATTTTTATTTTTTCCTGTGTTTAGAATCTGTGCAGTAAAGCTACATCTAATATGTTTGGAAATCATCTGAAAACATTGGTGAATTAGGCCAGCAGAGATAGGGAAAATTGTTGCACTAATGCTTGTGACATTCTAGCCATCAGATCCTGCAAATTTTTTTGGTAAGTTTTGAATTGCTGTAGTCATTTTTTTCTCATTGATGTTCCTTCTCGCCATTGATCCATGTTCATCTGGCGTCGTCATTAGTGTAACCTTATTGAAAAATAACCAGTCTTTATTTTTCACTATTAGATCAAATACTTTTTTTGAATGGCCTACTGGTTCTAACAGGGCCGCCATCAGGCCTTACTGGAGTATGGGGCCTGGTCCACTCTCATCTGCTCACTGAGCCCCAGAGGAAGGATTCTGCTGGTTCATTAACTGAATGTGCATCCTCAGACACATGTTCAGTTGAAATCTATTGTGCGTGGAGCCGGTAGTTAACAGCCGCCAGTCAATCACAGGCCAGCAGCGTATGATGTCACTGCCATGCTCTGGCGCATCTGTGCCTCAGATGGATGAAAGAGAGGATGCCGCTGGATCACAGCCAAGTGGGAAGAAACATTTCTTTTTTTTACAAAGCTGCACTATGGTGGCAGGATGAGAGATCATATGTAGCATTATTTAAACACAGGGAAAAATGTAGATGACATGGGAGCAGAGTGGAGTCATTGGGAGCTGAATGGAAACATGGGGGAAGAATAGAGACACATGGGAAGAATGGAGACATGGGGCAGAATGGAGACACATTAGGCAGAATAGAGACATTGGGCAGAATGGAGACACATTGAGGCAAAATTTAGATGACATGGGAGCAGAATGGAGTCATTGGGGGCAGAATAGAGACATATGGGGCAGAATGGAGACACATGGGATTGAATAGAGACATGGGACAGAATGGACCCACATGGAGGCAGAATAGCGAGACCTGTGGGGTTTAGAATGGAATACATATGGAAACAGTATGTAGGACATTATTACTGTAGGGGCTAATTAAGGGATATTATTACTGCTGTGATGTGTATTATTTTTGAGGATACTGTTTTCAGTGGAGGGGAGGTCCTGTTACTCTGCAGGGTGGCACTATGTCATTTTCTTTTCTTCAACTCGTGTAGTGTAGAAGTTGGTGAAAAATTGGGAACTTTTCTCTGAAAGCAGTGCTCTAGATAACTGTGTGTTATTTTCTGCAGAGACGAGTTCTGGCTGGAAGTGATGGTGGTCTGTGCTAGATGAAGAAGTAAAGCGAAGATGAAGGACTTCAATTAGAGTCATCACCAGTGAATAATTGAGGTATCTGTACACTGACACTATACACTGTATACTGTATACAGAGGTCCTGTGTATAATGTCACTGTTGATCCCTGTATTACCTGTACACTGACATTATGCACTATATAGTATATACTGAGCTCCTGTGTATAATGTCACTGGTGATCCTTGTATTACCTGTACACTGAGACTATATGCAGAGCTCCTGTGTATAATGTCACTGGTGATCCCTGTATTACCTGTACATTGACACTATGTGCAGAGCTCATGTGTATAATGTGACTGGTGATCATTGTATTAGCTGTACACTGACACTGTGTCGAGTGCTCCTGTATATAATGTCACAGGTGATCCCTGTATTACCTGTACTCTGACACTATACATTGTACTAAGAGCTCTTGTGTAGAATGGCACTTATGGTCATACATTATAAGTATTGTGATTTTTTTTTCTTTTGGCCAAAACAAAAGCTGTTAATGTGTGATTGATTGGATGTGGTGCAGAAGTGGTGTTTTTCCAAGAGTGGGCTGTAAACTGTGGAAGGTTTGAAGGGTTGGATGGAGCTGAGTGGAGGCGGAGCTGGGGTGAAGCTTTGGCGGAGTCTCAAGGGGTAAATACACCAAAATGAGTTAATATAATTAAACAAACTGGTACTTCACGACATAATTCAATATACAAATTTCGGACTTATATAATTATATAGCCGAAAAGGAAGAGATCCAACAAGATAATATTAAAACAATATATTTTATTGATATATATTAATATATTGGTTAAAAATAACAAAAATGCCCAGTAGAAGGCTATTTAAACGCCATACAAATACAGAGTCAACAATAAGTAGAGATGTCCATGAAGTTAATTCATTGTCCAAATGGCAGGATACTATAAATCTATGGCCGCTATAAATATTAGTAAGCACAATCCCAATATAAATATCCGTATAATTAATGTCAAAATAAGAAGGGAATACAACTAAAAATGTGGCTACAATCTCAATTCAAGCAATGTCCAAATCTCCATAGATGACAGTCCCAAAGGCACCACAAAGACAGCCTAATAGCCTGCAAAAGTGTAATAAATCCAGCTTATTTACCTATTGTAATCGAACATCTGTGACCCTGGATGGTGTGACCTCCTCAACCCCAATGTGCATTTTGCACTAGCTTCTTCCAAGAGTGGGCTGTGAACTGTGGAAGGTTTGAAGGGTTGGATGGAGCTGAGTGGAGGCGGAGTTGGGGTGGAGCTTTGGCAGAGTCTCAAGGGGGCCTGAAAATGTTGCCACTATGGGCCCCTGAAATTGCTAGTGGCAGCTTTGGGTTCACAATAGCTTATGTAAGAGAAGGAGTCTATCTCCTTTTTGCTAGATGTAGCAGGAGCCTCCATGCTTTATTCCTAAAGTGGAAAACTCATTTTGCCCATCAATATCTGCAGAATCTATCCAGTATGTTAGGTCGCAAGAAAAAGATGTTTGGCAAATATCTATCTTTCTACATTCGAGCTGTAAGGATGTTCCACATAAGGGTTATAAACAATTCACAGTTGATTGACTGTTTATACTGAGAAGACACCTTTCACTTTAGACAGTGACTTGTGCCATTATCCTATCCCTTATTGATGATGCACATAACATATTTCAGTTTGATCAATGCTAATTCCTTTGTCAAATTCAGGGGTTGTACATGACAATTTCAGCTACAAGATAAATAAATAACACTTTTCACCATAGTCACCCACAATGAGGTAGTCAATGTTCCAAAGGAGTCTTTGTTGTTAATCCAAATCTCATGTTCATGTCACATTGAGCAAAGACATTGTGGAGGTGACACGGGCATTTGCACATCTTTCCTTACAAGTTTCAGAGATGTCATCTTTGTCAAAGATGGTGACTATGGTTAGAAGTATTATTCTTTTACCTTATATTTAGTGTTGAGCGATACCATCCGATATCGTGAAGTATCGGATCTGAATGGATCGGACCGACACCCAAAAAGTATCGGGTATCGCCGATTCCGATACCGGAAACCCATGCAAGTCAATGGTGCACAAATATAAGTCAATGGGGCACAAATATCGGAATAAAAAAAAACCTTTCTTTACTTGCACATCCAGTTCGGGAGGGGGGAAGAGTGTGGGCGGTGCATGGGTCGACACTGTGCGTGTTTGTGTGTGCGGATGGGGTCTGTACGGGCCTCTCGGGGTCTGTGCGGGCCTGCCGGGGGCCTGTACGGGCCTGCCGGGGGTCTGTGCGGGCTGCCGGGGGTCTGTGCGGGCTGCCGGGGGTCTGTGCGGGCCTGCCGAGGGTCTGTGCGGGCTGCCGGGGGTCTGTGCGGGCTGCCGGGGGTCTGTGCGGGCTGCCGGGGGTCTGTGCGGCCTGCAGGGGGTCTGTACGGGCCTGCCGGGTGTCTGTGCAGGCTGCTGGGGGTCTGTGCGGGCCTGCCGGGGGTTGTGTGTGTGTGCAGGCATCGTCCGATGGAACTACAAGTCCCATCGGGCTATGCCTGCTACAATGACAATGATTGACACATTAGCCAATGATGGGACAGTAGTAGTCCCATCATCCAGCTAATGTGTTAAATGTAAAAAAAAAACAAAAAAAAAAACATACCTACTACATACATACTACAAATATACTACATTCATACAACATACATACATACTACATATATACTACATTCATTCAACTTACATACATACTTCATATATACTACATTCATACAACATACATACATACTACATTCATACAACATACATACATACTGCATACATACTACATTCATACAAATATATACTACATTCATACAACATACATACATACATACTACATATATACTACATATATACTACATTCATACAACATACAGTTGTGGCCAAAAGTATTGACACCCCTGCAATTCTGTCAGATAATACTCAGTTTCTTACTGAAAATGATTGCAAACACAAATTCTTTGGTATTATTATCTTCATTTAATTTGTCTTAAATGAAAAAACACAAAAGAGAATGAAGCAAAAAGCAAAACATTGATCATTTCACACAAAACTCCAAAAATGGGCCAGACAAAAGTATTGGCACCCTCAGCCTAATACTTGGTTGCACAACCTTTAGCCAAAATAACTGCGACCAACCGCTTCCGGTAACCATCAATGAGTTTCTTACAATGCTCTGCTGGAATTTTAGACCTTTCTTCTTTGGCAAACTGCTCCAGGTCCCTGATATTTGAAGGGTGCCTTCTCCAAACTGCCATTTTTAGATCTCTCCACAGGTGTTCTATGGGATTCAGGTCTGGACTCATTGCTGGCCACCTTAGAAGTCTCCAGTGCTTTCTCTCAAACCATTTTCTAGTGCTTTTTGAAGTGTGTTTTGGGTCATTGTCCTGCTGGAAGACCCATGACCTCTGAGGGAGACCCAGCTTTCTCACACTGGGCCCTACATTATGCTGCAAAATTTGTTGGTAGTCTTCAGACTTCATAATGCCATGCACACGGTCAAGCAGTCCAATGCCAGAGGCAGCAAAGCAACCCCAAAACATCAGGGAACCTCCGCCATGTTTGACTGTAGGGATCGTGTTTTTTTCTTTGAAAGCCTCTTTTTTTCTCCTGTTAACTCTATGTTGATGCCTTTGCCCAAAAAGCTCTACTTTTGTCTCATCTGACCAGAGAACATTCTTCCAAAACGTTTTAGGCTTTTTCAGGTAAGTTTTGGCAAACTCCAGCCTGGCTTTTTTATGTCTCGGGGTAAGAAGTGGGGTCTTCCTGGGTCTCCTACCATACAGTCCCTTTTCATTCAGATGCCGACGGATAGTACGGGTTGACACTGTTGTATCCTCGGACTGCAGGGCAGCTTGAACTTGTTTGGATGTTAGTCGAGGTTCTTTATCCAACATCCGCACAAATCTTGCATTGAAATCTCTTGTCAATTTTTCTTTTCCGTCCACATCTAGGGAGGTTAGCCACAGTGCCATGGGCTTTAAACTTCTTGATGACACTGCGCACGGTAGACACAGGAACATTCAGGTCTTTGGAGATGGACTTGTAGCCTTGAGATTGCTCATGCTTCCTCACAATTTGGTTTCCCAAGTCCTCAGACAGTTCTTTGTTCTTCTTTCTTTTCTCCATACTCAATGTGGTACACACAAGGACACAGGACAGAGGTTGAGTCAACTTTAATCCATGTCAACTGGCTGCAAGAGTGACTTAGTTATTGCCAACACCTGTTAGGTGCCACAGGTAAGTTACAGGTGCTGTTAACTACACAAATTAGAGAAGCATCACATGATTTTTCGAACAGTGCCATTACTTTTGTCCACCCTCTTTTTTATGTTTTATGGTGTGGAATTATATCCAATTTGGCTTTAGGACAATTCTTTTTGTGTTTTTTCATTTAAGACAAATTAAATGAAGATAATAATACCAAAGAATTTGTGTTTGCAATCATTTTCAGGAAGAAACTGAGTATTATGTGACAGAATTGCAGGGGTGTCAATACTTTTGGCCACAACTGTGCATACATACTACATACTGTGAGAATCATGTGGGAATAGTGGATGAGGGCAGGTATATCTCGCCCAGATTCCTTTCCTATGTGGCCTAGTCTGGTCAGTATCGCACCTGCTTACTAATGGATAATGGGAGGTGGATATAAAAGGATGCAAGGTGGTTGTGTGAGTGTCTCAGCCTGGGAACACAGAGAGACTGTCTGTGTGAGAGACACACACGTGAGTGGAAGCAGTGCCGGACAGGCAAGGATTTGTTTTATGTTTTATTTCCTTTTGCATTGCTTTCACCGTTAATAAACCTGACCCAGGGTCAGTTATACACGAATCCCAGCTCTGCGCCTGAGTTTCATGCTGAATGCACGTGACTTTTGACCCCAGCAAAGGCGATCCCGGAGTGTTTTATCACATTGTGGTGGAGAACGCGGGCAACACGTTGCAAGCATGAGCATGGAGGACGTGGTGAAAGCGCTGGTACAGTCCACCGCCGCCCAGCAAGAAGCTAATCGGGTGATGATGGCCCAGCTGAAGGAGTTGGTGGACATGACAGTTACCGATCGTTCGCTTCTCCAGCAGGTGGCGCAGCGCTTGGCAAGCTTACCTGAGCTTAACCTGGAAGCCGAGTCGAGAGTGATTCACGTGAGTCGGTACTGGCAGAAGATGACGACCGAAGATGACGTCGAGGCATACCTGACCACGTTTGAACGGACGGCGGTGAGAGAAAAATGGCTGAAGGCACGATGGGCCGGCCTGATTGCCCCGTTCGTAACGGAACCTGGTGTCACAGTTCACGTAAAGCCCTACCGAATCCCGGAAGCGCGCCGTGAAGCCGTTTCCCGAGAAGTGAAGGCAATGTTAGAGTTAGGAGTCATTGAGGAATCGCACAGTGCGTGGTCCAGCCCGATTGTGCTAATTCCTAAACCGGACGGCACCATCCGGTTCTGCAATGACATCAGGAAACTGAATGCGGTCTCAAAATTTGATGCCTATCCTATGCCCCGGGTCGACGAGTTAATAGATCGGTTAGGAAAAGCCCGGTATATTACGACCCTAGATCTAACAAAGGGGTATTGGCAGATCCCTCTGGCTGAGGCTGCCAGAGAAAAGACGGCATTTGCTACGTCGGAAGGTTTATTTCAGTATGTGTATATGCCGTTTGGACTGCACGGGGCACCGGCGACCTTCCAGAGACTGATGGATCGAGTCTTGAGGCCACATAGGCGGTACGCTTCGGCCTATTTGGATGACATTGTCATTTACAGCTTGGACTGGGAGACTCATCTCCAGAAAGTACAAGCTGTGATTGACGACCTGTGGGAGGCAGGTCTAACCGCGAACCCCAAGAAATGTCACATCGGGCTAGAAGAAGCCCAGTATTTAGGGTATGTAATTGGGAGGGGTGTTGTTAAACCCCAGGTTGATAAGATTCAGGCGGTTCAGGACTGGCCACAACCTGTCAACAAGAAGCAGGTGCAAGCCTTCCTGGGGATCGCCGGCTATTATCGCCGGTTCATACCCAATTTTGCAGCCATCGCTACCCCCCTGACGGATCTTACAAAAGGGAAAGACTCCGTCATGATTAAATGGAGTTTAGCGGCTGAAGAAGCCTTCCATAGCCTAAAACGGGCACTTTGCTCTCAGCCCGTACTGGTGACTCCGGACTTCCGCAGCGAGTTTGTGGTACAAACGGATGCCTCTGATACCGGTATCGGGGCCGTACTCTCACAAGTGAGGGACGGGGTGGAACACCCAGTCCTCTATCTCAGCAGGAAGCTGAATAAACACGAGCAAAGGTATGCAGTCGTAGAAAAAGAGTGCCTCGCCATTAAGTGGGCTCTAGAGGCCCTCAAATATTACCTGGTGGGCCGAAAGTTCAGGCTGATCACTGACCATGCCCCTCTCAAGTGGATGCACTTGAACAAGGAATGGAATAGCCGGGTGACCCGGTGGTTCCTTGCCCTGCAGGCCTACACTTTTACGGTGGAGCACCGCCCAGGGGTACAGATGGGGAATGCAGATGCCCTGTCCCGAGTGCACTGTTTGGCGGGTGTCATTGCTCGACCGGAGTGGTCTGAGCAGAAGGGGGGGATATGTGAGAATCATGTGGGAATAGTGGATGAGGGCAGGTATATCTCGCCCAGATTCCTTTCCTATGTGGCCTAGTCTGGTCAGTATCGCACCTGCTTACTAATGGATAATGGGAGGTGGATATAAAAGGATGCAAGGTGGTTGTGTGAGTGTCTCAACCTGGGAACACAGAGAGCCTGTCTGTGTGAGAGACACACACGTGAGTGGAAGCAGTGCCCACTGCAACTGTGGTTTGGCTGGATGGGAGAAGCCCGCCAGTTGGTAGTTAGGTTGTCCATTGTTTAGTTAGTGCCGGACAGGCAAGGATTTGTTTTATGTTTTATTTCCTTTTGCATTGCTTTCACCGTTAATAAACCTGACCCAGGGTCAGTTATACACGAATCCCAGCTCTGCGCCTGAGTTTCATGCTGAATGCACGTGACCTTTGACCCCAGCAAAGGCGATCCCGGAGTGTTTTATCACAATACATACTTCATATATACTACATTCATACAACATACATACTACATACATATATAGTACATTCATACAACATACATACTACATATATACTACATTCATACAACATACATACTACATATATACTACATTCATACAACATACTGTAGGGATGTGACTCGCTCAGGTGCAGCGGGAGACAATCATGAGGCAGGTTCTTCCCAAAGTTCATGAGGTTTATTTGCTCCATAAACCATAACTCAGCATATCACCAAAATAGCCTCTAGCTTAGGCACAAAAGAATATAAACGTCCGTGGCTTCAGACTCGGACCGAGAGTCTCAGCACATGCTGGGAGGTGTAGTCCTCCCCATATACAACTAATATACATAGGCCAGGGCAATGTCCAGAGCAGCGCTCTATCTGCAGCCGCAGACACAGGAAGGCTTCTCCTTCCTTGGAACACAGACCACTCTCTGTAGTGTCCCACCTGGACACAGGGAAGTCTGTCCACACTCTGACAGACTCCCTCCACTCTCTCTCACATGTGCCAAACACCTCAATTACATAGCCCTGTAACCACACCCACAGGTGATCACATGGCTATGACATCACTAAAGGTTGTATAGACACACACAGGCTTCCCTGACACAGTGTAACAGAAAGATCAGCAGTACCTCTGCTGATCAATACACCCTGGAGCCTGCATCCCAAGGCCACCCACCTTGAGACCCATAATGGTCATTTAGGACCCTGCTCCTGTTACCACACTGAATGTGCCTGTACACTCCTCCTGGGACACCCACACAGCGCCCCCTAGCTGACATAGTGGTAACTACACCACATACCTCCCCCCTCTGTTCAAACTTGTGGGGTTGAACACATGACATCACCCAGGGATCTTGAGACCTGGCACCCATGTCACCTTGCCCTACCAGTCGGGAGGACCATCTCCGTCTGTTTCGGTAGTCATACTGCATATTTATGTTAGGCCTCCCCTGCCCCCAGCGGTCAGTATCTCGGCCTTGGGCTTTGGCCTTCCCGTCAACGTCCGTCAGTGTGACCAGACACTCTTTAGTCTCCACCTGTCTGCAGTGTGCTTCATCACGCGACCTTTCTCTCACTGGCTGGCTCTCCCAGTTCACACGGTCATGAGTCCCACATCCAGCTGGGCCAACTGGCTGGTCTGAGTCTGACCCTCTGTCACTATGTCCACCACCGGGTCTCGTGCCTATGTTACTACAATTAGAACGGCCACTTGCGGACTCTCAACGTTCTTGCCTTCGAGTACCTGTCCTTTCATTCCTTGGAGGATCCCTTCGGGTCCTTACACCTTGGGTTGGAGGGGGACGCCACCTGACGTTCTCTATCTGCTCATTCATCTGCAGTCGATCCTGTCTTAGCTGCTCAATCTCCTTCAGGTACGCTACCCGATATTCCAGGAGCATGCGAAGCTTCCCAATGCTTTCCACTGAACCAACCACAATGACAGGAACCATGTCATCTTCAATAACGACTTGGATTTCACCAGCAGGTGGGATCCTCACTCTCTTCACACAGGATCTATTCACCATCTCCTGCATCACCTTTCCAAGTCTGCCAACGACTTTCCCCACCAGATTTCTGTGTACCGGAATTATGTCTTCCACAAAGCCCAGCCGACTTTGTGCTTCCCTTGCAAGCTCCAGACGTCGAGCGGCTTTCCTATTACGCTCCACGAGCATCTGTTTCGTGCGGAGACATTGTAGGTGCATCTCCTTCAGGACAGCCACCCTTCTCTCTGTGTCTTCCGTTTCTGCCAGTATCACCAACTGGTCTGTTTCTGGTGCCCAGCTCACACTATAGGCCTTTACTGCCTTTTTAAAGGTCTCATGCACACCTTCGCTGGCACACGCTTCTCGCACGTCTTCGGGTACCTCCATCACGCACTTGAAGGTCATGGACTTGCTCTCATCCTGGACAGATGGCTCTGGGTTCCCCACGGACACTTCCCTCAAGGTATCTGCCAAGACCGGGTGACTGTCTTGTGCAGCTCTTGGCTCACCATCTTCCTGAGATTTACAGTCTTCAGGACCCTTTTCCAAGATGGGCTTTGGCAGTTCTGCCTTGCTATCAGTCAGGCAAGGCCGCTGTACGTCTTCGCCCATCCACTTCTTCTCCTGTAGAAGACCTTTTACTACTCCACTGAGTTCTTGCAGAACTTTATCTCGCTCCTCTGCCAGGTAGCGACGCTGATCCTCTCTCCTGAGAATCTCCTGTTGATGCTTCTCTTGGGCCTCTCTGAGCACCTCCATATCTTCCAACAGGGTCTTGTTCATGGTTTTACATGCTGACAGGTGACCTCTGAGCTCAGAGACTTCCTTCTCCAGCTCATCCACTCTGTGCTCAGCTGCTTGCCTTAGGACTCTTTCCCGTTCGACATGTTCTGTTACAGTCTCCTTTATCAGCTGTATCTCATGATCTTGTTCTCTTTTGGCCAGCACGTGTCTCACCACTACCTCTTTAATTATATCATCAAAGGGTACCACTGGGTCAGTCACACCAGTCGAGTGAACCCTCCAGTTACTGTCCAGCACCAATGTGTCTAGTCCAGTCGTCTCATCCCCCAGCCCACCATCTGTCTTATCACGAGACGTCAGGTCCGTCAGTTGGGCAGATGTACTTCTTCCTCTGGTCAGTTCTACCTCTGACCTGTCCATGTCAGGAGCCGTCACTGTCTCAGTGTCCGCTGGCCCCACAGTCGAAGCATCTCCATCATCCGACCAAATGTCATCAAACAAAAGAAAGTCCCGGCCCCTCTCCCAGGCATAGACTAAGTCCCGTGGTATCCCTCTACCTTGGCACTCACCACCTTTGGTCCCCTCAAACACTACTCTGTCTACTGCGTAGTTCACCGTGACCCCGTGTTTACAGCGAACCCTGATGTTTTTCTCGGTCAGAGAGAAAACGAGAGGAGTTCCTGTCAGTCACCTGACTCTCTGATTCCAGCCGACCAAAGGCTCCTTCCCGGTGCAGCATCACTGTACACATCTGTGGCCCATCATTACTCCCCGGAAAGGATATTCCACATTCTGAAAAAGACCTGCACATACACTGCGGTACTCCAGACATACCTACTGAGACACCCAGTGCTGTCACTTCTTCACACTTGGCCCCTTTCTGGACCACCACCCCGCTTTGGGTTGCCACCCCAATTTTGGTCACCGCCCCCTTTTGGAACTCCACCCCTTTTTGGGTTACCACTCCAATTTGGGTCACCGCCCCCTTTTGGGTCACCACCCCTTTTTGGGTCACCGCCCCCTTTTGGGTCACTTCCCCCTTTTGGGTCACCGCCCCCTTTTGGGATTTCCCCATGTCCGTCCTGCAGAACCTCTTAGGCCACAGTTCACACAGTACAGTTTGTCTTTTAACGATACCACACTAGTCTTTGCTGGCACCACCACAGCTCCTGCTGTCACTGATCACCGGCACCTCCGGCTGCTGTTCACACACATACACTGCGGCTGGTGTCACTGCAGCTCCTGCTGCGCCATCTTCGTGGACCCGCCGATCCACCGGAAGCCGCTTGTCACCTTCGTAACCCCGCCGGGTTACTGGAAGCCGCTTGCCACCCTCAAAGATAAAAAAGCCACAAAAGTGCACCCATAGGGCCTTACCAGTGCAGGTATAATGGGTTATGCAGCAATAATACAGGGTACTCACCCTTAATAGTTGTGTAAAGCCACAACTACTATATCCGCTTAGTCATATGCAATAAAGCTGCAGCAGGATGGCGTAGACAGACAGCGTCTGCTACCAATGCTCCCAGGGCAGATCCCTTAAAGAAAACACCAGGTCCCTGTGCTGCGAGACCTTCGTGACCCCACTGAGCCACAGCAAGCACCGTCAGGTTTTGCAGAGGAAAAGAAAAAAAAAAGAAAAAAAAAACACATGCACAGTCTCTCACATGTCCTGTTCGTGTGCCACTCAGGACGTACCGTCTCCGCCTGAGACCGTCCAACACACCGGGTACTATTCAGGGAGCCGACCCTCCTCCCAGGGTCTCCCAACACACCAGCCTCACCAGGTCCAGGGGCTCAGCGGGTGCTCTTCAGGACATCCGTCTCCGCCTGAGACTGCCCAACACACGCCTCACCAGGTCCAAGGTCATATCACGTGTTCCAGGGATCCGATTCCTCTCCCAGAACCTCCCAACACTGACCCTCCAGGACCTTGCTCACTGACCCCTCCAGGAACACAGTCTCTCACTGACCCTGGTCAGTGCAACACAGACTCCTGTCTGTTACCTGTGTCGGCCACACAGGTTCCTGGACACCTCTTCTCCTCAGAGGTATCCCACAAATATTAATACAGTCACTTTCTCTGACCTCGGTCAGTATTACTCACGGTTGTCAGACTGTCTGCTCTCCTGGCTCAGAATCGCCATCGCTGCTAGGGATGTGACTCGCTCAGGTGCAGCGGGAGACAATCATGAGGCAGGTTCTTCCCAAAGTTCATGAGGTTTATTTGCTCCATAAACCATAACTCAGCATATCACCAAAATAGCCTCTAGCTTAGGCACAAAAGAACATAAACGTCCGTGGCTTCAGACTCGGACCGAGAGTCTCAGCACATGCTGGGAGGTGTAGTCCTCCCCATATACAACTAATATACATAGGCCAGGGCAATGTCCAGAGCAGCGCTCTATCTGCAGCCGCAGACACAGGAAGGCTTCTCCTTCCTTGGAACACAGACCACTCTCTGTAGTGTCCCACCTGGACACAGGGAAGTCTGTCCACACTCTGACAGACTCCCTCCACTCTCTCTCACATGTGCCAAACACCTCAATTACATAGCCCTGTAACCACACCCACAGGTGATCACATGGCTATGACATCACTAAAGGTTGTATAGACACACACAGGCTTCCCTGACACAGTGTAACAGAAAGATCAGCAGTACCTCTGCTGATCAATACACCCTGGAGCCTGCATCCCAAGGCCACCCACCTTGAGACCCATAATGGTCATTTAGGACCCTGCTCCTGTTACCACACTGAATGTGCCTGTACACTCGTCCTGGGACACCCACACAGCGCCCCCTAGCTGACATAGTGGTAACTACACCACAATACATACATACTACATACATACTTCATATATACTACATTCATACAACATACATACATACTACATACATACAGCATACATACATATTACATATATACTACATTCATACAACACGCATACATACTACATACATACTACATATATACTACATGAATACAACATACATACATACTACATATATACTACATGAATACAACATACATACATAGTACATACTACATACATACTACATACATACAACATACATAAAACATGCTACAGACATACAACATACATACTACATACATACTACATACAATACATTCATACATTCATACAATACATACATATAGACATACAGTGCATACAACATAGAGTACATACTCACCATCACTTGTCACTTTGATCCCCGAAGCCAGTGTTATCTGTAAAAAATATTAAAATAACAAACAAGCAATATACTCCCTGATCTGCAGAAATCCACGAGTGTCCCACGATGATCTCCCGTGGAGAACAGTAGAATCAGCTGATGCAACCGCTCTCTAGGGGCCCCAGGAATACAATGATGGGAGGTAGGTATCCTCGCACTGTATTCCTCCGCCACTGTAAAAAAATAGTCCCTGGTCTCACTTTTGGCATTGCTGTGTGAGAAAGTTCCCACGCAGCTTTTGCCATAAAGTGAGACCAGTGAACTATAGTAACCTCTCAGTGATGCACTGCAGGAGATCGTCATGGGACACTCGTTGATTTCTGCGGATCAGGGAATATATCGGTTGTTTGTTATTTTAATATTTTTTACAGTGAGATGACACTGGCTTCGGAGATCAAAGTGTCAAGTGATGGTGAGCATGTACTCTGTTATATGTACTGTATGTCTATATGTATGTATTGTATGAATGCATGAATGTACTGTATGTAGTATTTACGTAATATGTATGTTGTATGTATGTTGTATGTATGTAGCATGTTGTATGTATGTTGTGTGTATGTAGTAAGTATGTAGTATGTATGTTGTATAAATGTAGTAAATATGTAGTATATATGTTGTATGAATGTAGTATATATGTAGTATGTATGTATTATGTAGTATGTATGCTGTATGAATGTAGTATATATGTAGTATGTATGCTGTATGAATGTAGTATATATGCAGTATGTATGTTGTATGAATGTAGTATATATGAAGTATGTATGTAGTATGTATGTTGTATGAATGTCACATGTATGTATGTAGTATGCATGTATGTATGTTGTATGAATGTAGTATACATGTAGTATGTATGTAGTATGTATGTATGCGGTATGAATGTAGTATATATGTAGTATGTATGTTGTATGAATGTAGTATATATGAAGTATGTATGTAGTATGTATGTATGTTGTATGAATGTAGTATATATGTATGCTGTATAAATATAGTATATATGTAGTATGTATGTAGTATGTATGTATGTTGTATGAATGTACTATATAGGTAGTATGTACGTAATATCTAGTATGTATGTATGCTGTATGAATGTAGCATATATGTAGTATGTATGTAGAATGTATGTATATTGTATGAATGTAGTATATATGAAGTATGTATGTTGTATGAATGTAGTATGTATGTATGTTTTTTTTTTTTTACATTCAACACATTAGCCGGATGATGGGACTACTGCTGTCCCATCATTGGCTAATGTGTCAATCACTGTCATTATAGCAGGCATCGCCTGCACACACACACAACCCCCGGCAGGCCCGCACAGACCCCCAGCAGGCCCGTACAGACTCCCGGCAGCCCGCACAGACCCCCGGCAGGCCCGCACAGACCCCCGGCAGCCCGCACAGACCCCCGGCAGGCCCGCACAGACCCCCGGCAGGCCCGCACAGACCCCCGGCAGGCCCGTACAGACCACGCATCATGATGCGCACAGACCGCGCATCATGATGACATCATTTCAGCAGCCAATCACAGCCACAACACTGGCTCATTGCATTATGGGAACTTCCGATTCCGGTATTCGATATTGTAAAAATATCGGTACTCGGTTTCGGAATTCCGATACAGCGAATATCGGCCGATACCCGATATTTGTTGTATCATAATGCTCAACACTACTTATATTTGAAGCTGTCCTGTTCAGCTCTAGCAAAGGTTACCTTTACTCACATAATGCAACACTTGAATATCATGACACGAAAAAGTGTAATTTGACGTCTACCTTCACATCAGTCAATGACTTATGTAATGTTATCAAAATCCATGTAAATGAGATAATCTTCTGTGTCAAGTTATCAAGAATGTGTGTAGAGGGTGTTAGGACGGTAATGGATGTGTAGTCAATGGGAGGTATGTGTCACAGAGATGGCTGCTGTCTGTGATGAACTCGGAGTATCTTCTTTAGTGCATGTAAGTATTAAGAGGTTCGTGTGGTGCACCTGGGACTGGGTTGCGGGTAGCTATGAGATGGGTGGATCTGGCTATCCACATACCTCACCTCTGGGTGTGGTTACAGCCTATATAATGGAGGCTGTTGTTTGGCACATGGTCTGTGTGTTGGGAGGGAGAAGGCCTCCTGTGTGTTTGACTTCAGACCGAGCCTGAAAACTGGACACTAACCCAGCCTGTGTGCCCACAGGCCTGATTGAGCAGAACCCTGCTATGGACATTTTGTGTTGTATTTGCCTGATCTAAAGGCTGTTTACTTTCTGTTTTGCTTCTGGGGTTTATGAAGCAATAAACCTCCCCATGAACTTTTAAAGGAACAAGCCTCCTGTTTTCCTCCCATCGTACCCGAGTGAGTAAAACAACTACAAGGGTCATCATAACTTTTGCTACATCTGTACAAGATATGAATTTAATAAAGGAATTGACATTGATCAAACTAAAGTGTGTTATGTGCATTCATCAATACGGAGTTGTATGCGGTAATTAGGATAACCTTCTAACGGATGGTGTGAAATGAGTCATTGCTCGGAATCATGATGGATGATCTGTTTCCCTGAAATGACTTTAGTTGTGACCCAGTAAAGAGAAAAATATTTTTTAGCGTCTTATTGTCATTCAAATTGCAACCACCAGCCTTGTCGTAATTCTTTAAAGACGTCATCCTTTGTGAATAAGCTCAGAATAGCTGAAAACCGGGGGAGGATTCCTGTGCTTACATAAAAAAAGCATGATCAAAGATCAGTAACTCATGTATCTTGGTGCTCTATGTGATAGGTTACTGATGGTTATTGATGGTGAGAAAATCTATACCAACCAAGTATCATGTGTGTATGAGAAATTCTCTAGCTGTCTGATCTAAAGATATGATTGCACATAAAGGAATTCCTGCAGAAAAGTTTTACAATTCCATAAAGATTCCTAGCAATAAATGTGCAATAAATCTTGTGAACCTTGCAAAACTTTGTTAAGGAAACCAACAGTGCTTGTACATTTTTCAAAACAAAAAATCAAATAAAAACATTTTACTCATCTTGAGCTTCTGTTGTTCCCTTGTCTGATGCTATGACATTCTTTGTACATTCCAACTCATTTCTTGAGCAAGGGAGCAAAAAAAAGGCATAGGAAATTTTCATGCTGGTCTTGATGAGAAGCCATGTTGGAGACAGATGTGCCTGATTTATTAAGAAGTGTATGCATCCTAATAAATCAAGAGCATCTGACAAGTAGTGTGCCCATACATGCGCCATGCCAGAAATCTTACTCCAGCCGCTACCAAGCCCTTGATATGCCCAGATCCACCCATTTTGGCAAAGTTGGGACAAACTATTGTGAAATCTCCAAAATGTGTAAAATTCTTCCAAAATGTAAAGTTGTGCACAAGAAGAGTAAATCCCAGCCTGCTGCCCCTACGCACGTTTCACCATGTCTTTGTCAGGAGGCGAAACGCGAAATGTTTCGATGGCGAAGAGTGCATAGGGTCAGTAGGCTGGGATTTACTCTTCCATTATCATGTGAGTTACAGCTGGGCACAGGCACTTTCTGTTTGCTACTTACTTTGCACATCATGCACTACAGCTCTTTCTGAAAAAGGGATCACTGCATTTAAAGCTCCATCTCATTTGAGTATGATGCCTATATAGAGCTATTGGAATGCTTGTGCAAATTTGATCCTGATTTGATTTGTTATGAATAGTGTTGAGCGATACCATCCGATATTGAGAAATATCGGATCGGATTGGATCGGCCGATACCCAAAAAGTATCGGGTATCGCCGATTCCGATACCGGAAGTCCCATTCAAGTCAATGGGACAGAAATATTGGAATTAAAAAAAACCCTTTCTTTCCTTGTAGGTTAATTCTACTTGAAGAAAAACAGCTAAGAATAATGTAGAATGTATTGGAGAAGGTGGAGGAAACATTAAAGGCATAGAGGTTTAGCCCAATCAAATGGAATAGCAGGAATAAATAATTTGTTTTAAGACGTTCGGAGTTGCAAAGATATTGACTATGTTAACCTTTTTTATATTTTGTCAGATATGTATGTTTCACTACTTCCATGCTCTTCACCTTTTTTTACTTCTCCCACACTTTCTCCTTCATGATCCTCAGCAGCAGCAGCAGCAGCAGCAGCATCTTTTTCATCAACTTCTTCTTCACCTTATTCATCTTCTTCTTCTTCACCTTCTTCCTATTCTTTTTTTGTACATTATTCATATTCTTCTTATTCAACTATTATTCTTCTTCATATTCTACTTATTCATCTTCTTCCTATTCTTCTTCTTCATCATATTCTTATTTGTGACAGGCATTCCTGTAGTTGTTATCTATAAAAGTTTGAAGATTACACCTTCCAGTCTGCCTGTCACAAAAGATTTACAACAGGATTTGTCCGCGTTCAGTTTGGCCTGCAGCAGCAGGCATTTTCCAGGGGCACCACGAGGAGGAATGGGAATGTGGACAGAGCAGCAGACATTGCCGGACACACATCAGGGGATCAACTGACGTGACTGAGCTCCAGTAACACAGGAACAAGTGTGGATTGTGCAGACGCCACTTCTGAGCAGCAACTGGCGGGGTTGGAGGCCAGGGGAAATACTAGAGACAATGGAGCCAGAGGCGTAAGTAGAGCACGGTTAAAAATCAGTAGTAGTTTGAATGTGGAGGCAGCAGGAGACTTTGCCGTCCACACAGCAGGGGAGTAGCTGACGTTACTAAACCCCACTAACACAGGAGCTAGTGTTTTTTTCTGTGTGGACGGCACTTCAGAGCAACAACTGGCGATGTTGGAGCCCAGAGTAAATCAGTGTGTAGGCTGAGGCCTAATTTCATCAAGTTTAATATCTGTTGTAGACTACTACTGATTTTAAATGGGAATGTGGGAAAGTGGGAATGTGGACAGAGCAGGAGACTGCCGGACACACATCAGGGGATCAGCTGACGTTACTGAACCCCAGTAACACAGGAACAAGTGTTGCTTGTGCAGACGCCACTTCTGAGCAGCAACTGGCGGGGTTGGAGGCCAGGGGAAATACTAGAAGCAGAGTGGAGCCAGAGGCTTAGTTGGAGCAAGTTTGAAATCAGAAGTAGTATGAATGTGGAGGCAGCAGAAGACATTGCCGTCCACACAGCAGGGGAGCAGCTGGCTTTACTGAACCCCACTATCACAGGAGCTAGTGTTTTTCTCTGTGCAGACGGCACTACTGAGCAACAACTGGCTGTGTTGAAGCCCAGGGATTACAGTTCAGATGGTAGAAACATGAACACAACAGGAGACCTGGATACTGTTGCCAACCAATTATTTATTCTGGAAGAGGACTGGCAAATTCTGGTGAGATCCAGGCCTTGTTCACTTTCAGAAAAGTAAGCTGGTCAACGTTATCGGAGGATAGTCGCATGCTACCAGTCTGTTAGAACACCACCTGCGGCACTAAAGACGCGTTCCGATAATACAGGGCAAGCCAGGTGCAGGGCAAGCCAGCACCTCCAATGCATACTGGCTAAGCTATGGCCATGTATCCAGCTTAGGGACCCAAAACTTGAAGCGGGAAGAGCCGTCTGGGAGTACACTGACAGGGCAAGACATGTAGTCTGTCACCATCTGACGAAAACGTTGCCTCCTGCTGACTGGAGCAGTCTGTGATGGTGTAGACATTTGTGGTGGGCACACAAAACTTTGCCACATTTGGGCCATACTGGTCTTGTCTTGTGCTGAGGCGCTGCCTCTGCTCCCTCTTTGTGCAGAGCTTCCTCCACTGCCTCAACGCACAGAGCGGCTTTGTAAAGCACTAGCAGCACTGCTCTCGGGTGGAATGGAGAACATGATGGACTGCACCAGCGTGTCTTGGTACTCCCGCATTTTATGCTCCCGGTTCAACGGTGCTATGAGGCTTTGTAAGTTGTCCCAGTAGCGAGGATCTAGGAGGGTGTACACCCAATAATCAGCCGTGTTGAGAATGTGTGCAATGCGGCGGTTATTTCTCAGGCAATGCAGCATAAAATCAACCATGTGCTGCAGACTCCCAACTGCCCAAGAAACGCTATCCCCTGCTTGAGGCGTCATCTCTGCCTGCTCTGCATCACCCCACCCTTGCTCTATATACTGACTAGAGCATTTGTGTACCTCCCTCCTCTGGAGAGATGCCTTCCTCCACCATTGACTCCTCCTCATCCTCCTCACAAAGTGTCCCCTGCCTAGGCCTTTGTGAGGAACCACGTAGCGCAGACTGTCCAGAAGCAGATGGCATTTGTGACTCCTCATCCTTGACCTCTTCCAAAACCTCCTCCCTTAGTGCTTGCAGTGTTTTTTGAAGCAGGCAGATAAGGGGGACAGTCATGCTAACTAGTGCATCATCTGCACTCGCCATCCGCGTGGAATCATAGGAAGGCATGCAAAACGAGGCAGATGTCCTTCATAGAGGCCCACTCAGTGGGGCTGAAGTGTGACCGGCGCACAATGCGACTTGTTTGCGCCTGATGCAGCTGGTACTCCATTACTGCTGCATGCTGCTCACACAACCGCTCCAACATATGTAACTTTGAATTCCACCAGGTGGGTAAGTCACATATGATGCAATGTTCTGGAAGGCGTAATCGGCGCTGCAGAGCTGCAATGCGCGATCTTGCCGTGCTGGAACGCCGCAAGTGAGCGCACTCCATGCGGACCTTGTGCAGCAGTGCATCAAGATCCGGAGAGTCCCTCAGAAAGCTCTGCACAACCAAGTTGAGCACATGTGCCACACATGGGATGTGAGTGAGGTTGCCTAAGCCCAGAGCTGCCACCAGATTTCGGCCATTGTCACACACTACCAAGCCTGGCTGGAGATTCGCTGGCAGAAACCACACGTCGCTCTCCTGCTTGATGGCATTCCAGAGCTCCTGCGCTGTGTGGCTTTGATTCCCCAAAGAAATTAATTTCAGTACGGCCTGTTGACGTTTGGCCACGGCTGTGCTCATATCGGTCGTAACAGGCTCCTGCAGCGCTGATTCTGAGGAACTGGAGTAGGAGGAGGAGTCAATGTGTACAGACTAGATTCCTGCAATCTTTGGAGTTGGCAGAACACGTACAGCGCCACTCGCAAGATCTGTACCCGGCTCCACAACATTGACCCAATGGGTAGTGAGGGAAAGGTATCGTCCCTGTCCATGGGTACTGGTCCACGCATCGGTGGTCAGGTGGACCTTGCTACTGACGGCGTTTAGTAGCGCATGTTTAATTTTTCCCTCCATATGCTTTTGCAGGGCAGAGACGGCTTGCCTGCTGAAATAAAAGCGGCTGGGCACGGTGTATTGTGGGACTGCCAATGCCATGAATTTCCAGAACGTGTCAGTCTCCACCAGCCTGAATGAGAGCATTTCAAGGGCTAGTAATTTTGCAATGCCAGCATTCAGAGCCTGTGCTCGGAGACGGTTTGCCAAATATGGCCGCCTTTTCTCCCATGCCTGTGCTACCGATGGCTGTAGAGTGGCCTGGGAGTGTGAGGATGAGCGGGAACGTGGTGCTGTGGGTGGAATGTCACTGGGTCTCTGGACAACAGTGCCAGAGGTTCTTCCATGGCGATCCTGTGAGGAAGCCAAACCAGCTGTGTGTGAGCTGGAGGAAGAAGCTACAACACGAGCTGAAGAGGTGGTAGGTGGTGCTGTAGGTTGGCCTACGTCTTCAGTGTGTCTTTGTAACTCCACCACGTGCTTGGTCCGCACATGTTTCCACATATTTGTGGTATTGAGGTTGCTGACACTGTTCCCTCTTTTGACTTTCTGATGACACAGCTTGCATTTGACAAAGTAAATGTCATCTGCAACTGTGTCAAAAAAGGACCACGCACTGCAAATCTTGGGAGCGCCCATCTTGGCTTTTGGAAGAGGAATGCTCCTAACTGGTGCCGAAGTGGAGGCTACAGGCAACCAAGTCTGCCCCCTCCCTCCTGTTTTGGCCATTCGGGGAATCTCTTCCTCAGCTGCTCCCACCACCTTCCTGTTCCTCACGCCATGATGGGTCAAAGACCTCATCATCTACACTCCCCTCTTCAAACACCTGATTCTCCTGGTTAGTCTCGCCAGCACCGTACGCACCAGAAAGTGGCACCTGAGTCTCGTTATCATCTGATGCGTACTGAGGTGTGCTGACCATAGGCACTGGCCCACCCGCCTCTTCAGATTCAGAGGGACAAAGCAGTTGCGCATCACTGCATACTCCCTCTTCTTCACATTCTTGAATGCTGCTTGGCTTGCCCCCTCTTTCCAAGCCAACAGATTCAGAGAACAGAAGTAGAGTCTGTGATGGCTCCTGTACAGGGCTCTCTGACTGCCTGGGCAATTTGGCAGGTGGTGAAGAGACAGATGGTTGCTCTTCAGTGCTCTTGCCCTGAGAGGACGTGGAAGTCATCATTGAAGTCAATGCGTTAGCTACCATCCATCTGACAACGGCTTCAATTTGTTCCTCCCACAGCAGTGGGGTACGGAGAGGTCCTACAAAGCTGCGCATAAAGGACCGTTGCCTGGTAAAACTGGGGGATGCTGACTCACTGGTGCCCGCAGCATGCACAGAATCCCCACGTCCTCTCCCTGCTGAAACTCCACGCCCACATGCCTTACTCCCTGCCTTCTTCATCTTGGTAGACTGATAAAGATAGGCAGAAAAGTACAAAGGGGGGGCTTAAGGCCCCGTCACACTAAGCGACTTACCAGCGATCCCGACACCTATATGAAGGTGTCAGGATCGCTAGTAAGTCGCTATGTGATCGCTGGTGAGCTGTCATACAGACAGCTTCACCAGCGATCAGCACAGCGATGCCGAGCGCCCGGCATCGCTGGCTATCGCTGTAGAAAATAGAATCAAAATAAAAAATATAGTTATTCTCACCTTCCGACGTCGCGTTCAGCCATCCTGCCTCTCTCCACGCTCCGGTCCCAGTGCTCCTTTGCGAGAATGACCGCGAGATGTCAGTCTCAAGGGATAACAAAGTCTCGCGGTCATTCATGCAAAGGATCACTGGGACCGGAGCGTGGAGAGAGGCAGGATGGCTGAACGGGACATCGGAAGGTGAGAATAACAATATATTTTTTTTTTTTATTAGTTTTTACACCTGATCGCTGGTCTCCCGCTGTCACACACAGCGATGCGTGCTGGCCAGCGGGAGACCAGCGACCAAAGAAATGTCCAGAGATTTCTTGCAGCGATCAGCGATACCGGCAGGGGGGCCGCTCGCTGATCGCTGTCACACATAGCGATCTCGCTGGTGAGATCGCTGTTACGTCACAAAAGTTGTGACTCAGCAGCGATCTCGCTACCGAGATCGCTTAATGAGACGGGGCCTTTAGTGTGCTTATTCCTGAACAGCTGCTAACAGGTATAAGAAACACTAATTTTATAAAGTGTGTGGACTACACTTTAATATGAGCTAATGTGGCCTACACAACTGTTAAATGGAGTGCTTGGTGAACTTTATTTTGGTTTCTTTTTTTTTAGAAAACAAAAAGGATGTGACCAAAGATTTGAAAGCGATAGCATCACAAACTTTTTGGAGCTATTACAATGCAGGAAGGTAACCTACAATGCAAAAGATGAAGCTCCAAAAAATAAGGTAATACTAATCTGGCTGCGGATGAAGGGCGCAAGCCAGAAAAAAGGCTCCTCTATCTACTCCTATATAGTGTTTGCAACCAACCAATGTAGATGGATACGGATGGATGCACACTAATAGGAGAATGAAAAATGAGCTTCAATAAAAGAAAAATATGTATGAGGCAGTGACGCACGCTGAGCGGACACACTACAGTGTGAGCTGCACTCACACACAGAGACCTCTCAGACAGCCGTGAACAGTGCAGATAACTGGGAACTAGCACTGAAAGGCTGCAGAGAGGCTCCGCCGTCTACTCCTATAGTGTTTGCAACCAACGTATATGGATACGGATAAATGCACACTAAAAGGAGAATGAAAAATGAGCAGCAATAAAAGAAAAATATGTATGATGCAGTGACGCACGCTGAGCGGCCTACAACAAGACGTGGCTGCAGGACACTGCACAGAGTGAACTGCACTCACACAGACCTTGCAGACTGCTGTGAACACTGCTGCAAGGCAATAGAAAGCCACAGTGGTTGATTATGTAGCCTGGGTAAAGCACAATATGATTTGGAAAATCGCTATCTCTAACTGTCCCTCAGAGTCTTGAACAGCAGCCTGTCCCTAACTGAATTCACAGCAGAGTGAACCCGAAATGGCGGCGGCGGCTTTTATAGTGCATCATGACATCATTTCAGCAGTCAATCACATCCATGCCATTACTTAACATGCCAACATGCCTAACAGGATGTGCCCACACTTCTGAGGGTTGTCTTTGGCTGAATCAAATCAAACTGGCTCTTAGCATTATGGGAACTTCCGATTCCTGTATTCGATATGCTAAAAGTATCGGAGCTCAGTATCGGAATTCTGATACCGTGAATATCGGCCGATACCCGATATTTGTGGTATCGGAATGCTCAACACTAGTTATGAATTATCCCTCATAGTGCTGTATGTATAAATTTATGCTAAAGAAAAAAAATCCATTTTACTAGCTCCTTTGTGCACAATAACTATCCAGATTGAATATTATACGCTAGCTGGACTCTGGCTTATTATTCCCTATTTTTCCTTCTTTGGTAGTGCTACTCTGAATTGATACAGTTTTTATGATTGAATTAATAAACTTTATATGGTTGTTTAAAAATACTCTTTAGACCTCTTTTGTGTTTTTACACTCAGTTAGATGTTTTGTGAAATTTAAATTGCTTAGATGTAGGGACTGTTTTTTTTTTTTTTTTTTAGACATGCAGATTTTGCTGTGGACTTGCAGGCAATCTGCAACAAATGGGATTTGTTGTGGATTTTAACTTCTCCATTGCACTATAGGTAAAACTCACAAGTCTATTATCGATCGTCATTTGGTGAATCTGAAAATCCTCAACACGTGCATTTTTTTATCCTTTTTTTCAGTCCATGCATTTGTTCAGATGAAATCCACTTTGCTGCTACTGTATTCCACTGCAGATTTCCTTCTGCAAAAACTGGACAGTTGATTTACGTAAAAGAGAATATCTCGAGATGAGGCTTAGCGACTGCATCCATTCATCATAATATGTTCTACAAGGAATGTACTGCAAATATCAGTACTCTAAAATAAGTCTGGATTCCTTTCTTGGGAAATATAATCTTGAAATTCTTGAGATGAATTATTGATCTAGACATTTATTTTGATATATTAAAATTCAAGTCATTTTTTTCAGTTGGCAAGTACCTTGTGTTTTTTTTTTTTTTTTTACAACTTTTATTTGCTTTTTGTCATAACGGAAAAAGCACAGAACTTAATTTGACGCTTCCATTTGCTTAACAGGTTTGTCAATTTTTTTCCTATACCGTGAGAAAAAGCAAGATGTGACAAAAGATTACCAAAAAACATTCCACCCTCCACTCGTGTTCCCATGGATACCAAAATCAAGAATTTCTAAAGTATCGGGAAGCAACTCCTCGACTCTACTGTCACAAACTTTTATGAATGTGTTTTGAGTTTCCTCCAATAGTCCTGTAAATCAGATGTCAAATACCATGAAGTGCAGCGGACAGGTGCTAAAATTTCTTTCATTTCATTTGTGTTTAAGAAGTGGTAATACATTTTTTCAATTTTTAAGAAGCTGGTGCCATGCTATTATTTACACCTTTCTTTAAAAAGTGTTATTTTTTATTTGTTTCACAGATGCAGCAAATGCCAATAATACAGCTATATCTCACAATGGTGGTATAGGGGTGCACATAAAAGAAAGCTGCTCATTTACTTTATTTTGGAGTGATTGTAATTGTCACGATGACCCGTCCTGTGTGACGCGACCCGCAGGCCGGCACTACAACAACAGGACACGGGGAAAGGGCAAACAGTTACAACGGTGGGCCCTGCGATAGGGAAAGGAGACGTGGAGACCTCCTGCACTCCCCTGAATCATTGTCCCAAACGCTCCTAAAGTTGCCTATGCCCGTTCCGCACCAGCGCCGATCAGGAACCTGTCGCCCTAGCACAGCCTACACCTATCCCTTGCTAGGGAGCTGGGTGGTGCAGGCACTGGCCCCACCGCTGTACTAATACACACTAAGGAAAAACACAAACAGGGAAACACCACTTAGCTTTACTCTGTTGCACTTGCGCCTGGCAACAGAGTCCACCACCAGAATGCAGCTCTCCTCCTGAATAGCTGTCACCAAGCTCTGTCAGAGCGACAAGGAAATCCCCTCTGACTCCTTCCACACCAGGGCTAAGACAGTGCTGCAAGGAACACTCTCCAGCTCCTTCCTCCACCAAGGAAGGTTGAAATGAACACTATCACCAACACTGATTGCAACACCTGTGACTCTTTTATAGCAGAGCCAGAGCAATCACACCTACATTATAATCATGTGCACTAACTAAAGAAACCAGAGTGCAATGACGCTCACCACCACCGGGGAGGCAAATTTAGAACAAAAGACACCACAATGCAATAATCATAATGGCCACCGGGGGCAAAAACCAAACTTAAGCATAGCTTAAGAAAAAAAAAGGTTACCTGTGCTTTATATCAGTCCTGATCTAGCATGGATCATGACAGTACCCTCCCCTTAATGAGGGGCCTCTGGACCCTCAAGACCACTCCTCATCAGGGAACCACCCACAGTGGAGACGCCCAAACCCAGAGTTCACCCCAGCAACTACCTGCACGTCAGGTTGATGAGAAATGAGCCCGCTGGAATTGGCAACATATGTTCTGGAGGCACCACACATCTCCAAAGCGCTGACCTGGGGAACGAGTGGTATATGTGTATGTTTGGTATGAGCTGGTAACACACCACAACACACTTCCACTGGATGTTTTTTGGTGGCCACCCATACATGCTCGTTCACACACAGGTCCAGACCTGAACGTTTATTGCCACTCATTCTTTTTTCACCATTTGGAGAATTCTTTCTGGGATTGACAGCAGAGGCGTCCCCCTGTGTCACCACACTCACACCCCCGCATTTCACCAAAGGGTACACCACCCTCCAACCCCTTCCACTACGAGGTCTGCGCCTCCCAGGGTTGGCCAATGGCGAGGGTTGAGACTAGCCCCTACTCTCCTGCAGCACATCTGCTGCTCTCACCGGAGAGGAAGGGGTCCATTGAGGTGAGACGGCAGAGACAGTAGTTCCTAGGCAGCAGCCCTCACACGACTGCCCCCAGCTGACCACTTCCCTCGCCCGCCAATCTATTACCGGGTTGTGTCTTTTCAGCCAAGGGTGACCTAAAACAATAGGTACTGGCATTCCCTCCAAGACGTAGCATGACAAGAACTCCTCATGATGTCCTATACGTAGATGGATCTTCTCTATGACTTGGGTCAAGCTCCCCTGGCTAAGTGGAACCGAGTTTATGGCCTGGATGCTAATAGGTTGGGCTAGCGTCCTACACCTCAGACCACAAGTCTGGACAAAGCGAGCATCCACCAGACTGACTCCTGCTCCGCTGTCTACAAGCACCGGTATCACCTCCAGTACCCCACCAGCCAAGACCTCTGCTGACATGGTACCTTGGAAGGGCAAAATGGAGGAAATGTATACTCCCTAGTCGCCTCCCTCCAAGCGACCAGGGGAATGCGGCTCCTCAGATGGCACAGATAATTTGTCGCGCAATGGGCAAGCCTTCAGGCCATGACCAGTCTGCCCACAGTACAAACATGCCGACACCACTCCCCGAACTGTAGGCAGCTCCGAATACAAACTAGCTCCTCCTACTTGCATAGGTTCGTCTTGAGACTTGGCATGAACTGGGCAGGCTCTCATAAAATGGCCAGGCTTCCCACAGGAAAAGCATACCCCCCCACCACGACGAGCCACAGACACCCCCTTTTTTGTATCAACAACACCGGGCTGTCTGGGTTCCTCCGTCCGCACTGGTGGGTCCTCCTCCCTAGCGAGGACATCAGGGGGCACTTTTTGTATATGTCTTTCACTGAGGCGTCTATCCACCCAGATGGCAAGGGATATGGCGGCCTCCAGCGACCTGGGGGCGGCATACTGCACCAGAGTATCCTGCAACTTTGGAGACAAACCATAAACAAATTGACTCCTAAGTGCAGGGTCATTCCACTGAGTGTTAGTGGCCCATCTCCTAACTCTGAGCAGTACTCCTCAGCAACCCGGGCTCCCTGTTTACACCTACAGAGTCGGGATTCCGCCAGGGTGATGCCAAAAGGATCCCCATACACAAGCGCCAAAGGCGCAAAAAGCTCGTCCACGGACACCAATGATGGAGAATCATCTGGTAGGGAGAAGGCCCAGGATTGGGGATCCCCTTTAAGAAGGGACATAATGATTCCCACCCGTTGCACTTCACTCCCTGATGAACGAGGGCGCAGCCTGAAATACAATTTGCAGGCTTGTTGAAACACCAAGAATTGATCTCTCCCCCCAGAAAATCTGTCAGGAAGGGATATCTTGGGTTCTGGCTGAGCCTGTCTCTGAAACAAGCCCCCAAAGCCCACCAGCTGCTGCAGTTGCTGCACCAACTCTCTGCGCAGCCCCCTAATCTCATTGGTAAGGATCTGCAGCATTTGGGCAAAGGGCTGAACTGGGTCCATGGCTCAGCAAAAAAAAATGTTGTCGGTTGGTGACAATGTCACGATGACCCGTCCTGTGTGACGCGACCCGCAGGCCGGTAACTGAAACTACAAGACGCGGCACGTGATATTGTCATATGTGATATGGCCAGCCGGCCGGTACTACAACAACAGGACATGGGGCAAGGGGAAACAGTTACAATTGTGGGCCCTGCGATAGGGAAAGGGGACGTGGAGACCTCCTGCACTCACCTGAATCATTGTCCCTAATGCTCCTAAAGTTCTCTACGCCGGTTCCACACCGGGCGCCGATCAGGAACCTGTCGCCCTAGCACACCCCACACCTTTCCCTTGTTAGGGAGCTGGGTGGCGCAGGCATTGGCCCCACCAATGTACTAATACACACTAAGGAAAAACACAAACAGGGAAACACCACTTAGCTTTGCTCTGTTGCACTTGCTCCTGGCAACAGAGTCCACCACCAGAATGCAGCTCTCCTCCTCAATAGCTGCCACCAAGCTCTGTCAGTGTGACAAGGAAATCCCCTCTGACTCCTTCCACACCAGGGCTAAGACAGTGCTGCAAGGAACACTCTACAGCTTCTTCCTCCACCAAGGATGGTTGAAATGAACACTATCACCAACACTGATTGCAACACCTGTGACTCTTTTATAGCAGAGCCAGAGCAATCACACCTGCATTATAATCATGTGCACTAACTAAAGAAACCAGAGTGCAATGATGCTCACCACCACCGGGGAAGCAAATTTAGAACAAAAGACACCACAGTGCAATAATCCTAATGGCCACCGGGGGCAAAAACCAAACTTAAGCACAGCTTAAGAAAAAAAAAGATTACCTGTGCTTTATATCAGTCCTGATCCAGCATGTATCATGACAGTAAGGCCGGAGTCACACTAGCGATAAAATCGGACGAATGCAATGCGATAAAAAAGTCGCATTGCATTCATCCCAATGTTATTCTATGTTGCTGCTCCCATCATGCATTTTTTTATCGCATCCATTCCTCGGACCGAGACAATCGCAGCATGCTGCGATTGTCACCGATTTTCGGATCGGATTCGACAATGCAAGTCTATGGATGCGATTAAAAATCGCATAGAAAACGCACCACACGTGTGACTTGCGATTAAATCGCAAGACTTCTCCTGGTCAACAGGAAAGAGCATCAGGCATTGGCATTGGATGTCAATTTGATGCTTAGATGCGAATAAAATCGGTTCATCGCCGGAAAATGGGATGACAGACGGATCCCTGGACAAGAATTCTTTGTGCGATTTCGTACCATTAAAATCGGACCGATTTTTTAATGGTTGTGTGTGACTCCAGCCTAATACTCAATTTGTGTCCAAATTCATGGTGCTCCAAACAAATCTTTGCGACATGCAAAATCACTTGAAAATTGCTATATCTATACAAAAAAATGTAGGAGGCCATTTAAACGGAATTTGTCACTTTTGATTACGCTATTTACCTGTGGATATAGGGTCAATCTGCAGGGTAATAGCATTATGTGGGTGCCCGGCCACTGTACTGGTAGAGTGGCACTTGTGAAAAAATTAACTTTATTCCTCCTGTAAGCCATCAGCTTTTAGTCATACTGGTGTGTGTGTAAGGAGGTGGACAAGAGAGAAGGAGAGTACAGTTGATGCCTAACTGAGTAACTGCAACTTAACACCGCCATCTGCTGGTCAAAGGTGAAAGTAAAGAATGAATTATGGTAATAGGAACCCCAAAAGTGGAAGTACATGTTACCGGGGAAGAGATTGAACATGACACCAGGTCAGATGACATTTGTGTCGCAGTTACTAATTATAAAAGACCTGACCAGACCGATAAGACGGGAGTTGCTGCCAAAACCTGTACCAGACAGATCATGTGACTGGGAGGTGGGCTTACAGCTACCTTCACCACAGAAGGATTTGTGAGCAGTCGGATGCCAAAGGCCTGCACTGCAAGGAAGATCCGTGACCAGCATCAGTAGGAGACCATCAGCAGCACCTAGAGAAGACCGTGACCAGATCCTATCGAGACTCAGGAGGCGATCTGGCTGCAGCAAAGGACCATTCCTGTGGGTCGTTACTTTCAGTGTAGATGTACGTCACACGGTGTGGGTTGGGGCCATGCTTCATGGAACGGAGATGGTCAGTGTGACGAGCACACTATATACCAAATAACTCTCATATCTAGGACTTGTAGCTTAGTGGGAAATACCAGTGACACCCGCTTGGGCCAGTGTAAAGATCCGATGTGCTCACAAGGACTATGACAGTGATGAGCCTAGTACTGAGAGTAGTGTCCGTTAAGCTAAGAAATAAGGGCTAATAATTACTCATCATCAATCGTTGTTTAACTGCTAGAGAAAAACCTCTACAACCCTCAATACTGTGAAGCTGCACCTTTTAGAGTGGCCATTTATTGTGGCAGCCTAAGGCTCACCTGTGCAATAATGATGCTGTCTAATCAGCATCTTGATATGCCACACCTGTGAGGTGGATGGATTATCTCGGCAAATCAGAGATGTTCACTAACACAGATTTAGACAAATTTGTGAACATTTGAGACCTTTTGTGTACATTGAAAAAGTCTTAGATCTTTGAGTTCAGCATATCAAAAATGGAAGCAAAAACTAAAGTGTTGTGTTTATATTTTTGCTCACTGTAGATCAGGAGTAGTTAAAGGGATTTGGGGACATTTTTTCCTTACTTAATCGTATGTACTTTTTGTCTAAAAATATTTTTTTTGTAATTGGGGGGTGGTTGCAGGCTGGTATTTTTAAGCTGAGAAGAGCCCAGTAATCAGGGACCTTTCCAGCCTGCTAACATAAGCCTCCAGCAGTCTCCTTTACCTTTGATGGTTATCAAAAATAGACAGATGAAAGAGTTAAAAACTCTGTCAAACAGTCATAGTGGTTAACTCATTCTGCAGCCAGCAATAGACTCTGTAAAGACCATATTCACATGTTCCGCATTTTGTCAGTATTTTACCTCAGTATTTGTAAGCCAAAACCAGGAGTGGGTGATAAACACAGAAGTGGTGACATGTTTCTATTCTACTTTTCCTCTGATTGTTCCACTCCTGATTTTGGCTTACAAATACTGATGTAAAATACTGACCAAATACTGATGTCTGAATGTGGCCTAAAGTAGGAGCAGAACTTGGTGACAAAATTTCTTGATCGGCAGGTCCCAACTCTGAGGTTTGTCTCTTGGATCATTATTAGGTAATTAAAATTGATTCTTTTTTTTCCACCTGGCCGACTATGGGACTATCTAATGTTAGCTTTTATGAGTAAAGTTTACACTGTCATCTCAATCAGTTGTTGGTTTGGATTTAGTTCAAACATTTCATTAAAATATTAGAAGCCACAATAGTTTCCTGTTGTTTTGTCAGTAGTTATTGTTAATATATTATTAAATAACTCGTGATGCATTTTTAATAGCTTGTTTTTCCCACATTGTATAAAAATCAAGTGCTTCCAGCTGCGGGATCATTTTTTTCTAAGTTTTATTTCCTTTAAAAGAAAACGTTCTTTATTTCTTATTTGGTGCATGGCAAATTAAACACAAATCAACCATGATGTTGAGCTAACAGCAATAAACATATAACTGAAGGAATAATTTGAATACAACATATAATATATCAGTAAAATGAAAACTAACCAGCAGGACCCTCCTTAAATATTATGCCTTCATAGGGATTTCACATCCAAAGCTTGCTTTAATGTGCTAGATTAAGCATATTTAAGAACATTAAGATCCATATGCTTTCTTTCTCACAGTTTAAAAGCTATTTAGGCTCTCTTGCTGTATTCTGGTCCCTTGATTTGACCTTGTAATGTATAGGCATTGTGGTCAAGAATTTTCTATCTGGGCAGGGGCGTAACAACAATAGATGCAGGGATTGCATTCACACCTGGGCTCTGAAGCCTAAGGGGCCCAAAAAGTTCCTTTGGCTTATATGAAATGACCACTACTATTAAAGACTTGCAATAATTAGTGCCCCTGTTGAAGCTTTTGCATTGGGGCCCATGAGCTTCAAGTTACACCACAGTATCTGGTTATATTGTAGTTTACAAAGACAGAAGAGACTCCCTTAAGAATATGGGCTCAAGTGCTTTCCAATGTCTTATCATATATCAGTCTATCAATCCTCCAATAATTTTTATTTGAGCCATTCTTGTTAGATCAATCGCCTACATACACTCTAAGAGACAGAAGAAGGTGATTTTGCAGTGGTCACAAATTGCAAATGGTATACTGCTAGTTGGTCATAGAGAGGTGGACATCAACAACAGAGGCCACTTGCAAAAACAGTGCTGTGGAATATCTCAACATAGAGCAACCCCCTTATATAACTAATCCAATTCAGTAATAAGTGTGTGCCTTTGCTATAATGACAGTGCCCTCCCTTATCTATTGGCTCTTGCAGATTGATAGGTTGCAAATATGAAATGTCCATCTCTGTGGTCATAGGATTGACAATATTTTGAAGAGACAGTATCAATAATACAAAGCAAAACCATGTCAATTCGACTGCAGATCTTCTAGAACATGGGTCCACCACCAAGGCATCTTCATATGGCAAAATCTTTTCCACTGCTATTACCATTTTAGGAGAGAAAAATGAATAGAACCCTTATGCCGTTTATCTCGTGCCAACATTATGGGGATCTGTGGAAAACCATATCCAAGCACAGGGACCGACACAGACAGAAGAGGGGCCCTGTGAAAGAACATTATGTGGGACCTTTGCCGTCCAATAGCTCAACCTCAGGGCTTGTGCGCACGATGGTTTAAATCGGACAAGTGCTATTCCTGGTTTTGATTTATAGTAATCGCATCCATGTTAGTCTATTGGGCTGTGCACATGTCTGACTTTTTCTTTTCACCGAGTGGTTTTCTCTCCACCTCTAAGAAAATTGGATCCTTCTCTGATCAAACGAGTGTGATTAGCATAATAGGACCGTTTTTCTCACATGGAGAGAAAAACGGTTGTCTGTACCTGCCCTAAGGTTCTCACATGGAGAGAAAAACGGTTGTCTGTACCTGCCCTAAGGTACAATTCCACCTGCTTTGGAGGTAGCAGTGGGCCACCTTAACTTTTGGGTCTTGTGAATCTGCACAGGTTGCACAAATGGTGTGTCTGCCACTGGCCTAGCAAAGGTTTTTGGGAAATAAAAACACAAACTTGCCATAGTTCCTTCAACATGAAATCCAAAATAGCACCTATAGTATGTGCCACCTTTTCAGTTTGAGGCTATTCAGTCCAGCTTGTTGGAGATGTTTAAGGGGATATCTAAATAAAATAAGGATCTGTCGTTCTGATTGATGCGGTTGTCCACATGATAATTAATCTAATTGAAATTCTGTTCTCCTTTTTACTTAATATGAATTGATTCTTTTCAGCAACAAGCCAAGTTAGATTAATCCATAATTCACTGCAGTCTCATCATTAAGAGACTGACTTTTCATGAAATTCATGTTAGAATAGAAAATGGACTACAGATGTAATGGAATGGAAAAAATATTCTCATAGGCGAGTTGCGAACCTGATGATATGCAATTTTGTGATGGATCTTAGCATTGACTATGTAACAGAATTCTGAAAATCAATTATGAAAACCTGTGCATAGGTGTCTTTGCAGCAAAGTATCAGATCAGTTTCCTGGAAGCTTAAAAAATACAGACAAGGATCAGCCATAAATGTTGATTGGAACTGATGATGAAAATTAGTCACAGGGGACCTGTCAACACTCCAGACATGTATGCTTTAGTAACTACTTGTTTCAACCATAAAATAAGAATTCTGGAGCACCTTTTCTTATAAACCTGATTAGTGCCAATTCCTCT
Source organism: Dendrobates tinctorius (assembly GCF_039654945.1). Taxonomy (NCBI): domain Eukaryota; kingdom Metazoa; phylum Chordata; class Amphibia; order Anura; family Dendrobatidae; genus Dendrobates; species Dendrobates tinctorius. The sequence goes on along the minus strand of NW_027361823.1, from coordinate 2,263,184 downwards.
GTTATTCTTCCTAGAAATTAATTAATTTACATCTGGGTTGTGCTACTCTCCTTGTTAGAGGGGTGTGTCTGACACAGGCAGTAGTGATTGGATAGTGAGAGAGCGCTAGGGATGCATCCTCAACTGGTAACACCCCATTGTCAATTTATTAATACATTTCTGGGAGGAACAGCACAGTACAGAGTTCTAAAAAAAGCTCCAAAATTGTTTTTATTGAAGAAAATACAATTATTTACTAAAATAGACAGGTCCTATTTAAAAATTGTGAGTATTAAAGAGAGTTTGTCAACACAATCAGCACAGAATAACTGATCTAACCAAGTGCAGGCGCTCGGTGCATCAAGATGTGGCCAAACATATAAGTGCACCTTCCCACCTACTTGTTTTCCATCTATCTCCACCTCCCCACTCACCTCTTATTTTTATCTGTTCTGCATGAGAAAAACTCAGAAAAACTGAAGACGTGGTTTAACTTAATGTGACACTTTTTGAGAAATCACACAGTTGGTTTCATTGTGTTTTTTAGCATCTGATATAACAGAGAAAAAACACTTGCAAAACATCTGACGTACAACGGGGAAAATAATTATTTGACTCATTGCCGATTTTGCAAGTTTTCCCACCTAGAAAGAAGGGAGATTGCATAATTTTTAAATAATTAAATTGCATTTTATTGCATGAAATCGTATTTGATCACCTACAAACCAGCAAGAATTCTGGCTCTCATAGACCTGTTAGTTCTTCTTTAAGAAGCCTTCCTAATCTGCACTCATTACCTGTATTAATTGCACCTGTTTGATCTTGTTACCTTTATTAAAGACACTAGGGACAAAATTGTAGACCTGCACAAGCCTGGGATGGGCCACAGGGCAATAGGCAAGCAGCTTGGTGAGAAGGCAACAACAGTTGGCACAATTATTAGAAAATGGAAGAAACATAAGATGACTGTCAATCTTCCTCGGTCTAGAGTTCCATGCAAGATTCCACCTTGTAGGGTAATGATGATTCTGAGAAAGGTCAGGAATCAGCCCAGAACTACACGGGAGGGCCTGGTGAATGACCTGAAGAGAGCTGGGACCACAGTGTCAAACAAGGCCGTTAGTAACACACTACACCTTAATGGATACAAATCCTGCAGGGCTCACTAGGCTCCCCTGTTCACGCCAGCACATGTCCTGGCCCATTTGAAGTTTGCCAATGACATCTGGATGATCCAGAGGAGAGAAGGGGAGAAGGGGAGAAGGTCATTTAGTCACATGAGATCAACAAAGAACTTTTTGGCTTCAACTCCACTTGCTGTGTTTGGAGGAAGAAGAGGGATGAGTACAATCCCAAGAACACTTTCCCAACCATGAAACATGGTGGGAGAAACATCACACTTTAGGGGGTTTTCTCTGCAAAGGGAAAAGGATGACTGCACCATATTGAAGGGATGGATGGGGTCATGTATTGCGAGATTTTTTCCAACAACCTCCTTCTCTCAGTAAAGGCATTGAAGATGGGAGGTGGCTGGGTCTTCCAGCATGACAACGACCTGAAACACACAGGCAGTGCAACTAAGGAGTGGCTCCGTAAGAAGCATTTCAAGGTCCTGGAGTGGCCTTGCCAGTCACCAGACCCGAACCCAATAGAAAATCTTTGGAGGGAATTGAAACTTAATGTTGCCCAGCAAAAGCACTGAAACGGGAAAGATTTGGAAAAGATTGAGGAGCGGGCAAAAATCCCTGATGCAGTATGTGCAAACTTGGTGAAGAACTATAGTAAACATCTGACCTCTGTAATTGCAAAGAAAAGTTTCTGTACTAAATACTAAGTTCTGTTTTTCTATTGTATAAAATAATTATTTCATGCAAATTAATTATGTAAAAATCATTCAATGTAATTTTCTGGATTTTTTTTTATTCTGTCTCTCAGAGTTGACGTGTACCTAGAATAAAAATTAGACCCGTCCATTCTTAGTCAGTGGCAAAACTTGCAAAATTGTCAGTGTATCAAATACTTATTTTCCCCACTGTAGCTATAAGGGATGGAGAAATAGCAGTGGCACTGGGGTCTTAATATCATGGAGGTCCAAAGACATGTCTGTCACTAAAAAGTTAATAATATTTTAAAGGGAACCTGTCAGATGATTCATGCTGCCCAAACAATAGGCACCATGAATTGCAGCCTGACTGCACTATTGCAGTCACAACATTTCAGAGAATAATATAACTACATGTGATTGTGCAGCCAGGCTATGATTCTCACTGCCAGCAGTTTGGGCAGCATTAATCGCCTGATAGGTTACCTTTTAAAAGCACACAGAAGGTGTGGCGATGTCTGGCACAAGTTATCCAATAGGACACAGATGCTTCATAGAATGCTCTTATGGAGCATGAATTTTAGTCAGTTGTTACATTGTATAAATGGGATTTTTTTTTAAATATTTCTCAAATGTAAGATCTGACCTGTATAAGAAAAAAAATGAATTTAAATGTATCCCAATATCAAATTTAATGGCAATAAACCTCTCATTATTTCTTGGTCTTCAATTTATTCACAAGAAGATCACATAATGCCTTGAGCATAATCATTATGAAGAAAACGTATTAGGTGAAATATTCAAGCCAGAAGCTGTCAATCACAGTTCTGTAGCTGATCTAGCAGTCCAACAGTCTCAGATGCTACCGAGTTGTGAATGACAGCATCTGGGAGGGAGGAATGAAAGTGCAGGGTCCCAGAGAAGACACTGAAGAAGCTCCCAATTTGGAGAACAAGCAGAGATTTCACATACTGCACTCCATAATAAATATAAATATATCTACAATGTTGTTGTGCATCACAAAACACAAAAAAGCAGCAGGGCTCAGGAATTTTAACAAGGCATTTAACTAAATTTTTCTCAGCAAGTGACTGGTTCTCTTTAAAGGGAAACTGTCACATCCCCAAATGCTATTAACCTGAAGATATGGGGTTAATCTGCAGGTTAATAGTGTACTAAAGCTGTGCAACCGCTGCACTGAAAGCCCGAAAGCCAGGAGGAAATTAAATTTATTCCTCCAGGCAGCCTCCGGCTTTCAGTCAAGGAGGTGCGGCTAGTGCAGCTTTAGTCATCACTCAGTATATAGAGAACGGCAGCTGAAACCACACCCCAGTATTTACTGAGCCGTGGTAGCTGCGCTTCAATGTTGAGTTGGCTATCAGTGCTTGAGGTGCAGTTACAGCCGCCGCTCTCTTTGTACTGAGCAGTGACTAGACTGAAGCTGCTCTGGCTGCGCCTCTAAGACTGAAAACCGGAGGCGGCCGGGATTAATAAGTTAATTTCCTCCCAGCAGCTGGTCTTTCAGTTTGGAAGCCACCTACCTTTAGAAAGCCATTAACCTGAGTATTGACACTATATTTGGAGGTTAATATCTTTTTTTTGACATGACAGGTTTCGCTGAAGTCACGTGACAAGGTCAGCAGTAGTAAGGAATGCTGGAAGAAGAGAAAAACCTCATAGAGGACAGGGGAATCGAGGGAGGGGTGTCAACAGGACAGGCGAGCATGATGTTTTTTATTATTTTAATCCCTTCTTGTTCTCAAAAGAAGCCATCAAGATGGCAGCCAGTTGACTGCTCTTTTGATGGATTAATGCACATCAAATACTGGAAATTTTGGATTCGCCATTCCCCTGGACAAAGACTATGGACTGAAAATGACAATGAGATATGCACATAATATATTTCTATCACAATGGTTATGAAAAAGGCATTGTGTGATCTTGTGAATAAGTTGAAAACTAAAAAACACCGAGAAGTTTATTGTCATTAATATTTCATATCAGAATTCTTATAAACGAAGTATGATTGGTAAGGGAGACCCTGATAAATTCCTATTGAATGTTGGTCCCCCAAAAATGTTTGATTCAAAGAAAAAGAAAAAATATAAAACAAATTATGATCTGCACTCCAATGTACAATTTGTAGGTGTCCTAATTTGCATATGAAAAAAGTTTGTAGAAGAAAAGTAAGGAGGTCACTACTGGAGCATATAATTGAATATATTATACCATACTATTTCATCTAAACTCCATTTCCTCTTTTAAGCCTCTGTCCTGATTAATGGGTTCAATCATTGACAAGTGCCATAGAAATGAGACCACAGTGAGTTATGAATTAATCCAAATAATCAATTAAATCTCCATCCGAAATGCAAAGCTGACTGTGCCATCTGCATCTAGTATTAATATGGGACTTTCACAGCAAATATTTAGAAATATTGAGATCAGTAGAATGAAGTTCAGCTTTTGTATAATTTTTCATTCTTGAATGCAAATTTATAACATTTGTTCCGTGTCTGCAGTTGCTGTATTTTCGATTCTATTTTATGGCTCTAAAGTTCATGGAAGAATCAGAATTCCATAAACAGAATCTGCAGAATCTGTTATAAGCCACCTCTTCTCTCTGCATTCATGTCTCCACTTACACAAAGTTTTTTTTTCTATTTTAAAGAAATAAATACAGAGAGTACAAAGCACAAAAGGTTATTTATAAAAAAAAGTTGTAGAATAAATGTTTCCAAAATAACACATCGAAGTGATACAAAGATTTCAACATTTAAAGCCCCAATTGTGCTTGTCCGCCCTTGCCCGAAGGGTTAAGTCTTCAACCGCAAACAAGTAGCCATTACCTAGATTATCTTTTTCTTATCTCCCCAAAAAAGTGCAAAGGAGCAGAATAAATTGTTTGCCCAAGAGGTTTTCCCCAGAAATCTTGCATGTTTTTAGGTGACCAAATACTTATTTTCCACCATAATTTGAAAAATAAATCTTGCCAAATCAGACAAGGTGATTTTCTGGGTTTGATTTCTCATTTTGACTCACATAGTTGTGGTCTTCCTATGGTGTCAATTACAGGCCTCTCTCATCTCTTTAAGTGGGAGAACTTGCACCACAATTGGTGGTTGACTAAAGGCCCCGTCACACTAAGCGATATCGCTAGCAATATCGCTATAACGTCACTGGTTTTTGTGACGAAGCAGTGATATCGCTGTGTGTGATACTTACCTCCGACCGCTCCCCCGCTGATTATCGCTGATCGCACGAGAACGGCCTGGGCCGTTTCTCATCGTCAGCTTCCTGCTGCGCTTCCTGTGGCTCCGACGAGCGACGCGTGGACGCAGGCGGGAGGACGTCAGGATCACCTTGTCTGACAGGTAAGTAGCGACCGCCGCTATGTCGCTGGTGAGATCTGCCTGTGTGGCAGCTCACTAGTGACCACTTAGCGATGCACCAGCGATCCTGACCGCGTCTTATCGTTTGTCAGGATCGCTGGTGCATCGCTAAGTGTGACAGTACCTTAAATACTATTATTTCCCCACTGTGTGTGTTACTCCTAGAAGACTCTAGAAAGCGATATTCTAACATTATCCTCTATAATGTCATAGTGGGCCTGAAGAAGATGATTGTTTCAGCAAAATTTTGCCAAAAAAGTAATACTTTTCTACATAGTCTGCATTGTCTAATACATCAGTTGAGATTATAAAAGTACACTACCACCAACGGGAACATTTTTGAATAGTACCTTTGGCATATTTCCTGCTTGGTCATTTATCTAACTGCACAACATAAAAGGGAAAATCATATTAAATTACCTCCAAAACTGCCTACACTTCACTCCGTAAATGTAACATATCATAAGTTTTCTGGTGGAAAGTTTGTTCTTTATTAATGACCATTTGGAAAGGTTAGCTCCAATTATGTCTAATTGTGTTTTTCCCTCTAATTTAGTATAAAGGCTGGAATGAGTCCCAGTCTTTTCAACCACCTAGTGGGACGATGGCAAAGGCTTTGAAGCTTTTTTGAAATATAAAGATGAAGAGATTGAACCTGATTCATTGGTATGATTGATTGCACTTCTTTTTCGTACGTCTGTCTGGAGGAAATTACAGTTATAACAGTGGGATATCATCTTTTTTATTCATTTGACCATAGAAAATAACCTTTTTATAACAGACTGTGACTAATTTAAAACTATTGTGACATGAATTCATGATCACACCTAGCTAGATACAAGGTCAGGTTACTTAATTTTGGAGCTTTCATAACACCCTTTTGATTCTAAAAAAAATTCCAGATAATAATGAAAAACAGATAGATAGATAATCTTAAATTTCATGAATATTTATAGAGTTTTCCAGGTGTATGGTTTTACCATTGCTTCTGCTATTGCCATGGGTTCATGGATCCATGGGTTACTGGGTTGTGGCAGCTAATAATACTGTATTGGCTACTGGGGGTGCAAATGTTATTTTAAATGCTGATACTGCTTTTCTTTCAAGCAGTGACCAAGGCAGGGGAGCGTCAGGTACCATAACCTCCTTGTCATACATTTTCTCCTGTTTTTCAACAGCCCTGTTCTTTTAGGACAGCATTCTGTGTATGTATTTTGGACTTCCCTTTAAAAAGTTATGAAAAATTTCATACAGTTTTCTTTATAGCAAAAGACCCCCCAAAAATTGGTCTGGAATCACTCCTGTCTATAAAGGTTTGAACACACTTATGACCATAGCCTGATAACATGAAAATGTCTGTTCTCACTAGAGAATCAGAAAACAGAATAGTATCTTCTAGCATTCCTCTATCTGCACTGTTCTACCCAAGCTGAAGTAATGTGAAGGCACCATTGTCTTCTTCCTACTTCTCTTCTTCGACAGTACTATGTAGACAAGAAACAGACCATCCTCTTCTTCTAGTCTTTCCTGTGCATTTGCATTTTGTCCCCTAGACTTGGTTTTTCATCAACATAATTGACAGACGAGGTGGTCTGCTCAAAGGACAAGAGAAATTAATTAGCATTTCTTAAATGGTTTGTACCAAGGTATAGATATAGATGATGCATCATAATATCATTTGTAGAGCTCCATTGTCAATATTTTCCCTGTAGTCAGACATCCAGTGATCAGTAAGTAAACTCTTACACTATGGATAAGGGACAATATCATTTTTGGGGATATACCTTGGTCAACTTGACAGTTAATTAATGCTGCCCAACCCATAAGCAATATAAATTAGATGCTGGCTCTGTCAATTCAAGCTAGTATATCTTTTCTCTGAAATGCCACATCGTTTCAGATTAAACATACATTTAAAAGCCAAGCCAGGGACCATGCCGCTTAGATCAAAGTTGGTCCCTGGTGGCTTTTCCCTGCCTTGCTTTCTTTGAACAAAAGGTTTCTTCCTATACACATGTCACTCAAAGTAAGAGAGACCTGGAGAAGCCACCAGGGACCAGCCTCTTGCACTAATCATCTGAGCAGAATGATCCCTTGCTGGCTTTTAAAGGGAACATTTCACCAGTTTTTTCCAATACAACCCATGACCATCACTTTTCAGTCCCATGTGACAGCTTTCTATAATGCTGCACATATGACTCCAATTCGTCCTGCAAGGCAAAAAAAATCCTTTTATTATACTTACCTAAGCGATGGTCTGGTCAGATGGGCGACACAGGTCTTGGACCGGTGCCTCCTCTCTTCTTGCGATGCCGTCCTCTTGTGTGCTTTGAATGGATGCTGCAGTGTGCATATGCCGGAAAAGGTCAAAAGAGCGCCAGCACATGTGCACTGCAGCAATGCAGTACTTTGCTCTTCCCCGGCATTGCAGAGAGAAGTGCGCTTGCACAGAAGCTCGAAAGGGAACACTATGTGGATGACGTAAGATGCATAATCCGCATGAAGTAAAGAAGGAGGATGGCATTGCAAGAGAGGAGGCACTGGACCAAGAGCAATGATGGCCATCGGACCAGATCACCCCGTAGTTGAGTATAATAAAAGATTTTTTTTGCCTTGCAGGGCAAATGGGAGTCGTAGGTGAAGCATTATAATGCGCTGTCACTTGGTGGTGAAAGGTGGTGGCCGTTAGTTATATCGGAAAGAAACTTGTGACCGGTTCCCTTTAAATACCAAGGCAAAACATACCTACCTGAAATGATAGAGCAAGTATCTGATAATCGCTGACATAGTTCAGGCAGCATGAATCAGGACTTAGGGTCACTTTAAAGCTGAGTGTACAAATACCGGAGTGATGTACATCAACACTCACAAGTTTTACTGTGAAGTAATGCGGCTGTCAGGACTCAAACCCAGCACATCTTGTACACCAGGCGGCAGCTTGCAACTCTTCAGCTTGCTGGACAGTTACGTGCTAACCCAAATATTTGCACTTGTGTCCTTTCTGATTGTCTCCAACCTGATAGAACACCCCATTTAAACCTGGCTTTGCACTCCCTTCTTTGCGAAATTATTGAGCTACCAGCCTCTAGTCAAGCTTCCTTTTACCTGCTGCTTATCCTCAACATTCTGTTGCTGCTCCGTGTACTGACCCCTGGCTATCCCTGACTACGCTACGTGCTGCTCCTTAAAACTACATTGCTTCTCCTGTGTACCAACTTCTTTGCTATCCCTGCCAGTGAAGCCACTAGTGGTTGCAATACCACTACTCCAACCCAGGTCAGTCCATAATAACAGTATTGCATGGTGCTTTTTAATTGAATCACAAAACCATGAAAATTAGCTGTAAATTGTGTACGGTTATGACACACTGTCGCTTAATGTAAACGGAGCCAGAGAGCTACCAAGAATCCGATCTGTGGCTCCCACAGACAGATATTATATGGCTTTCTTTCATTGTCATTGCTACAGGTCAGCCCCAAGGTCTCAAACCCTTGGGAAACCCATGCTTTAGTTAAGCATTGTTTTTCCCTTAATGGCATAGTAGGTAGATAATCTTATAGATTTTATACAAACCTATTCTTTTTATTAATGCATAAGCCGGTGCACCTCCAGGTAAGGATAATGAAGTCAGGATAAACACAACAGGAGGCAGCTAGGAACGTAAAAGAAAATCAGTAATGGCCAGTGGCAGGATTGTGTGCTTTTATTTCTTCATCGAGCTTCATCCATTAAAGATTCATTAACTTTCATAAGTGGTATGGCTTTCCCGTCATTGTCATATATAGAGAAAGAGAATCCATTGCATTTATGTAGTAATCACTCAAGTCTAACAGTCGCTACCTGCTTCAAGATGTTACGGCAAGAAAAATGTTTCTCCCTTTCCATGAAACTTTTCAGCGTGCTAGTTTTGTTATGTTAATTCTGAAAAACTATTATGGTGAATGTTGGGTACTAATTGGAAAATCTGAAAATACCTTGCCTTTTATTGTAATATACTGTGTCTTGAGTGATTCTATTTTAAATTAGATTTTAAAAAAAATACCCTGTGTAAAAAATTATTTTCAGTGGAGTCAGGAATAAATTTTTTTTGCTCAAAGATCCAATATTTTAGATCATTTCTCCAATTCACATTTTCAAGGTAAAATGCACTGTATTGATTGAAGGTCACTGTGACCTTGCACATAGTCTTGATGTTATGCTACATGTGTATTAACACTGCCAGTTAGATGATGTCTTCTGGTCATTTGGCTTTTGAGCAGCAGAAATCTTTTTAACAACAGTACTTTGATTCTATGGTCTTCCACTTAGATGTATACTTCAACAGAGTAAGTAATTATGTAGAAATATAGACTAGATAAGTAGATATGTTTTTGGATCAGTTGAAGCAGCAATTATAAATAATATTATAAAATATGTGACTGGGAACCTTACTTTTTTGTATTTCCCATCATTATTAAAAAAAAAGGCTTTGGCTGATTAGAACACTACTATCATTATTGTACGCCTAATCTAGCTGATAGCATCAAGAGCAAGCGTACGATGATGAGAGTATTTATCAGCCAGCGCCTGTGCAATAAAATTTTTTGTTTTAAAAAATAGCATGGGGACCTCTCTATTTTTGCTAACAGATGCAGGTAAAGCTGATAGCTGCAGGCTGCAGCCCCCAGCTGTCAGCTTTATATTGGCTTTTTATCAAAAATAGAGCAGCTGCCTGTGACAAGCGGTAACCTCAATGACATCACCGCAGGTCGGTGAAGCTGCACTCTTTTGCTCAGCTCACTGTCTGCTGGATTCACAGCTGAGTGGTTGCATCATGCCACCGCTGAGCCATGCAATCCAGATGAAGCAGAGTTGGCCCCTTCATGGAAGAAATGGATTGCTCCTTTTCTGGGGCGTCTGCAGGTTGCTATTTCTAGGCTGACGGGCAATATCCATGACCCTTTACCAGTCTGAGAATATCAGCTCCCAGCTGTCAGCTTTAGCTTTGCTGGTTGCCAAAAAGGGGATCCCATGCCATTTTTTTAAAATTATTTCTTTAAATAACATTAAAAAACAGTGTTTTACCCTTCTATTTTTGATAACCAATAAAGAAAACACTGACAGCTGAGTGCTGCAGCCAGCAGCTGTCAGTTTTGCCTGTGCTCATTATCTAGAATAGAAGGGATCCAAAGCCATTTTTTTAAATTTATTTATTGCACAGGTGCCTGCTAATAAATAGTCTCATCATCACATGCCTGCTCTCTCTGCTATCAGTGACACCAGGCATACGATGATAACAGTAGTACTCTCAGTGGCTTACACACCTGCTGGCTCTCACGCAGTCATATGTGTGACAACGTGGGAACTGCAGCACTCTGACTGGTCGTAATGAACTTACTGCATATCAGAGCCAGTGTTTCTCGTGCTGTCACACAGATGACAGTGTGGAAAGCACCGGATGTTTGGGCTGCGGAATCTGACCAGAAACATGGACTTCCTGGAGAAGTCCATGTTTGGGGTCAGTGCACAGGTTCACCCATCCCTATTGGTGGTCCAACACTAGGACCCCCACCGATCCTCCTGAGAGCTGGTCTCTGGAGTGCCAAAGATGAATAGGGTCATAGCAATACATTCACAGCATAGATCCTTTCAAATAGAGAACTCCAAATCCTTATTTATGGGACCTCTGTAGTCCCAGCATCTGACTGGTGATACCCTGTTAAGTTGAGACAACTGTTATGATTGAGTCACCGTAGGAGGCAAAAACAGAAATGCTAGCTAAGTCCAGAAAACCAGAGAGGTTGGCAGCTATCGGATTGCAGACCCCTGATCCTATCCACAACAACTAACAGTAGCCGTGGGGGGTTCCTACGATGCCCTAGACCCCTCAATCACAGCCGGAGAATTAAATAGGCCTAAAGAAAGAAAGGGGAAATCTAAACTGCCCCAGAGCAGACCCCAAAGCAATAGGCAGCCCCCAACATATAATGACGGTGAAGCAAGATGAAAACACTAACACAGACAGAAAGATAGACTGAGCAAAGACGGGGCCCAAGCTAACTAGATAGGAAAGGACAGGAAGGCTGCTGTCTGCAATCCGTGAAAACCCCTATGAAAATAAGAGCCAACAGACTGACAGTGAAAAAGGCCCTGAAGACGCTAGGCTTCAAAAAAGCTATGTCAGTACTCAGGAATATTCTGAAGAAAGAGCAACCGGCAAAAGGCGATTCAGCTCACCCCAGCAGGGAATGGCAGAATCCAGAAAAGCAAGGAAAACAAAAACAAAACACAAATGCGAACAGGCAAAGCAGAAAACTTAGCTTTAGAGGAGCAGGAATCAGACTGGTGTCCTAGAAGTCCACAGAGAAATCACCCACAGGGCAGAAGGGCGTCGGCAGCCTTATATCCAGTCCGTGACTCCACTCAGCCAGTCATCCTCATTAGGCTCAGGTGCCTGATAATCAGGCTCATTACCTTCCTTTACCAGAATAGGGAGTTCACCAGACCTCAGTGACGAAGGGGAAAATGAACTCACAACAGTACCTCCCCCTTGAGGAGGGGTCCCCGAACCCTCATCCACGCCACCAGGACGATCAGGGTGAGCCCGATGAAAGGCACGCACCAATCTTTTGGCATGAATATCAGAGGCAGAGACCCAGGAATTATCCTCCTGACCTTAACCCTTCCACTTAACCAAATACTGGAGTCTCCGTCTAGCCAGACGGGAATCCAGTATTTTCTCTACCTCATATTCCATGTTACCTTCAACCAATACAGGGTCCGATGGTGCCACCCCAGGAACAACTGGTTCAACAAACCTCTTCAACAAGGACTTATGGAACACATTATGGATTTTAAATGTGACAGGAAAAGCCAAACGAAAAGAGACCGGATTAATAATCTCCAAAATCTTGTAAGGTCCAATAAATCTAGGCTTAAACTTAGGAGAGGCCACCTTCATAGCAATATTTTTTAATGATAACGACACCATATCACCAATCTTAAACTGGGGACCAATGGTCCTATGTCGATTGGAAAACCGCTGGGCCTTTTCCTGGGAGAGAGATAACTTATCCACCACTTGGTTCCAGATCTGGTGCATTCTCTCCACCACAGTGTCAACACCTGGGCAGGCAGAAGGCTCCCCCTGCCCTGAAGAAAATCGAGGATGAAACCCAAAGTTACAAAAAAAAGGTGACATCAAAGTGGCAGAACTAGCTCTATTATTTAAAGCAAATTCGGCCAAGGGCAAAAATGAAACCCAATCATCCTGATCAGCGGAAATAAAACATCTCAATTACGACTCCAAGGTCTGGTTTGTTCTCTCTGTCTGCCCATTGGTCTGAGGGTGAAAAGCAGAGGCGAAGGACAACTGAATTCCCAGCTTGGAACAGAAAGTCCTCCAAAATCTAGACACAAACTGAACTCCTCTGTCAGATACAATGTTCTCAGGAATCCCGTGCAAGCGAACCACCTGTTGCAAAAACAGGGGCACCAATTCAGAGGAAGATGGCAACTTAGGGAGTGGTACAAGATGAACCATCTTAGAGAACCTATCACAAATCACCCAAATAACAGTCATTCTTTGAGAGACCGGCATATCAGAGATGAAATCCATTGAAATATGGGTCCATGGCCTCCTGGGGACCGGCAAAGGCATCAACAACCCACTAGAGCGAGAACAAGATTTAGACCAGGAGCAAGTCCCACAGGACTGCACAAAATTCCTGACATCATGAGACAAGGTGGGCCACCAAAAAGAGCGACTCACCAGATCTCTAGTACCAAAAATACCTGGATGACCAGCCAATGCAGAGCAATGAACTCCAGACATCACTCTCTTCTTCCACTGGTCAGGAACATACAACTTTCCACTGGGACAACGCTCAGGTTTGTCCTCCTGGAACCCTTGCAGAGCAAGTCTCAAATCGGGCGAGATGGCAGAAAGAACTACCCCTTCGCCTAAGATGGTAGCAGGCTTGGTCACCACAGGAGAATCAGCAAAGAAACTCCTAGAGAGGGCGTCTGCCTTGACATTCTTAGTTCCAGGAAGAAAAGAGACCACAAAATCAAAACGTGTAAAAAACAAAGCCCACCTAGCCTGTCTAGGGTTCAAGCGTTTAGCCGACTCTAGGTAAATCAAATTCTTGTGGTCAGTGAGGACCACAACTTGATGTTTAGCTCCCTCCAACCAATGTCTCCACTCCTCAAATGCCAATTTCATGGCCAACAGTTCCCGATTCCCCACATCATAGTTACGTTCAGATGGAGAGAACTTTTGGGAAAAGAAAGCACAGGGATTCATTTTAGATGTTACAGGATCCTTTTGGGACAAAACAGCTCCTGCACCAATCTCAGAAGCATCCACCTCTACCTGGAACGGGAGTGAGACATCAGGTTGCCGCAAAACCGGGGCGGAGGTAAATCTTCGCTTCAGCTCCTGAAAGGAAGCAACAGCCTCCGGAGACCAATTCAACACATCATCACCCTTCTTAGTCATATCAGTCAATGGCTTGGCAATACTAGAAAATTTTGCTATAAATTTCCGATAAAAATTAGCAAAACCCAAAAACTTCTGGAGGGCCTTCAAAGAAGTGGGCTGAACCCAATCATAAATGGCCTGTACCTTGGCCGGGTCCATTTCAATAGTTGACGGAGACAAAATGAATCCCAAAAATGAAATCCTCTGTACTCCAAAAAGGCATTTTGATCCTTTGACATACAGGGAATTCTCCCTCAAGATCCGGAACACAGTCCGAATATGTTCCACATGAGAATCCCAATCCTTGGAGAAGATCAAAATATCATCCAGATAGATAATCAAAAATTTATCGACAAAGTCTCGGAAAATATCGTTCATGAAGCACTGGAAGACAGAAGGGGCATTAGTGAGCCCAAAAGGCATCACCAGGTACTCAAAATGTCCCTCCGGTGTATTAAACGCCGTTTTCCATTCATCCCCCTGCTTAATGCGGATAAGATTATACGCCCCCTGAGGTCAAGCTTGGTAAACCAGCAAGCACCTCTAACTCTAGAGAATAGATCCGAAATCAGGGGTAACGGATACTGATATTTAATAGTAATTTTATTGAGGGCACGATAATCAATACAAGGCCTTAAAGAACCATCCTTTTTGGCCACAAAAAAACCCGACACCTAAGGGTGAAGAGGATGGTCTAATATGACCCTTCTCCAACGCCTCCTTAATATAGGACCGCATAGCCTCGTGCTCGGGTACAGATAAATTGAAAAGCCGACCCTTGAGAAATTTACACCCCGAGCTTAGTTCAATTGCACAGTCATAACTCCTATGAGGAGGCAAGGACACAGACTCATTCTCACTAAATACATCATAAAAGTCCGCCAAATAGTCAGGAACCTCATGCGACTGAGGAGAGGTGTAAAAAACCGGAGCCTCACTAAAGGCACACCGACAACCCCAACTCACCACAGACACAGATTTCCAATCCAAAACTGGATTATGAATTTGCAACCAGGGAAACCCCAGAACAACGGCATCATGTAGACCATGCAACACCAAAAATCTGCAATTTTCTTTCTGGTCTGGGGCGACCCGCATGACCACCTGGGTCCAAAACTGAGGTTTATTTTTAGCCAAAGGAGTAGCATCAATCCCCCTCAAAGGGATAGGCGTCTGCAGAGGTGTCATCGGAAATCCACAACGTTTAGCAAAATCCAAGTCCATTAGGTTTAGCGCTGCTCCCGAATCCACAAAAGCCTTGGCGGAAAATGTGGACAGGGAGCAGATCAGAGTAATTGCCAGAAGAAACTTAGGTTGAACACCACCAACAGAAAACGTGTGTGCAAAGCGTTTCTCTCGTTTAGGACAAACAGAAATAATATGCGAGGCATCTCCACAGAAAAAACACAGCTTATTACGCCTTCTGAACTCCTGACGTTGCGCCTTAGACAATACTCTATCACATTGCATAGGTTCAGACGTCTGTTCAACCGGTGGCAACACCTCCCGTGCAATCCTGCGTTCACGTAAACGCCGATCAACCTGAATGGCTAATGACATAGAATCGTCCAGACCAGAGGGAACAGGAAATCCCACCATAGTATCTTTTACGGCTTCTGACAAACCCTTCCGAAAGAGAGCAGCCAAGGCATTATCATTCCAGGTAGTAAGGACCGCCCACTTTCAGAACTTTTGACAGTACAACTCTGCAGAATCTCGACCCTGGTTCAATACCAACAGGGTCTTTTCAGCCTGATCAATAGCATTAGGTTCATCATACAACAACCCCAAAGCTTGAAAGAATGCGTTCACATTAGTCAGAATAGGATCATCTGGTTTCAAAGAAAACGCCCAATCCTGGGGATCGCCACGCAGCAAAGAGATGACGATTTTAACCTGCTGCACGGAGCTCCCTGACGAGTTAGGCTTCAAGGCAAAAAATAAGTTACAATTATTTTTGAAACTCAAAAATTTAGATCGATCCCCAAAAAATACATCAGGTGTAGGGATCTTTGGTTCAACAGCATGCGAATGAGCAAGGTAGGCGGAAATTCCCCGCACTTCTGCAGCGAGCTGCTCCACACGATCAGACAATTGCTTTATCTCCATTGAGAGAAAAAAAATTCCCCCTACGGCCTCAGAGATATAGAGGAAAGAATATACACACACTTTTTTTTTTTTTTTAAACACAATTCTTTCCTGCTATTGAGTACCCTAGGATCTGCGGTATGGTGGGTGATTCTGTTATGATTGAGTCACCCTAGGAGGCAAAAACAGAAATGCTAGCTAAGTCCAGAAAACCAGAGAGGTTGGCAGCTATCGGATTGCAGACCCCTGATCCTATCCGCAACAACTAACAGTAGCCGTGGGGGGTTCCTACGATGCCCTAGACCCCTCAATCACAGCCGGAGAATTAAATAGGCCTAAAGAAAGAAAGGGGAAATCTAAACTGCCCCAGAGAAGACCCCAAAGCAATAGGCAGCCCCCAACATATAATGACGGTGAAGCAAGATGAAAACACTAACACAGACTGAAAGATAGACTGAGCAAAGACAGGGCCCAAGCTAACTAGATAGGAAAGGACAGGAAGGCTGCTGTCTGCAATCCGTGAAAACCCCTATGAAAATAAGAGCCAACAGACTGACAGTGAAAAAGGCCCTGAAGACGCTAGGCTTCAAAAAAGCTATGTCAGTACTCAGGAATATTCTGAAGAAAGAGCAACCGGCAAAAGGCGATTCAGCTCACCCCAGCAGGGAATGGCAGAATCCAGAAAAGCAAGGAAAACAAAAACAAAACACAAATGCGAACAGGCAAAGCAGAAAACTTAGCTTTAGAGGAGCAGGAATCAGACTGGTGTCCTAGAAGTCCACAGAGAAATCACCCGCAGGGCAGAAGGGCGTCGGCAGCCTTATATCCAGTCCGTGACTCCACTCAGCCAGTCATCCTCATTAGGCTCAGGTGCCTGATAATCAGGCTCATTACCTTCCTTTACCAGAATAGGGAGTTCACCAGACCTCAGTGACGAAGGGGAAAATGAACTCACAACAGACAACACATAATGCATACCAGATACTGCTGAAAACTATCTGGCTGGACCCATGCTTATTCGATATTCACACATGGAGCAGACAGGCCAATGGGCTCCTGTGCAAGATCATAATATTGGCCTCTTGATCTTCAACATCACATAGAGGACCCCCTTATCACTAAAAATACCCTAGTAATAAGCCATAAAATGTAAAATAAAAAGTAACTTCTATGCTCTGAGGACAATTCTGTGTAAGGATACAGACAGATGCTGGTCTTTAACTAGACCACAATAAATGCAGTCAGAACATGTGAACAAAGGAGAGTGTCAATGATATTGAGGCAACAGCTAATTCTGTCTGAAAGTTGGGTTGGTGGTAGTGATGATTGAGCATTAAAACGCTCGGGTGCTCGAATCGAGCAGGTCAGATGCTCCAACTGGCTAGACTCAAGTACCAAGTGGAATGGAATTCCATGGGAAACTCGACCATTTTTCTTTAAGACTCTAACAGAAGGGATGGGTTGGGTGAAGTGGGGGCGGAAAATTGATGAATTGGATGGAAACAGTGCTCAGATTGAATTTGAACAACATGGAGAAGATGCCTGGACACATCTCTGACTCAAAGATCGCTGCTAGGAACAATATTGTCAGAGTATTACGATAGATAGATAGATAGATAGATAGATAGATAGATAGATAGATAATCAGAAAAAAAACAGGCAGCACTCCAAAAATTAAAGTGAAAAACCATGGCTTTACTGATCCATTAGCAACAACGTTTCGGCAGATTTCTCTGCCTTTCTCAATCTGCGAAAACAATGCAGCTAATGGATCAGTAATTTTTGGAGTGCTGCCTGTTTTTTTCTGATTTTCTATTTTGGAGGTTTGGACATCACCTTAACAGGTTTTATTGCACCCGCCTTCTTTTGGTAGTGCTGTCAAAATTTCTTTAATTAGATAGATAGATATGGGGTAGATATACAGCTAAATATATATGGGGTAGACAGACAGCTAGATTGATGTCCGTGAGATACAACTAGTGATGTGTGTGTGTAATATGAGCCCACAGCTGTCTGTTTTACATTGGCTGGTTATCAAAAATAGTGGGGACCCCACTTCGTTTTTTTTCATTTATTTATTAGGGTAATCCATGTAAAATAAACTACACATGCACGGCACAATTAATATACAGTGGGGAAATAAGTATTTGATCCCTTGCTGATTTTGTAAGTTTGCCCATTGACAAAGCCACAGTAATGCCAAAAAAAAGAAGGCGGTGGCTTTACTGTGATTGGCTAACACATGTCGGTGGGAGATCCAAATATTACGAGGCGAGTAGAGAAATTTACTCGCTAGGATTCGAGTACCGCGAGTACCTCATTACTCGCCAAGTACGGAATCCTAACGAGTATACTCGCTCTTCCGTATTGATATTCTATCTCTCAATGTTAAAATTAACCTACCCTTAACCCCTTCATGACCCAGCCTATTTTGACCTTAATGACCTGGCCATTTTTGGCAATTCTGACCAGTTTCCCTTTATGAGGTAATAACTCAGGAATGCTTCAACGGATCCTAGCGATTCTGAGATTGTTTTTCATGACATTGTATAATTAAATACCTAACCGCGCTATACTGAGCAGAAATAAAAAACAGAACCAAGGGATCTATAATGGACAAGGGAAAAAAAGGGGGGGGGGAAAGAGGGGGTTTATACACCAATACTTACTTTTAATTGAAGGGGTTTTGAAGAATATTCTTAGTGATATAGGACGTTTGTCTGGCGGATACCTCGCCTGTGATGTTGTATTCGTGATTTCTTGTAGTGATCAGTGATACTGATAAAAGAGTATATTAATAGGATTAAAATATCAGTAGTGCTAATATCCTAAACTAAACTTTAATAAATTAACTGTACTCACTATGATTTACTGAATATTGCTATTTCCTTCAGGTTGGTACCGTGGTGTTTACTGTGGTGCTTGCTGATAGCCCACTTTCACAGTGCTAACCAAATAAAATTAAATACAATTAGTATTGATAACCGTGATAAAGAATCACAGCTATGGAGTAGCCGCTGTACTTACTTATATTTGTATGTAAGGAGTAAGCAGGAACAGTATCCTCTCATGTAAGCATTGTAATGAGGCTTTAGCTGTAAAGAAACTTTCACTTGTAGAGTGCTTGTGATAATTCCTGCTAGTTGGACAAAGCTGGAGCAAGGTTTGCTGGTTATGTCAGGCACTAAACAGGAAGAAAACCACTTAATATTGTGATGTTATAGTAATCGGTCAGTCCAAATAGGACTTATTTCATCTGGACTTACTTGTACCGCTTGCTGAGAGCCGCGATCAGCCTAGGTGGTGGCTGTTGATGCAAAAATCCCTGCACACGGGGAGGATGAGGCTGCACCGCACGTAGCGGGGGAGCGGGAGAACGCCAGCACCTCGTGTGCTCCGGCCGGAAGCAGCAGCGAGGATGCGGCGTGATAGGGGGGCGGAGCTTTGTGACGTCACAAGCTAGGTGAACAAGGACGGGTGCACAGAAGGCACAAACCAACGCGTTTCGAGGGTGGCTTCCCTCTTCGTCAGGGCTATGACAAGTGTCTATCTGCCCGTCCTTATATATTAGGTCTCCAGCTGGGAGACCTAATATATAAGGACGAGCAGATAGACACTTGTCATAGCCCTGACGAAGAGGGAAGCCACCCTCGAAACGCGTTGGTTTGTGCCTTCTGTGCACCCGTCCTTGTTCACCTAGCTTGTGACGTCACAAAGTTCCGCCCCCCTATCACGCCGCGTCCTCGCTGCTGCTTCCGGCCGGAGCACACGAGGTGCTGGCGTTCTCCCGCTCCCCCGCTACGTGCGGTGCAGCCTCATCCTCCCCGTGTGCAGGGATTTTTGCGTCAACAGCCACCACCTAGGCTGATCGCGGCTCTCAGCAAGCGGTACAAGTAAGTCCAGATGAAATAAGTCCTATTTGGACTGACTGATTACTATAACATCACTATATTAAGTGGTTTTCTTCCTGTTTAGTGCCTGACATAACCAGCAAACCTTGCTCCAGCTTTGTCCAACTAGCAGGAATTATCACAAGCACTCTACAAGTGAAAGTTTCTTTACAGCTAAAGCCTCATTACAATGCTTACATGAGAGGATACTGTTCCTGCTTACTCCTTACATACAAATATAAGTAAGTGCAGCGGCTATTCCATAGCTGTGATACTTTATCACGGTTATCAATACTAATTGTATTTAATTTTATTTGGTTAGCACTGTGAAAGTGGGCTATCAGCAAGCACCACAGTAAACACCACGGTACCAACCTGAAGGAAATAGCAATATTCAGTAAATCATAGTGAGTACAGTTAATTTATTAAAGTTTAGTTTAGGATATTAGCACTACTGATATTTTAATCCTATTAATATACTCTTTTATCAGTATCACTGATCACTACAAGAAATCACGAATACAACATCACAGGCGAGGTATCCGCCAGACAAACGTCCTATATCACTAAGAATATTCTTCAAAACCCCTTCAATTAAAAGTAAGTATTGGTGTATAAACCCCCTCTCCCCCCCCCCTTTTTTTCCCTTGTCCATTATAGATCCCTTGGTTCTGTTTTTTATTTGTGCTCAGTATAGCGCGGTTAGGTATTTAATTATACAATTTTTTGGTTTTAAACAGGAATTGACACAGTCCTGTCTCCCTATCCGCTGCATCTGAGCTATTTTGTGGCTGGGTAGCGCCCGTGTATTTTTCACTCTATCCGTTTTATACTTTTACTGTGTCACACACGTTGGCAGCACCACTATGGCCATTGAGGCCCTCAGGGAAGATCGAATCTTCCGCCGTACTTTTATGAACAAACAGTTTCCGGAATATAATCACTCCCAGGATGAATTAGGTAAAGCCAAGGACCTTTTAAAATCATTGGAAAAATTATTAATAAATGAAATGCGAGATATGTGGGAAATTGCTTCCTTGGAAAGATATGTCCAAGCAGGGATGGTCCCCAAAGGCCTGGTAGTTTATAAAACACTAGCAGGTGACTTTGGAGACCCTAACATACAATCAGAATGGGACAATTTTTTCACAAACTTCTCCAATCATATATTACAATTTATTATTTCTAAAAGAGCAGCGAACCTCAAAAAAACGAGCTGTACAATCAACGCACTTTTTGACCAACTAAGCACCTTTAATAATTTAGAGGGGCTTGACATCCTAACCACTAATATCATGTATAGGCTAAAGCAAAAGGAGAAGGAAATAATAACCAAGAAAATGCGAAAATTTGCAAGAGATAATATCCCTATAAACGAGACCTATAGACAAGATCACCCCAATACAAACCATAGCCCCACTATTAATGATAAATTCATAACTTTAGATGAATATAATCGGTCCTCAACACAAAATCTATCAGAGACATCAATGGTGTTTTCCACATATAGCAATTCAACACAATATACACCTGTCTCAACTCGAACACAACCAAAATCTTTACAAAATCAATCAGTAGAGGTAAATGACATTTCCAACCACCTCTACTGCCAAGAGGATCCGCCAGCTATTACAGATTCTCCCTTTATTGACACCGAAAACATCCCCACCACCAACAGATATTCGGAACTAACTGCATTGGTGGAGGAATCAGATAATACCAATAATTGGGAGGAATCCACCCCATCAGGAAGTAATGCTTTGCAGGTAAATCTACCTAGCAGATCTATGAGCACATTATCAGGTATGACCAAAAGGGTAAAAACCAATAATCCAATGCACAAAAGGATTCTATTTAGTAATAAAACCCCAAATGGGAAGCAATCAACACTAAAACCATCAGTTTCGAATTATGGCCAAAATTACAAACCTGGCTATAGATCAAAAATAACCAATAACCACGTTACCAAATCCAAAAGACGAGTAGGTCTACAGACACATCCACCCATAAAGGATTTTTTTCATATCCAAAATACAAAACAAAAAGAGGCAAGAGAGGTAGGTCACTCTCCCAAAAGAAAATAAATAAACAAAACCACGTAGGACCCATTAGTACACAAAAATTTTTTAATTTAAGCTCATATCAACCTTCACCAAATGAGGAACAATTACTTCAAAAGGGTTTGAAATTTGCACCAACAGCATTACCAAAACCATTCAATTTATATATTAGCATGAAGAAATATCTCCGGAATTTGGCCTTAAAGAAATATTTTCTAAAAAAAGGGGATAATCATCCAGGGCCCACATACTCAAATATAAGCCCTATACCCTTCATACACACCGAGCTATCCTTACCGTCTACCTTTAACCCTTTGAATGAATATTCTAATTCATTTAAAACATTTGAGACTCTAGTAACGGCAGAAATAAGAAAAATGAACAATCGACCAAGCAAGACGGTCACTCAAAATGTCAGTGTAGGAGAAAGAAAATCCATCATTCAACTTCAGGAAAACAATGAAATTGTAATCCGTCCGGCAGATAAAGGAGGGGGCATCGTAATAATGGATCGTACTATGTACCATAAAGAGTCCTTGAGACTCCTAGGGGATCAAATTACTTATAAGAAATTACTATCTGACCCCACTGTACAATTTATGAAGGGATTGAATACATTAGCCATAAAGGGTACAGCTCTAGGGATTTTAAATAAAAAAGAATGCCAATTTATTAACAACAAAACCCCCTCTATAGCAGTGTTCTATCACATTCCAAAAATTCATAAGGATACAAAAAACCCCCCTGGCAGGCCAATTATATCCGGCATAAACTGCCTAACTGCCAATCTATCAAGGTACGTAGACACACACCTACAAAAGTGCATGGCATTATTACCAGCATACTTAAAAGATACCACTCACACTCTACAAATTTTAAATTCATTAGAGTGGAATAGCAATTTTATCTTGGGGACGTTAGACATAAAGTCTCTCTATACGGTTATTGATCCAACAAAAGGATGCCAAGCAGCCGAATGGTCTCTTCATATATTGGGTTTGTACCACAACTCCCAGATAGCATTTATAGTGGAGTGTATTGAATTCATCCTCAAACACAACTACTTTTCATATGATAATCAATACTATCTGCAGACACATGGCACTGCTATGGGTACGCGATTCGCGCCAAGTTTTGCAAATATATACGTAGGTATGTGGGAGCATAATTTCATCTTTAAAGATAGTAGTCTCCATAAAGGCCTGAGACTATGGAGACGATTTATAGATGACATACTCTTCATCTGGGATGGCACACTTATAGACCTGCAGACATTCATTTCCAGCCTTAACTCAAATTCATTTGGGCTGGAATTTACACCTGCTTATAGTAAGATGAGTGTAAATTTTCTAGATCTAACCATCTGTGTAGAAAATAATAGATTAATTACTAAAGGGTACCACAAGGAGGTGGACTCAAACAGCTATATCCATATAAGTAGCTGTCACTTACCAGTATGGTTAACAAACATACCCAAGAGTCAATATATGAGGGTAAAAAGAAATTGCACAAATATTGAAGATTTTCACAAGGAAACAGAACGTCTGACAGATCAGTTTAAGGAGAAGGGATATGATTCCCAAATATTAAATGAAACTAAAAGGGAGGTAGAAAATATGTCCAGAACTTCTCTAATATACAAACCTCTCAATAGCAATCCCTCACCAACCATCCAAGATCAAATCAAACAATTACTTAAATTCACACAGTTCCATGCAGGCCATAAGCAATTTAATAATATCATACGAAAATATTGGCCAATATTGCAGCAAGATAAACATATAGGGGATTTATTGCCCATACGTCCTAGATTTGTGTACACTAGAGCAAAAAACCTTGGACTTCTGGTAGCACCTACTACAAAGGCCATCAAATCGGCAACAGGGTCATCCCTACGTCAATCACTTATTACCAACCAAAATATGCAGTTGTCTGGTTTTTTGGCATGTGGGAGATGTTCTTGTTGCAAAAGAACAATGACAAAAAGGAAATTACATACTTCCTTTCTAGATATGACTAAAAACGAGTTCAGTATTAGAGATGTAATAACATTCCAAACAAAGGGAGTGATATATATGCTCAGGTGCCCCTGCAATAAAATATATGTAGGTAGAACCAAGAGACGGTTAATGGATAGAATAAAAGAACACTTGGATAATATTAAAAAAGGTTTTAAAGGACATCCCTTATCACGTCATTTTTTAGACAAACACAACCAATCCTATAAAGGGGTATCCTATTGTGGAATCCAGGTGGTCCCCCAGAACCCCAGGAGGGGAAACTTTTTGAAAGCTATGTCGAGGGTGGAATCTAAGTGGATTTTCACCCTTGACAGCTTGGATCCGAAAGGCCTAAATCATGAGATTGAGCTACATGCCTTCTAAATTTAGCTGGAAAGTATTAACCCACTTCTTTTCCTCTATATTATTATTTTTTACCCCCTTTTTCTTTTCCCAATCTTTGACATACCAATTATGTATACTACAATGTATGACATCCATGATATACCAATCGTGTATACGTCAACTCTTAACACCCCCCTTTACCCCCCTCTTTTATAGAGGGTCTCTTTCTTTCTTTCTTTTGTAACTTCCCCCCCCCCCTTTTTTTTCCTCTGTCCCTGGTCCCAGTGATGCACCTTTTTTAAAATAAGTGAGGCATTCTTTACATTTTTTATATAAAAATATACACATATATTTATATTTTTTTATTCTCACTTTTATTCATTAAGTCACACATTTTTTATTCATCGTAATTAAAAAAATGTTTTTACAATTTTTTAGTATTTATTGTGATAAAAAAAATTTTTCATTTTAAATGTATTAATATGACGGAGGTTTATTTAATTTATTAACATTAAAAGTTAAGTTTTAATATAAATAGATGATTATTCATATTCTCCTCTTTTAATAATCTACTAGATGGATTATGATGACACATTTTTGCTATAACCCCATTGGTCCCATTAATCAGTACAAAGCAGGGTTACCGCAAGTCATTAATGATTATCCATTAGCACCACAACCTGTTTAAGGATGATTGACTGCAGCTGGGAGACCTAATATATAAGGACGGGCAGATAGACACTTGTCATAGCCCTGACGAAGAGGGAAGCCACCCTCGAAACGCGTTGGTTTGTGCCTTCTGTGCACCCGTCCTTGTTCACCTAGCTTGTGACGTCACAAAGTTCCGCCCCCCTATCACGCCGCGTCCTCGCTGCTGCTTCCGGCCGGAGCACACGAGGTGCTGGCGTTCTCCCGCTCCCCCGCTACGTGCGGTGCAGCCTCATCCTCCCCGTGTGCAGGGATTTTTGCGTCAACAGCCACCACCTAGGCTGATCGCGGCTCTCAGCAAGCGGTACAAGTAAGTCCAGATGAAATAAGTCCTATTTGGACTGACTGATTACTATAACATCACTATATTAAGTGGTTTTCTTCCTGTTTAGTGCCTGACATAACCAGCAAACCTTGCTCCAGCTTTGTCCAACTAGCAGGAATTATCACAAGCACTCTACAAGTGAAAGTTTCTTTACAGCTAAAGCCTCATTACAATGCTTACATGAGAGGATACTGTTCCTGCTTACTCCTTACATACAAATATAAGTAAGTGCAGCGGCTATTCCATAGCTGTGATACTTTATCACGGTTATCAATACTAATTGTATTTAATTTTATTTGGTTAGCACTGTGAAAGTGGGCTATCAGCAAGCACCACAGTAAACACCACGGTACCAACCTGAAGGAAATAGCAATATTCAGTAAATCATAGTGAGTACAGTTAATTTATTAAAGTTTAGTTTAGGATATTAGCACTACTGATATTTTAATCCTATTAATATACTCTTTTATCAGTATCACTGATCACTACAAGAAATCACGAATACAACATCACAGGCGAGGTATCCGCCAGACAAACGTCCTATATCACTAAGAATATTCTTCAAAACCCCTTCAATTAAAAGTAAGTATTGGTGTAAAAACCCCCTCTTTCCCCCCCCCCCTTTTTTTCCCTTGTCCATTATAGATCCCTTGGTTCTGTTTTTTATTTCTGCTCAGTATAGCGCGGTTAGGTATTTAATTATACAATTTTTTGGTTTTAAACAGGAATTGACACAGTCCTGTCTCCCTATCCGCTGCATCTGAGCTATTTTGTGGCTGGGTAGCGCCCGTGTATTTTTCACTCTATCCGTTTTTCATGACATATTGAGCTTCATGATAGTGGTAAATTTAGGTCAGTAATTTTTGCATTTATTTGTGAAAAAAATGAAAATTTGGTGAAAATTTTGAAAATTTCGCAATTTTCACATTTTGAATTTGTATTCCGTTAAACCAAAGAGTTATGTGACACAAAATAGTTAATAAATAACATTTCACACATGTCTACTTTACACCAGCACAATTTTGGAAACAAAATTTTTTTTGTTAGGAAGTTATAAGGGTTAAAAGTTGACCAGCGATTTCTCATTTTTACAATAAAATTTACAAAACCATTTTTTTTAGGGACCACCTCACATTTAAAATCACTTTGAGGGGTTTATATGGCAGAAAATACCCAAAAGTGACACCATTCTAAAAACTGCATCCCTGAAGCTACTCAAAACTACATTCAAGAAGATTTTTAACCCTTCAGGTGCTTCACAGCAAATAAAGCAATGTGGAAGGAAAAAATGAACACTTTAACTTTTCCAACAAAAATTTTCTTTTAGCATCAATTTTTTCATTTTCACATAGGTAACAGGATAAAATGGATCCTAAAATTTGTTGAGCAATTTCTGCTGAGTACACCGATGCCTCATATGTGGTTATAAACCACTGTTTGAGTGCACGGCAGGACTTTTTGAATGGAAAATATGCAGGAATATTTAGCAGTTGCCATGTCGTGTTTGGAGAGTCCCTGTGTGCCTAAACATTGGAGCTTCCCCACAAGTGACCCCATTTTGGAAACTAGACCCTCCAAGGAACTTATCTAGAAGCATAGTGAGTACTTTGAACCCCCAGGTGCCTCACAAATTGATCCGTAAAAGAGAAAGGACTTTTTTTCAGAAAAATTTTCATTTAGCCTCAGTTTTTTTATTTTCACATGGGCAGCAGGATAAAATGGATCCTAAAATTTGTGGGCCAATTTCTCCTGAGTACACTGATACCTCATATGTGGTCATAAACCACTGTTTGGGCGCACGGCAGGGCCCAGAAGGGAAGGAGCACCATTTCACTTTTTAAATGGATAATTAGCTCCAATCGTTAGCGGACACCATGTCGCGTTTGGAGAGCCCCTGTATACCTAAACATTGGAGCTCCCCCACAAGTGACCCCATTTTGGAAACTAGACCCCCCAAGGAACTGTGTGGTGGGCACTTTGAACCCCCAAGTGCTTTGCAGAAGTTTATAACGCAGAGTAGTGAAAATAAAAAATCATTTTTTTTCCTCAAAAATGATTTTTTTAGCCCGCTATATTTTATTTTCACAAGGCTAAAAGGAGAAATTGGATGACAAAAGTTGTTGTGCAATTTGTCCTGAGTACATCAATACCCCATATGTGAGGGGGAACCACTGTTTGGGCGCATGGGAGAGCTCAGAAGGGAAGGAGCGCAATTTTGGAATGCAGACTGATGGAATGTTCTGCGGGCATCATGTTGCGTTTGTAGAGCCCCTGATGTGCCTAAACAGTAGAAACCCCCCACAATTGACCCCATTTTGGAAACTAGACCCCCCAAGGAGCTTATCTAGATGTGTAGTGAGCACTTTGAACCCCAAGGTGCTTCACAGAAGTTTGTAAACACAGCCATGAAAATGAAAAATAATTATTTTTCCTCAAAAATGATTTTTTTAGCCCACTATTTTTTATTTTCACCAGGGTAACAGGATAAATTGGACCCCTAAAGTTGTTGTTCAGTTTGTCTTGAGTACGCTAGTACCCCATATGTTGGGGGGAAACCACTGTTTGGGCGCACGGCAGGACTCAGAAGGGAAGGAGCGCCGTGTGACTTTTTGAATGGAAAATTAGCTCCAATCGTTAGCGGACACCATGTCGTGTTTGGAGAGGCCCTGTCTGCCTAAACTTTGGAGCTCCCCCTCAAATGACCCCACTTTGGAAACTAGACCCCCTAAGGAACTTATCTAGATGCATAGTGAGCACTTTGAACCCCCAGGTGCTTTACAGAAGTGTATAACGCTGAGCTGTGAAAATAAAAAAAAATTTTTCCTCAAAAAATGATTTTTTAGCCCGCTATTTTTTATTTTCACAATGGTAACAGGAGAAATTGGACCCCAAAAGTTGTTGTCCAGTTTGTCCTGAGTACGCTGGTACCCCATGTGTTGGGGGGACCACTGTTTGGGCACACGTCGGGGCTCGAAAGGGAAGTAGTGACGTTTTGAAATACCGACTTGATGGAATGGTCTGCGAGCATCATGTTATGTTTGCAGAGCCTCTTATGTGCCTAAACAGTGGAAACCCCCCACAAGTGACCCCATTTTGGAAACTAGACCACCAAAGGAACTTATCTAGATGTGTGTTGAGCACTTTGAACCCCCAAGTGCTTCACATAAGTTTATAACGCAGACCTGTGAAAATAAAAAATCATTTTTTTCACAAAAATCATTTTTTTAGCCCCCAATTTTTTATTTTCCCAAGGGTAACAGGAGAAATTAGACCACCAAAGTTGTTGTGCAATTTTTCCTGAGTACGCTGATACCCCATATGTGGGGGTAAACCACTGCTTGGGCACACGTCGGGGCTCGGAATGGAGGGAGCGCTGTTTGACTTTTTGAACACAAAATTGGCTGGAATAAATCGTGGCGCCATGTCGCGTTCGGAGACCCCGTGATGTGCCTAAACAGTCGAAACCCCTCAATTCTAACTCCAACTCTAACCCCAACACACCCCTAACCCTAACCCAACCCTAATCATAACCCTAACCACAACCCTAACCCCAACACACCCCTAAACCTAATCCCAACTCTAACCCTAACCACAAGCCTAACCCTAATCCCAACCCACCCCTAACCCTAATTCTAACCCTAATTCCAACCCTAACCCTATTTCTAACCCTAATTCTAACCCTAACCCTATTTCTAACCCTATCTCTAACCCTAATTCTAACCCTCACCCTATCTCTAACCCTAATTCCAACTCTAACTGGGAAAAAAATATATATTTTTTATTTTATTATTTGTGCCTGGCTATGGGGGTAATAAACGGGAGGTGTATTTACTTTTTTTCATTTTGATATCACTGTGAGAGTTTATCACAGTGATCAAAATGAAAAATGAATGGGCAGCCGGCAAATTCATGGGCACCGCCATCTTGAAAAATGAGCCCATGACGGCGGGACACCGGGAGCCACAGCAGGACATCGGAGGTACCGGGGGGGATCGGAAGGTGGGGGGAGCGAAAGGAAGGGGGGGATCAGATGATGACAGCATCGGCCATGGCTAGATTGTAATATTTCACCAAATTTCATTGGTGAAATTTTACAAATCGCTCTGATTGGTTATTTCACTTTTAACAGCCAATCAGAGTGATCGTAGGCACATGGGGGCTAAGCCACGCCCCCTGGGATTAACTATAGAGTGTCCTCTGTGTGCGGGTTGGGTGACCTTTCAGTGACCCCGGACACCCGACCCGCAGGAATGCGATTTATAGCATGACGGCGACGTAGGCGTCATGGGTCATTTGGGCACGACTTTTCATGACGCCTACGTAGGCGTCATGGGTTGTGAAGGGGTTAAAATTATAGACTGTTCATGTCTCTGTCAGTGGGCAAACTTACAAAATCAGCAAGGGACCAAATAATTAGTTCCTTCACTGTATATATATTTATATGTATATACACAGAGAGAGGAGAGAGAAAGAGAGAGCGAGAGAGTCTGCTAATTATTCCAGTAAAATTTTGCCCTCAAAGTCAAATGACGCTCCTTTCCTTCCAAGCCCTGGTGTGTGCCCAAACAGTTGTTTTCCTTCGCATATTGGGTATCGGCCTACTTAGGAGAAATTACACAACAAATTGTATTGTGCAATTTCTCCTGGTAGCCTTATGAAAATGCAAAACTTGGGGCTAAAAAGCATTTTTGTATTTACTTTCATGGCTCATTGTTATAAACTTATAAGAAGCACCTGGGTGTTCAAGGTGCTCACCACACATCTTGATAAGTTCCATGAGGGGTCTAGTTAACAAAATGGTGTCAATTGTGGGGGGGGTTTCTACTGTTTAGGCACATCATGGGCTCTCCAAACGCAACATGGCATCCGCTAAGTATTCTAGCAAATTTTGCATTCAAAAGTCAAATGGCGCTCCTTCACTTCCGAACCCTGCAATGCATCCAAACAGTGCTTTTTCCCCACATATGGCATATTGATATGCTCATGATAAATTCCACAACAAATTTTGGGGTCCATTTTTCACTTGCTAAATTAAAAAAATGGGGTCTAAAGTAAAATGTTCATTTTTTCCTTTCACATTCTAAAAATTCCTGTGAAGCACATTAAAGGTTAATAAACTTCTTTAATGTGGTTTTGAGGGATGCAGGTTTTAGAATGGTGTCACTTTTCTGTCATATAGATTAAAAGTTTGAAAATTGCAAAATTCTCCACATTTTTGCCAAATTTCCGTTTTTACACATAAAAGTCATTACAAGTCATATCGAATAAATTTTACCACTGTCATGAAGTACAGTATGCCATGAGAAAACATTTTCAGAATCACTGGGATCCGTTGAAGCGTTCCAGAGTTATTACCACATAAAGTGACACTGGTCAGAATTGTAATGTTTGGCCTAGTCATGAAGGACTTACTTTCACTAGGCATGTGACTTATGAAGTAATTACTTGCACTAGAAATTTTTAGTGTCTTCATTGATTACACATGCACATGACAATTTTTAATTATTTGAGCCTATAAATTTAATTTATGCTTAAATTTTTCTTACTTCACTAACTTAGACTATTTAGTGCTGATGCATCACATAAATTCAGATTACTAAAATATTTAAATACAGATTGTAATGTAACAAAATAGGTAAAAGAGGGTGAATATTTTTGCAAACCACTGTATATACACATGCATACATACATACATACAGGTGAAGATAAAAACATACATATTTGTCATAAGTTAAAAATTAGAAACACTGTGATCCATAAATAATATTAACTCCCTTAAGTAGATTTTAAAAAATAACTTTTTTACACAAAATACAAATAATTAAATTTCCCCAATTTAGATATATAGAGCTAGCGTATTGGAATTGATAATGCATCTGGACATCTTTTTAATGTAATGTCCCTTATGGCTGCAGATTAGAGATTTTCTAAACTAAAAACAGATGTTCCTTTTACATTCCCCTCATGTATTTACTGTAAGTATAGTGATTCAATAGAGTATGACCAAGGAACTTTTTAGTGATGTTCTTAAAGTGTTCCTTTATTCCGGTTTCAAGTGAACTTTTGATTCTTCCTATGTATCATTTTTCACTTGGACAGCAAATAACATAAATAACTCCCTTTGTACTGTAGAACATATGATGTTATCTCTGATTTGGAAGGATTTCTAGACTCTTTCTCTTTCACTGAGCGGATGAGATTTTTTTGAGATGATGTTTAGTGCAGATACAGGATGGAGTGCAACCCAAATTCTTGTCAATGTCCAGGTTTGATGATTTTAACTTCATGGTTGGTGCCACTAAGTTTTAGCTTTTCTGAAAATGAAGCTTGTGGTAAATGGTCAATGGCCTTGTCCTATATCAAAAATGGTCAATATCTCATAACTGTTTTTTAAAAATGCCTACCCTTTCATTATGCTCTGTGATGGTAGGGATTTTAATTACATTGCCATGCAAAACAATTTCGTCAAGCTTTTTTGAGGGATTGCATTGTCCTTGCATGAGACTATGGCTAGTGAGAAGAGATGAACGAACCTTTTAAGGTTCATTTCGGTTTGCCTAATGTCCCGATGTTCACCGAACAGTTCGACAAACATAACCCCATTAAATTGAATGGGAGGCCAAACCAAACATATACACAACACCTTAAAGGGTGACAAAAAGCTTCCCAAACCACTAAAATTAGGGGCAGACACCATGAAAAAAGGCATACATTGACCCACAGTAGAACATTTTATAATGGCACTGTCAGGATTCTAATGTCAGGACCCTGTCAGCGTCGGCAAACTGCCACGAAGAGCAGGGTGACTTACCCACACTATGGGAGAGCGCGGGGTCCAATACTGTAGTGATGGTGTAAGCAGACAGGACCTGCGGCACTGAAAATAGTAAGGAGTCCCAGGACCTATGATCATGTGACTGCAGTGGGCGGGGCTTAGCGTCCTACTGCTGCAGATGATGTAATGTACCTACTGCAGGGAAACTGTAGTAGAGGAGAGGAAAACGCAGGTCAGACAAGCGAGGGTTCGAAACACGGAGAGGGCTGTGCGGTACCAGAGGGATGAGCAGAGAATAGTCAAGTCACAGGCAGAGGGTCATACACAGAGAGGTAGCGCAGTTCAAGAGGGACAGGCAGAACTCATAACACGGACAGAACCGGATCAAAACCAAACAAGCAAGCAAGTTATCAGGCACAAGGCACACGTACGCACGAGGTCAACTAACTCAGCCGAGGGCAGGAGTATAACTGACACCGGACCTAGGTCAAGTGAGCATTAACCCCTTAGTGACAGAGCCAAATTTTAAAAATCTGACCAGTGTCACTTTATGTGGTAATAACTCTGGAACGCTTCAACAAATTCCAGCAATTTTGAGATTGTTTTTTTGTGACACATTATACTTTATGATAATAGTAAATTTAGATTGATGTTTTGTGTTTGTTTATAAAAAATATCAGAAATTTGACAAAAATGTAAAAAAATTAACAGCTTTCAAACTTTGAATGATTATCCCTTTAATTCAGATAGTCATACCATAGCAAAACATTAATAAATAACATTTATCACAGGTCTGCTTTACATCAGCACCATTTGTAAACTGTTATTTTATTTTGTAAGCATTTTAGGAGGGTTTAAAATGTAGCAGTAATTTTTCATTTTTGCATGGAAATGTACAAAATTATTTTTTTTAGGGACCTATCCAGGTTTGCAGTGACTTTGAGGGTCCTACATATTGGAAAACCCCCAAAAGTGATACCATTTTAAAAACAACACCCCCTGATATTCTGAAAACTGCTGTCAGGTAGTTTATTAACCCTTCAGGTGCTTTTCAGGAATTAATACAAAGTGGCATGATAGAAATGAAAAAGTGTATTTTACCACCTAAATGACAGTAACTTCTGAACAGGCCACTATAGCCGGGAGACTCTAAGGCCGTTATTTGGCCATGAACTGCCATGGCAAACATCAGAACTACACAATCATGATCTCAATGTCCTGATGGGGATAAAGAGGAAGCCCCCACACTCTTATAACCATTTATATGATATAGTCATTGACGGCAGCATCTAAGGGGTTAAACAGATATGGACGATGCCAACAATGACCGTGGCTGATACAGCAAGTTGTGAGCTATAGTGTACAGTCAACAGCTGCTTGATTGTCACCTGTATGGGGATGCTATTCTTTTATATCTCAGGTCAGTTAAAAGATGTATTGGCGGTCATTAAGGGGTTAAATATCTGCCCTCTGCCAGAGAGAGGCAGAAACAATTAACCCCTGT
The DNA here is from genome assembly GCF_039654945.1 of Dendrobates tinctorius. Lineage (NCBI taxonomy): Eukaryota > Metazoa > Chordata > Amphibia > Anura > Dendrobatidae > Dendrobates > Dendrobates tinctorius. The sequence continues at coordinate 2,229,835 of NW_027361823.1, read as the reverse complement.
CTGACCAGGATGGGCCAAAGACAAACCCAATCCTGGATCATGACAGTACCCTCCTCTCAATGGGGGGCCACTGGACCCCTGGGTCTCTCAGGATACTTGGCGAGAAAGGCCCGGACCAACCGATATGCATGAACTGATCGAGCAGGAACCCACGACCGGTCTTCAGGACCGTAGCCTTTCCAATGTACAAGAAATTGAAGGGCACGACGGACCAACCTAGAGTCAACAATTCGTTCCACCTCGTACTCAGACTGCCCGTCTACCAAAACCGGTGGTGGGGAAGACGATGATCCCTCCCCACAGGACCCCACAGGTTTCAAAAGGGCCCTATGGAAAACATTGGGGATCCATAGAGATGGCGGGAGACGCAACCGAAAAGCCACTGGGTTAACAGCTTCGGTAATTTCATAGGGACCAATAAACTTAGGACCAAGCTTCGCAGAGGGGACCTTGAGCCTTATATTCTTGGTAGATAACCATACCTTATCCCCAACCTGGAACACCGGCCCCACGGACCGTTTTTTGCAAAAAACATATTTATCCTGGGCCTTCGTAATGTTACTCTGGACCTCCCGCCATACCTCCCCCATCCGCTAGATAGTCTCATCCGCCCCAGGACACCCAGAGTCCAAACGGGAAAACTCTTCAAAATGTGGATGAAACCCATAGTTGCAGAAAATGGGAGATGTACCCGTAGACTGGTTAATGCGGTTGTTAAACGCAAACTCGGCCAAAGGTAACGCAGTACACCAATCATCCTGTCGGGCTGAGGTCAAGCAAAGCAGAATTTGCTCCAGAGACTGATTGGTCCGCTCAGTCTGCCCATTAATCTCTGGATGGTAAGCAGATGAAAAGGACAGACCAATACCCAACCTCTTACAAAATGCCCTCCAAAATCTGGAAACAAATTGTACTCCCCTATAAGACACCACATTCAAGGGTACCCCATGCAACCGCACCACATGCTCAACAAACAATCTGGACAATGTTTCCGCATTAGGTAGAGCTGCCAAAGGTACAAAATGTGCCTGCTTACTAAACCTGTCCACCACAACCCAAACGACGGTATTTCCCTTGGTGGGGGGAAGGTTGGTGATGAAATCCATGGATAAATGAGTCCATGGTCTCTCAGGAATTGGCAGTGGTACCAATTCCCTGGCCGGCCGATTATGGGGGGTTTTCGCATGGGCACAAACATCACAAGCAGACACATATTCCCCCAACATCAGAGGCTAAAGAAGACCACCAGAATATTCTAGCGATGGCCTTCCGGGTAGCCAAGATCCCTGGATGTCCACCCAGAACTGAGTCGTGGAACTCCCGGAGGACCTTGAGACGAAACTGAGCTGGTACGAAAAATTTATCCACCGGCTTAGTTGGAGGTGCAAGATATTGGGCTTCCCGAATCTCCCGTTCCAACATATTAGAAATACCTGCCACCACCACCACCTCGGGCTGAAGAATGGAGGATGGAGGTTCGGGGGGGGGAAACCGGATCTAGACTGCGTGACAAGGCATCAGCTCTGACATTTTTGGATCCTGGTCGAAAAGTGATAGAGAAGAGGAATCGGGAAAAAGAAAGTGACCATCTAGCCTGTCTAGGAGTCAACCTTTTAGCTGACTCAATGTAAGCTAGGTTCTTGTGGCTCATAATTACGGTTATAGGATGGACAGCCCCCTCCAAAAAATGCCTCCATTTTTCAAAAGCCAACTTCACTGCCAGAAGTTCTCAATTCCCAACATCATAGTTTCTTTCTGCAGGGGAGAATTTCTTCGAGAAAAAGGTGCAAGGTCTAAAGTGGTGGGTCCCTGGGACAATACTGCCCCCACCGCCACCTCTGAGGCGTTCACCTCAACAATAAATGGTTCAGACGGGTCCGGTTGAATAAGAACCGGAGCAGACATGAAGCATTTTTTTAAAAACTGAAACGCCGCTATCGCTGCGGCTGACTAATTCTTGATATCGGCCCCCTTTTGAGTCATGTCTGTGAGGGGTTTAACCACCTGTGAGAACCCCCTTATAAATTTGCGATAATAATTGTCGAATCCTAGGAAACGCTGCAGAGCCTTCAAATCACAAGGTTGAACCCAATCGACAATGGCCTGCACCTTATTAGGATCCATGCGATACCCCTCAGCAGACACAATGAATCCCAGAAAAGACAGTTCCTGAACAAAAAATAAACATTTCTCTAGTTTAGCAAAGAGACAGTTCTCCCGAAGCCTTTGGAGAACTGCCCGAATATGACCAATGTGAGCCTGTTTATCAGGTGAGTAGATCAGTATGTCATCCAAATTCACCACCATAAAACATCCAATAAAATCAGAGAACACGTGATTGATGAAATTTTGGAAGACCGCTGGAGCATTGGTCAGACCGAAAGGCATGACCAAATTTTCAAACAACCCTTCAGTAGTGAGAAAAGCAGTTTTCCACTCATCTCCTTCCCGGACTCGGATAAGGTTATACGATCCCCGTAGATCTAATTTCGAAAACCACTTAGCTTCGGACAACTGGTTGTACAAATCAGGAATAAGTGGGAGGGGATACGTATTTCTCACAGTTATTAACTCGCAAAAATCGAGGCATGGGCGCAAACCACAGTCTTTTTTACGTTACGAAAAAGATCCCCCACCACCACGGGAGAGACAGAAGGACGAATGTGTCCCTTACGGAGACTCTCGGAAATGTATTCCTTCATAGCAGCCCGCTCGGGACCCGAAAGGTTATACAAGCGGGCCTTGGGCAATTTAACACCTGGAACCAGGTCAATGGCACAATCAAATGGGCGGTGTGGTGGTAAAACTTCAGCCTCTTTTTCGGAGAAAATGTCCGTATAGTCTTTTAGGTACTCCAGAATACCTTCCAGACCGACGGACGACACAGACAAAGTAGCAAGACATTTTTCAGAACAATAGGGACCCCATTTTACAATGTCCTGAGATTCCCAATTAATCACATGATTATGTAATTGTAACCAGGGGAACCCCAACACCAGTCCCGCAGGCAGGTTGTCCATAACAAAGCATGAAATATGTTCCTGGTGCAAGGAACTCACTTTAAGGAGAAACTCCTCTCTTAAGAAATATGACGTCATTAGCCAGTGGTGTTTTGTCAATGGCAACAAAATGGATAGGAGTCTCCAGCCTAACTGTCCCTAACTTACACCTGGACACCACGTCAGAGTCAATAAAGATCAACGACGATCCGCAATCCATGAAGGCAGAAGTGGATGACACTCCCACAACAAAGTTCCACTTGCAACAACATTTTTGAAAATGGAGAAAATGGTACCAGAGAGCCTGGGTGATCTCCACGACAATCACCCGGGCTCAGTTGCTTGTTGGTTAGTGGACAGGAGGGGCAATCCTTTTTCCAATGTCCAGAATTGCCACAGTGAAAGCAGCATTTTCCCAAGCGCCGTTGTCTCCTTTCTTTCTCCTTGAGGTCGATGGATCCCATCTTCATGGTTTCCAATGTAGGACTGGCTCCCCTTCCTTGGGAGAATAACGGGGTCTCAATCTGCATCACTCCCCTCGCCCGTAGCCTGTGATCCATTCGGACGGCCTGTGTCATAGCCTCCTCCAGGGAATCAGGAGGAGGGTGGAGAGCCAAGGCATCTTTCAGATGTTCAGACAGGCCTCTACAGAACAAACCCCGGAGGGCGGCATCATTCCAGCAGACCTCAGCAGCCCAGCGTCTGAACTCTGAGCAAAACCACTCGGCTGAGTGCTTCCCCTGGCACACACTCATCACCATGTCCTCAGCCTCAGCAGCCCAGCGTCTGAACTCTGAGCAAAACCACTCGGCTGAGTGCTTCCCCTGGCACACACTAATCACCATGTCCTCAGCCATACGCATCCGATCAGGCTCATCATAAATATGCCCCAGGGCCTCAAAAAATGCATCCACAGTCATACGCTCAGGGGCAGTGGTCGGAAGGGAGAACGCCCAAGCCTGGAGGGCTCCCCTTAACAGAGACATAATGACCCCCACTCTCTGACTTTCATCCCCAGAGGAGTGTGGTCTCAATGAAAAAAAAAGCTTACATCCCTCCTTGAACACTTTGAATTCCTTTTTATCTCCAGAAAAGGTATCCGGTAACTTAACCGGAGACTCAGGGGAAATTAATGTAACATCCCAAGCCCCCGATGATAAAGCCCCCTGCACAGTGTCAGCGATGAGCTGCTGAGACTGAGCCAGGGCTAGTTGTTCCCCCAGGAGTCTGAGATATCTGAGTCAGGCGCTTTACCTCCTCAGAAAGAGCGTGCATAGGATCCATCACACACACAGGAGAAGGGGAGCGGAGAAAAAAAAATGGTAACGATCAGTTATAATGTCAGGATTCTAATGTCAAACTGCCACGCAGAGCAGGGTTACTTACCCACACTATGGGAGAGCACGGGGTCCAATACTGTAGTGATTGTTCAAGCAGACAGGACCTGCGGCACAGAAAATAGTAAGGAGTCCCAGGACCTACAATCATGTTACAGCAGGGAGCGGGGCTTAGCGTCCTACTGCTGCAGGGAAACTGTAGTAGAAGAGAGGAAAACGCAAGTCAGACAAGCGAGGGTTCGTACACGGAGAGGGCTGTGCGGTACCAGAGGGACAAGCAGAGAACAGTCAAGTCACAGGCAGAGGGTAATACACAGAGAGGTAGCGCAGTACAAGAGGGACAGGCAGAACTCGTAACAGGGACAGAACCGGATCAAAACCAAACAAGCAAGCAAGTTATCAGGCACAAGGCACACGTACGCACGAGGTCAACTAACTCAGCCAAGGGCAGGAGTATAACTGACACCGGACCTAGGTCAAGTGAGCATTGAATAGCCGCCCTCTGCCAGAGAGAGGCAGACACATTTAACCCCTGTCTGACCAGGACGGGCCAAAGACAAACCCCATCCTGGATCATGACAGGCACAGAAGCAGTCAGCCATGTGCCATGCATGAGGTATTCGGGTCTGGGTCAGCTTTTACAGGTTTGAATTGAAGTTTCAAAGAAAACCTGGTGGTTAAGTGAGCGGTGTAAAGCCTTCTTTGCTGGGAGCCCTGATACTTCATGCAACAGTTTCAATTTTATTTTTTTCCCCAGCCACATTCAGATGGCACAAATATTAGTTTCATAGAGTACTATTGGTAGAAAAATGTATGGATAGTAACAGAGGTAGTTGAGAGAAAGTAAGTGCAGGCCTCCCTGTCTGGGAGCCCTGCTTCTATAGACAGCCCACATGAAGGAGACTCGACTTGGATTCTCCACATCTCAAAAAATGATTGTCACACACCACTAAAGTGGCATCAATTTCCACAGAGTAGAAACAGTATAATAGGCCTCTGACTTGCCTTCCACTACAGGCAACCCACTTTGAAGGTACACACCGAGACGTGCATCGGTGTGAGTGCCACACTCTCTACAGGACCTCATCAGACCCAGGAACGATCCTATTAACCTTCTAGTTCATGGTCTATGTATATATACACGGGCATGTGCAATAAACGGTGAACATACTTGGAGGACTTACTATAGACCTATAGGTTTAGGCACCCTCTCTTTACCATACTATAGTCTTATATACTTGTGGGGGGTTTCCAATGTTTAGGCACATCAGGGACCCTCCAAACGCGACATGGCATCCGCTAATGATTCCAGCATACTTCACATTCAAAAACTCAAACGGCTCCCTGCCGTGCACCCAAACTGTACTTTTCCCCAATATATGAAATATTGGCATGCTCAGTAGAAATTGGACAACAAATTGTATGGTACATTTTCTCCTGTTAAGAAAAAATTGGGTATAAAGGAAATTTTTAGTGAAAATAGTTAAATGGTCACTTTTTACTTCCACATTCCATTAATTCCTGTGAAGAACCTTAAGGGTTAATGTTATTTACTAACTATTTTGTGCGACATGACTTTCTGATTTAAGGGCATAAAAATTAAAAGTTTGAAAATTGGAAAATTTTCAACATTTTTGCCAAAATTCTATTTTTTTTTCCCTCAAATAAATGTACCGTATATACTCGAGCATAAGCTGACCCGAGTATAAGCCGAGGCACCTACTTTTGCCACGGAAAACTGAGTAAGCTTATTGACTCAAGTATAAGCCAGGTATGCATTATCCCCTCATCCCTGTCCTGTTATGCATGGCTCCCCCGTCCCTGTCATTGTTTGTATACCTCCCCCATCCCTGTAATTGTATGCATGGCTCCCCGTCCCTGTCCTGGTATGCATACCTGCCCTGTCCCTGTCCTGGTATGTATGGCTCTCCTGTCCCTGTCATTGTATGCATGCCTCCCCTGTCCAGTCCCTGTATGCATGGCTCCTTATCCCCTATCCCTGTTTGCATGTTTCCTATTGAAAAAAAACAAACAAACATCCTATTCACCTACCTGCGCACCATGGGTGCTGGTACTGCATCTCGTTCTAGCCGCCGGTGCCTGCAGCTTTTCCTGCCGAGCGATCACATGGCCCCGCTTATTAAGGTAATGTATATGCGTTCCACCCCTATAGGAATGTAGAGCAGTGCATATACACTACACTATATATACACAATACACTGTGTGCATAATTATTAGGCAAATGAGTATTTTGATCACATGATACTTTTATACATGTTGTCCTACTCCAAGCTATATAGGCTTGAAAGCCAACTGCCAATTATGTAAATCAGGTGATTTGCATCTCTGTAATGAGAAGGGGTGTGGTCTAATGACATCCACACCCTATATAAGGTGTGCTTAATTATTAGGCAACTTCCTTTCCTTTGGGAAAATGGGTCAGAAGAGAGATTTGACGGGCTCTGAAAAGTCCAAAATTGTGAGATGCCTTGCAGAGGGATGCAGCAGTCTTGAAATTGCGAAGCTTTTAAAGCGTGATCACCGAACAATCAAGCGTTTCATGGCAAATAGCCAACAGGCTTGCAAGAAGTGTGTTGAGCAAAAAAGGCGCCAAATAACTGCCCATGAAATGAGGAAAATCAAGCGTGAAGCTGCCAAGATGCCATTTGCCACCAGTTTTGCCATATTTCAGAGCTGCAACATTACTGGAGTATCAAAAAGCACAAGGTGTTCCATACTCAGGGACATGGCCAAGGTAAGGAAGGCTGAAAATCGACCACCTTTGAACAAGAAACATAAGATAAAACGTCAAGACTGGGCCAAGAAATATCTTAAGACAGATTTTTCAAAGGTTTTATGGACTGATGAAATGAGAGTGACTCTTGATGGGCCAGATGGATGGTCCCGAGGCTGGATCAGTAAAGGGCAGAGAGCTCCACTCCGACTCAGCCGCCAGCTAGGTGGAGGTGGGGTACTGGTTTTGGCTGGTATCATCAAAGATGAACCTGTGGGATCTTTTCAGGTTGAGGATGGAGTGAAGCTCAACTCCCAGATCTACTGCTAGTTTCTGGAAGACACCTTCTTCAAGCAGTGGTACAGGAAGAAGTCGGTATCGCTCAAGAAAAACATGATTTTCATGCAGGACAATGCTCCATCACATGCATCCAAATACTTCACAGCGTGGCTGGCCAGTAAAGGTCTAAAAGAAGAAAAAATAATGACACGCCCCCCTTATTCACCTGATCTGAACCCCATAGAGAACCTGTGGTCCCTCCTAAAATGTGAGATATACAGGGAGGGAAAACAGTACACCTCTCGGAACAGTGTCAGGGAGGCTGAGGTGGCTGCTGCATGCAATGTTGATCGTAAACAGATCAAGCAACTGACAGAATCTATGGATGGATGGCTTTTGAGTGTCATCATAAAGAAAGGTGGCTATATTGGTCACTAATTGATTTTGGGTTTTGTTTTTGCGTGTCAGGAATGTTTATTTCTACTTTTTGTGTAGTCATATTGGGTTTCCTTGTGAAAATAAACAAGTGAGATGGGAATATATTTTGTTTTTATTATGTTGCCTAATAATTCTGCACTGTAATAGTGACCTGCACAAACAGATATCCTTCTAAGATACCCAAATAAAAAAAAACCCCACTCCAACTTCCAAAAATATTAAGCTTTGATATTTATGAGTCTTTTGGGTTGATTGAGAACATAGTTGTTAGTCAATAATAAAAAAACATCAAAAATACGACTTGCCTAATAATTATGCACACGGTGTATACTAGGTTGAAGTGATCCCCCTTTAACCACTAGGTCACTGTTCAGCTGCATACATTGTACATATGGTAGATTACCATTGCTGCCCACTCTATCTCTATCTGAGCCCCCTTGCCCTATAGCAACCCTATATTTTCAGCTATAACAAGCAGATAATATTTCCCCCCTGCAATCCTGCCATGATCTGGTTGCATCCAGTTGGATACTTGAGTCTTTTACATGAGGAGCGGGTGTTTATATGCGAATTTCTAAAAATAGATTTAATCATAACTTGGCATATTTACAGTGAAGGTGAAAAAAGGGGTTCCATCTATTTCATACAGATCAAATTATAGCCTTCTGTTCATTTCTGTTTAATGGACCTGAAGAATGTTCCTTTGTAGTAAAACGTGTACACGCAGTTTTTACTGTTGTTGAATTGAGTAATATAATAACATAGTTTGTAAGGTTGAAAAAGACGTGAAAACTCCATCAGGTCCTGCCTATTATCAACTCCAAATAAAAGACCAAATTGTTATCCTCCTTCCAGTCAGAGAAAAAAAAAAGAAAATTCCTTACAATGTGAGTTATACACATTCTAGCTGGTGATTACTAAAATGCTAACTCTAAAGTAAGGTCTTCAGTCATTCACTCTATTCTATGTTAGATTGCTTACATGTTTTGTTTTCTTTTATTCATCTGTGTCGTGTTTAGGGGATTTTATAAACAATATATATATATATATATATATATATACTGTATATATGCTGTGTATATATATATATATTTTTTTTTTTTGTTTATGGTTCAGATATTTATTATCTTCATTTGATTATATTTTGTAGCATCTAATCTATCATCTATTTATCATCTATCTATCCATCTCATATCTATCTTTCTTATCTGTCTCTCTATGAACATGAGCTTTATGACATAAGCTTTCTTCAACAGACAAAACAGTCTAAAATTTTGGCCAAGGTATTGGATATATGGGAAGTATGCTGAAAAAACGACTGGTAAAGAAAATGATAATAATAATACTCGCCTCACTGCTGACCACTCTGGCCAGTTCGCTATTCACCATCTGCCATCCAGTCATCTTCTTTATGTTCTTTCAAATATGTTCTTAAAAAAATACAAAACAATTTAATCATGCCCTATTTTTGTCAGTTTAAAAAGTAATAATAAAACAAACATATTTGATAATATTTACTATATCTGTAAAATGCTGTTTTTTTAAATATAAAACCAATTAACACTATGGTAAAGGGTTTAAAAAAAATATGTACTGCTCAAAAAAATAAAGGGAACACTATCCCATTTGCAACAGGCTGTTTGTGTTCCCTTTATTTTTTTGAGAAGTATATATATATATATATATATATATATATATATATATATATATATATACACACACTGCTCAAAAAAATAAAGGGAACACTTAAACAACAGAATGTAACTCCAATTAAAACAAACTTCTGTGAAATCAAACTGTCCACTTAGGAAGCAGCATTGTTAGACAATCAATTTCACATGCTCTTGTGCAAATGGAATAGACAACAGATGGAAATTATTGGCAATTATCAAAAAACCCTCAATAAAGGAGTGGTTCTGCAGGTGGGGACCACAGACCACATCTCAGTACCAATGCTTTCTGGCTGATGTTTTGGTCACTTTTGAATGTTGGTTGTGCTTTCACACTCGTGGTAGCATGAGACGGACTCTACAATTCACACAAGTGGCTCAGGTAGTGCAGCTCATCCATTATGGCCCATTAATGCGAGCTGTGGCAAGAAGGTTTGCTGTGTCTGTCAGCGTAGTGTCCAGAGGCTGGAGGCACTACCAGGAGACAGGCCGGTACACCAGGAGATGTGGAGGGGGCCGTAGGAGGGCAACAACCCAGCAGCACGACCGCTACCTCTGCCTTTGTGCAAGAAGGAACAGGAGGAGCACTGCCAGAGCCCTGCAAAATGACCTCCAGCAGGCCACAAATGTGCATGTGTCTGCACAAACAGTTAGAAACCAACTACATGAGGATGATCTGAGTGCCCAACGTCCACAGATGGGGGTTGTGCTCACAGCCCAACACTGTGAAGGACGCTTGGCATTTGCCACAGAACACCAGGATTGGCAAATTCGCCACTGGTGCCCTGTGCTCTTCACAGAAGAAAGCTCTTCACAGATGAAAGCATGTTCACACTGAGCACATGTGACAGACGTGACAGAGTCTGGAGATGCCATGGAGAGCGATCTGCTGCCTGCAACATACTTCAGCATGACCAGTTTGGCAGTGAGTCAGTAATGGTGTCGGGTGGCATTTCTTTGGAGGGCCACACAGCCCTCCATGTGCTCACCAGAGAAGACTGACTGCCATTAGGTCCCTAGATGCGATCCTCAGACCCTTATGAGACCATATGCTGGTGCGGTTGACCCTGGGTTTCTCATAATGAAGGACAATGCCAGACCTCATGTGGCTGGAGTGTTTCAGCAGTTCCTGCAAGATGAAGGCATTGAAGCTATAGACTGGCCCGCTGGTTCCCCAGCCCTGAATCCGATTTAGCACATCTGGAACATCGTGTCTCGCTCCATCTACCAACGTCACGTTGCACCACAGACTGTCCAGGAGTTGGCAGATGCTTTAATCCAGGTCTGGGAGGAGATCCCTCAGGAGACCATCCGCCGCCTCATTAGGAGCATGCCCATGCATTGTACAGAAGGGAGGTCATACATGCACGTGTAGGCCATATACAATACTGAGCATCTTTTCCTTGTCATGAGGCATTTCCACTGAAGTTGGATCAGCCTGTAATTTGATTTTCCACTTAGATTTTGAGTATCATTCCAAATCCAGACCTCTAAATCCATCACCTGAAAAAAATAAGTTATTGGTTTCAGAAACCAAAATAAGCTTGAAAAGTTCTAAAAAATTTTAGCTACTAAAACAACAAAAAGAACTATACAAGTTTAGTATTATATCATATTTGTACTCACCTTCATTGTACTCACTGTGCATTGAAATCCATACAAACGAAATAGTAAAAAAATGCACCATTGCTTTTTTTATTACATACCACTTGTAATTTTCCCCCGTTTTTCAGTAAACTATAAGTGAACAGTATCATTCAAAACTACAATTCATCTAGCAAAAAATAAAAAACAGCTATTAGATTTATGTTGATGGAAAAATAAAAAAGTTATGGTTCCTGAAAGAAGGGGAGAAAATAATGAATGTAAAACCCCCCAAAAATACCAAGAACAGAAGGATTTAAAGGACATTTTTTACATTTTACATTTTTGTTTAATTGTTCTCTTCTGCAGAGTAACTGGTGGAATCCATGGAAGCTCTAATTATAAGGAAAAAAAACAACCCCATGTTGTGACAAAAGTTAGTAGCAAAGCTAATCTTGGTCATTAAGATCCAGCAGCTCTGCTGTGTCTGTAGACACCTTGCGATCCTATGATCACAAGGTCCACTAGCAAAATTGACATTGTCAATAATTATATCTACTCATTGAGTCCAAGGTGGATGGCAAAACACAGAAGTGGTTATAAACTGCTTCTGTCTTCTCCCTTAGAGTCTACTCCTGTCTCTAATGTCAAAAGATGACAAGTACCAAGAAAGGGTTAAAACTTTTTCTTTCTTTCTTTTTTTTAATGCATTGATGTCTATCCACTGATACTTTCCACTCATTTATTAGCCTCCTAATTGAGTATGGGTTTATTTTTTGTTACTTGTATGAATAAGTCAGAGACTATTGTACAATCTGTCCTGATAATGTGAAGAGTGTGCACAGGGAAACCTATTGAGAAAGGCAATGTTAAGACCCAGATATCAGTTTATATGTTTTCCAGAGGAATAAAATATTTTCTAATGTCAAGAAAACATCTTCCAGAATTGCTATTTTATGTAAAATTCAGGCATTTATTAAAACAGACAAGTCAAGAGAGTTGACAGGTCGTCGTTAAACTATACCATAAATTCTTAAAAGTCACATCTAGTGACCCCATTATTTCTTTCCTGTACTGCATGTTATACACAGTAACTTTTATGATCGGCAAGAACCCAGTACAAATGTGCATCTAATGAAAAAAAAAGAAAGAAACAAAATATATTAACTCAAACCCGCTAACAATTTATCCTACAAACATCTGAAATGGATCAGCACTGACAAGCGAGAATCATCATGTTGCTTTAGGTTATTTATAGGCAGCAAGCAAAAAAATCTTAAGGAAACAGTTGGGCAGATTTCTCTAAAGCAAGATAAAAAGGTTTGCCAGATGTGCACAGCGGAATATTACAATTACAAAATGATGCAGCCTTTCATTTCTTCCTCACTGAAAGAAACATTTAGGTTCATCTCCATCAAAAACAAAGGGTAACTTGGAACAGTTAACAATAAAATCACACACGGCTCATCTCCGAAACTCGCTGTAAATGTATTCTGTTTATACTGCAGGAGTCAGAATATATAGTAAAAAAAAAAAGAAAAAAGCTTTCTAAAAAGATTAAAAAAAAATGGAACTATTTCTGTATGGAAAAATAAGGGCCTTTTTCTTGAACGCTGTTTCTGTAATAATGGTGTTAGAACATTTATTACTGTAGGGTTCCACAGTTTCGTATTTCTTGTATCAATGAAAAAAAATAATATTTAAATAAAATTTAAAGTACAGAGATCATATGTAAAAGTTTGTTCTTGTACTGATCACTTCCAGAAAGTTGAGAAACTGCTCATTACAAAAAGAAAAAGCAATGTCTAGAATGAACATTTGACTGAATTGAGTCGATCTGATCCTAATTCGATTCTGATTTGGCAACAATAAATTATAATTGTGCTTGGACGCTTTCATATTTGAGTGACATAACTGATTTTTAAATAAAGGTTGCTACGATGATTCAATATGGCCATGTCCAAATGTAGGATAGTACAAGGCTTAAAACTTGCTGAGAGTATAGAGTTTTGCTTGTTTATACTTGAACAGGAATGATTTTTTAGTAGAGATGAGCAGATCAATTAGAGGAGAATCAAATTAGAGTCAAAGGTCCTGAAATAGCAGATTCACATGAATTTGAACATTTTGAGATTTGATTCGTAGATCATGAACATTAAATTTTGCCTGTCTTTAAGGATATCCAGCCATTGGATCCCTCCAATTCTCTTTCTGAATCCCTTAAAATCTGCCTTTCTGAAATCTAACCTTGACGTCTGAGTCTTCACAGGTCTTCCTCCTCTAGTTATCCAAAATTCTAAAATAGCATGGTCGCTACCTCCTAGGGTCCCAGCCACTTTTACCTCCTCAACCATTTCCTCCCTGTTTATAAGGATTAGATCCAAGGTAGCAGTTCCCCTTGTTTTCTCCCCTACCTTTTGGAAGATAAAGTTGTCAGCAAGAGAGGATTAGAATTTCCTTGACCTGTTAGTTTTGCCTGAGAGAGATTCCCAACAAATGTCTGGATAGTTGAAATCTCCCATGACAACTATGGCATATTTTTTGGAGAACTTGGCCATTTGATGCATAAAGAGTTCATCCATATCTTCAGCTTGCACAGGCGGCCTGTAGTAAATGCCTACAATGGTGTCCTTTCCATTGTTCTGTCCTTGTATTCTTACCCAAACAGTTTCCACAGAACTCCCGGTCTCTGAAGCTTCAATCTCTGTGCAGATATACGCGTTTCTAACATACAATGCGACACTTCCTCCTCGTTTATCAAGTCTGTTTCTTGCAAATAAGTTGTATCCTTCTAGCCTTGTATTCCAATCATGTGTATCGTTCCACCAAGTTTCAGTGAGTCCAATGACATCATATTTCTTTTCCTGTGTTAGTAGTTCCAATTCTCCTTGTTTGTTGCTCATGCTTTGTGCATTAGTATAGAAACATTTTAGTTTGTGATTGGTTTCTCTTTCTCCAATATTTTTATTAATTAGATTCTTTTGTCTTTGTTCTTCCTTTCCACTTCTAATAGCAGAGTTCTCAATAGCATTTGTCAGGTGTATGGCTTTTTCTGGTCTTTTGCTTCCCTTCCCACGTTGTTCTAGTTTAAAGCTCTCCTTACAAGTGCAGCAAGGCGACTTCCAAATACATATTTTCCAGTCTTCGTAAGGTGCACCCCATCTCTAGCAAGTAGTCCATCGTAAAGGTAATTCACTCCGTGATCCATAAATCCAGATTGTTGCTGACGGCACCATTGACGTAGCCAGTTGTTCACCTGCAGAATCTTATTCCATCTCCTTGTTCCATGGCCATCCACTGGGAGGATGGAAGAGAAGACCACCTGCGCTCCCAGTTCTTTCACTTTCTTGCCTAAGTCTTCAAAGTCTCTGCAGATGGTGTCCAGGTCATTTCTTGCGGTGTCATTTGTCCCCACATGTAGTAGCAGGAATGGATAGTCATTTGTAGGTCTGAAGAGTCCTGATATCCTGTCAGACACATCTTTAATTTTTGCACCAGTTGTTGACCCAGATTGGCATCCATTGGGGGAAGAGGGTGCCGCTGGCAATAACTCAGAAGAGGAGGAGGAGCATCCGCAGCAGGCATCGACATCACAACAGCTGTTATCTGGCAGGCCCGGAGCAGTCCAAAAACAGGTTACAAAAACCAAAAGAGTTGCAGGACAGCTTGGCCAGACGGTCAAAATAGCAAAGCCTCAAAATGTCTTCCATAGTAGGAAGAGTGCAGTGTGGCACTTTTTTTAACAAAATCCTAATGATCAGGCAAAGGTTATCTGTAAGAAGTGCGCAAAGACCTTTATCGGAGGGAAATATCTGAGAAATTTGAATACCAGTTGCATGCTAAGACATTTAACCACCATACACTTGCAAGCGTGGACGGACTACCAAACCTCACGTACCACATGTGCAACTGCTCCCAAAGAATGTAGCCAGCAACACTACATTGTTTCCCCCACTGTAAGACCACCGGTTAGCACACCACCAGCAGCAAATGTTGAGTTGCCGTCGCAAGGGCAAATCAGTCAGGGAATCACACTGTTATTGCAATGAAAGACTGAATCTAGGCCATCAGAAAGAACACCAACTCCATCACTATCATCAACCCTCTCTCAGTCCGCCATGTCCACCGCTAGTTCGACCATATGCAGCTCTCAAGTCCAGCTCACCCTACCAGAGACTATAAGTAGGACAAGGAAGTACTCATCCTCTCATCCGTGTACACTGGGTTTGAATGCCCACATTGCCAAACTAATCTCGTTAGAGATGATGCCCTATCGGTTGGTTGAAAGCGCAGCTTTCCACGAACTCATGGCCTATGCAGTACCACGCTATGACCTACCCAGTCGCCACTTCTTTTCTCACAAAGCCATCCCAGCCCTCCACCTTCATGTGAAAGACCGTATTGTACATGTACTCAAGCAATCAGTGAGTGGAAAGGTGCACCTCACAACTGATGCATGGTCCAGTAGGCATGGCCAGGGCCGGTACGTGTCCGTCACTGCGCACTGGGATAATGTGGTGGATGCAGGGTCCACAGGGGACAGCGGTGGTGGGACAGTGCTGCCTAGCCCACGGTATAGGAAACAGTTGGCTGTAGGCGTTCAACCCTCCTCCTCCAGCAGCCAAAGCTTGTCCACAGAATGCAGTCGCACGAGCACTCCATCCGCAGCTGCCAGTGTTGCACATGAGGTGTCCCCCTATCGATCAGCTAGTGGAAAGCGTCAGCAGGCTGTGTTAAAGATGATGTGTTTGGGCGACAGACACACCGCGGAGGTACTGGCCGACTACTTTCAGCGACAAACTGAGTCATGGCTGGGCAGTCTACATCTTGAGGCAGTTAGTGGTAACGGCTGGAATTTTGTGGCAGCCATAGCCCATTCAAAACTCAGACACATACCTTGCTTGGCTCACACCTTGAACCTAGTGGTGCAGTGCTTCATCAATAATTATCCGGAGTTAACAGGCCTGCTCCAGAAGGTCCGAAGACTGTGCTCGCACATCCGCCGGTCGCCGGTACACTACAGTTGTATGCAGAAGCGGCAGCGATTGCTCCACCTTCCCAAGCACCGCCTAATTATCGGCATAGCAACAAGGTGGAACTCCACCCTGCACATGGTTGAGCGGCTGTGCGAACAGAGGCAGGCCGTAATGAATTTGTGGGAGGATACACGGGCAGGCACTTTGAGGGCAGACATGGAGTTGACAAGTGTGCAGTGGTCGAAGCTGAAAGACCTCTGTAAAGTCCTTCAGTGTTGAGAAATGCACACGGCTGGTAAGCGCAGACGACGCCATCATAAGCATGAGCATCCCACTTATGCGTCTGCTCATACAAACTTTGACGCACATTAAGGAGCAGGCGTCTGCAGCCGAGGATGATGAGGAAGAGGAGGAGGGAAGCCTGGATGATAGTCAGCCATTGTCTGCTCCGGGAACTCTCCTGGACGAGGCGGAGAAAGAAGAGGAAGAGGAGGAGGATGATTATTTAGGGGAGGAGGATGCTTCTCGTGGGGCAAGAGAAAATGTTGGCTTTGCAAGGTCTGGTACAGGGATTGTGCGTGACTGGAGGGATGTGGATTTGCCAGAAAGTGCTCCTCCACCCTGCACTCGCAGTGCATCATTGACACCGGGAACATTGGCCCACATGTCAGATTATGCCTTGCAGATCCTAAAAAGGGACCCCCGCATTGCCAAAATGATGAACGATGACGACTACTGGTTGGCAAGCATCCTGGATCCACGCTATAAAGGCAAATTTCAAAACATCATGCCACAGGAGAACCTTGACCTAATATTGGCTAAAAAACAAGCAACTCTGGTAAACCGGTTTGTTGAGGCATTCCCAGCACACAGCAGTGGTGATGGTTCTCACATGAGCCGTAGGGGCCGGGGGCAACTTGGAAGAGGTGTTGGTGGTGCACACATCAGAAGTGGCGTTGGAGACATGGGTTTCATTACCATGTTGAGGACTGATTTTTCAAGTCCCGCTCACACGACTGGTAATACTGCATCGATTGAAAGTGACAGGAGACAGCACTTGTCAACTATGGTTACAAACTACTTCTCATCCCATATCGATGTTCTCCCTCACAGGTCATTCCCATTTGACTATTGGGCCACTAAACTGGACACCTGGCCTGAATTGGCACAATATGCCTTACAGGAGCTCGCTTGCCCAGCTGCAAGTGTGCTATCGGAAAGAGTCTTCAGTGCTGCTGGATCAATCCTGACAGAAAATGGACCCGTCTCTCGACCCAAAATGTGGATGATCTAACCTTCATTAAAATGAACCATGCATGGGTTTCCAAGGATTTTGTCACACCTTACCCTGATGACACATAGGTTGACAGAAAAATTGCTTTCTTTGGTCCGCCTCTTCCTGGGACTTGACCAATTTCGCCTTTAACAGCAGGTGAATGTCCCACATCAACATATGCCATTTTGTAAACCTCCCTAACTGCGCTGCCTCCACCCCCCATGGCCGGGGTCACCACCTAGCGCACGCAACCGTTGCCTTGGACAGGTGGGTGGGTCGACTCTTGGGCGCGGGCACTGGCACAGGGTCCCTCATAGTACAATCAAGTGTCTCTGATGGTGGGGGTGCACACCCGCCATCAGACACACCGCTGTACTATGAGGGGCCCAGTGAAAGTACCGACGCCCACGAGTGGGCCCATCTTGCTTGGGCAGGGCCCCAGCATTTGCAATGTTTACCTCTCCCTGCTATTCCGCTGTGTAGTCTGGGCAGTCAAATCCTTCACTGGGACTGCCACTACAAATTTGGTGAACTGATAGAAGATGATGGTTAAGACGTAGCTATGCCCTGTCCCGCTGGCCGGGCTCTAGCTTCAGATGATCAATGGCTTCCATTTCTTATGGACGTCGACTCACAATGAGATGCAGTGGTGGTTTCTCATCAGCTTTCACAGTTTTCCTACCCACAGACATGTGACATTACAGCGCACATTTTTAAATGTGCCCTCTCATGCCAATCCAATTGAATCGCCTACTGCTTGTGGCTTCTGTGTTTTGCACTCCAAAGTTACGTGACAGATCATGATAGGCAGTGAGCACCATGTTTACATCTCTCCCTGTGATCAAAATTGAATGGAAATGAGTAACAGCGATGGGATCAATGGTACTGCGTTACAGCAACACTTTCTTCACAAAGAAAGGTTTTTGCTGTCTCCACACACTAATTAATTGAGGGTCAGCATCGCCTCTGAGAATTGTGATGGAAGTTTTTCCCGTGAATAGTAATTCCTAGATTTCTGCAATCACTAGACTTTATGTCAGTAATTGTATGCATCTCATTTCCTATTGCAGAGAGTCTGGACTGTCTTACTGAGACAGAAATATATATGAAGATTAAAAAATACCACCAAAAGTGTATACTGGTGTACGCTTCAAATTCATTTCCTTTTTTTTCGACTTTTTAGATTTTTGTCTAATCCATACTGAGAACACAGAGATTTGTTTAAACTATGCTATATATACACCTGCTATCCAGTGATAATGTACCCTTTCTCAACTTTGTACAATCTGGTCAAATCCATACTGGACCTGAGAACATCTGAGTCTGCCTCCTGATCTAAAGACATATATTTTTAATGTGTAAACTATGCTATGCATACCTGTTATCCAGTGATATGGTACCCTGTCTCACCTTTGTCCAATCACGTCTAATCCATACTGGGCCTGAGACCGCCTGAGCCTGCCTCCTGATATATAGACATAGGTTTTTAATGTGTAAACTATGCTACATATATACAGTGGGGAAAAAAAGTATTTAGTCAGTCAGCAATAGTGCAAGTTCCACCACTTAAAAAGATGAGAGGCGTCTGTAATTTACATCATAGGTAGACCTCAACTATGGGAGACAAACTGAGAAAAAAAAATCCAGAAAATCACATTGTCTGTTTTTTTTTCATTTTATTTGCATATTATGGTGGAAAATAAGTATTTGGTCAGAAACAAAATTTCATCTCAATACTTTGTGATATATCCTTTGTTGGCAATGACAGAGGTCAAACGTTTTCTGTAAGTCTTCACAAGGTTGCCACACACTGTTGTTGGTATGTTGGCCCATTCCTCCATGCAGATCTCCTCTAGAGCAGTGATGTTTTTGGCTTTTCGCTTGGCAACACGGACTTTCAACTCCCTCCAAAGGTTTTCTATAGGGTTGAGATCTGGAGACTGGCTAGGCCACTCCAGGACCTTGAAATGCTTCTTACGAAGCCACTCCTTCGTTGCCCTGGCGGTGTGCTTTGGATCATTGTCATGTTGAAAGACCCAGCCACGTTTCATCTTCAATGCCCTTGCTGATGGAAGGAGGTTTGCACTCAAAATCTCACGATACATGGCCCCATTCATTCTTTCATGTACCCGGATCAGTCGTCCTGGTGTCATGTCGGACGCTGTTCACACCACAGCGTCCGGCAGGCAGAGGTAGTTCCACCTCCAGCCACTATAGCCTCAGTGGCGCCGGCTTGATCTTCAGGCTCTCGGGGGTTAATCCTGCTGGAGACCAGGTTGGAAGGTTAGTCACGCCCACGGTCTTTAAATAGTCATACTGGCATATGAGCGTCGCCGATTATAGCTTGTGTTTCATACCAAGTGGTTCCGGTCTGGAGTGGAGGTGTTCAAGAGAGAGAGATTCGTATCTGGTGTCGTATGATCCGTCGTTATCCTTTCTCCTTCCCATATTTGTGTTTAGTTGTGCCCTGTTCACATTACTGTATATTCCTGTGTGTGTGCGGAGCAGTGCAGTTTAAGTTCTCCCTGTCTGTCATTATTTGTGTGGGAGCTTTGGTGGTGTGACTCCTCACTGGGTGGAGGGTGGAGGGTTAAGTGCAGGGCTGAGCAGGAGATAAGGAAAGGTCGGAGGCTCAGGCATTTGCACCTTCAGCAAAAACCCTGGGTTGAGGGTCAGACAGGGTTTCCCCTAGTAAAAGGGACATCACAGGAGCCCCGGGTATTTCAGCCTTAGTTGAACTAAGCCCCCGTGACATTATAATCGGCCCACATTTTTTCAGGAGTCCATGGATCCATTAGATTCCATAACCCGCCAGTTGGCGGCGCTGTCCTTACAGGTCTCCGAGTTGAAAGGGGCAGTTCAGCAGCAGGGCCTGGTAGTAGCAAAGGTGCAAACGGCATCTGCAGGTATCGGTGCAGAGCCGAAGTTTCCGCTGCCAGAACGATTTTCAGGCGATCGCAGCAAATTTGTCGTATTTCGGGAGGCCTGCAAATTATACTTCCGTATGCGGCCAATATCCTCAGGTAATGAGGCCCAGCGAGTAGGGCTGGTGTTGTCATTACTGAGTGGTGACCCCCAAGCATGGGCATTTTCCTTACCAGCTGACTCTGCTACATTTCTTTCGGTCGATAATGTTTTTTCTGCCCTCGGGCTCATTTACGATGACCCTGACCGACTGGCTCTAGCGGAATCTAAAATCCGTGCCCTCCGCCAGGGGGAGCGCTTGGCAGAAGACTATTGTTCGGAATTTCGCCGCTGGGCTGTAGACACACAGTGGAATGACCCAGCACTGCGGAGCCAGTTTATTCATGGGGTATCAGGGAGGGTGAAACAAGCCCTCCTGATGTATGAGACTCCGGCATCATTGGAGTCTGCCATGAGTTTGGTGATACGTATTGATCGCCGTTTTCGTCAGGGGGCACAGGAGACGCTACCTCTGGGGGAAAACAGAGGTGCAGGTGTGGTTGAAGTAGATGAGTCCCCTGAACCTATGCAGATTGCTGGCGTGGCACAGGTTCAGCCTCGCGCTCCGGGATTCCGGAAGCCCGGAGCATTTTTCTACTGTGGTAAAGGAGGTCATTATGTTAACGTTTGCCCGGTACTACCTAAGAGGGTCACACCGGCGGAAAACTGTTAAGCTCAGAGGGTATGGAGGAGACCCAACTGAGCGTATGCATATCCTCCATGATGGTATCTCAATGTATGCTCCCTGCCAAGGTTATTATCGCCGGCAGAGAGCTACCTATATCAGTGTTTGTGGATAGCGGTTCCGCCACCAATCTCATAGATGAGGAGTTTGCACACACCGCCGGGTTTAAGATCGGAAAACTTCCTCACCCCATACAGGTGGTGACCATTAATGCTGTTCCCCTCCCTCAAGGGGAGATTACTGAGTTTGTGGCAGACAGAGGTGAAACTCCACATTGGGGTCCTACATTCTGAGTCGGTTACATGTAGGGTCCTCCGTAATCTCCCAGCTCAAATGGTCCTGGGTTTTCCATGGCTGTCCAGGCACAACCCGGTAATTGATTGGAAAACTCAGGACATAGTACAATGGAGTGGTTTCTGCCAAGACAATTGCTTGGCCACATGTGTGTCCGCCGTGACGCCCAGCCTGCCGGAGGCTTTGCAGGATTTCGCGGATGTTTTCTCTGAGAAGGGTTGCTCAGAACTGCCTCCACATAGAGCCTATGACTGTGCGATTAGGTTAAAACCCGGGGCCAAATTACCTAAGGCCAGGATGTTTAATATTTCTGGTCCTGAGAGACAAGCTCTGAAAGACTACATCGCGGAGAGTCTGAGCAAAGGTCACATCCGGCCTTCGTCCTCGCCTGTAGCCGCGGGGTTTTTCTTCATTAAGAAGAAAGATGGGGGGTTACGCCCGTGTCTGGATTTCTGAGAGTTAAACCAGATTACTATCCGTGATCCCTACCCAATGCCGTTGATCCCGGATTTGTTCAACCAGGTAGCGGGGGCGAAATGGTTTTCCAAGCTGGACCTCAGGGGGGCGTATAACCTCATAAGGGTCCGTCAGGGGGATGAGTGGAAGACGGCGTTTAACACTCCTGAGGGTCATTTTGAGAGTCTGGTTATGCCGTTTGGGTTGACCACCGCGCCTGCCGTTTTCCAACATTTTATTAATGATGTATTTGCTCATGTCCTGGGGAGATTTGTGATTGTATACCTGGATGATATCCTCATTTATTCTAGCGATCGGGACACTCATTTGGAGCATGTTAGGCAGGTGTTACAGTTGCTCCGGGAGAACCAGCTCTATGCTAAGCTGGAAAAATGTTTATTTTTTGTCCAGGAGTTGCCCTTTTTGGGATATATTGTGTCCGCAGCCGGTTTTAAAATGGACACCGCTAAGGTGCAAGCGGTGCTGCAATGGGAGAGGCCAGAGAGTCTGAAAGCACTCCAGCGGTTCCTTGGGTTTGCGAATTATTATAGGAAATTTATAAAACACTTTTCGACTGTCGCCAAACCGCTCACGGACATGACAAAAAAGGGTGCCGATCTGGCGAACTGGCCTGAGGTGGCTATACGTGCATTTGAGCGTCTGAAGAATAGTTTTGCTTCAGCCCCCATTCTGGTGCAACCAGACGTGTCTAAACCTTTTGTGGTAGAGGTTGATGCGTCGGAGGTGGGAGTGGGGGCAGTACTGTCTCAAGGCTCGTCCTTGAGCGAGATGCATCCATGCGCCTACTTCTCCAAGAAGCTGTCGCCGGCCGAACGGAATTATGATATCGGCAACAGGGAGTTGTTGGCCATCAAACTGGCTTTTGAGGAATGGCGACACTTCTTGGAGGGGGCGGCTCACCAGATCACAGTTATTACCGACCATAAGAATCTGCTCTACCTGGAGTCGGCCAAACGTCTGTCTCCTAGGCAGGCTCGCTGGGCATTGTTTTTTACTCGTTTCAATTTTCTTGTGACGTACCGTCCCGGGGCTAAAAACACCAAGGCGGATGCTTTGTCTAGGTGTTTTCTGGGGGGAGAACCTCGGGAAGAGCCGGTACCCATCCTCCAGAAAGGGGTAGTGGTCTCGGCTCTCACGACTGAGGTAGAGGCGGAGATTGCCGAGGCCCAAGAGGAGGTACCACCAGGTCTTCCCGCCAACAAATCATTTGTACCCCTGCATCTTCGGCTTAAGGTGTTGAAGGAACACCACGATTCGGTACTGGCTGGTCACCCAGGGGTGAAGGGCACCTTAGAGCTGGTATCGCGTCGTTTCTGGTGGCCCAAAATCCGGCAGGACGTGGTCTCGTACGTGGCAGCTTGCATCACGTGTGCTAGGGCTAAGTCACCCCGAACCCATCCTGCTGGCACGCTACAGCCTCTGGGGGTACCCAATAGGCCATGGACAGAAATCTCCATGGATTTTATCACTGACTTGCCAGCCTCGGCAGGGAACACGGTCATCCTGGTGGTGGTTGACCGTTTTTCAAAGATGGCGCATTTTGTGGCGTTGTCTTCTTTGCCCAATGCTAAGACGTTGGCTCAGGTATTTGTGAAGGAGGTGGTCAGACTCCACGGAGTACCGTCTGACATAGTATCTGATAGGGGTACGCAATTTGTGGCGAGGTTTTGGAAAGCTTTTTGCTCAAGGTTGGGGATCAAGTTGTCACATTCATCGGCGTTTCATCCACAGTCTAATGGACAAACTGAGCGCATGAACCAAAATCTAGAACAGTATTTACGATGCTTTGTGTCCGACAACCAGGAGGATTGGTCTACTTTCCTTCCTCTGGCCGAATTCGCGTTAAATAATCACCGCCAAGAGTCATCAGGAGAGTCTCCATTCTTTTGTGTGTACGGTCAACATCCTCAGTTTTGTACCTTACGTCAGGGTGACTCCGGGGGTGTCCCGGAGGAGGATCAGCTAGGAGCCCAATTGTCATCAGTCTGGAGGCGGGTGAAACAGCGTTTGTTGAGCATGAGTGCCAGGTACAAACGGGTGGCTGACAGTAGACGCGTGCCAGGTCCGGACCTGTGTGTGGGTGAATGGGTGTGGTTAGCTACGAAGAACATAAAACTCAAAATCCCATCTTTAAAACTGGGTCCAAGGTTTATTGGGCCTTTTAGGATTTCTGCCATCATTAACCCAGTGGCTTATCGGTTGGAACTTCCTGCGGTGTACAGAATACATAACGTTTTTCACAGGGCTTTATTGAAAAAGGTGGTAGGCTTGGTGGACACGACGCCGATGCCACCTCCAGTCATGGTGGATGGCGATTTAGAGTTCGAGGTCGCCAAGGTAGTGGACTCTCGAGTAGTACGCCGTACTCTTCAGTATTTGGTGCACTGGCGGGGGTATGGTCCGGAGGAGAGGTCTTGGGTTCCAGCCTCAGACATACATGCGGATCGGCTGGTCAGTTCTTTTCACCATCGTCATCCGGACAAGCCGGGTCCTATGAGTCTTGAGGGCCCTGGGGTCCCTCGTAGAAGACGGGGTACTGTCATGTCAGACGCTGTTCACACCACAGCGTCCGGCAGGCAGAGGTAGTTCCACCTCCAGCCACTATAGCCTCAGTGGCGCCGGCTTGATCTTCAGGCTCTCGGGGGTTAATCCTGCTGGAGACCAGGTTGGAAGGTTAGTCACGCCCACGGTCTTTAAATAGTCATACTGGCATATGAGCGTCGCCGATTATAGCTTGTGTTTCATACCAAGTGGTTCCGGTCTGGAGTGGAGGTGTTCAAGAGAGAGAGATTCGTATCTGGTGTCGTATGATCCGTCGTTATCCTTTCTCCTTCCCATATTTGTGTTTAGTTGTGCCCTGTTCACATTACTGTATATTCCTGTGTGTGTGCGGCGCAGTGCAGTTTAAGTTCTCCCTGTCTGTCATTATTTGTGTGGGAGCTTTGGTGGTGTGACTCCTCACTGGGTGGAGGGTGGAGGGTTAAGTGCAGGGCTGAGCAGGAGATAAGGAAAGGTCGGAGGCTCAGGCATTTGCACCTTCAGCAAAAACCCTGGGTTGAGGGTCAGACAGGGTTTCCCCTAGTAAAAGGGACATCACATGGGCCCCGGGTATTTCAGCCTTAGTTGAACTAAGCCCCCGTGACACCTGGCCCCTTTGCAGAGAAACAGCCCCAAAGCATGATGTTTCCACCACCATGCTTTACAGTAGGTATGGTGTTTGATGGATGCAACTCAGTATTCTTTTTCCTCCAAACATGACAAGTTGTGTTTCTACCAAACAGTTCCAGTTTGGTTTCATCAGACCATAGGACATTCTCCCAAAACTCCTCTGAATCATCCAAATGCTCTCTAGCAAACTTCAGACGGGCCCGGACATGTACAGGCTTAAGCAGTGGGACACGTCTGGCACTGCAGGATCTGAGTCCATGGTGGCGTAGTGTGTTACTTATGGTAGGCCTTGTTACATTGGTCCCAGCTCTCTGCAGTTCATTCACTAGCTCCCCCCGCGTGGTTCTGGGATTTTTGCTCACCGTTCTTGTGATCATTCTGACCCCACGGGGTGGGATTTTGCGTGGAGCACCAGATCGAGGGAGATTATCAGTGGTCTTGTATGTCTTCCATTTTCTAATTATTGCTCCCACAGTTGATTTCTTCACTCCAAGCTGGTTTGCTATTGCAGATTCAGTCTTCCCAGCCTGGTGCAGGGCTACAATTTTGTTTCTGGTGTCCTTTGACAGCTCTTTGGTCTTCACCATAGTGGAGTTTGGAGTCAGACTGTTTGAGGGTGTGCACAGGTGTCTTTTTATACTGATAACAAGTTTAAACAGGTGCCATTACTACAGGTAATGAGTGGAGGAAAGAGGAGACTCTTAAAGAAGAAGTTACAGGTCTGTGAGAGCCAGAAATCTTGATTGCTTGTTTCTGACCAAATACTTATTTTCCACCATAATATGCAAATAAAATGAAAAAAAAACAGACAATGTGATTTTCTGGATTTTTTTTTCTCAGTTTGTCTCCCATAGTTGAGGTCTACCTATGATGTAAATTACAGACGCCTCTCATCTTTTTAAGTGGTGGAACTTGCACTATTGCTGACTGACTAAATACTTTTTTTCCCCACTGTACGTGTTATCCGGTGAAACTGTACCCTTTATCAACTTTCTAGAATCTTGTCGAATCCATACTGGGCCTGAGAACGGCCGCCGAGCTGTTAAGCAAGCTACAGCACCTGTGGTTTGGACATGTAATTTTTTGCATTTTTTCAGGAATGCCGGTTAGGCCTAATTCAGGAATTGCGGTTGACCTGCACTTACTGGGAAATCATCGTTCGCGGGGAATAATTGGAATCACAGATCCCCATCACTAACGGTGTTCAGCGGGTTATCTGCACCTGTAAGCAACAAAAGCTGATCCTTTCAGTGTAGCACGCATGCAGCCCCGGACATGTAAGGCCATGACAGACCTGTTATTGCTCGATCTCTCGTGCCAGAGCCTCGAGTATCCCTCTAGTAAGCTTGACGCATACCGCGGGGGCATGCCGGAGTCTCGTTCATTAACGGAATAAAGCTGACAAATCGCTAGCACAACTACAAACGGACATACCACACCACACACAGAATCGACAAAACTTTCAATGTGTGGATCTATTCTTGAGGTGGCATGGTTGTGGTTTCCTGGGTGGAGTCCAATTATGCCGCAGGCTCCACTGCTGGTGGTGCCCTTTTGGACATTCCTTTAAGGTTCAGCTTTGCAATCATACTGCCCCCGGAAAGCAAACACTTTGTCTTCATGGACGCTGTTTGGAGGTTCGTGGGAATAACGCTGCCTGATCGCCAGTTGGCATAATTTACTGGTGGGAAGTCCGACGGTATATGATCGTGTTCCATTTCAGATTTTTTTTTTTGTTTGTATTTTACATTGTTATTCCAGCCTTTCTTGACTTCATAAGGCCATGACAAGCCTATATCTGTATCTCCTCCACCTCCTCCTTTTACTCCTCCACCTCTTTTCTAAATGTAGTTGCCCTTTTCCATATGTTAATTTTTGTCTTCTGAGCATTTTTTCAGCTTTGGGATACCTTTTAAGGTGTTTTGTAATAGTTTTCTATGTGTTTGTATGCCATTGTTTTCAATGTGGTTCGATGAACATTCGACGAACTTGCCTCCTGTGTGACGAACCAAAACACTAGTGGGGTGGCTCAACACTACTCCTGATATATAGACGTACATTGTTAATGTTTAAACTATGCTATATATACCTGCTGTCTGATGATACTGTACACTTTGTCTACTTTTTATATTCTTGTCTAATCCATACTGAGCCTGTGAGCGTCTCTGTGTGACTGATGGAATAAATATGGAGATTGACAATTATCCTTTGACTGAATAGAGCTGTACGCTTCTGATACAGTGCCATATGTCTGATGGTGGTGGTGCATCTGCTGGTAGTGGCAAAAGCACAATAGCAGCTAAGGCAGGAGGTGTTGAGCCTGCGTCATGGTCTGGCTCCGGAACGCCTGGAAGGCTACCTTTTCTGGGAGTAGGTTAACCGCTTTTAAAGCCAGAGCATGAGGAACTGGCTTTTGCTTACATTGCCGAAACAGACTCGAGCAAATATGCCCTCCTCTTCTGAAGTTTCAAAAAATGCAAGCACTGAGTCGTCAAGTGCTTGCTCCTGGTCAGGAAGAACCCCTTTCCTTGTGTCCTGCACCCCCACCCAAAGTGAATGATGCAGCAGGCCACACTTCACATTAGTCCATGTAGCTCTTTCTATCATACCATGCCTGGGTTATCAAGTCAAACTGTGAATTCCTAGGTCCAAGATGAATCTGACATGGAGTGTGGGTGGCCAGCCAGGGCAGTGGGGTTAATCGGTACCGGGCCGGTGTCTCACAGGGATGTGTCATGGTGGTGGTGACCCGTTCCGTGGCCCTGGGCATCCATGCAAAGGGGTGAATTACGTTTATAGGTGAATGATACGTGACGCCACCTGTGGTTTCTGATTAGATTGACCAGCGCTGCAGTGTCACTTCTTTGTGACAGATCTTGTGGTGCAGCTAAGATGTAGAAGCCCTGCACAGGTAGGGTCGTAGTCGCAGGGCAGATGAAAGAGTTGGTAGATGGTGTGCAGTGCAGGATGTAGCAGAGCCGTGTGCCAGGCGCAAGAGAAAGATGACAGACAAAGTCGTGGAGTTCCTTTACCTGTACTTGGTAAGTGCCGTCCAGGACCCAGAGTACAGATGGAGAAGGAGTTGGTCAGCCTGGAAGCCAATTTGGAATTCTCTCTCTGCAGATAGGTAGTGTGGCCTCCGTTCTAGCGCTTATCTGAGGTAATTGCAGTGCTGAGTTCAATGAAGTTCCCCCTGTTGACGCTCTTTTGGAACTTTCTCATATGGCAGGCAGCCATAGCCTTTTCCTTCTGGCTCCCACACGTCACTGCTGGGGCCTCCGAGCCTTAGTTGGGTACAGAGCATTTACAACTGCTACTTCCAACGGTTTCGGCTGCAGGAACGTCAATGTCCCTACAAACCGGAGACCAGAATCAGGACCATGCGCTCCAGCTAGGAGTGAGCCTTAACTCTGCTCATCCTCCAGCTCCCCTTCTCACGTCCACACACTTCCCCTTCCCTTCACAGACTGCCCTAACTTACCTCCTCCCGACCACAGAGAGCAGCTCCTCAGCAGTCAGGTTCAGAGGTCTCCCTGCCGGCCTGGAGTGGGAAATGTGTTGTGTGTTGGTTTAACTGCTAGAGAGAGCATGACATCACACTCCCTAGGAGGAAGGTAATGCCACTGTGGTGACCGTACTCCTGGGGGCGCCACAAGTGCACTAATGTCCAGCCACTGCTAGATGATTCTGCTGGTACATTGACTCAGACCACTACATTCCCCTCGCACTCCACACAGCCAAAATCTGACCCTGATGAAACTCAGGTTACCCTTCCTATATACTGTACCACCTTACAAGGTGACAAAGAGGAAGGTGCAGATGAAAGTGCAGGTTCGGCCCACCCGCCGTCAGACACACCGCCGTACTATGAGGGGCCCTGTGCCAGTGCCGTCGCCAACGAGTGGGCCCCCCTGCTTGCTCAGGATCACAGCACTTGCAAAGTTGAAATACTTACCTCTCCCTGCTCCACCGCCATGACGTCTTCCGCATTTCCTGACAGTGATATTCTGATCAGAGAGTGCAATGACATCACGTCTGTACGCCCAGACTAGTAAAGGGATTCCCTAGCGAGGAGACTTATTTGAGGAGACTTATTAAATTGTTTTCAATGTTGGGACAGCAATTTTAGGGGAGCACTATACTCTGGAGAATGATATATGGGGCCCACCATACATTGGAGCATTCCAAAGGTGGACATCAGACACTGGAGCAGCATTTACAGGGCCCATTATACACTAGAGCATTAGAATTGGGGCCTATTATATATGGAGCATTATTTGGGCCCATAAGACAGTGCAGCTTCATCCATGGGGACCAACATATTTTGTAGCATTATGTGGAGCTCATCATATACTGTTTCAAACATTATATGGGACCAATGATTCTGCATGGAGAAATATATGGGCCTCATTACTCTGTATAGCGCACTATACGGTGGCCATAATACTGTATGGAGTAATATACTGTCCGTTTTTGGAGCTATTGGAGAATTTAAAATGGATATCAGTCATGAGATGTAAAAAGTGAAGTATTTTTCATTGTACTATACCGTTATTTCTCTGCCTCATCGGAGCATCATGAGTTGTGCTATGTGTTAAAGGGGCGCTCTTTGGTCCAGGGCACATGAAAACCTGGAGCCAGCCCTACACCCCCACAAATTTAGTCATATAACCCCCATTTTTCAGTGCGTAACTAGTATTATGAAGTAAATTAAGGTTGAAATGCTTCAGTAATAAGAATTGATGTTTTTGGCATTCAAAAGGGCACTGTAGGTGTGTTTCCTGTCCTCCACTCCCTGCCGACTTTGCTTCCCCATTGACTTGCATTGGGTTTCGTGTTTCAGTCGGCCTTCGACTTTTCACAAAAATCGGCCGATTTCGTTCGACACGACTTTTGCGAAAGTCGGGTTTCATGAAACCCGACTCGACCAGAAAAAAGGCAAAGTCGCTCATCTCTAGTATTAGCTTATTTTTTGTAGCCTCATCTATTGCATTGTAGATTACCTTCCTGCATTGTAATAGCTACAAAAAGTTTGTGATACTATCGCTTTTACATCTTTGGTCACATCCTTTTTTTTGTGAAAAAAAACACGTAAAAAAAGTTCACCAAACACTCCACTTGACAGTTGTGTAGGCCACATTAGCTCATATTAAAGTGTAGTCCACACATAAAATTAGTGTTTCTTATACCTGTTAGCAGCTGTTCGGGAATAAGCACACTAAGCCCTTAGTACTTTTCTGCCTATCTTTATCAGTCTACCAAGATGAAGAAGGCAGGGAGTAAGGCACGTGGTCATGGTCGTGGAATTTCAGCAGGGAGAGTACATGGGGATTCTGTGCCTGCTGCGGGCACCAGTGACTCAGCATCCCCCAGTTTTCCCAGGGAACAGTCCTTTATGCGCAGCATTGTAGTCGCTCTACATACCCCACTGCTGCGGGAGGAACAACGTGGGAATGTGGACAGAGCGGGAGAAATTGCCGGACACACAGCAGGGGATCAGCTGACGTTACTGAACCCCATTAACACAGGAGCAAGTGTTGACTGTGCAGACGGCACTTCTGAGCAGCAACTGGCGGTGTTGGAGGCCAGGGTCAATACTAGAAACAGAGTGGAGCCAGAGGCCTAATTGGAGCACGTTTAAAATAAGTAGTAGTCTTCAACAGATATTAAACTTGCTGAAATTAGGCCTCAGCCTACACCCTGATTGAGCCTGGGCTCCAACACCACCAGTTGCCGCTCAGAAGTGCCGCCTGCACAGAGAAAAACACTAGCTCCTGTCTTACTGGGGTTCAGTAACGCCAGCTGATCCCCTGCTGTGTGTCCAGCAATGTCTCCTGCTCCCTCCACATTCATACTACATCACATATTAAACTTGCAGAAATTAGGCTTCAGCCTACACCCTGATTGACCCTTGGCTCCAACACCGCCAGTTGCCGCTCAGAAGTGCTGTCTGCACAGAGAAAAACACTAGCTCCTGTGTTAGTGGGGTTCAGTAACGCCAGCTGCTCCCCTGCTGTGTGTCTGGCAATATCTCCTGCTCCGTCCACATTCACACAACATCACATATTAAACTTGCTCCGTGTAGGCCTCAGCCTACACCCTGATTGAGCCTGGGCTCCAGCACCGCCAGTTGCTGCTCAGAAGTGCCGTCTGTACAGTCAACATATGCTCCAGTGTTATTGGGGTTCAGTAATGTCAGCTGATCCCCAGCTGTGTGTCTGGCAATTTCTCCTGCTCTGTCCACACTCACACAACTACAGATTTTAAACTTGCTTCAATTAGGCCTCAGTCTCCACTCTGTTTGTAGTATTTATCCTGGGTTCCATCACCGCCGACTGGTTCCCGGCAGTGTCTTTGGCACGGGTACTCCCTCCTGCCCAGCCTGGTTCCAGCACGCCAGCTGTTTTCGGGTAGTGTCAACATCACTTTGCCACCAATACGTTGTCCTGTTGTGTTGCAGTCGGGTTAGCTGACTCTATGGTGCCTGCAGTTTAGGTGCTTCCTATGTGGGCTGCGGGATCTGGCAATAAAGGCTGGTTCCGTAGTGCCAATAGGACAAGCACCCCCTGTTGGACTGTGGGTTTCGGTAACTGCGGCTGGCTCGCGGCCTTGCAACTTTGTTTTTCATGGGTACCTTCTGCTACCCATCCGGGTTCCAGTACCATCAGCTGGTTCTTGACAGTGCCTTTGGCTTAGGTGCCTCCTTCTCAGTATCCGAGTTCCAGCAATGTCTTCTGGTCCTTGGTAGTGCTTTCTAGCACAGGTACCTCCTGCTTAGTAACCGGGTTCCAGTACCATCAGCTGGTCCTCGGTAGTGCCATTGGCTCTTGTTCCTTCTGCTACCGATCCGAGTTCCAGTACCGTCAGCTGGTTCTCGACAGTTCCTCAGCCTTCTTGTACCTTATGCTACATTTCCAAGTTCAAGCTTTATGAAATGGTTTTTGGTAATCACTCTGGATCTCCCTGACGATGACCCTGAAGACGACGACCCTGAAGACGGCGACCCTGAAGACCACCCCGAAGAAGACCAAAAAGATGACCCTGAAGAAGATGACCAAGAGGACAAAGAACATGAAGACATTCACCAAGATACAGAACAACAAGAGACAGAAGACCAAGAAGCAGAAAACCAAGAAGCAGAAGACCAAGAAGCAGAAGAACAAAAAGCAGAAGAACATTAAGCATAAGACTAAAAATCAGAGCAAAAGATATTATCTAAATTATAAACAGAAGAAGACTAAGCAGTGTATGGGGATGAGTCCGTTCCTCCTCGTGGTGCCCCTGGAAAATGCCTGCTGCTGCAGGCCAAACTGAACGCGAACAAATCCTGTTGTAAATCTTTTGTGACAGGCAGAACGGAAGGTGTAATCTTCAAACTTTTCTAGATAACAACTACAGGAATGCCTGTCACAAATAAGAATATAATGAAGAAGAATAGGAAGAAGATGAAGAAGTAGAATATGAAGAAGAACAATAGTTGAATAAGAAGAATATGAAAAATGTAAAAACAAGAATAATAGGAAGAAGGTGAAGAAGAAGAAGATGAATAAGGTGAAGAAGAAGTTGATGAAAAAGATGCTGCTCATGAAGGAGAAAGTGTGGGAGAAGTAAAAAAGAAGGTGAAGAGCATGGAAGAAGTAAAACATGCATATCTGACAAAATATAAGAAAGGTTAACATAGTCAATATCTTTGCAACTCCGAACGTCTTAAAAAAAAAAAAAAAATTCCTGCTATTACATTTGATTGGGCTAAATCTCTATGCCTTTAATGTCTCCTCCACCTCCCCCAATACATTCTACATTATTCTTAGTTGTTTTCCTTCATGTAGAATTAACCTACAAGGAAAGAAAGGGTTTATTTTAATTCCGATATTTCTGTCCCATTGACTTGCATTGGTTTCCAGTATCGGAATCGGCGATATCCGATACTTTTTGGGCATTGGTCCGATCTAATCCGATATTTCACGATATCGGATGGTATCGCTCAACTACTGGCGACTTTTCCCACACTGCTGAAGCATCAGAGAGCAGCCTGATGTCATTTTTATCGTTGCCACTCGGGCCTCCCCTTAATGCCCTGCAACTGTGACATCTTATGGATCATCATACCTTGTACATTGGTTGTCAGTACCTCACAGACCAACAGTTCCAAGAGGAGTGCAGTCGATTTTTATCTCCAGAGACACTGGGTAAGTCTCTTCTGTAGAGTGTAAGCTCTTATGGTCAGCTGAGTCCTCTCTCTCCCTCCTACCTGCAAAGTGTCAGCAAAACCCTCCCATTCTCCCTGTCTCCCATAGTGTGCCAGCTCTTATGATCAGCACCGTCCTCACTCTCTTTTTCTCTCCTCTTCTCCATGTGTATTTTTTGAGCAATTACAATCTTTTCAAGATTGAGATTTGCGCAAATTCGACACATATCAAAATTTTTAGGGAATATTCATCAAAGTCGGTGAATTTCAATTTCAAAAGCTTTTTTGCCCAGATATCTAACTGGGTAAAACATTTCTAAAAAAGGAAGAGTAGATTATTATCACAAGCTCAATTCTTTACCATTACTTAAGGACATAAGGAGCAAAATGAAGGTTTGATGTAGAATGAAATTTTTAATGTCAGATAAAATTAAGATGTTTAACATGATAATCCTCCCCCAGGTTCTAAGTTCTTCAAAATAGTCCAATTACATTGGAGAACAAAATTATACAAGACTATGAATGCTATTTTATGTGACTCTAAAAAAGAGAATAGAGTAAAATCATTTATATTATTCTGTGAAAAAAGGAAGTTTTGGATTACCAAATTGAAAAGTAAATATTTGTAAGGCCAACTGCAATACACTGTAATATTGATTAGAATGCTAAACTCTATTGCTCTAGTACTGTGATGGTTAATTTGGTAAAGATACATTTAAAAAAAAAAAATTCTTTATTTTTCAAATAGATAATGAAGGCATTAGTCCATAAAATAAATCCTTCATCTGAGGTTAATTAAACATGAACAGGATAGGATACTACACTTGATTGTCTGGCATAAAGCCACAAATTTTCAAGACCAATGAAGATCTATCCATAATTGGATGCCTCCCCCTGTTTGTCGTGGGCTCCGGCGATGAGCCCGCACGTTTCCGGGCACATGTCAGCTGTTTAGAACAGCTGACACGTGCCGCTAACAGCCGCTGGAGGAATCACGATCCACCCGCAGCTGATAACCCGTTAAATGCTGCTGTCATACGCTGACTGTGGCATTTAATGGGAACCTATCACCTGTTTTGGCTGCTATAAGATGCGGCCACTGCTTTTCAGGGCTTATCTACAGCATTCTAAAACTTGCAAGATAAGAAAAATAAGTTTTATTATACACACCCGGGGGGCAGTCCAGTCCAATGGATGTCGCAGGTCCAGTTCCGGTGCCACACATCTTCTTGCAATGTCACCCTCCTGCTTGATCCATCACTCCCGGAATCACGGTTCTGCGCAGGCTTACTTCTCTGCCCTGTTGAGAGCAGAGCAAAGTACTGCAGTGCGCAGGTACTGGGCCTCTCTAACCTTTCCCGGCGCCTGGGCACTGCAGTACTTTGCTCTGTCCTCAACAGGGCAGATAAATACACCAGCACAGGAGCGCGATGCCAGGGAGCAGTGAAGCAAGCAGGAGGGCAGCGTCGCAAGAAGATGAGAAGCGCCGGACCAAGGCCTGCGACACCCATCGGACTGGACTGCTCTAAAGGTGAGTATAATAAAATTTATTTTTCTTATCTTTCAGGTTGGAGTAGGGAATTATCTACAGCATTATAGACTGCTGTAGATAAGCCTTGAAAGGTGGTGGCCGCATCTTATAGCGGCCAATGTTATGAATGGGCACCAAGGAGGATAGCAGGCCCAGGCTAAGCCACAGAAAACCAGAGAGGTTGGTAACTAAGCGGATGCAGACCCCTGATCCTGTCCACACAACTAGCAGTTCTGTGGAGCGTACCTACGATGATCCTAGATGCCTCGGCACAGCCGGAGAGCTAACTAAGCCTAACGCAAGAAAGGGGAAGTCTAAACTGCCCCGGAGCAGACCCCAAAGGAATATATAGCCCCCAAACATATATTGCCGGTGAGACAAGATGAAAACACAAACGCAGGCAGGCAAATAGACTGAACAAATGATGGGGCCCACACTGACTAGACAGGACAGGAAAGGAAAGACACTGTCTGCAATCACGCAAAAAACCTTGCAAAAGTCCAACACGTCTGATGCAAAAAACACTAAAGTCACACGACTTCGCCCCCCAGTATATCAGCACTTTGGCATATTCTGAAAGCAAAGCAAAACAAGACCAATATAAAAAGCTGGCACATGCAGTAACATATGGGCGGTGATTCAGCACAGCCCCAGCCGGAGCTAGCTGACCCGCAAAAAGCAGAGATAAACCAAACCAGATCAAATGCAAACAGAATAGCAAATGAACCACTTAGCTGAACATGCAGGGAAAGAGCAGGAAACATCAGACCTCAGGAGGCACAGGAGAAAAATCACCAGCAGGGATAAAGGGAGTCAGCTGTCTTAAATCCCAATCAGAAACCCCAGCTCTCCAATCATCTTCCTTATTATCAGGTTGCAAGCCTCTGTCAATCAGATCAGCTCCACTACCTCCAGTAACCACCAGAGGGAGCCCAGAAAGAGAACTCTCAATCTGACCAGCTCCACTATCTTCAGTAATCACCAGAGGGAAGCCAGAGAGAGAATTCACAACAGGCCAAACTAGGTGACAGGTTCCCTTTAACATGCATTTCCGGCCATCGTGCCAGAAATCTGCGCACCGGGGACCCCGTCATGTAATCAAGGGTCACCGATGGGTTGGCATGACAACCACAGGTCTCCATAAATAAAAAGATGGAAGGAAAATGAAAGTGCAATAGGGTCTTATCTGGTTATCAAGAGATACCTCTAATCAGATTTTACTCACCAGATAGAGCCCAAACACAGGCTCATAGAAATATTAGCTGCTGCAGATCGACCGGACTCCTTGTGACCAGCCAGAGTAAAAAAAGGGATAAAAAGATGGATTAACTCCGCTTTGCTTGAAAGATAGGAGGCCAAATGGATATTCAAATGAAAAAGTGGCTTTATTCAACACATTTTGGAGCACTATGACTCCTTCATCAGGAAACCACAAAAGTATATACATAGGCACATATTTGACAGCTCTTAAATAAGTCCCAAATTCAAAAAATGGAGCCAATAGCATCACATGACATGTCAAAGTTCATGTAATAAAAAAAAGTCCAATATCATACAGACTTATTTACTTACAAATGGTCCATTTTTAACATAATCTTTATTACTCACTTCTTATTCCTACCCCATCTTTTGTAGGAATAAGAAAAATCAGGAAGAAACCAAAAGAATAAAGAAATATTGCAGAGTGAAAAAAAAAATTATGCATAAGGGGACGAGAACCTACAGATAAAGTACTTTTCTCAAGAGTGGATTCACTTATTTAAAAGTCATCATCAGATGCGCCACCAACCTTATGGACTCATGCTAAATCAAAAGGAGATGTAATAAAAATAATTTTATTAGGAACTACTATAAATAAAAAATATATATTAAAAGAGAAACTAGTGTACTTTTGTTGTGTGTAAAAATATATACCGTATTTTTCGGACTATAAGACGCACCGGACCATAAGACGCACCCCAATTTTCAGAAGGAAAATAGGGAAAAAAATAATAATGTGTCAAATGGGGGTCCGTCTTACAGTCCGAATTCAGCTTACCTGGGAAGGGATCCGGCACAGGTGGAGTAGTCACAGGGGTCATTCAGTGGTCCAGGCTCGTGCGGTGGCGGCTCTGTGCTGGGGCAGATTGGTTGTGCTGGGGCAGCTGCGCTGGGGCTGGGGCAGGTGGGCTGTGCTGGGGCAGCTGTGCTGGGGCAGGGGCAGCTGTGCTGGGGCAGCTGTGCTTGGTCAGCTGGGCTGGGGCAGCTGTGCTGGGGCAGGGGCAGCTGTGCTGTGCTGGGGCAGCTTTGCTGGGGCAGGTGGCCTGTGCTGAGCTGGGGCAGGTGGGCTCTGCAGGGTGAGGGTGGCGGCGGGCTGTGCTCCGGTGCAGGGGCGGCGGCTCCGCCGGCATTTCCTCGCAGCCCGGAGGCCCCCGCACATCCCTTGCTGGCCGCCGCCATGTTGCGGTGGCCTCCGGGAACATGGACGCCGGAAAGATGGCCGCCAGTCCGGGGACGGTGCATGCGCAGGTTCAGATCTCGTCCCGAGATCTCGGGGGACGAGATTCAAATCTCGGTCCACCACCGCACCGCAGAGCCCCGCCCGCTGCCACCACCGCACCGCAGGTTAGTATATTGCGACCATAAGACGCACCCCCCACTTTCCCCCAAAATTTTTGGGGAAAAAAGTGCGTCTTATGGTCGGAAAAATACGGTATTATAAATATAATAAAAAAGAAGCACTGGGTTCAATAAGGATTGCACTAAAAATAATTAAAACATTTAAAACCATTGTAGAAGCTAGTCATTATAACAGCTCATGGCACTAGCCGTAGATACACATGTCGGCACCCGAAAAGAGAAAAAAAGAAAGTGAATCCTAAAACTCAATAGGATCGAGATCAATGGCTGGATCCCCCAGCAGACATATCGCACAATTTTGTGTAAGACTGAGAAATTTGTATAGTTGGTAGTAGTTTAAAAAGCTATGCAAATTATCTACACCTAAGATAGCCAGAAGTACAACAAGATACACACTGTCCGAACCGGAGAACACATCTAATCTCGGGAACATATAGCAGGCGATCCCGCACCATAAAAAAAAGAGCCTGCTTGAATCTCCTGGAGACCTCTGTGGTTGTCACTGCCAGATTGCTATGAGCGCCACTCGGTGGTCGGCGCACATAGCAAGTCAGCAATTCTGCTACATGCAGGCGATTTAATCATCACGTAGCAGAGCCAGGGTTATGGCAGCTTCTAGTCTTCCATGGAGACTATTGAAGCATGCTAAAAGTGAAAAAAAATGTTTTTTTTTTAAATATATAAAAGTTCAAATCACCCCCCTTTCGCCCCATTCAAAATAAAACAATAAAAAAGATCAAACATACACATATTTAGTATTGCCGCATTCAGAATCACCCTTTCTAACAATAAAAAAAAAGGATTAACCTGATCGCTAAACGTCGTAGAGAGAAAAAAAGACAAAACTCCAGACTTACGTTTTTTTGGTTGCCACCACATTGCATTAAAATGAAATAACGGACGATCAAAAGATTGTATCTGCACCAAAATGGTATCAATAAAAACATCAGCTCAGCACACAAAAAATAAGCCCTCACCCAACCCGAGATTACGAAAAATGGAGACGCTACGGGGATCGGAAAATGGCACAATTTTTTTTTAACAAAGTTTGGAACTTTTTTCATCACTTAGATATAAAAGAACCTAGACATGTTTGGTGTCTAGGAACTCGTAATGACCTGGAGAATCATAATGGCAGGTCAGTTTTAGCATTTAGTGAACCTAGTTAAAAAAAAAAAAAACACCAGTGGGTTTGCACTTTTTTGCAATTTCACCGCACTTTGAATTTTTTTCCAATTTCCAGGACAAGATATGTTAAAACCAATGGTGTCATTCAAAAGTACAACTTGTCCCACAAAAAACAAGCCTTCACGTGACCATATTGACGGAAAAATAAAAAAGTTATGGCTTCCATAGATTTCTCAGCAGGAATAATTAGTGAGAAAAAATCCATTGAACCCCTAATTATAAGAAATAAACAGCCCCATTTTGTGACACAAGTTAGTAGCAAAGCTAATCTTGGTAATTAAGACCCAACATCTCCACTATGTCTGCAAAATTCACATTGTCAATAATTATATCTACTCATTGATCAGTCAGTAGGTAGATGGCAAAAGACAGAAGTGGTTAATAACTGCTTGTGTCTTCTCCCTTAGAGTCTAAGGGTATGTGCACACGTTGCAAATTCGTCTGCGGATTTTTCCACGCGGAATCTGAAGAATCAGCAGGCCAAAATGCCTGCGTTTTTACCTGCGGGTTTACTGCGAATTTACTGCGGATTTTGCCTGCATTTTAACACCTGCAGATTCCTAGAATGGAATAGGTGTAAAAACGCAGCGGAATCCGCACAAAGAATTGACATTCTGCAAAAAATAAACCGCTGTGTTTCCGCGTGGAATTTTCCGCAGCATGTGCACAGCGGTTTTTGGTTTCCATATGATAACATGGTACTGTACATCCCATAGAAAACTGCTGCGGATCCGCAGGGCCAAATCTGCTGCAGATCCGCAGACAAACCCGCAACGTGTGCACATACCCTTACGAGAATATCAAAAGCAGAGATGAGCAATTTAAAAAAAAAAAATTCAAATCAACAAGGCTGGATTTTTCCAAAAACTTTGATTTACAGCAAATCAATTCACCGTGATTTGCAAATATCGCAAAGCCTCCAATTTCCCTGAAAGGAGGTGCATAATACTCTTGAGCGATCCGAGTGCTGTATTGAATCCTTCTCCAGTTATTCAACACTAACAAACAAGACCATAGTAAATTTAATGAGGCCTTAACATATATGGCTACTGGTAAATGGATGGTAACCAGTCTGTTTAAAAATACAGCACTTGCAGACTTTTTATGTTTTTGAAATTGTAAAAAGGATCCAAAATATAGCCCTTTTAAGCATAGATACTTACCATACACAGGTGGTGTACACAGGAAAAGTCATGACTTTATGACAAGCCATGATGCACAAACGATTCCTTTTATGGTAGCACTAATGTATGGCGCGAAGTTGCTCCCCACTGGCCGGGGATATGAATAACTCATACATACCCTCCGTTCCCCGGTCTGAAACCAGTGAATCCTCATAGCAAACAGGGGGATTCATAGGCCTGCAGTCATAGAGTGACTGCAGACTTATTGGTTTTGACTGAACCACCCCTTTCAGAAAGCAACTTTTTAACAAATTGTCCACAGATTATCTCTTTTTTTGGATATACAATAGCTTTGCTGTTTATTTTTTAAGAAAAGCTATGCAAAACTTATAATCTTTTTGAAAGCAGCATCATATTTATTTACCCTGTGCAGGATAGGTTTCCTGGAAGAAGTACCGTATTTTGCAGATTATAAAACGCTCCGGATTATAAGATGCACCGGAAATTTTAAGGCAAAAAATAGTAAAAAGACCTTTTTTTTAAATAAAATGGTAGTGCTTTTTATAATACATGCGTTTAATTGCTTACTGGGGATGGTGGCTGCGATGAAGCAGGCTTCCGCGGTCGCTGCTGGAGTAGGCAAGACTAGAGTGTTGCTGCAGGCCGCAGGCTAGGATGAGGGGGTGTTCAGATGTGCAGCGCGCCGCTGCGGGTGTCCGATGCTGCTGCGGGGGCTCTGCTGACATTTTGTGAAAGGCCAGAGCCCACACAGTTCTATGGTTTCCTATGCGGTGGACTCCGGGAAAATGGCTGCCGGGGGGGCGCATGCGCAGACGGAGATCTCAGCACCAAGATCTCGGGAGATGAGATCTCAGCACTGTGCCAATGGCAGAATTGGCAGCAGCATGCGGTGTAGATATTACATGATGGACAGTCAGGAGATGTGTGCAAGTCTTTTGGTACTGGCAATTGCAGGATTTGATTGAACAGGCCAGGAAATGTCCAGCTGTGGGGCTAGCACTGCAGTCCCATCAGCAGCAATAGCACAGTATAAATATACAGTCATATGTTAAAGTTTGGGCACCCCTATTAATGTTAACCTTTTTTCTTTATAACAATTTTGGTTTTTGCAACAGCTATTTCAGTTTCATATATCTAATAACTGATGGACTCAGTTATATTTCTGGATTCAAATGAGGTTTATTGTACTAGCAGAAAATGTGCAATCTGCATTTAAACAAAATTTGACAGGTGCAAAAGTATGGGCACCCTTATCATTTTCTTGATTTGAACACTCCTAACTACTTTTTACTGACTTCCTGAAGCACTAAATTGGTTTTGTAACCTCATTGAGCTTTGAACTTCATAGCCAGGTGTATCAAATCATGAGAAAAGGTATTTAAGGTGGCCACTTGCAAGTAGTTCTCCTATTTGATTCTCCTATGAAGAGTGGCATCATGGGCTCCTCAAAACAACTCTCAAATGATCTGAAAACAAAGATTATTCAACATAGCTTTTCAGGGGAAGGATACAAAAAGTTGTCTCAGAGATTTAACCTGTCAGTTTCCACTGTGAGGAACATAGTAAGGAAATGGAAGAACACAGGTACAGTTCTTGTTAAGCCCAGAAGTGGCAGGCCAAGAAAAATATCAGAAAGGCAGAGAAGAAGAATGGTGAGAACAGTCAAGGACAATCCACAGACCACCTCCAAAGACCTGCAGCATCATCTTGCTGCAGAAGGTGTCACTGTGCATCAGTCAACAATACAGCGCACTTTGCACAAGGAGAAGCTGTATGGGAGAGTTATGCGAAAGAAGCCGTTTCTGCCAGCACGCCACAAACAGAGTCGCCTGAGGTCTGCAAAAGCACATTTGGACAAGCCAGTTACATTTTGGAAGAAGGTCCTGTGGACTGATGAAACAAAGATTGAGTTGTTTGGTCATACAAAAGGCGTTATGCATGGAGGCTAAAAAACGCAGCATTCCAAGAAAAACACTTGCTACCCACAGTAAAATTTGGTGGAGGTTCCATCATGCTTTGGGGCTGTGTGGCCAATGCCGGCACCGGGAATCTTGCTAAAGTTGAGGGTCGCATGGATTCAACTCATTATCAGCAGATTCTTGACAATAATGTGCAAGAATCAGTGACGAAGTTGAAGTTATGCAGGGGATAGATATTTCAGCAAGACAATGATCCAAAACACCGCTCCAAATCTACTCAGGCATTCATGCAGAGGAACAATTACAATGTTCTGGAATGGCCATCCTAGTCCCCAGACCTGAATATCATTGAACATCTGTGGGATGATTTGAAGCGGGCTGTCCATGCTCGGCGACCATCAAACTTAACTGAACTGGAATTGTTTTGTAAACAGGAATGGTCACAAATACCTTCATCCAGGATCCAGGAACTCATTAATAGCTACAGGAAGCGACTAGAGGCTGTTATTTTTGCAAAAGGAGGATCTACGAAATATTAATGTCACTTTTATGTTGAGGTGCCCATACTTTTGCACCAGTCAAATTTTGTTAAAATGCAGATTGCACATTTTCTGTTAGTACAATAAACCTCATTTGAATCCAGAAATATAACTGAGTCCATCAGTTATTAGATATATGAAACTGAAATAGCTGTTGAAAAAAACAAAATTGTTATAAAGAAAAAAGGTTATCATTAATAGGGGTGCCCAAACTTTAACATATGACTGTAATATAATGGGTAGGCAGGAGCTGTGTGGGGACATTAGCACTGACAGTAACAGAACAAAACACAATGGACAGACAGACAGATGCTATGGATGAATGAAAATTGGCACTGATTCGATGACTTATTCCTTTTGACAAATGCAAACTTTTCCATGCTTTTGAAGGATAATTTGAAAACGCTCTCTAACAGTACACTGTAGCTTAGACAAGACAGTACGCCCCTGGCAATCTGGACCAATTCTTGCCACTGGTCCAGTCTTCAAACACAGATTTTCATGGGGTTGAAGCTTGGGGTATCTGCCTGAGAAAGGGCATGTCTTGGTTTGCAGATAGTGACCCTCAGGTGTGTTAAATGCAGTCTCCCACTCATCGTCTTCTAAACAAATCAGGTTACATGCACACCTCAGACCA
Source organism: Dendrobates tinctorius (assembly GCF_039654945.1). Classification (NCBI taxonomy): domain Eukaryota; kingdom Metazoa; phylum Chordata; class Amphibia; order Anura; family Dendrobatidae; genus Dendrobates; species Dendrobates tinctorius. Next base: position 2,187,188 of record NW_027361823.1, on the reverse strand, counting down.
AATTTGGTGAAACAAGGGTTTACCAGCAGCTGGCTATAGAGATCAGCCATGAATGGCAGAGGATACTGATTATTTACAACAATTGTATTAAGTTCCTGATAGTCAATACATGGTCTTAAGCCACCATATTTTTTACCAACAAAAAATTATCCAGTGACTACTAGATAAAATATATGAACAGGTAGCAATAATTTTACAGAATCATAGGGAAACACCTGTGGGCCTAGGTAGGCATCCCTGGACCCACCTATGTGCTGACGTTTCTCTGGCGACGGTTGCCTTAGGCAAGCATGTATCTGATATGCAGTCTCTTGCTGATGACGGAGTGCAGCTAATTTACTTTCAGCAAAAACAATTTGGTCTGCATCATCATACATGAGCGCTAAGGCCTTAGAAAAACGAGTCTATGGAGAGTTCTTAAAGAAGAAAGAGGTCCTCCAGCAGCAAATATCTACTGTATAAATTGATGATCAGGTTGGGATAAAAAATAGCCTTTTATTATCTCAACATAAGAAATATAAAATCTGGCCACCTAGGAGGATGGCATGTATAGAAAACGACGCGTTTCAGCAAAGTGCCTTATACACCATGATTAAGGCACTCTGGGACGACCCTGTGCGGCTTCACCTGATACAGTTTCTGCATGTGGTGAGCTGACTTCTATTCCCTTTCCCTTCTTTACGTTATGGAGAGTTCTGGAGTGTTAGCGAGTAGGGAGAAGGCCCAAGCCTGGGCTTTCCCTGCAGCAGGGTTATCATGAGTCCCATATTCTCGCTCTCATAAGCAAATGAATGTGGCCGGACCTTGAAATACAGGCAAAATAAATGTTTACGGTCACCTTGAAATTTGGTCAGGTAGGATTACTTTAGGTTTAGAATAGGTCAAGGAAGGTGTGGTGGGGGCTTGGGTCTGAGTTGTTTCATAATGCTGAAACTGCTCTGCAAGATCCTGAACATACTGGGCCAGGTCTTGCATTTGATCCACCACTTCTTGGAGGGGATTCATAAGTTGTGTTGGCTAGATATAATGTTACCTTTGTCATAGGCCACAGACAAAAAAAGGGCTACTTTAGACAGACTTGGCCCAAGTCACTCTGTCTGGTAGATTATGTGATTCTATGATACCAGAGGAACCATAGCTTTCACCCTTTTTCCATGTATGGGGTTCTGGTTATAAAATGGGGTCCACTATATTGCTGTCCGTGAGAGAAAACCAGGACAAGAGAATGGTCAGGCAGCTGGGTCAAAACTAAGAGGGCAGCAAAGTACAAGCTCATCATGCAGGTGAAACTTCAAAAAATAACCAAGTTCAAAATAGGAAACACATACACTTATAAGGAGAAAGTTCCATGCACGGCAAGGACGACGACGGAGCGAACTTTCAAACAGAAGGCAAGTCACTCAAAAAGTAGTGACCTGTCAAACAGATAATAGAGGCAGGCGGAGGGGCTTGGGCAGAAGACTCTACCCACAGTTCTGCTCCTATGGACCGAAAGCTTATTATACCGAAATTTAAAATGTGGATTAAAGTATAACCATTATGTGAATTTCTTCACTAAAGGTATCTATGTAATCGGAGTAACAGCATGATTATGGACATGCTTTTACTGTAACATTCAAAATCATGCTGAGAATTTAGTTATTTTAATTTAAGAAATATTGTATTTGCTTGCTTCTGCATGAAGAATAAAAAAAAATGTGTAATTGAAATGCTGCAAACTACAGTCGCTGAGTGATCACTGCTGCTGCTGCCTCTCCTCTCTCTCTTATTCTCTTTTCCACTATCAATTCAAATCTCTCTATTATTTGCAGAGTACGACACTCATCTTATTAGTACAATGTTTCACTTCCTATCTCTATTGTTATAATGTGAACTGTGCCATGCTGGCACAATACAGATTCACCCCAAAATGACTGCTGCATTCTCTGCCTCGGCTTTTATGCATGCTTTGCCCCTCCTGATCAGATGTGCTATACCATGCAATGTGATAGCATTGTGAGGAAGCACAAACGGTTACCCAACTGTAAGGAAAGAACCCAGCGAGCAGGAAGAGTACAGATCAGACCCGCTCCCAAAAGTGACATTTATTCCGGGGGCAGGACTGGTATCATTTTTTTCCTGACAGTGTGCTCTCTTGTCAGTTCATCATTTCACATCAAAGCTTTCGAGGGCGTGCATTGTCACTGTGCGTCGAAAAGGATATTGCACTGTGACAAGTGAGCTCATACTGAGCATACATTGGAAATGACAACCAACGTGTGCATAAGGGGGACGACCAGACTGCGGGTACCTGCGTGCCGGGTCTGGAACTGTTGAGGCTACATCCCCTGTTGCCTAGGGAAAGCAATAGCAAGCCGGACCAACCTCCGGACCGAGGGGTGCAGGGGGATATAAAAAAAAAAACCACGCACAGCAGCACAGTATGGCGCCAACCTGCGGCTGCACAGTCAGACAAGGCGTGAGGCAGCAGTCCAGAGAGAGGAGTGTTCCATCCTGGGAGCACCAGTATCGTGCAGCCCAGAGTCCGCCGTCTCCCGCCGCCAACATCAGGGACCAGAGAGAGAGGGACATGCAGTGTGTGCTTGGTGACTACCAGAGAGCAAGCTGCCACACACATCGTGTCCTTGTGGACAGTCTGGAAGACGACAGACAGGCTAAGTTGATCTGCCACTATCTTTTACCTTGTATTCATTGAATATTCATATCTTTTTGCATCTGAACTGTTTTTGTCCTCCCTTTAACGGTTTGCCTCCCTGCCTGGAGTATTCCCCTGTTAAGTAAAACTGTTAACCCTTGCTCTGCCTCCTGTTCGTCACTGCATCCTGCAGCCAGCTCACACATGCTCAATAGAGCTGGGACTAGTGCGGTCTCTGAAACGGACTACACTGATGACATTTTGTTTCAGGGTGGGAACAGAGGCTGCGGCAGTGACCGCCCCCTGATGATGTCTCATTTGGGTATCCCAACATGCAATGGAGATTCTCAAATGAAATGTCGTTAAACCAGTGGTAGGTAAAATAAATAAATAATAATAATAAAGCAGAATCAGTAGAGAGGGAATGTAAGGGACTTTTTAACTGTGTATTAGATGAGCAATTAGATTTTTACATTAACTAGACTGTTAGAATTCAACCAATTATTAGTTTAAGACCACCACAATAAATATGCTTATAGAGATGATGTCACCAAGCCAAATTGGGCAACTTGCAAAATATGACGTGGAGCACAACAAAGGGCAGCGGATCCAGGAGAAGCGGAGCCGTCTGAGATACCGTGGTAATCACATGTACGTGAAACGTGAACATCTGAAAGAAACATTACATTTGAATATGATGGGTCAGATTTTCGAGGACATGTACACACAGAAAACTTTACAACTGGTAACTACATCTCACATTTCAATTGAAAGCAGTATTCAATCCATGTCAGGATGACAGCTGAAGGAGCTCCAGAAGCTATTCCATCTCCCTCCACTGGTTCTGCTGTCTACTTGTGTTTATTATACTGACATATCCATTTCAGTATCTAAAGCTCCAGAAGTCATCTGGGAGCGCAGAAAAATATATGTTTCACAAATGTTCCTGTACATGTGCTTTCAAAACAGATTGCCACAGTTTTCTCCTGTGGCCTTTCCCAATCACACATCTCAAAAAGCTTGATAGTTGTGGTGTTTTACTATTGTAGACAATAGATATTAAGCCGACCACAAGACACGCTACAGTTAGGGAATACACACGACCATTCAGATTAATTGGTTTTAAAGGATAAATTCATCATTGTCTCCTTTGGTGTTCTATTAATAATTTTTTGTATCACAAGAAAGGCTGACAATTTCCTGTCTTCCTAAGATGTATTGCATTCCTACTGTTTGCCAGTTGAGAAAAATCAATACAGTACTATTTATCAGCATGCAATAAACATTTTTTTTTTACTCATTTAGGTGTTTAATAGTAAAGTAGTGAGGAGATAATGTTACAACATATACAAAGAAATGGCTTAGTCTATTTAGAATGTCTCATGCTCTGAGTACGGCTTAGAAAATGTATTAAGCTATGATCAGCTTTCAAGGCTAAAATAATTCTTTCTAGAAGATAAATTACATTTCTTACAAAGAAAATTGGTCACCTGGGCAAACCCATCCTAATGATTATTGATTTCACTGCATCACACGGGGCTTGCTGATGGCAAGAAGTCCTACTTTTCATTGATAACCAGACAGATGGACTTTTTATAAAGATCCGGAGAGGACCTATATGATGAACCAGCCTGACACCCAAGTTCAGCACTGCATCCTTCAGTGTTCACCATCACCAGACACAGCATTATCTATTTTGTGGCTGTGCCTGGTACCTATAAAAAGGCGTTATTTAACAAAGAAAATGTCATCTCATTTCATGCTGTCAACAGTGGCACCATATGGAAGAGAAATGTTACAAGGCTTGAGAAATAAAATAATCTCTTTACACAAAAAGGTGTAGACTACAGCACTGCATCCTTCAGTGTTCACCAGACACAGCATTATTGTCACGTCACCGTTGGACTCGGTGGCTTGTGCTCCGGCCTTGGCCACTGGGGGGCACCGGACTCCTTTGACTTGTGGTGCCGGTGATAGGAGGGCTATATCCTCATATGGTCCCGCTTCTTTGACGCATGCATCTGTTGTTGGGCATCGCCGTGTTTCTCCTGTGGGTGATGGTGGTGACAGAGAAGGGGTGCCTGTGCAGGTGTCTAGTGGGTGCAGGCTTCGCTCTTCTATCAGAGGTGAAGTGGTTGGTGCCATTCGTGTATCACCATCTGGCCTGGTTCTGGGGCGGTCCAGATAAGGTCATCAGGCTGTGAGCCTATGAGAGGTAGCCGTGTCCTTTAAATACTTTGGAGCCTGTCCTGCAGGCAGCCAGATATAGTCTTGGTTTCCCCAGTGATCTAGTGTTTAGTTACTATTTTGACTCTCCCGGTTTTGACTTTGACACCTGACTACGTTACAAGGCTTGAGAAATAAAATAATTTCTTTACACAAAAAGGTGTAGACTACAGCACTGCATCCTTCAGTGTTCACCAGACACAGCATTATCTATTTTCTGGCTGTGCTTGGTACCGCAGCTCTCTTCAGCTCAGCTATATTCAAGTGAATGGGTATGTCCCTAGCGGTCAGCAAAAAAATATGTTTTACTACTGTTTGAGGTTTTCTGGCAGTATTTGGCCATCTATGGCAGGTGTCTATTGTCATCCCCTAGCTAATAATCAGTATTAGCAAAAAGCTAATCTACCTTTTTCTTAAATCTACATAGCAAAATACATGCACTATTTTTGTTATATTCTCTTTATTAAAGAATGTGACATTTAAGAGGAAATACAGAAAACAGTATTATACAGTAGATTGCTATCGAATCTATGATGTTGCTGTTGCTTGTGTTCAGTATGCACAGCAGATCTAAGAAGACATTCTGCGCTATTTTCCTAGCCTATATTAAAGATATCTTATTCCATTACCCTTGAGAGAAACCTATGAAGATAAAACAGTATGCTAAGTGACATATCTGTGGTATCTCCTCACACACACGTACAACACATGTTACACTCACTAAGTATATGCAGTACAAATATACATTATATACACAGTGCTTATCATTCATCATTAGCATTTACTATGGGATTTCATAGTGCAAAATATTCCCACAAATGTGAGCTATTGATAGCCAATAAGATTTGTTATTTTGCATACCTAAGGAAGTAATTTTGGTAAAACATTCATTAAATATCCTGTTGCAAAAATGAGTACAAACCATAGAATATAAAATTCTAAGTAATAAAAATTCATCCACAGGTAAGTCTAATTATTCATTAAAACGGTGTCGAGTGGATAGTTGATACATAAAAAAGACATTATTTAACAAAGACAATGTCTTCCCATTTCATGCTGTCAGCAATGGCACCATATGGAAGAAAAATGTTACAAGGCTTGAGAAATAAAATAATTTATTTACACAAAAAGATTAAGGCTACAAGAAGATCAGTAAAGCTTTAGGCTATGTGCACACGTACCGGAACTCTCGCGGAAATTACCGGGAAAATCGCGGGAATTTAAAATGCGATTTTCCCGTGGAAAAAATAGCATTTTGCAAGCGATCTGTAGCATCGCTTGGAGAACTGATTGACAGGTTGGTTACACTCGTCAAACAGTGTTTGACAAGTGTGAACAACTTTTTACTACTGAGGCCGCCTATGCAGCATCAGTAGTAAAAGATAAAATGTAAAAAAAAATAAAAAATGGTGTTATTACCTTCCGACGTCCCGCGCAGCCGTTCCCAGTAATCCTTTGCGAAAATGCCCGCGAAAATGTCCGTTCTCGAGGGATCGCGATGTCTCGCGGTAATTCACGACGTCGCACGAATGATCGCGAGACTTCGCGATCCCGCAAGAACGGACGTCATCGCGGGCATTTTCGCAAAGGATTACTGGGAACGAGAGCGTGGAGAGAAGCGGGAAGGCTGCGCGGGACGCCGGAAGGTAAGAATAAAAATATTTTTTATTTTAAATTCTACTTTTTACAGGGATATGGTACCCAAAGCCCGGAGGACAGTCTCCTCTCCTCCGGACCGTGGGTACCATCCGCAAATGTTCTGCTTATTTTCCGCATGGTGTGCACAGTCACATGCGGGAAGTAAGCGGAACAATGCATTCCTATGGGTGCGGGATCGCCGCGATTCTGCAAAATTAATGAGCATGCTGCGGTTTTTACCGCGAAGCGATTCCGCCGCGGTAAAAACCGCAGCATTAGCACAGCATTGCGGAATCCCATAGGAATACATGGGATGCTTATTTTTTGCGGCAAAATCGCACGGTTAAAACTGCCGCGGAAACGCGAAAAAAACGCCACGTGTGAACTTAGCCTTACTTATCAGTCAGAACACTGCAGCAAAAATGATACAAAAATTTAGCAAAGATGGCCATCCACGAATGTTAACATCTAAACAGGAGCGTCTTCTGATGAGAAGGGTTAAAGCAAATTGACATGCAAGTTCACTGCAGTTACCTAAAGAATGGCGGCTCAGTGGTTAGCACTGTGGCTTTGCAGCACTATGATCTTAGGTTCAAATGTCACCAAGGACAACATCTGTAAGGAGTACATATTTTCTCCCTGTATTTGAGTGGGTTTCCTCCAATTACTCCAGTTTCTTCCAACACACAAAAGACATACTAATAGGGAATTTAGATTGTGAGCCCCAATGGGGACAGTGACGATGGTGTCTGTAAAGCACTATGGAATATGATGGAGCTATGTAAATAAGCATAGTAACTGTCACAACTCTCTCTGTTGCATCCCGGGACCAGGTTGCCAAAAGGCAAATAATCACTAACCCAACACCATAAAATTTAACTTTTAATTAATACTACTAAAGGAAATATTAAAACTTGCACTGGTCAGTTAAACATAAGGGACACTAATGTGCTATTAATTAGACTCACATCCTATAAAGTGCTCATAGTCCTAATACTGTATTCAATTTCATTCAGGCGTATGAGTCAAGCTGCCGCAACTACCTGTATTATATACCATATCTATTGCCACAACATAGCTTCACTGACTAGTGCTAATAAAAATTGCCCTAAGCCTCGGCGGTGACAGGTGGATCCCGAAATGAATGCAAAATGCTCTCCAAAATTTGGACATAAACTGCACTCCCCTGTCAGACACAATATCGGTAGGGATCCCATGTAGTGATGTGCGAGTAGCATCATTGCTTTGGTCTCCCCGAGCATGCTCGGGTGTTCTCCGAGTATTTTGGCGTGCTCGGAGATTTAGTTTTCGTCTCCTCATGTGCATGATTTGCGGCTGCTAGACAAGCTGAATACATGTGGGAATTCCCTAACAAACAGGCATTCCACACATGTAATCAGCCTGTCTAGCAGTTGCAAATCATGCAGCAGAGATGACAAAAGCTAAATCTCCGAGCACACCAAACTACTCGGAGACCACCCAAGCATGTTCATCGAAACCCGAGCAATGAGTATACTCGCTCATCCCTAATCCCATGTAATTTTACTATCTCACTGATGAAGGTGGTAGGTAAAGCGTGTAGAGCAATAAAATGGTATCTTACTAAATCTGTCCACCACCACCAAAATTACAGTATTGCATGCCGACACAGGTAGATCAGTGATAAAACTGACCGATAAATGAGTGCAAGGTCTACTGGGAATCGCCAATGGTTGAGAGACCAAGAAGGATGAGTATAAGAGATTTTAGAATGCACACAGACACCGCAGACAGCCACATACTCCCAGACATCCTGATGTACTGCTGACTAGAGATGAGTGAATATTTCAATGTTCGGTTTGGCTCACGATCGCCAAATTTGCAATTTTCGCCGATTTAATCACTGATTAAATCACCGAATATAGTCGAATATACACAACCCTTCTGATCGGTGGTGAAATCATCCCCACCGATCATAGAGCCATGGTTCCCACGCTGTCAGAAGACAGCATGAATGCTCAGCTGTGATTGAGGTATAAAGTTTACCTCCAATCATTGGTGTCAGCTGATGGAACTACAGCTCCCATCATCCAACACCTGCTGCCGCTAATAACAGCGAGAGCAGGAGCGGCGGATGGGAGTATTCATCTGCCACTCCTGTGCTGTAAATAAATTTAAAAAAAACCTGCATGGGTTCCACTGTATTTTTGATAACCAGCCAGGCAAAACTCAAAGCTGGGGGCAGCAGCCCTCAGCTGTCAGCTTCAGCAATGCTGGTGTTTAACTATAGAGGTGTCACCATGCCGTATTTTTAATTATTTAAATAAATAATTTAAAAAAACGGAGTGAGGTCCTCCCCATTTTTGACAACCAGCCTTGTTAAAGCTCACAGCTGGAGGATGGTATTCTCAGGCTGGTAAGAGGCCATGGATATAGGCCACACCAGCCTAAAAATAACAGCCAGCAGCTGCCCAGAAAAGGCACATCTATTAGATGCACCAATTCTGGCACTTTCCCTGGCTCTTCCCACTTGCCCTGTAGCGGTGGCAAGTGGGAATCATATTTGTGGGGTTGACATTACCTTTGTATTGTCAGGTGACTTCAAGCCCATGGATTAGTAATGGAGAAGTGTCTATAAGACTCCTATCCATTGCTAGTACTATAGTTGTATGGTAAATAAAGACACAGCCAGAATAAAGTCCTTTATTAGAAATAAGACTAAACACAGTTTTCCTTTTTATTTAAAAATAACAGGGCAGAGTTATACTCACCTAATGCCTAATTCCACCGAAGCACATGTTCTGCTGTAATAAAACAAAAATAAAAAAACAACAATATACTATACCTGTCCGTCATTCTGTCCCACACCATAATCCATGCCTGGGGGAAAAATAGTTTTCAATATGGATGATGCCAAGATGCGATCGTCCAGGCTAAGAACCACTGCTGAGTGAGCTGCTGCGAGCGCAGACTCAGTGACTAGCAGGTTACATCTGGTCACTGAGGCTGCATTCCCCAGTGCTGAACTGCCATGACCTCAGCACCATGGGAAAAAAGTCAGTGATGAGGTCATCGCAGTTCAAGCTCAGTGACTTCACAGCAGATCACAGTGAGAGTTTCTCACCGTGATGTGTGGTGAAGTCACTAAGCTTGCACTGACGTCACATAGGTGAAGTGAGTTCATTGGCCGTGAACTTGCAGGACCTGTCAGACGGCACCCCAAGCAGAACTTTCTCACGCTCGCTGTGCCCTCAGACAGGGAATAGCAGTGTTTAGGAGATGACAGGCTGCATGGTTGCATCAAGCAGCCTGCCATCTAGATGTAGCAGAGCTAGACCTTTCGTGGCACAAATGGATTAAAAGCATCTCTGCGGAAAGGTAAGGAATACTGTATTGTTATTTATTTTTTTATCTCTTTTGCAGATGACGAGGGCATCAGGGGAATAGGCGAGGTTGTAAGTATGGTTTAATAAAGATTATTAAAGGAGCCTGTGTCTTTCTTTCATTTAAAAGGACTTTATTCTGGGTGTCTGTAATTTCTATGGGCTTAGTAATTGGGGTGTCTTATTGATGCCTCTCCATTACTAACCTTGGGGCTTGATGTCACCTGACAGTACAAAGGTGACACCACCCCCCAACTATCACCCCACTTGCCACCGCTACAGGGAAAGCGGGAAGAGTGAGGCTAAGTGCCAGAATTGGCGCATCATAGAGATGCGCCTTTTCTGGGGTGGCTGAGAGATGATGTTTTTAGCCTGGGGGCAATATCCATGGCCCCTTCCTAGACTATTAATATCAGCCCGCAGCTGTCTGCATAGGATTTGCTGGTTATTAATTATAGGGGGACCCCATGTCATTTTTTTGGGGGGTTCCTCATTTTAATAGCCAGTAAAGGCTGATTATACAGCTGTGAGTTGATATTAACAGCCTAGGAAGCTCCATGGGTATTACTCCCTTCCCAGGCTATAAACATCTGCCCTCAGCTTTCCCTCTGCTTGTTACAAAAATTATGCGGGAGCCCACGCCATTTTTTTCAGAAAACTAATCTTTTAATAATTAAATACATGTACAGTAAGCTGCACACAGACATCTATATATTTACCTATTCTATTTGAAGCTACTGTATGTAATCAATCTATTCTATGCTGTCAGCTCCTGCAGTGATTTTACACTATGCGGCAGATGAATTGTTGGCTTTTCTTATATCTATCTATGTAATATATATACATACATATGTGTGTGTCACTGACATCTATATATCTACTTATCCTATATGTATATATCTGTTCTATCTATTCTATTCTAACCTGTCACGCTGTGATTTTATTGAACATGGCATATGAATTGCTGCCTTTTATTCCATCTTTTATCGAATGTTACCGACTTTTTCCGATTTTAAGAAAAATGCTCGTGTTACCGAGCACAAATCCAAATGTACCATATTTGTGCCAAATTTATGTTTGGCGATCGATTTCCTAACATATTCGCTCATCTCTACCCCTGACCACCAAAAATGCTGATTAAGAATATCTGTGGTGGCTTTATTATCGGGATGTCCGGCCAAGGCTGAATCGTGATGTTGACTAAGAACTCTCAGATGGAAATTCACAGGCACAAACAGCTTACCTAAAGGACAGGCTGCAGGAGCGTGCCTGAGCGTCAACAACCTCTTTTTCAAGATCGGCGCATAGACGCAATAACCATCCCTTTTTGTAGTACAGGAACAGGTTCAAATTGTAACGCCGATGTGTTTTTACCTTGTTTCCCATGTGTTACTCTGCATGTCTCTGCTTTAACCCTTTGCTCCTTTCCCCCCTAACTAGCTGGGATACTGATGTCTGTTACCTGTATGGATGCTGCTCAGTTCCCAGCTCTGCTGCGTAGCCATACATGCAGTGGCGTAGCGTGTGGGGGGCGGTCCGCCCCAGGCGGCACATGTGTGGGGGCGGCGCAGCAGCAGCAGCAATTCCTCTCTGTGGGAGAAGCGCGGAGGCAGTGAGGCACAGTGCAGTGCAGCAGCAGGCAGGGAGCAATCACAGCAGCTCCGCTGCCTGCAAGCGGGAATAGCAGAAGCGGAGCTGCAAGGACCCGTCCTTCCTGCCCGCCGCCCGCGCTTCCTGTTTGACACAGAGGAGCGCTGCTGAATGACGTCATCATTCAGCGGCCGCTGCTGTGTGAGCGAGGAAGCGTGGGCGATGCTGCGGACAGGTGAGAGGAGAGAGGTGGTGTCTGTGTGTATGTTTGTCTGTGTGTGTGTAAGTATATGTATGTGTGTATGTGTGTGTGTATGTCTGTGTGTATGTCTTTGTGTGTATGTCTGTGTGTGTGTGTGTAGGTTAGCCTGGCCCTGGAGGAGATGGGGACATGAGAAGACCATGATGGGGAGAGAAGGCCATAATGCCTGGGGTGATGGGAGAAGGCCATGATGGGGGTGATGCAGAGAAGGCAATGATGGAGTGATGGAGCAGGCAATTATGGGGATGATAGAGCAGACAATGATGGGAGTGATGGAGTAGGCAATGATGGGAGTGATGGGGAGAAGGCAGTGATGGGGTGATGGAGAAGGCATGGATGGGAGTGATGGGGAGAAGACAATGATGGGGTGATGGAGCAGGCAATGATGGGAGTGATGGGGAGAAGGCAGTGACGGGGTGAAGGAGAAGGCAATGATGGGAGTGATGGAGCAGGCAATGATGGGGGTGATGGAGCAGACAATGATGGGAGTGATGGGGTGATGGAGCAGGCAATGATGGGAGTGATGGGGAGAAGACAATGATGGGGTGATGGAGCAGGCAATGATGGGAGTGATGGGGAGAAGGCAGTGATGGGGTGAAGGAGAAGGCAATGATGGGAGTGATGGAGCAGGCAATGATGGGGTGATGGAGCAGACAATGATGGGAGTGATGGGGAGAAGGCAATGATGGGAGTGATGGGGAGAAGGCAGTGATGGGGTGAAGGAGAAGGCAATGATGGGAGTGATGGAGCAGGCAATGATGGGGGTGATGGAGAAGACAATGATGGGAGTGATGGGGTGATGGAGCAGGCAATGATGGGAGTGATGGGGAGAAGGCAGTGATGGGGTGAAGGAGAAGGCAATGATGGGGAGAAGACAATGATGAGATGATGGAGCAAGCAATGATGGGAGTGATGGGAAGAAGGCAGTGATGGGGTGAAGGAGAAGGCAATGATGGGAGTGATGGAGTGATGGAGCAGGCAATGATGGGGGTGATGGAGCAGACAATGATGGGAGTGATGGGGTGATGGAGCAGGCAATGATGGGAGTCATGGGGAGAAGGCAGTGATGGGGTGATGGAGAAGGCATGGATGGGAGTGATGGGGAGAAGACAATGATGGGGTGATGGAGCAGGCAATGATGGGAGTGATGGGGAGAAGGCAGTGACGGGGTGAAGGAGAAGGCAATGATGGGAGTGATGGAGCAGGCAATGATGGGGGTGATGGAGCAGACAATGATGGGAGTGATGGGGTGATGGAGCAGGCAATGATGGGAGTGATGGGGAGAAGGCAATGATGGGAGTGATGGGGAGAAGGCAGTGATGGGGTGAAGGAGAAGGCAATGATGGGAGTGATGGAGCAGGCAATGATGGGGGTGATGGAGAAGACAATGATGGGAGTGATGGGGAGAAGGCAGTGATGGGGTGAAGGAGAAGGCAATGATGGGGAGAAGGCAAGGGTGGGGGTGATGGGGAGAAGGCAATGATGGAGGTGATGGGGAGGGCAATGATGGGGTGGTGGGTGAAAAATAAATGATGGTGAGGGAGAATGCAGTGGTGTTGGTGGAAAGGGCAATAAATGGGGTGGTGCAGGAGAAAGCAAAGAAAGTGGTGGGGGAGAAGAAAATGATGGAGGTGGTGAAGAGGGCAATGATGGGGTGGGGGAGACGACAATAATGGGATGCGAGGGGAGGAGGACAATGAGGGGTGTGGGGGATTGGGATGGGAGGAAGGGGGACTTATAATGGCCTTAGGAACAGGGGGAGGTGGAGGAAGACATTATCGTTTATTATGTCTAACACAGTCCCTTAGTATATAGTGTACTCACTATGTCTAACACAGTCCCTTAGTATATAGTGTACTCACTAATTCTGTATAACACCATCCTTAGTTACATAGTTTCCTCTTTTATTATGTATAACACCATCCCTTATTACGTACCATCCTCTCTAGCTATATATGATGCCGTCCCTTATTATATAGCTTCCTCTGCTGTTATGTATAGTGCTGTCTCTTACATAGTGTATTCTTGTTAATTTTGTTATTTACAGCGCCCTCTTTTATTACATAGTCCCCTCTCTTTTTAGATATAAAATGACTGCTGATCGAGGAGCCGGTGACCAAACTACCAGTCCATCAGCTCCTCCATTAGAAAGGAAGCTTTCCCATGCTCCATCAGCCATCATTGCATTATACAGCTAACAAGACAGGACGGTATGTAATAAAAAACAGGGCTCTATATAATCCAATATGTAAGGTCTGTCACATTATTAAAAATTATTATTAAAAAAGCCATTAGGTCTTCATCCAGCATCATCAAGCTAATACATACATATATAGAGAGAACTGCAAGAAGATGAAAGTCTAGATAGAAATAATAACAGCAGAGTTAGTAGCAGACTAAAAGTTAGATCTTTGAGTGTAGTGTGGGCTCTTCGGATGCGTCCGGATTATCAACGACCAAAGGGGCGGCAAATTTTTCGACCACCCCGGGCGCCACAAACAGTAGCTACACCACTGCATACATGTGTTGTGATGTCTTTGCTCTGCCACATGACCATCCGCATGTGCGGTCTTTGGCTGCCACTGTGGAAGCTATCCGCGGGTTGCAAGGTCCTCTGCAGCTGGTGCATGACTTTCCATGTGTGTCCCGGCTTGTGGCCGCTGCCAAGTGCCTTAAGTCTCAGCTCCTGTGCTGACTGTGCTGTAATGGTTTCTGTCTGTGCTTAGGGTGCACACTGCCACACCTTCCCTGATTTTATTAGGGTTAGTGTGTGCACTTGTATTGCTGTCCCCAGCCTATTGCTGAGGGGCAGCTCCTATATAAAGTTCCTCTTTCCTGTTGGGAGTTGCCAGAACTTCGCATTAAGTTCCTGAACTTTGCCATGTGTGTTTTATGTTCAGCTCCTGATCTGCTTGCAATCAGTTCTAGGAAAGCTGATGTCTTTTGCCCTTGGACCTGTCCTCTATATATGTTGGTACCAAAGTCCTTGTCTTGATTCCTGCTGTGTTATGTTCCTGAAGTCCTTTTGTGTCTGGAACCATGTACCCAGTGACTGTGAGTTTCCTGTAACTGGTGTCCTGTGAACAAACCTGGGTTCGTCTTTTGAAGATGGAGTCTGATGATTTTGCTGAGCGTCTTCTACTCAGCTTGTTATGCGATGCTAGCTCTGTCCGGCTCCAGTACAATCCGGTGGTGTCTGCACCATCCCGCTTCAGTTCCTTCCTAGGTTCCATGTCTGGAACCTGAAGACCGCATCCTGGAGCCTGACATCCACTGCCTACTGTCTGGAGATCGTGTCTGATGTCCGGAGTCCGGCGACCGCTGTCTGGTGCCCGGAGCCTGACTACCACTGCCTTGTGCCTGAAGATTGTGTCCAATGTCCGAAGTCTGGCATCTGCTGTCTGGTGCCTGGAGCCTGACGATCACCGACTGGTGCCTGAGGATCATATCTCATGTCTGGAACCTGATGACCGCTTCCCTATGTCCTGCCAGTGTCCGATGTCCTGTCTGTGTCCTGATGTCCAGCCTGTCCAGATGTCCAGTCCGTGGTCCTGGTGGTCCAGCCTATGTTCCAGAGTTGGTTCCGCCTGTGTTCCTGGATGGACTCCTCCTGTGTTCCTGGGGAGTCTCCAACCTTGTTCCTCGGTGATGGCTTTGTCTGGATCTGTCCAGCTGATGACCTGAGCTGCCACACCAGTGTTCCTGGTCCTGTGCCGTCCGTGTCTCAGTTGATGACCTGAGCTGCCACACTGATGTTCCTGGTCCTGTGCCGACCGCGTCTCAGCCGATGACCTGTGCTGCCATGACGGTGTTCCTGGATCTGTGCTGTCTGTGTCCTGCCTGTGTCCCGATATCCTGCCTGTGTCCCGATGTCCTGCCGGTTCCCTGGGATCTACCCTGTGATGACATCTGTCAGAGGTTGGTGTGTGATGTTCTCCTGCTGAGCCTGTGCTACACCTGAGGCCTGAGAGAGAGGTTCTATTCCCGTGCCAGATGACCCTGGACTGCATCAACCCATGATGACTCCTTGCCATCGTCTGACGTCTGTCCGAGGCCTGTGTCTGATGTTCTGCTGCTGAGCCTGTGTTACACCTGAGAGAGAGGTTCTCCTTGTATGCCCGTGCCAGATGACCCTGGACTGCATCAACCCGTGATGACCTCCTGCCATCATCTGACGTATGTCCTAGGTCTGTGTCTAATGTTCTCCTGCTGTGCCTGTGCTAAGCCTGAGGTCTGAGATAGAGGTCCTCTTAGTATGCCCTTGCCAGATGACCTTGGACTGCATCTACCCATGATGACCTCCTGCCTTCATCTGCTAAACTGAGACATGTACCCTTCCTTGATGTGTGGAATCGGGAGCCTGGCATTATGTTCTATTTATGTACTGTGACTCTGTTTAAGTAAACTTTATGTTTCTTCATACCTGAAGTTGTGCTGTGTCATCTAGTCATGCATGTCGTCACCTTGTCCACATGCTCAGCTGCCACAGACCCTGGTCGCTGCCCTTCCCTAGTCCAGGTAGGTCCAGGTCCCCCTCTGTGGTCCAGTAGGTCCACATTCCGTTACCACCTGGGACGCTTGCCCCATGTCATCTTGGTCTGGTGATGTGGAAGTGTTAGCTGGGCCGTGTCCGCAGCCATAGCACAAATTATCTCCTCCCCCAAGAAAACGAGATAAGGCATCCACCTTAATTTTCTTGATTCCCAGCCTATAGGTAACAAGAAAGTTAAACCTGGTGAATAACAATGCCCATCTTGCATGATGAGGTGTTAGACGTTTCATAGACTCTAGATATATGAGATTCTTATAATCCGTGAATGCCATAAACAGATGAACTGCCCCCCTTCAGAAAATGATGCCACTCTTCAAAGACCCACTTGATTGCCAAGAGTTCTCTGTTACCAATGTCATAAAACCAATACCAATGACAGTTTTTTAGAAAAAAATTGAAACGCCAGAATTTAATTTTTTTTAGCCACTTCATCATTGCAATAAAATAAAATACAATAAGAGGCAATTAAAACATCATATATACCCCAAAATGGTATAAATAAAAACTTCAGCTCAGGGCATAAAAAATAAACATCACACAATCCAATACCCCGAAAATTGAAATTGAATATGGTAAGGGTGTAGGAAAATGGCCACATGAGCAACATTTGTTTTTTTTTTTTTTTTACAAATGTCTGATTTTTTTTTTCGCCAAATAAATAAAAAAAACTATACATATTTGATAGCTATATAGTCCTACTGACCTGGAGAATCATATTGCCAGGTCAGTTTTGCTGTATAGTGAACATAAAAAAAAGTAAAAAAAACAAACTTCTTTTTGCAATTTCAAGACACTTGGAATATTTTTCCCGCTTTCTAGAGCATCATATGATAAAATGAATGGTGTCATTCAAAGGTTCAAATCATCCTGCAAAAAACAAGCCCTCATATGGCTATGTAGATGGAAAAATAAAAAATTATGTCTCTTGGAATAGGGGAACAATGAAAAGGAAAATAGCTTGTTTATGACGGGGTTAAAAAAGTATGAAAGATCCAGTTCAGCGAACTAGTGAAAAAACTTCTTTATTCACCAAAAAACATGCTTAGCAAAGAATAAAACAACATCAGCTTAGACAGTTACATGATTTGCGACATTGACACGTTTCAGGTGACTACGCACCCTTAATCATGATGGAACAGCAGCCAATAAACATGCTGTGACTGACTAACATTCACTGTAATGTCGTAGCCATCTTGGTAGTAGCATTACTGTGATTTGCTGGCTGCATTACCTCTTCATAGGTTATAAAAGGACTGGCACCACCACACTTGGCACACTGATGCCATTGCACAGTTCTTATTGGAGAGGGAGAATAGTTGTCCATACGTACTGTATGTGCACAGTTTTCCAGAATCAGAGTCCTCTAGTGGTGATACTTTGCTGAACCATCATGCTAAAAGTCCTTCTTTGGACTAATCTTGTGCTTTGCTGTTTTGATGCAATATATTCTGCGTTTATCTTGCTGACAGCTGGAGCAGGGAGAATGGCTGAATACAGCCGTTAGGCAGGACTTAGGACTTTGCAGTCTGTTGCTAAATATATAGCTTCTGCAGGTAATCACGTTTTCTTTTCTATGAAAAATTGACTGTGTTGTCATCCATACAGTTTAACGTACTATGTGTAAAATTACACTGGTATAAAATTTTTAAAAGTTTCCAGAGAACTAGAAATTAGAGAATGCATTGGGTATGCGGTAAGGGACAGGGAAGAGGAAGTGCTGATGATGGTCAATCAGACCGCAAGGCCGTGGGACAGGTGCGACTGCATCTGTTGCTGGAAAACAAGCAACATGTTAGGGCTAGCGGAACGCACCAAATAATAAAATAATAGTAAGGTGCGTTCGCAGCCCGGGGTCCACCGAGCAGGGGTGGTAAACTGCTGCTTAGTAATGGTGGAAGTATAAAGCGGTGTACGAAAGGTCACACGTGGGTTAACATCACCCAGTGTGAACAGAAGCGAACTCTGTTAACTCACAGAGCCGCGCAACCGCAGAACATAAATGCCGGTGCCTGTTTAGCTCACAGAGCCTGGCCACGGAGCGCACAGAAAGCGGTCACAGAACTCTACCCCAAGGACACGGGTTCAGAGTCCCTCTAGACCTTCTGAGCGTGCAGCGTCGCACCTGCGGACGCCACTGTAGATGCTGACTATGGAGTGTTGAGCACGTGCACCGTGGACACTGATGACTGTCTCAGACTCTTTCCTACCTACACCTAAGCCTGTGTGCTTAACAGGCTAGGCTGCACAACACATGCGTACCAAGGGTAGGGGTTTCTTAATGAGTCATTCACCAGAGACATTCATACATGCACACGACACTCACTCCTCATAGTCTGATAATGAAGTCTATACTAGCGCATGGCCGAGCGGCCATGCAAACCTTTTATAGCCGCGTCCTTCTGGGACCTTCCTGACCTTTCTGATGGTCCAATCCGAGCAGGAGAAGGACCTGAGCATGTGACCTCCGATCTCCAATGAGAGATCGTCCCACGGGCATGCTCAGTGGACCGAAAGGAGGACTTAGTCCCTGGAGTAGCTCGCTGCTGACCAGCATGCGTTGCTATAGCTGGGCCAGAGGTGGCAGCAGCAACCAAACCCACAGAGCTGGTTTGAGCAGAGCGTCGGGACCGAGGAGTCTGCTGAGCAGGCTCCTCTGTGGCCGAAGAGGAATGGGAGACTGCCGGATGCAAGGCTTGGGATTCCTGCTGTGCAGCGACAGGAACCTAACACAACATGCCCATCTTGACGCATAGCTTCCTGTCCCACTTTGCAGGTAGGCACGGCATACCACTTCTGAAACCACACCAGTGCGAACAGGTTGTTGGTTGGATAGCAGATAACACTTCTAGCATGCTTGCCAGCACCACCCAGTCTTCCTCGTGGTCCTGTCTCACCACCAAAAAGTCTGGCTCACTTAATCCTCACCCTGATTCTCCTTCCTTCCATCATAGTAAGTCCCAGGAGAAAAGTGATCTCACACTATTGCACTCTGAGGAGCTCTTTATATAATTATTTATCGATTGTGGCTTCTCACCATGCATGTTCCAAAGAGGGACAGAAGGACATGCTGTTTAGTGATGCAAAAAACTTGAGGTGCTGAAGCACGCAGGAAGAGGCAGTGGAGTGAACAGAGGGAGAAGGAAGGCAACTGTTCAGCAGAGCACCGACACTCATGAATTTCTCCGTCAAAAAGTTAGGTGTTTCCCAGTCTGGCAGTTTCAAAAGAGAGTTCTGAGACAAAAAAATGGTCATTTGTAACTTGTGCCAAGATCAGCAGGGGCCTGACCACTAAGAGCCAACAACCACCAGCACTATCAGGCACATGTCATCTAAGCACCCAACTCAGTAGGCTGAATGCCAGATTCCACAATTGGTGCAGCGGGGGACACCACTGCCTCTTCCCCTGTATTTAGTGCTTACGAATCCCCTGTCCACGACACTGGCACAAATGCCTCTTACCCTTCACCTCTCCTTGAACATTCTGAGAAACCATCATCCGACACTTTCAAATCGTTGTCCCAGCAAATTGTTCAGCTGTTCCTACACTAGACCTTGGAATGAAAAAAAATGTTCCCAACCACCCACCCACACACCCGAAAGAAAACCGGGCACATTTCCAGGCTGCTTACCCGGAAATGTTACCCTTTAGGCTTGTAGACATGGATGATTTCCATTGACTTTTGGCGGCAGTCGACCCTCGGTTCTTAGTCGCCAGCTTCCACTATTTATCCCAGCGTGGTGTCCCTTCTTTATACCAGCATGTGTCTAGGAACATCACCCATACTCTTATCAACGCACTTACTGGGATTGTCCACTTAGTGACCAACGTGTGGACAAGAGAATGTGGCCAGAAATGCTGCATTTCCCTGACAGCACATTGGGTGAACATTGTGGAGGCCA
This sequence comes from Dendrobates tinctorius, assembly GCF_039654945.1. Lineage (NCBI taxonomy): Eukaryota > Metazoa > Chordata > Amphibia > Anura > Dendrobatidae > Dendrobates > Dendrobates tinctorius. Next base: position 2,167,023 of record NW_027361823.1, on the reverse strand, counting down.
GGGCCAAGTCCCATCCTGAAACGGGACATGTGCTATTGTGACGCTGAGGATTGCTGGCCCCACTTCTATCAGGGTTTCCTCCATCTCCTACACCAGTTCCTGCATCCCCTTCTTCACCTCTTTATCTTCTATCTCCGATGTGTTATCGAAGAATGCGTCGTTCACATCAACTGGCAGCAGGAAGCTCTGTAGCACTGCACCAGCAAAGCAGCAACAGGTTCTGATGAAGCTAATTTGTCTAGGAGACAAACTGCACATGGCAGAGTTATTGAAAGGAATAACAGACCAGCCAAATCTGTGGCTCTCATCGCTGAACCTACAACCAGGCATGTTCGTGTGTAATAATGGCCGTAACCTGGTGTTGGGTGTGAAGCTTGGCAAGCTCACATACATACCATGCTTGGCCCACATGCTCAACTTGATAGTTCAGCGGTTTCTGAAAACATACCCAGATTTGCCATAGCTTCGGGTCAAGGTATGCTGTGCCCCCATTTTCGCAAATCAACTACATCTTCCGCCTTTCTGGCAGTGCTGCAGCAGCTCACCGACTGGTGCGTAACGTGACCACGTACTAGAACTCCACACTGCACATGCTGACAAAGCTTTGTGAGAAGCAGAGACCAGTCATGGAATACCAGCTCCAACAAGCCAGTCAGTATTCTGGTCAGCCTCCCCACATAATAACTGAAGAGTGGGCATGGATGTCTGACATTTGTGCAGTTCTTCAAGGTTTTGAACTTCGCAAAGATGATGAGCAGCGATGATGCCATAATCAGTGCAATGACCCCACTTCTGTTCGTACTTAAACAGGTGCTGGTCACAATTAAATATGAAGTTTTGCATTTGGACTAGGTAGATATGGAGGAAGACATCGGACAGGGAGATTCTACCCAGCTCAGCCTAATCTCATCTAATCAGAGCGGATTGAGAAACAGTGAGGAGGTGGAGTCTGAGGAGGGGAACAGGAGTTGGTTGCTAGCGCAACAGAGGCTAGTACTCACACAACCTTCGTCCTGTCTCTCCATCGTGGATGGGCTGAGGAGGAGAATGAGAGTCATTATGGTGGTCACAGGGAAGTTGTTATGATTGGGTCACCGAGGAGGAGAGCAAGCCCAAGCTAAGCCACAGAAAACCAGAGAGGTAGGTAACTAAGCGGATTGCAGACCCCTGATCCTATTCACACAACTAGCAGTAGCGTGGAGTGTGCCTACGATGATCCTAGATGCCTCGGCACAGCCGGAGAGCTAACTAAGCCTAAAGCAAGAAAGGGGAAATCTAAACTGCCCCAGAGTAGACCCCAAAGGAATAGATAGCCCCCAAACATATATTGTCGGTGAGACAAGATGAAAACACAAACGCAGGTAGGAAAATAGACTGAGCAAACAATGGGGCCCACACTGACTAGACAGGACAGGAAAGGAAAGACACTGTCTGCAATCATGCAAAAAACCCTGCAAAAAGGACCAATACGTCTGATGCAAAAATACTGAAGTCGCACGACTTCGCCCACTATATCAGCACTCTGGTATATTCTGAAAGCAGATCAAAAAGAGGTCAATCTAATAAGGGACAAAAACAAACTGGCACAAGCAGTAACATATGGATGGTGATTCAGCACAGCCCAAGCCGGAACTGGCTGACCCACACAAAACTGAAATAGACAAAACCAGATAAAATGTGTCCAGAATAGCAAAAGAACACTTAGCTGAGCATGCAGGGACTGAGATGGAAACTAAGACCTCAGGAGGCAGGAAAAAATCACCAGCAGGGATAGAGGTAGTCGGCTGTCTTAAATCAAGTCTGAAACCCCAGATCTCCAATCGTCGTCCTCATTATCAGGTAGCAAGCCTCTGTTAATCAGATCAGCTCCATTACCTCCAGTAACCATCAGAGGAGGCCCAGAAAGAGAACTCGCAACCCCTCCGTCAATCTGACCAGCTCCACCACCTTCAGCAGTAACCAGAGGTAGGCCAGAAAGCGAATTCACAACAGTACCCCCCTTCAGGAGCTTGAGGAGGGGTCACCGAACCCTCATCCACGCTACGAGGCCGATCAGGATGGGCCCGGTGAAAAGCACGAACCAATCGACTGGCATGAATGTCAGAAGCAGAGACCCAAGAATTATCCTCCTGGCCATAACCCTTCCATTTGACCAAGTACTGAAGTCTCTGTCTAGCCAAACGAGAATCCAATATTTTCTCTACCTCATATTCCACATTGCCTTTGACTAATACAGGGTCAGGAGGCGCCACCAAAGGAACTACCGGCTCCACAAACCTCTTCAACAGAGATTTATGAAACACGTTATGGATCTTAAACGTAGCTGGAAGAGCCAATCGAAAAAAAACAGGATTAAGAATTTCGAAAATATTACAAGGTCCAATGAATCTTGGCATGAACTTTAGAGACGCAACCTTCATAGGAACATTCTTTGACGACAACCAAACCATATCACCCACTTTAAACCGGGGACCAATGGTCCTATGCCGGTTGGAAAACCATTGGGCTTTTTCCTGAGAGAGGGACAACTTATCCACCACTTGATCCCATATCTGCTGCATTCTCTCTACCACAGTGTCCACACTTGGGCAGGTCGAAGATTCCACTTGCCCTGAAGAAAATTGAGGATGAAACCCAAAGTTACAGAAAAAGGGCGACATCAAAGTGGCAGAACTAACACTATTGTTTAGCGCGAATTCGACCAAGGGCAAAAATGAGACCCAGTCATGCTGAGCAGCAGATATAAAACATCTCAAATAGGACTCCAAAGTCTGGTTTGTGCTCTCAGTCTGCCCATTGGTCTGAGGATGAAATGCAGAGGAGAAAGATAACTGAATTCCCAGTTTGGAACAAAAAGCTCTCCAAAATCTGGAAACAAACTGGACTCCTCTGTCCGACACAATGTTCTCAGGAATCCCGTGCAACTGAACCACCTGTTGTAAAAACAAGGGCTCCAACTCAGAAGAAGATGGCAACTTTTGGAGTGGTACAAGATGGATCATCTTAGAAAATCTACCACAAATCACCCAGATAACAGTCATTTTCTGAGAGACAGGAAGATAGGAAATAAAATCCATTGAGATATGGGTCCATGGCCTCTTGGGCACCAGCAGGGGCATCAACAACCCACTAGAACGAGAACAGGGTTTGGACCGAGAACAAGTCCCACAGGACTGCACAAAATTCCTGACATCACGAGATAAGGCAGGACACCAAAAAGACCGACTCACCAAATCTCTGGTACCAAAAATACCTGGATGACCAGCCAACACGGAGCAATGAATTTCAGACATTACTCTATTCCTCCACTGGTCAGGGACATACAATTTTCTCATAGGGCAACGTTCAGATTTGTCCTCCTGAAATTCCTCCAGGGCACGTCTCAAATCGGGTGAAATGGCTGAAATAACTACAATCTCATTTAGAATGGTAGTAGGCTCAGTCACAATAAGAGAATCTGAAAATAAACTCCTAGAAAGGTCGTCCGCCTTAACATTCTTAGTGCCCGGAAGAAAAGAGACCACAAAATTAAAATGCGTGAAAAACAAAGCCCACCTAGCCTGTCTAGGATTCAAGCGTTTGGCTTCTCCAAGATTAATCAAATTCTTGTGGTCGGTGAGGTGTCTAGCTCCCTCCAACCAATGTCTCCACTCTTTAAATGCCCATTTCATGGCCAACAATTGCCGATTCCCCACGTCATAGTTACGTTCAGATGGGGAGAATTTTTGAGAAAAGAAGGCACAGGGATTCATTTTAGAAGTCTCCGGATCTTTTGGGGACAAAACGGCTCCTGCACCTCTCTCTAACAAGCATCTATCTCCACCTGAAATGGGAGTGAGACATCAGGTTGCCGTAGAACCGGAGCAGAAATGAATCTCCGCTTAAGCTCCTGAAATGCCGAGACAGTCTCTGGATACCAATTCACCACATCAGCGCCCTTTTTGGTCAGATCAGTCAGTGGTTTGACAATACCAGAAAAATTACTTATAAATAATGTTGAGCGATACCTTCCGATATCGGGAAATATAGGATCGGATTGGATCGGACCGATACTCCAAAAATATTGGATATCGCCGATTCCGATACCGGAAACCAATGCAAGTCAATGGGACACAAATATCGGAATGAAAATAAATCCTTCCTTTCCTTGTAGGTTAATTCTACATGAAGGACAACAACTAAGAATAATGTAGAATGTATTGGGGGAGGTGGAGGAGACATTAAAGGCATAGAGGTTTAGCTCAATCAAATGGAATAGCAGGAATTATTTTTTTTTTAAGATGTTCAGAGTTACAAAGATATTGACTATGTTAAGCTTTTTTATATTTTGTCAGATATTTATGTTTCACTACTTCCATGCTCTTCACGTTCTTTTTTACTTCTCCCACACTTTCTCCATCATCCTCTTCAGGGTCATCTTCTTGGTCTTCTTCGGGGTGGTCTTCAGGGTCGTCGTCTCCAGGGTCGTCGTTTTCGGGGTCGTCTTCTTCGGGGTGGTCATCAGGGTCGTTGTCTCTAAGGTCGTCGTTTTCGTGGTCGTCTTCTTCGGAGTGGTCTTCAGGGTCGTGCCCTCCAGGGTCGTCGTTTTCGGGGTCGTCGTCTTCTTCGGGGTGGTCTTCAGGGTCGTCGTCTTTAGGGTCGTCATCAGGGAGATCCAGAGTGATTACCAAAAACCATCAGAGGAGGCCCAGAAAGAGAACTCGCAACCCCTCCGTCAATCTGACCAGCTCCACCACCTTCAGCAGTAACCAGAGGTAGGTCAGAAAGCGAATTCACAACAGTACCCCCCTTCAGGAGCTTGAGGAGGGGTCACCGAACCCTCATCCACGCTACGAGGCCGATCAGGATGGGCCCGGTGAAAAGCACGAACCAATCGACTGGCATGAATGTCAGAAGCAGAGACCCAAGAATTATCCTCCTGGCCATAACCCTTCCATTTGACCAAGTACTGAAGTCTCTGTCTAGCCAAACGAGAATCCAATATTTTCTCTACCTCATATTCCACATTGCCTTTGACTAATACAGGGTCAGGAGGCGCCACCAAAGGAACTACCGGCTCCACAAACCTCTTCAACAGAGATTTATGAAACACGTTATGGATCTTAAACGTAGCTGGAAGAGCCAATCGAAAAAAAACAGGATTAAGAATTTCGAAAATATTACAAGGTCCAATGAATCTTGGCATGAACTTTAGAGACGCAACCTTCATAGGAACATTCTTTGACGACAACCAAACCATATCACCCACTTTAAACCGGGAACCAATGGTCCTATGCCGGTTGGAAAACCATTGGGCTTTTTCCTGAGAGAGGGACAACTTATCCACCACTTGATCCCATATCTGCTGCATTCTCTCTACCACAGTGTCCACACTTGGGCAGGTCGAAGATTCCACTTGCCCTGAAGAAAATTGAGGATGAAACCCAAAGTTACAGAAAAAGGGCGACATCAAAGTGGCAGAACTAACACTATTGTTTAGCGCGAATTTGACCAAGGGCAAAAATGAGACCCAGTCATGCTGAGCAGCAGATATAAAACATCTCAAATAGGACTCCAAAGTCTGGTTTGTGCTCTCAGTCTGCCCATTGGTCTGAGGATGAAATGCAGAGGAGAAAGATAACTGAATTCCCAGTTTGGAACAAAAAGCTCTCCAAAATCTGGAAACAAACTGGACTCCTCTGTCCGACACAATGTTCTCAGGAATCCCGTGCAACTGAACCACCTGTTGTAAAAACAAGGGCTCCAACTCAGAAGAAGATGGCAACTTTTGGAGTGGTACAAGATGGATCATCTTAGAAAATCTACCACAAATCACCCAGATAACAGTCATTTTCTGAGAGACAGGAAGATAGGAAATAAAATCCATTGAGATATGGGTCCATGGCCTCTTGGGCACCAGCAGGGGCATCAACAACCCACTAGAACGAGAACAGGGTTTGGACCGAGAACAAGTCCCACAGGACTGCACAAAATTCCTGACATCACGAGATAAGGCAGGACACCAAAAAGACCGACTCACCAAATCTCTGGTACCAAAAATACCTGGATGACCAGCCAACACGGAGCAATGAATTTCAGACATTACTCTATTCCTCCACTGGTCAGGGACATACAATTTTCTCATAGGGCAACGTTCAGATTTGTCCTCCTGAAATTCCTCCAGGGCACGTCTCAAATCGGGTGAAATGGCTGAAATAACTACACCCTCATTTAGAATGGTAGTAGGCTCAGTCACAATAAGAGAATCTGAAAATAAACTCCTAGAAAGGTCGTCCGCCTTAACATTCTTAGTGCCCGGAAGAAAAGAGACCACAAAATTAAAATGCGTGAAAAACAAAGCCCACCTAGCCTGTCTAGGATTCAAGCGTTTGGCTTCTCCAAGATTAATCAAATTCTTGTGGTCGGTGAGGTGTCTAGCTCCCTCCAACCAATGTCTCCACTCTTTAAATGCCCATTTCATGGCCAACAATTGCCGATTCCCCACGTCATAGTTACGTTCAGATGGGGAGAATTTTTGAGAAAAGAAGGCACAGGGATTCATTTTAGAAGTCTCCGGATCTTTTGGGGACAAAACGGCTCCTGCACCTCTCTCTAACAAGCATCTATCTCCACCTGAAATGGGAGTGAGACATCAGGTTGCCGTAGAACCGGAGCAGAAATGAATCTCCGCTTAAGCTCCTGAAATGCCGAGACAGTCTCTGGATACCAATTCACCACATCAGCGCCCTTTTTGGTCAGATCAGTCAGTGGTTTGACAATACCAGAAAAATTACTTATAAATAATGTTGAGCGATACCTTCCGATATCGGGAAATATAGGATCGGATTGGATCGGACCGATACTCCAAAAATATTGGATATCGCCGATTCCGATACCGGAAACCAATGCAAGTCAATGGGACACAAATATCGGAATGAAAATAAATCCTTCCTTTCCTTGTAGGTTAATTCTACATGAAGGACAACAACTAAGAATAATGTAGAATGTATTGGGGGAGGTGGAGGAGACATTAAAGGCATAGAGGTTTAGCTCAATCAAATGGAATAGCAGGAATTATTTTTTTTTTAAGATGTTCAGAGTTACAAAGATATTGACTATGTTAAGCTTTTTTATATTTTGTCAGATATTTATGTTTCACTACTTCCATGCTCTTCACGTTCTTTTTTACTTCTCCCACACTTTCTCCATCATCCTCTTCAGGGTCATCTTCTTGGTCTTCTTCGGGGTGGTCTTCAGGGTCGTCGTCTCCAGGGTCGTCGTTTTCGGGGTCGTCTTCTTCGGGGTGGTCATCAGGGTCGTTGTCTCTAAGGTCGTCGTTTTCGTGGTCGTCTTCTTCGGAGTGGTCTTCAGGGTCGTGCCCTCCAGGGTCGTCGTTTTCGGGGTCGTCGTCTTCTTCGGGGTGGTCTTCAGGGTCGTCGTCTTTAGGGTCGTCATCAGGGAGATCCAGAGTGATTACCAAAAACCATTTCAAAAAGCTTGAACTTGGAAATGTAGCAGAAGGTACAAGAAGGCTGAGGAACTGCTGAGAACCAGCTGACGGTACTGGAACCTGGATGGGTAGCCGAAGGTACAAGAGCCAATGGAACTACCGAGGACCAGCAGATGGTACTGGAACCCGGTTACTAAGCAGGAGGTACCTGTGCCAGAAAGCACTACCAAGGACCAGCAGACATTGGTGGAACTCGGATACCGAGAAGGAGGCGCCTATGCCAAAGGCTCTGCCTGGAACCAGCTGACATAACTGGAACCCAGGGGGACGTATTCAAGATTGACTTCCAAAGAACCAGCTAATGGTACTGGAACTCAGATAGGCAGCAGAAGGTACACATGAAAAAAAATTTGCAAGGCCGCGAGCCGGCCGGAGTTACCGAAACCCACAGTCCTACAGGGAGAGCTTGTCCTATTGGCACTACGGAACCAGCCTTCATTGCCAGATCCCGCAGCCCACATAGGAAGCACCTAAACTGCAGGCACCATAGAGTCGGCTAACCCGACCGCAACACGACAGTACAACGTATTGGAGGCAAAGTGACGTTGACACTACCCGGAAACAGCTGGCGTGCTGGAACCAGGCTGGGCAGGAGGGAGTACCCGTGCCAAAGACACTTCTGAGCAGCAACTGGCGGTGTTGGAGCCCAGGGATTACAGTAGAAACAGAGTGGAGGCAGAGGCCTAATTGGAGCAAGTTTAATATCTGTAGTAGTGTGAATGTGGACAGAGCAGGCGAAATTGCCAGACACACAGCAGGGGATCAGCTGACGTTACTGAACCCCAATAACACTGGAGCATGTGTTGACTGTGCAGACGGCACTTATGAGCAGCAACTGGCGGTGTTGGAGCCCAGGGATTACAGTTCAGGTGGTAGAAACATGAACACTACAGGAGACCTGGATACTGTTGCCAACCAATTATTTAATCTGGAAGAGGACTGTCAAATTTCTGCGAAATCCAGGCCTTGTTCATTTTCAGAAAAGTAAGCCGGTCAACGTTATCGGAGGTCTGTTAGTACACCACCTGCGGCACTAAAGACGCATTCTGATAATACACTAGCAGCAGGGCAAGCCAGCACCTCCAATGCATACTGGCTAAGCTCTGGCCATGTATCCAGCTTAGAGACCCAAAATTTGAAGGGGATGAGCCGTGTGGGAGAACACTGAGAGGGCAAGATGTGTAGTCTGTCACAATCTGACGGAAACGTTGCCTCCTGCTGACTGGAGCCATCTGTGATGGTGTAGACATTTGTGGCGGGGACACAAAACTTTGCCACATTTGTGCCATACTGGTCTTGCCTTGTGCTGAGGTGCTGCTTCTGCTCCCTCTTTGTGCAGAACTTCCTCCACTGCCTTGACGCACTGAGCTGCTTTGTAAAGCACTAGCAGCACTGCTCTCGGGTGGAATGGAGAACATGATGGAATGCACCAGTGTGTCTTGGTACTCCCACATTTTATGCTCTCGGTTCAACGGTGTTATGAGGCTTTGTAAGTTGTCCCGGAAGCGAGGATCTAGGAGGGTGTACACCCAATAATCAGCCGTGTTGAGAATGTGGGCGATGCAGCGGTCGTTTCTCAGGCACTGCAGCATGAAATCAACCATGTGCTGCAGACTGCCAACTGGCCAAGAAACGCTGTCCCCTGCTTGAGGCGTCATCAATGCCTGCTCTGCATTACCCCACCCTCGCTCTACATACTGACTACTTGAGCATGTGTACCTCCCTTCTCTGGAGAGATGTCTTCCTCCTCCATTGACTTCTCCTCATCCTCCTCACAAAGTGTCCGCTGCCTAGGCCTTTGTGAGGAACCACGTTGTGCAGACTTCCAGAAGCAGATGGCATTTGTGACTCCTCATCCTCCACCTCTTTCACAACCTCCTCCCTTAGTGCTTGCAGTGTTTTTTCAAGCAGGCATATAAGGGGGATAGTCATGCTGACTAGTGCATCATCTGCACTCGCCATCCGTGTGGAATCATTGAAGGCAGGCAAAGCATGGCAGATGTCCTTCATAGAGGCCCACTCAGTGGTGGTGAAGTGCGAACGGCGCGCAGTGCGACTTGTTTGCGGCTGGTGCAGCTGGTACTCCATTACTGCTGCTTGCTGCTCACACAACCTCTCCAACATATGTAACGTTGAATTCCACCTGGTGGGTAGGTCACATATGATGCGATGTTCCGGAAGGCGGAATCGGCGCTGCAGAAGCTGCAATGCGCGATCTTGCCATGTTGGAACGCCGCAAGTGAGCGCACTCTATGCAGACCTTGTTCAGCAGTGCATCAAGATCTGGATAGTCCCTCAAAAAACTCTGCACGACCAAGTTGAGCACATGTGCCAGACATGGGATGTGAGTGAGGTTGCCTAGGCCCAGAGCTGCCACCAGATTTCGGCCATTGTCACACACTACCATGCCTGACTGGAGATTCGCTGGCACAAACCACACGTCGCTCTCCTGCTTGATGGCATTCCAGAGCTCCTGCGCTGTGTGGCTTCGATTCCCCAAAGAAATTAATTTCAATACGGCCTGTTGACGTTTGGCCATGGCTGTGCTCATATCGGTCGTAACAGGTAAGCGTTCACGGGTCCATGTGGAGGTAGACTGTGACGGCTCCTGCAGCGCTGATTCAGAGGAGGAGTCCATGTGTACAGACTGGATTCCTGCAATCTTTTGAGTTGGCAGAACACGTACAGCACCAGTCTCAAGATTTGTACCCGGCTCCACAACATTTACCCAATGGGCAGTGAGGGAAAGATATCATCCCTGTCCATGGTTACTGGTCCACGCATCGGTGGTCAGGTGGACCTTGCTACTGACGGCGTTTAGTAGCGCATGTTTAATTTTTCCCTCCACATTCTTTTGCAGGGCAGGGACAGCTTGCATGCTGAAATAAAAGCAGCTGGGCACGTTGTATTGTGGGACTGCCAAAGCCATGAAGTTACGGAAGGTGTCAGTCTCCACCAGACTGAATGAGAGCATTTCAAGGGACAGTAGTTTTGCAATGCCAGCATTCAGAGCCTGTGCTCAGGGGTGGTTTGCCGAGTATGAACGCCTTTTCTCCCATGCCTGTGCTACCCATGGCTGTAGACTGGCCTGGGAGTGTGAGGATGATAAGGAACGTGGTGATGTGGGTAGAATGACACTGTGTCACTGTACAACAGTGCCAGAGGTTCTTCCATGGCGATCCTGTGAGGAAGCCGAACCAGCTGTGTGTGAGCTGGAGGAAGAGGCTACAACACGAGCTGAAGAGGTGGTAGGTGGTGCTGTAGGTTGGCCTAGGTCTTCAGTGTGTCTTTGTAACTCCACCACGTGCTTGGTCCGCACATGTTTCCACATATTTGTGGTATTGAGGTTCCTGACACTTTTCCCTCTTTTCACTATCTGATTACACAGCTTACATTTGACAAAGCAAATGTCATCTGCAACTGTGTCAAAAAAGGACCAGGCACTGCAAGTCTTGGGAGTGCCCATTTTGGGTTTTGGAAGAGGCATGCTCCTAATGGGTGCCGAAGTGGAGGCTACAGGCAACCGAGTTTACCCCCTCCCTCTCCCTCCTTTTTTGGCCATTCGGGGAATCTCTTCCTCAGAGCTGCTCCCACCACGTTCCTGTACCTCACGCCATGATGTGTCAAGGACCTCATCATCTACACTACCCCCTTCAAACGACTGCTTCTCCTGGGTTGTCTCGACAGAACAGTACGCACCAGAAAGTGGCACCGGAGTCTCATCATCAGATGCGTACTGAGGTGTGCTGACCATAGGCACTGGCCCACCCGCCTCTTCAAATTCAGAGAGACAAAGCTGTTGCACATCACTGCATACTACCTCTTCTTCAAATTCTCGAATGCTGCTTGGCTGGCCCCCTCTCTCCAAGCCAACAGATTCAGAGAACAGAAGTAGAGATGGCTCCTGTCCAGGGCTCTCCGACTGCCTGGACAATTTGGCAGGTGGTGAAGAGACAGATGGGTGCACTTCAGTGCTCTGGACCAGAGAGGATCTGGAACTAATTGAAGTCGATGCGTTAGCTGCCATCCATCCGATAACGGCTTCAATTTGTTCCTCCCGCAGCAGTGGGGTACGGCGAGCTCCTACAAAGCTGCGCATAAAGGACTGTTCCCTGGGAAAGCTGGGGGATGCTGAGTCACTGGTGTCCACAGCAGGAGGGACAGAATCCCCACGTCCTCTCCCTGCAGAAACTCCACTCCCACGACCACCTGCCTTACTCCCTGCCTTCTTCATCTTGGTAGACTGATAAAGATAGGCAGAAAAGTACTAAGGGCTTAGTGTGCTTATTCCTCAACAGCTGCTAACAGGTATAATAAACACTAATTTTATAAAGTGTGGACTAGACTTTAATATGAGCTAATGTGGCCTACACAACTGTAAAGTGGAGTGTTTGGTGAACTTTATTAACTTTTTTTTTTTCACAAAAAGACACTGGATGTGCCCAAAGATGTAAAACCGATAGTATCACAAACTCTTTGTAGCTATTACAATGCAGGAAGGTAACCTACAATGCAATAGATGAGGCTCCAAAAAATAGGCTAATACTAATCTGGCTGGGGCTGCAGGGCACAAGCCAGCAGAAAGGCTCCTCTATCTACTCCTATATAGTGTTTGCAAATATTCTAGCTGAATACAGATGGAACCACACTAATAGGAGAAATCTGGAAAAATTAGCAGCACTAATGCAAAAAAGGACAATGTATGAGGCAGTGACGCACGCTGAGTGGACTACAACCGGAGGTGGCTGGTGCAGAACACACTACAGCGTGAGCTGCACTCACACACAGAGACATCGCAGACAGCCGTGAACAGCGCTGCAAGGCAAAATAAAGCTACAGTGGTTGATAAAGTAGCCTGGGAAAAGCACAATAAAGTATAGCAAATCGCTAGGTCACACTGTCCCTCAGAACAGCAGCGTCCTATCCCTAACTGAATTCACAGCAGAGTGAACCCAAAATGGCGGCAGCTGCTTTTATAGTGCATCATGACATCATTTCAGCAGCCAATCACAGCCATGCCAGTAGTTACATGCCTAACATGCTCTAACAGGATGTGCCCACACTTCTTAGGATCCTCATTGGCTGAATAAAATCAAACTGGCTCATTGCATTATGGGAACTTCCGATTCCGGTATTCAATATACTAAAAGTATCGGAACTCAGTATTGGAATTCCGATACCGCGAATATCGGCCGATACCCGATATTGCAGTATCGGAATGCTCAACACTACTTATAAATTTACGGTAGAAATTAGCAAAACCCAAAAACTTCTGGAGTGCCTTCAAAGAAATGGGCTGAACCCAATCATAAATGGCCTGTACCTTGGCCGGGTCCATTTCAATAGCCGGCCGAGGTTCAAAATGAATCCCAAAAATGACATCCTCTGTAAACCAAAGAGGCACTTCGATCCCTTTACAGGGAATTTTCCCTCAAAATCCGGAACACAGCCCGGACATATTCCACATGAGAATCCCAATCACTGGAAAAGATCAATATATCATCCAGATAAATGATCAAAAACTTATCCACAAAGTCCCGGAAAATATCGTTCATAAAAGATTGGAAGACAGAAGGGGCATTAGTGAGCCCAAAAGGCATCACCAGGTACTCAAAATGTCCCTCCGGAGTATTAAACGCCATCTTCCATTCATCCCCATGCTTGATGCGAATAAGATTATACGCCCCCCTGAGGTCAAGCTTGGTAAACCAACAGGCACTTTTAACTCTGGAAAATAAATCAGAAGTCAGGGGTAACGGGTACTGATATTTAACAGTGATTTTGTTAAGGGAACGATAGTCAATACGAGGCCTTAATGAACCATCTTTCTTGGCCACAAAAAAACCCCAGCACCTAAAGGTGAATAGGATGGTCTAATATGACCCTTCTCCAATGACTCCTTGATATAAGATCACATAGCATCATGTTCGGGTACCGATAAGTTGAAAAGCCGACCCTTGGGAAATTTACACCCGGGCATTAACTCAATTGCACAGTTATAGCTCCTATGAGGAGGCAAAGATGCAGACTTACTCTCACTAAATACATCAGAAAAATCAGCCAAATAATCAGGAATATCATGAGACTGGGGAGAGGTGGAGAAAACAGGAGTGTCACTAAGAACACACTGACAACCCCAACTCACCACAGACACAGATTTCCAATCCAAAACAGGATTATGAATTTGCAACCAGGGAAAACCCAGAACAATAGTATCATGCAAATTGTGCAACACCAAAAGTTTACAATTTTCTTGGTGGTCCGGGGTAACCCGCATTATCACCTGGGTCCAAAATGGGGTTTATTCTCCGCCAAAGGAGTAGCATCAATACCACTCAAAGGGATAGGAGTCCGCAGGGGTATCATGGGAAAACCACAACATTTAGCAAAGTCTAAATCCATCAGATTCAAAGCTGCTCCTGAATCTACAAAAGCCTTAGCAGAAAAAGTAGACAAGGAGCAGATCAGAGTAATTGCCAAAAGGAACTTAGGCTGTACACTGCCCATGGCAAATGTGTGAGCAAAACGTTTTTCTCGTTTAGGGCAGACAGAAATAGTATGAGAGGCATCTCCACAGAAAAAACACAGCTTATTACGCATTCTAAACGCCTGACGTTGCGCCCTAGACAAAACCCTATCACATTGCATGGGTTCAGACGTTCGTTCAAAAGGCGGCAATGCCTCTCGTGTAGTTTTACATTCACAGAAACGCCGATCAACTAGAACGGCCAATGACATAGAATCATCAAGAACAGAGGGAACAGGAAATCCCACCATAACATCTTTTACGATTTCTGCCAAACCCTTCCGAAAGAGAGCTACTAGGGCATCATCATTCCATTTAGTAAGGACCGCCCACTTTCAGAATTTTTGACACTATAACTCTGCAGAATCCTGACCCTGGTTCAATGCCTATAAGGTTTTCTCAGCTCGATCAATAGAATTAGGTTCATCATACAACAACCCCAAGGCTTGAAAAAATGCATCCACATTAGTCAGAATAAGATCTCCAGGTGTCAGAGAAAAAGCCCAATCCTGAGGATCGCCGCGCAGCAAGGAGATGACAATTTTAACTTGCTGCACAGAGCTCCCCGATGAGTTAGGCTTCAAGGCAAGAAATAGTTTACAATTATTCTTAAAATTCAGAAATTTAGACCGATCTCCAGAAAACACATCAGGAGTAGGGACTGTTGGTTCAACAGCAGATGATTGAGCAAGATAGGCAGAAATTCCCCGCACAGAGAGCTGCTCAACATGATAAGACAATTGCTTAATCTTCATTAAAGAAAAAAAAAATCCTCCTATGGCCCCAGAGAAAAAGAAAAAATATATAAAAAAATTCTGACACCTTTTTTTTTTTTTTTACAATTCTTTTCTTCTTTTGAGTACCCTAAAGTCTGCGGTTTGGCTGGTGATTCTGTTATCATTGGGTCACCGAGGAGGAGAGCAAACCCAAACTAAGCCACAGAAAACCAGAGAGGTTGGCAACTAAGCAGATTGCAGACACCTGATCCTATCCACACAACTAGCAGTAGCCGTGGAGCGTGCCTACGATGATCCTAGATGCCTCGGCACAGCCGGAGAGCTAACTAAGCCTAAAGCAAGAAAGGGGAAATCTAAACTGCCCCAGAGCAGACCCCAAAGCAATAGATAGCCCCCAAACATATATTGTTGGTGAGGCAAGATGAAAATACAAACGCAGGTAGGAAAATAGACTGAGCAAACGATGGGGACCACACTGACTAGACAGGACAGGAAAGGAAAGACACTGTCTGCAATCACGCAAAAAACCCTGCAAAAAGGACCAACACGTCTGATGCAAAAATCCTGAAATCGCACGACTTCGCCCACTATATCAGCACTCTGGTATATTCTGAAAGCAGCGGCCAATCTAATAAGGGACAAAAGCAAACTGGCACAAGCAGTAACATATGGATGGTGATTCAGCACAGCCCCAGCCGGAGCTGGCTGACCCACACAAAACTGAAATAGACAAAACCAGATCAAATGTGAACAGAATAGCAAAAGAACACTTAGCTGAGCATGCAGGGACTGAGTTGGAAACTAAGACCTCAGGAGGCAGGAAAAAATCACCAGCAGGGATAGAGGGAGTCAGCTGTCTTAAATCCAGTCTGAAACCCCATATCTCCAATTGTCCTCATTATCAGGTGGCAAACCTCTGTTAATCAGATCAGCTCCATTACCTCCAGTAACCACCAGAGGGATCCCAGAAAGAGAACTCGCAACCACTCCATCAATCTGACCAGCTCCACCACCTTCAGCAGTAACCAGAGGTAGGCCAGAAAGCGAATTCACAACAGGAAGTGTTGGCTGTAGGGAACTTGGCACATATGACCGACTTTATATGCCATAGCCTTTCTTGTGACCCTCACATTACATTCATCTTGGCCAAAAAAAGAGTACTGGTTGTTCACCCTGCTAAACCCATGGTACAAGGAGAACCTTGCATCTCTCCTTCCTGAGGCAGAGAGGTCTATTAAAATGGTTCTATACCAGCAAGTCATTGTGGAAAATATGTTGAAAAAATCCTATCAGACAATTCTAATGGCAAGGGGAAAGCTTCCTTGCCCAACCAAGGGGGAGAGGCGAGGGAGAGACACACCAGGTACAGCAGAGGCAAGGTTACTCTGTCAAAGACCTGTGCCAATTTCATGGCACCCTCACAGTGTCCAGAACCTCATGACCATGTATTTTTGACAAGAAGGGAATAGTTTTAAAGATGGTCTTGCAAAACCTGGCCAACAAAACCAGCATACTCCCTAATTCCTCTGTGACCTTCAACTGTTGGGTCTCAAAGCTGGACACTTGGCATGAGCTGTCACTCTATGCATTGGAAGTCTTATCTGTGCATGTTTTTTGTGCCGTCAAAGGGGGTCATAACAGACAGGCGCTCATGCCTGTCAACATAAAACGCTGATAGGCTCACTCTGATAAAAAATGAACAAACTCTTGATTATGAACAAACTCTTGATTAGCATCGACATTTCACACCACCAGATGACAGCAGCTCATAAAGTGTTTTTAATATTAAAAATTTGAATGATGCCCTCCAGTTCATGTCTTCAAGGGTGTATGGATTATCCTCCTTATAATTTTTTTCTGGCTTTGCACTGTGTGCAGAGCCTTTATGAGTGTAGAATTACCAAGTTTCACTTTCTCAATTTTTTTATGAGGCACTCGAATTGGTGACTTCAATGTTGTATGGATGAGCCTCCTTAGATTTTTTTTCTGGCTTTGCACTTTGTGCAGAGCTTTTATGAGTGTAGACATACCACAAATACACTTTCTTTATATTTTAAAGAGGCACTCCAGTTGGTGCCTTCAAGGGTGTATGGGTGACTTTGCTTGTATCTTTTGGCAGCCTTTGCACTGTGTGCAGAGCATCTATGATTCTAAGAGTACCACAACTACACTATGTTCATAATATTTTAACGAGTTACTATGATTGGTTCCTTGAAGGGTGTATGGATAACTCTATTTGTAATTTTTGAAAGGCTTTGCACTAAACGCATAACCTTTGTGAAACCAGGAGTATCTCTACATAACAATTTGAACATAATACTTATGAGGCTCTGTAATTATACTCATTACTCAAAATGAGAATCCAAGCATTAGGAATTGCTCGGTTCGGGTAACAAGCATCTACAGTTGAATTCAGAAGTTTACATGCACTATATAAAAAGAAACATATAAATGTTTTTCTCAATATCTGACATGAAATAAGGCCGGTTTCACATTAGCGCATTTTCAGCGCGCGCACGGCCGGGGGTAGCTCCGCCCCCGATCCGGCTCTCTGCCCGGCGTGCCCGCCCCTTCCTTGTAGCGCCGCCTCCTAGCGGACAGCGGCGCCTGCGATCGGCGCACCCTATCTTTAGCATAGGGTGCGCTGATCGTGCGCAGGCCGTGCGCTAGTTGCGCTTTGACCTGCGCTGCGCACTTTTGACGGTGCGCCGTGCGCGCCAAAATCAAACTTTTCGGATTTTGGCGCGCACGGCGCACCGTCAAAAGTGCGCAGCGCAGGTCAAAGCGCAACTAGCGCACGGCCTGCGCACGATCGGCGCACCCTATGCTAAAGATAGGGTGCGCCGATCGCAGGTGCCGCTGTCCGCTAGGAGGCGGCGCTACAAGGAAGGGGCGGGCACGCCGGGCAGAGAGCCGGCTCGGGGGCGGAGCTACCCCCGGCCGTGCGCGCGCTGAAAAAGCGCTAGTGTGAAACCGGCCTTAGAATAAACCTTTCCTGTTTTAGGTCAGTTAGGATTACTACAATTGTTAATATTTGCCAAATTCCAGAATAATGAGAGAGAGAGAATGTTTTAAGGCATTTTATTACTTACTGCAAAGTCAAAAGTTTACATACATTTCATTAGTATTTTATACCATTGCCCTTAAACTGAATGACTTTGGTCATACGTTTGGGAAATACTTCCACAAGCTTCTCACAATAGTTGATCGAAGTTCATGCCCATTACTCCTGACAAAACTAGTGCAACTGATCCAGGTTTGTATGTTGCCTTGCTCGCCCCTACCTTTTCAGCTTTGCCCATAAAGTTTCAATAGGATTGAGATCAGGGCTTTGTGATGGCCACTCCAAAACATTGACTTTCTTATCCTTAAGCCATTTTGCTACCATTTTGGCAGTATGCTTCCGGTCATTGTCTATTTCCACCTATAATCTTCTTTTCTCATGATGCCATCTATTTTGTGAAGTGCACCAGTACCTCCTGCAGCAATACAACCCCACAACATGATGCTGTCACCCCCATGTTTCATAGTTGGGAGGGTGTTCTTAGACTTCAAGCTTCTCCCTTTTTCCTCCAAATGTAACGATGGTTATTATGCCCAAAAAGTTTAATTTTAGTTTCATCAGACCATAGGACATGTCTCCAAAAATTAAGGTCTGTGTTCCTGTGTGCATTTGCAAACATTAATCTGGCTTTTTTATGTTTGTTTTGGAGTAATAGCTTCTTCCTGGCAGAGTGGTCTCTCAGCCCATGTTGACACAGTACTCATTTCACTGTGGCTAATGACACATTTGAACCAGCTTTCACTATCATTTTCACAAGGTCTTTTGCTTTTGTCCTTGGGTTGAACCAAAGCACATTCATCACTGGGACAGAGAACCTGTCTTCTTCCAGAGCGGTATGATGGCTGGACATTTCCATCTTGTTAGTTCAGATGAATGAGGCACCTTCAGGTATCTTGAAATTGTACCCAAGGATGAGTCAGACTTGTGCACGTCCACAAATCTCTTCCTGATATATTGGCTGAATTCTTGAGACTTTTCCATGATGCTACCCAGAGAAGCAGTGTGTTTCAGGCGTACATTAAAATACATCCAATTAATTCAGAAGCTTCCAAACACATGACATCATCATATGGGCAGTCCAGAATTGTTTAAAAGCATAGTAATCTTAGTGTATGTAAACTTTGACTTTGCAGTAAGTAATAAAAGTAATAAAACATTCTCTCTAGTGATGAGCGTGTATACTCATTGCTCGGGTTTTCCCGAGCATGCTCGGGTGCCCTCCGAGTATTTTGGCGTGCTTGGAGATTTAGTTTTCGTTGTCTTATCTACATGAATTGCGACTTGTAGACAGGCTGAATACATGTGGGAATTCCCTAACAAACAGGCATTCCACACATGTATTCAAGCTGTCTAGCAGTCGCAAATCATGCAGATGAGCCAATGAAAACTGAATCTCCGAGCACGTCAAAATACTCGGAGGACACCCGAGCATGCTCGGAAAAACCCGAGCAACGAGTATACTTGCTCATCACTAATTCTCTCTCATTATTCTGGCATTTGGCAAATATTAATAATTATGGTAATCCTAATTGGCCTAAAGCTGGAAAGGTTTATACTGATTTTATGTCAGATGTGAGAAAAACATGCAGATGTGTCTTTTTATATAGTGTATATAAACTTCTGTTTTCAACTGTAAGCATTTTAAGGCTTTCTCAACACTAGTTTGAAATCTTATTTGTGTTTTCTGAAATTCTCTCAGCTGATTTAAGACCAAAGACCACAATAAGTGCAGGGAAGCAAAAAGCCAGTAAAAGCCAAATGGTACAACATTTTTAAAGAAACCCTATTTTAAATATCATTTTTAACCCCAAATACATGCATTTAAGTGTAAGCAACAAATATATCAAGAGTTAATTTTCTTCAGCGGGATCTTTCTTGTGTGTTTGCTTAAGAAAGGCTACATCTTATATTAACATGGCAAAAATGGGGGAAAACATAATTGCATTAAAATTCCAATGGTCACTGTACTTTTAGACATAGTCTATTGACAGGTAATGTGTTAAAGGTAATATCCCAAAACACTACTAACCTACAGATATACGGTTAATCTGCAGGTTAACAGTGCTCCAAAGTTGCCCAGCCGCTGCACTGAATGCCCATCTACCAGGAGGCAATGAACTTTACTCTTCCTGGTAGCCTCCGGCTTTCAGTCAAAGAGGTGCGGCTTCAGTCAGCACTCAGCACATAGTGAGCGGAGGCTGTAACCACGTCCCGGCACTGACTAACAGCCGGCTCTGTACTGATGCAATGGTGAGCGTGCTGTCAGATAGTGCTGGGGGCACGGTTGCAGATTCCGCTCACTAAGTACTGAACGGTAACTGACACCGTGCCTCTATCACTGAAAGCCCAATGCTACTGTGAGGAATTAAGTTAATTTCATCTTTGTAGCCGGGCTTTCAGTGCAGGGGCAGGGAGCATTAGAACATTATTAACTTGCATATTATCCCCATATCTGCAGGTTAATAGCGTTTTGGGACGACAGATTCCATTTAAATAATAAATAAGAAAATTGCCTCATTTTAAAATTATGTTGTCCTACCTCTTCTGAAAATTACTCCAAAGTGTTGCCGGTATAACAGAGACACCAGCTTTTAGTTCTGACAAGCCATTGGACAATGGCAAGCACAGTACACTCTGCAAAATTAAAGAAATTAATATTCAGCACCTATAGTGCTCACAGAATGCTGATAAAGAGCAAGCATCACCTCCCTTCCCCCGAAAAAAGAGTCTGGTAAGTTATGGAGCAAGGTAAAAGGCACAGTTCATTGGCACATTATACTGATATGGGCACCCAAAGCATTTTTATCTTTTTTTGTGGTGTGAGAGCAGCATGACCATGCTTTTCTACAAGTTTCATGTGAAAGGACAGGCATGCTTTAACAAGTGGCCATTTTATTATGACAGATTCCCTTTAAGGAATGGCTAATATACTGTCCATATATGAAATTTAAGGGAACGGTACTGACATAATGAATAATATGTACACATATAACATCAGTGTATTACAGATGAAAGGCCTAAACTTAATTAAGTGTGCACATTATTTACAGTGACTGCATCCACCCGGAGTCAAGTGATCCGTTGTATTGCTTACTGTAGCAAACATCTTTTCATAGAGACAACTATAGCTGACCTTATCGATTGCTTTCTGTACACTTAAAAGCAGAGGATAATGCAAAGCATTGACACAAAGAGGCCGCAAACATGTTTATCAGCCGGTCAAATGCCTGTACTACGCTCCCACGGTACGTGCAGACTTTTGTTAGAAGAGTGTTCCTTAAAACTGTGTTTTTTTAATATTATGGATTTTGTCCCTTTAGTAATTTCATGTAAGAAACGAGTCAGATCAGGGGTAGCTCTGGTTTATTTTTGGCACCTGAATGTGTTGCATACTATAACATGAATATCTAAAAGGAGATTTGTGTTACTCATTGAACAGTCACTATTTATAGGGGTTATTCAGGGGTTTTATTAATTTGGTATATCGGGGCTAAGAGTTAACAGGCAGTTAGTTGCTAACTACTTGCCTGTTCTAACCTGTTTCAAATCAGATTTCCCTGCTTCACTTCACAACTTGTCGTCGGAGCAGCGCCTTCTCTTTTGGTCTGCTCTGATGAGGGGGCGTCACTGCTGGCTCCCAGCAGTTAGGCAGCAGGAAGCCGGCTATCAATCAGCATAATATTGGCAGCGACGCCCTGTTAACAGGGTACAGTGGAAGAGAAGTCGCTGCTGTGACGACCTGATATCAGCAGAAGGGGCAGAACGGTCCATAGCTACCTGCCTGTTAGTTCTTAGCCAGATACAGAAAAATTAAAGAGTCCCTTTAGAGGTTTATTCTCATTACATTAAACTGACAAAATTGTAAAGTGTTGTAAAAACAAGCAACCTTGCAAGTTACTAGTTAAAAAAAAATCCTTTTCATTCTCAAGAACAGAATCATTTTTAATTTCACTGTTTATAGTTTGTTGCTTAGGATCCTGACCATCGATTCTGTTTCCTATGCAAGGACAGCAGTACTTATAAGGTGCTTCCAATAGATCCTGGAAGCACTGCCCTGAAACTGTTCAGCCAGTTTCTGTTGCACTGTGATCCTTCTTATGCTGATGATGCAAAGCCACCTCTCCTATCAGGATCTAGCCAGCACAGTTCTAGCCAGCAGAGGGAAAATGCCGCTGGTCGAAACTCCACCTGGCAGGAGGTTGAAAGGCAAGGGAGCACTTCACTCTTGAGCAGAGCCGGTTTTAGGCAAAGTGGGGCCCAAGGCAAAGTTTAAAATGGGGCCCCAAATGCTAACATATTGCACATCACACAGAAGCATTTCGGTTGTATTTACATGAGCTGAGTTCAGGCCGCTAAATGAGTGTGATCGACAAAACTGAAGAAGTCGTTCAACGCTTGTTTCCCATCATCTTTCCACCATCTGAGAAAGAATGATGGGAACAGAACGATCACTAATGGATCACTAAGGGTGTGTGCACACGTTGCGGTTTTTGCTGCGGATCCGCAGCGGATTTGGCCCTGCGGATCCGCAGCAGTTTCCATGCGGTTTACAGTACCATGTAAACCTATGGAAAACCAAATCCGCCGTGCACATGCTGCAGAAAATTCCGCGCAGATTTGCTGCAGTTCATTTTCCACAGCATGTTACTTCTTTTTTGCAGAACCGCAGCTGCAGTGTACGTTCCGGGACATACAAATCAATCAATCTCTCTCTCTCATCCGCATTGCCAAACCGCACTAGAACCTGCATCAAATCCGCTGTACACATGCTAGGAATTCGCAGGAAAAACGCATGTGTTTTACCCTGCGGTTTCTGCCAAAAGATATGGATTCTCTGCAGAAAAAGCCGCAGACTAATCCACAATGTGTGCACACACCCTAACAGATCACCATACAGTATCATGTTATCAGTAGTACATCTACAGTTTACACCCCATAGTCCTCCATATAATATAATCTGCCCCATAGTTCTCCATATAGTATAATACACTCCTCATAGTCTTCCATATAGTATAATACACTCCTCATAGTTCTCCATATAGTATAATGCACCGCCATAGTCACCCATGTAGTACAATTCACTTCCCATAGCATAATGCACCCCATAGTTCTTCATATAATGTATTCCCCAAAGTCCTCGATACAGTATAATGCAGCCCACATTGTTGTGAGCTCTCTTAATCCAACTTTTGAAGCAAGGCTCCCTCTGGTGGATATTGCTGGTAGCGGTGCTGGTCAACATGATGTTAACCCAACAGCTGCAGAAGATAATTGAAGGAGTGGTGGTAGTGACTGGGACCACATAAGCAAGCAGACTTCTCTCAGTGACTTCCGGTGATACTCCTTTCTTTGCTTACTGAGGATTTCTGTCTGCTGCCTGATCCTGCATTTTTTCAGCTAAGTGTCATTTGCTAAACCCTTTGCATCTGTTTTTGCCTTGCTGTCAGGGGTCAGCTTGCTCCCCCTGGGGCTGCTGGCTCCTGCCCTGTATTTTTGTATCTTGTGTTTGTTTGCTCAGTTCCTTGCTGTATTAGCCTGTTGCTAGCCGCCAGTTCACACCTGAGTGCTGATATAATGGGGGCGAGGTTGTTCTAACCTCAGTATTTTTGTACATCAGTCGTGTTGGAATTATTAGTGTTTTTGCGTGATTGCAGACAGTGCCTTTTCTGTCCTGTCCTATCTAGTCAGTGTGGGCCCCATCATTTGCTCAGTCTATTTTCTGTCTGTGTTTGTGCTTCATCTTGTCTCACCGACAATATATGTTTGGGAGCTGTCTATTCCTTTGGGGCTCTGCTCCGGGGTAGTTTAGATTTCACCTTTCTGTCTTTAGGCTTAGTTAATCCTCCGGCTGTGAGGAGGCGTCTAGGGCAACGTAGGAACGCTCCACGGCTACTACTAGTTGTGTTGTTAAGATCAGGGGTCTGCAATCCGCTGAGCATCCAACCTCTCTGGTGTTCTGGTGGCATAGCCTATTGTGCTCTCCTCCTCGGTGACCCTTTCATAACAGAATCACCAGCCACACTGTAGATTCTAGGGTACTCAAAAGAAGGAAAGAATTGCAAAAAAAAAAAAAGTATCAGAATTTTTTATATATTTTTTCCTCTTTTTTCTCTGGGGCCGTAGGAGGATTTTTTCCTTAATGTAGACTAGGCAATTGTCCGATCATGTTGAGCAGCTCACTGCTGAAGTGCGGAGAGTTTCTGCTTATCTCGCCCAATCATCTGTTGTAGAACCAAAGATCCCTACTCCTGATGTGTTTTTTGGGGATCGGTCTAAATTTCTGAACTTTAAGAATAATTGTAAACTATTTCTTGCTTTGAAGCCTAACTCCTCGGGGAGCTCGGTGCAGCAGGTTCAAATTGTAATTTCCCTGCTGCAAGGCGATCCCCAGGATTGGGCTTTTTCTTTGACACCCAGAGATCCTATTCTGGTTAATGTGGATGCGTTTTTTCAAGCCCTGGGGTTATTGTATGATGAACCTAATGCTATTGATCAAGCTGAGAAAACCTTTTTGGCATTAAAACAGGGTCAAGATGATGCTGAGTTATATTGTCAAAAATTCCGAAAGTGGGCGGTCCTTACTAAATGGAATGATGATGCCCTAGCAGTTCTCTTTCAGAAAGGTCTGGCAGAATCCATAAAGGATGTTATGGTAGGATTCCCTGTCCCTTCTGGTCTTGACAACGCTATGTCATTGGCTATTCAAGTTGATCGATGTTTACGAGAACGTAAAACTACACGAGAGGCGGTGCCACCGTTCGAACAAACCTCTGAACCCATGCATTGTGATAGGGTTTTGACTAGTGCGCAACGTCAAGAGTTTAAAAGGCGTAATAAGTTATGCTTCTTTTGTGGAGATGCTTCTCATGCTATTTCAGCCTGCCCTAAATGAAAGAAATGTTTTGCTCACTCATTTGCGATGGGCAGTGTGCAGCCTAAGTTCCTTTTGACTGTTACCTTGATCTTCTCCTTGTCTACATTTTCCGCTAAGGCATTTGTGGATTCAGGAGCAGCTTTGAATTTGATGGATTTTGACTTCAATAAGCGTTGTGGTTTTCCTATGGTGCCCCTTCGGACCCCTATTCCTTTGAGGGGTATTGATGCTACCCCTTTGGCGGAGAATAAACCCCAGTTTTGGATCCAGGTGATTATGCGGGTTGCCCCGGACCACCAAGAGAATTGTAAATTTTTGGTGTTGCACAATTTACATGATATTATTGTACTAGGTTTTCTGTGGTTGCAGACCCATAATCCTGTGTTGGATTGGAAATCTGAAAATGAAAAGGTAGGGCACACTGCTCACATTAAGACACATATAAGATGGCGGGGTACAAATCCATGGTCACATGAAATAGTGCTGAAGACTGAAGAGAAAAAGCAGGACCAGAAGGAGAAATGCACACCACCAATATATGTAATACAAGGAAAAAAGCTTTTATTGACAACAATGTCAATTTAAAAACAAGAACAATCATATTCCCACTGTTAACCCTGATCTGTGCAAAAAAATATAGATAGCGTCTCATACATAAAACATAAATATGTCAATGTACATGAATTGATAAATGGGGAGAGTATCCACTACCAGGTGTATACACAAAGATATATGTGGTCATATCACTATACCATGCACAAAAAATGTAATACTGATACAATTACCTCTTAATATAGACTCATGAATAAAAAACACCTTTAGGTAGGATATCGCAATAGACAATATGTCTGTCACAGTAACCACATGAAGCACTCCCTTGGAGATTTGACAATGCATGGGACAAGGACAAAAATGGAGCCTGTCCCAAATCAAAGCACTAATTGTGCAACCATATGACCCAAAATAACATAATTCCACATGCCACGTGGAGACTATGAACGTCAAAAGTCACACAAGGAGGGCAACAAAAGATGGTGTCCAAAATAAGGATATTCATAGCACACCAGTGCATAGAGTGATAAAGCCATCCAATTGCAAGGGGCAAAGGATCACATGTGGATCAAAATATGATAAAATGCATGTGAAGGATCCATACTACGGCATCATCAGTACAAGCAGGGTAACAGAGGGAAAAGCCCAACGCGTGTCGCCGTACCAAGACGGCTTCGTCAGGGGAAGTGTGCATAGCATTGCTGTAAACGCCTTTAAATACCTGTTTGTGTAACGCTTAATCCAGCCACCTGTGAGGAGGCATGTCAGGCCAGGAAAGGGAATTAGCATGAGAGGCTGAAACCTGGCAGATGTCTCAGAATGTCAGACGCACACGAGCTGAGAAAACAGCGCGGTACATGAGATGCAGGATAGAATCAATAATGCGCATGTGCGGCTCCCGGGAGTCTGAACGTGGTAAAAAAAAAAAACACATAGTGTCATGAGACGCTATCTATATTTTTTGCACGAATCAGGGTTAACAGTGGGAATATGATTGTACTTGTTTTTACTTGTTTTTAAATTGTCATTGTTGTTAATAAAAGCTTTATTCCTTGTATTACATATATTGGTGGTGTGCATTTCTCCTTCTGGTCCTGCTTTTTCTCTGCAGTCTTCAGGATTGGAAATCTGTGCCTGTGGTGAGTTGGGGTTGTCAATGTGCTCTTGGTGACACTCCTGTTTTCTCCACCTCTCCCCAGTCTCAAGATGTTCCTGACTATTTGGCTGATTTTTCTGATGTATTTAGTGAGAGTCCGCGTCTTTGCCTCCTCATAGGAGTTATGATTGCACAATTGAGTTGATGCCCGGGTGTAAATTTCACAAAGGTCGGCTTTTCAACTTATCGGTACCTGAACATGATGCTATGCCATCTTATATCAAGGAGTCATTAGAGAAGAGTCATATAAGACCATCCTCTTCACCTTTAGGTGCTGGTTTTTTTGTGGCCAAGAAAGATGGCTTATTAAGGCCATGTATTGACTATCGCTCCCTTAATAAGATCACTGTTAAATATCAGTACCCATTGCCGCTGATTTCTGATTTCTGATTTATTTCCAGGGTTAAAAGTGCTTGTTGGTTTACCAAACTTGATCTTAGGGGGGCGTATAATCTTATTTGCATCAAGCACGGGGATGAATGGAAGACGGCGTTTAATAATCCGGAGGGACATTTTGAGTACCTGGTGATGCCTTTTGGGCTCAGTAATGCCCCTTCCGTCTTCCAGTCTTTTGTGAACGATATTTTCCGAGACTTTGTGGATAAGTTTTTGATCATTTATCTGGATGATATTTTGATTTTTTCCAGTGATTGGGATTCTCATGTGGAACATGTTCAGACTGTGTTCCGGATCTTGAGAGAAAATACTCTGTATGTTAAGGGATCGAAATGTCTCTTTGGTGTACAGAGAATTTCGTTTTTGGGATTCATTTTGTCCCCATCTGCTATTGAAATGGATTCTGCCAAGGTACAGGCCATCTATGATTGGGTTCAGCCCACTTCTTTGAAGGCTCTTCACAAGTTTTTGGGTTTTTCTCATTTCTATCGTAAATTTAGTAATTTTTCTGGTATTGCTAAACCACTGACAGATTTGACCAAAAAAGGCGCAGATGTGGTGAATTGGCCTCCAGAGGCAGTCTTGGCGTTTCAGGAGCTTAAGCGGAGATTCACTTCTGCTCCGCTTCTGTGACAACCTGATGTTTCACTCCCATTTCAGGTGGAGGTAGATGCTTCTGAGATTGGTGCAGGAGCCGTTTTGTCTCAGAGGGATCTGGTAACCTCTAAGGCTGGTTTCACATTTGCGTTTTTTAGCGCTGGAAAAAAACGCTAACCTGCGCATGCGTTTTTCCCCCTATCTTTAACATGGGTGCGCATACTTGCGCGCTTGTAAGCGCATGTATGCGATTTTCATGCGCTGCGTTTTTTTGGGGTGTGCGATTGGATTTTCCAGACGCATCATGTTGCATTTTTTGGCCCTGCAAAAAAGCGCATGCGCACATATGCGCACGTTTTGCGCTAAAAAGGGCCATTATAGCCTATGGATGCGCATATGTGCGCACTGGCATGCTCATGTAAGCGTTTTTTTGCATATGCGTTTTTTTTTTTTAACCATGGAATTTAGGGGTTTGAGTTAGAGTTAGGGTTAGTTAAGGGGGTTTAGGGTTAGGGTTAGGGTCAGGGTCAGGGTTAGGGTTGGGTTTTGGGTCAGGGTTAGGGTTTAGTATGGTTTGGTTAAGGGTTAGGGTCAGGGTTAGGGTCAGGATTAGGGTTAAGTATGGTTTTGTTAAGGGTTAGGGTCAGGGTTAGGGTTAGGGTTAGGGTTAGGGTCAGGGTTAGGGTTAGGGTTAGGGTCAGGGTTAGGGTTAGGGTCAGGGTTAGGGTTAAGTATGGTTTTGTTAAGGATTAGGGTCAGGGTTAGGGTCAGGATTAGGGTTAAGTATGGTTTTGTTAAGGGTTAGGGTCAGGGTTAGGGTTAGGGTTAGGGTTAGGGTCAGGGTTAGGGTTAGGGTTAGGGTCAGGGTTAGGGTTAAGTATGGTTTTGTTAAGGATTAGGGTCAGGGTTAGGGTCAGGATTAGGGTTAAGTATGGTTTTGTTAAGGGTTAGGGTCAGGGTTAGGGTTAGGGTTAGGGTTAGGGTTAGGGTCAGGGTTAGGGTTAGGGTTAGGGTTAGGGTTAGGGTCAGGGTCAGGGTTAGGGTTAAGTATGGTTTTGTTAAGGGTTAGGGTCAGGGTTAGGGTTAGGGTTAGGGTTAGGGTCAGGGTTAGGGTTAGGGTTAGGGTTAGGGTTAGGGTCAGGGTTAGGGTCAGGGTTAGGGTTAGGGTCAGGGTTAGGGTTAGGGTTAGGGTTAGTTAGGGTTTAGGGTTTGGGTTAGGGTTAAGTATGATTTGGTTAAGGGTTAGGGTCAGGGTTAGGGTTAGGGTTAGGGTTAGGGTTAGGGTCAGGGTTAGGGTTAGTAAAGTCATGGTTTGGGTAGTGTGAGGGGCCACCTAAAAATGTTGGAAAAAAACGCAAAAGCGGTAAAAACGCGCTAAAAACGCATACAAACGCATAAAAACGCTGCGTTTTTTTCATGCATGCTCATAAAAATGCTTGAAAAAAACGCAGCAGTTGTATGCTTATGTATGCGTTTTTTCAATGCGTTTTTTTGCGGGAAAAACGCGCTGCAAAAAAAAGCAAGTGTGAAACTAGCCTAAGATGAATCCCTGTGCCTTCTTTTCTCGAAAATTTTCCCCCGTCTGAACGTAACTATGACGTGGGGAATCGAGCGTTGTAGGCCATGAAGTGGGCATTTGAAAAGTGGACTGGAGACATTGGTTGGAGGGAGCTAGACATCAAGTTGTGGTCCTTACCGACCACAAGAATTTGATTTATCTTGAATCATCCAAGCGCTTGAATCCTAGACAAGCTAGGTGGGCCTTGTTTTTCATACGTTTTAATTTTGTGGTCACCTTTCTTCCTGGCACTAAGAATGTTAAAGCGGATGCCCTTTCTAGGAGTTTCTTTGCGGATTCTCTTGATGTGACCGAGCCTATTACCATTCTGGGTGAGGGTGTGGTTCTTTCCACCATTTTACTCGATTTAAGACTTGCCCTGGAGGAATTTCAGGAGGATACGCCTGAACGATGCCCTGTGGGGAAATTGTATGTCCCTGACCAGTGGAGGGAAAGAGTGATGGCTGAAATTCATTGCTCTGCACTGGCTGGTCATCTGGGTATTTTTGGTACCAGATATTTGGTAAGTCGGTCTTTTTGGTGGCCTGCCTTATCTCGTGATGTCAGGAATTTTGTGCAGTCCTGTGGGACTTGTTCCAGGTCCAAGTCCTGTTCTCATTGTAGTGGTTTGTTGATGCCCCTGCCGGTGCCCAGCAGGCCATGGACCCATACTTCAATGGATTTTATTTCTGATCTCACTGTCTCTCAGAGAATGACTGTTATCTGGGTGATTTGTGATAGATTTTCCAAGATGGTCCATCTTGTACCTCTCCTGAAGTTGCCATCTTCTTCTTAGTTGGTGCCCCTGTTTTTACAACAGGTGGTTCGTTTGCACAGGATTCCTGAGAACATTGTGTCAGACAGTGGAGTCCAGTTTGTTTCCAGATTTTGGAGGGCCTTTTGTTCTAAACTGGGAATTCAGTTATCTTTCTCCTCTGCATTTCATCCTCAGATCCATGGACAAACTGAGAGAACAAACCAGACTTTGGAATCCTATTTGAGATGTTTTATATCTGCTGATCAGGATGACTCATTTCTGCCATTGACCAAATTCACTCTAAACACTAGAGCTAGTTCCGCCACTTTGATGTCTCTGTTTTTCTGTCGATTTTCTTTGGGGTAGGTGGAGGCTTCTGCTTGCCCAAGTGTGGATTCTGTGGTGGACAGAATGCAGCAGATTTGGGACCAAGTAGTGGACAAGTTGACCCACTCTCAGGAAAAGGCCCAACGGTTTTCCAACCGGCATAGGACCTTTGGTCCCCGGTTCAAAGTGGGTGATATGGTTTGTTTGTCCTAAAAAAATTCTGATGAAGGTTGCATCTCCAAAATTCAAGTCAAGGTTCACTGGACCTTATAAGATTTTGGAAATCCTTAACCCCGTTTATTTCCATTTGGCTCTTCCAAGTACGTTCAAGATTCATAATGTTTTTCACAAATAATTGTTGAAAAGGTTTGTGGAGCCAGTAGTTCCTGTGGCGGCACCCCCTGACCCTGTATTAGTTGAGGGTAATTTGGAGTATGAGGTAGAGAAAATATTGGACTCTCGTCTGGCTAGACGGAGACTCCAGTACTTGGTCAAGTGAAAAGGTTATGGCCAGGAGGATTATTCTTGGGTCCCTGTTTCCAATATTCATGCCGAGAGATTGGTTCGTGCTTTTCACCGGGCCCATCCTGATTGGCCTGGTGGTGTGGATGAGGGTTCGGTGACCCCTCCTCAAGGGGGGTACTGTTGTGAGCTCTCTTGATCCGACTTTTGAGGCAAGGCTCCCTCTGGTGGATACTGCTGGTAGTGGTGCTGGTCAACATGATGTTAACCCAACAGCTGCAGAAGATAATTGGAGGAGTGGTGGTAGTGACTGGGACTACATAAGCGAGCAGACTTCTCTCAGTGACTGCTGGTGATACTCCTTTCTTTGCTTACTGAGGGTTTCTGTCTGCTGCCTGATCCTGCATTTTTTCAGCAAAGTGTCATTTGCTAAACCCTTTGCATCTGTTTTTGCCTTGCTGTCAGGGGTTAGCTTGCTCCCCCTGGGGCTGCTGGCTCCTGCCCTGTATTTTTGTATCTTGTGTTTGTTTGCTCAGTCCCCTGCTGTATTAGCCTGTTGCTAGCTGCCAGTTCACACCTGAGTGCTGATATAATGGGGGCGAGGTTGTTCTAACCTCAGTATTTTTGTACATTGGTCATGTTGGAATTATTAGGGTTTTTGCGTGATTGTCCTGTCCTATCTAGTCAGTGGAGGCCCCATCATTTGCTCAGTCTATTTTCTGTCTGTGTTTGTGCTTCATCTTGTCTCACCGACAATATATGTTTGGTGGCTGTCTATTCCTTTGGGGATCTGCTCCGGGGCTGTTTAGATTTCACCTTTCTGTCTTTAGGCTAAGTTAGTCCTCCGGCTGTGACGAGGCATCTAGGGCAACATAAGAATGCTCCATGGCTACTGCTAGTTGTGTTGTGTAAATCAGGGGTCTGCAATCCTCTGAGCGACCAACCTCTCTGGTGTTCTGGTGGCATAGCCTATGGCGCTCTCCTCCTCGGTGACCCTTTCAAAACACCACATAAAGTATAATGCAGCCACCCCATAGAGCATAATGCAGCCCCGCCATACAATATAATGTAACCTCCATAGAATATAATGCAGCCCCCTCTTATAGTATAATGCAGCCACCCCTTAGAGAATAATGCAGCTACCCCAGCGTATAATGCAGCCACTCCACAGAATATAATGTAACCCCCCATAGAATATAATGCAGCCCCACCCCCATATAGTATAATGCAGCCCCACCCCCCATATAGTATAATGCAGCCCCTCCATAGAATATATGGCAACCCCCTCATAGGATATAATGCAGCCCCTTATATAGTATAATGTAGCCCCTCCATAGAATACAATGTAGCCCTCCTCATATAGTATAATGCAGCCCCCATAGAATATAATAAATATAATACAGCCCCCTATAGAATATAATGTAGCCCCAAATAGAATATAATACAGTCCACCTCCCCATAGAATATAATGTAGCCCCCCATATTATATAACACAGCCTCCCCTTATAGAATATAATGTAAAATGTATCCCCCATGGTATATAACACAGCCGCATAGTATATAGCCAAGCACCACATGATATATAGCCCAGTCCACCATGGTATACAGCCCTCCATGGTATATAGTCCACCATGGTATAATACAGCCCAGCATGGTATATAGCCCCCCAAGAATGGTATAATACAGCCCAGCATGGTATAATACAGCCCAGCATGGTGTATAGCCCCCAGCATGGTATAATACAGCCCAGCATGGTATAATACAGCCCAGCATGGTATATAGCCCCCCCCCAGCATGGTATAATACAGCCTAGCACGGTATATAGCTCCCCAAGCATGGTATATAGCCCTCCCCAGCATGGCATGATACAGCCCTGCATGGTATATAGCCCCCCCAGCATGGTATAATACTGCCCAGCAGGGTATATAGCCCCCCAGCATGGTATATAGCCCCCCAGAATGGTATATAGCCCCCCAGCATGGTATGATACAGCCCAGCATTGTATATAGCCCCCCCCAGCATGGTATTGTGGTGCTAATAAAAATATGGATATCTTATAGCCTACATATTGTAATATATTGTTTATATGCTTTGATATAGTGTGGTCATTAGACCAAGGGTGGAAAGTATTGCAAATATGAAATATTGTTGTTTGAATCCAAACACTATATTGCAATATACTATGGTGTAATATCATTAATGCTGAACTTTGATACTGAGCCACAAAGGGTTTGTTCTGTGTCAATACCATAAGACAAGGAATTGTTCTGTGGTCTTTGAAGCTCTGTGTTTCAAAGATTCATTATCCTGATTTGTACACAAGTGACCACTGTGATATTTGCGTTGACAAACAGTGATAGATCCATAAATTTGGTGCTTTATCATTTAAATTAATCATTGTATAATAAAACTGTGTTATATCAAAGTAGTAGCCTTCTTTAAAGCCGTATCCGAACCTTATTGCTAAACAGTTGGCAATACATAAATTGGCGTAGTCGGCAGGATACGCAGAAGGCTCAGTTTTTTTTTTTATTTGTTGGGATAAGAAATAATCCTCATGTCCTAACTTATTTTATAGTAGGATAATAATTTGTCGGCACTAGGCCAAAACTAGGCTCCTCATATAGTATAATGCTGCCCCCATCAAATATAATAAATATAATTCAGCCCCCCCATAGAATATAATGTAGCCCCAAATAGAATAGAATATAGCCCACCTCCCCATAGAATATAATGTAGCCCCCCCATATTATATAACACAGCTTCCTCCTATAGAATATAATGTAAAATGTACCCCCCATGGTATATAACTCTGCCGCATAATATATAGCCCAGCAACGCATGGTATATACCCCAGCACCTCATGGTATATACCCCAGCACCACATGGTATACAGCCCAGCCCACCATGGTATACAGCCCAGCACACCATGGTATATAGCACAGCATGGTATATAGCCCACCATGGTATAATACAGCTCACCATGGTATACAGGCTGTATAACATGCTGGGCTGTATACCATGGTGGGCTGTATAATATAGCCCAGCATGGTATAATACAGCCCAGCATGTTATGATACAGCCCAGCATGGTATATAGCCCCCCAGAATGGTATAATACAGCCCAGCATGGTCTAATACAGCCCCGCATGGTATATAGCCTCCCCAGAATGGTATAATACAGCCCAGCATGGTATATAGCCCCCCCCAGAATGGTATAATACAGGCCAGCATGGTATATAGTCCCCCCAGAATGGTGTAATACAGCCCAACATGGTATAATATGGCCCAGTATGGTATATAGTCCCCCAGCATAGTATGATGCAGCCGAGCATGGTCTAATACAGCCCAGCATGGTATATAGCCCCCCCAGAATGGTGTAATACAGCCCAGAATGATATAATACGGCCCAGCATGGTATATAGCCCCCCCCAGCATGGTATAATACAGGCCAGCATGGTATATAGTCCCCCCAGAATGGTGTAATACAGCCCAACATGGTATAATATGGCCCAGTATGGTATATAGTCCCCCAGCATAGTATGATGCAGCCGAGCATGGTCTAATACAGCCCAGCATGGTATATAGCCCCCCCCAGAATGGTGTAATACAGCCCAGAATGATATAATACGGCCCAGCATGGTATATAGCCCCCCCAGCATGGTATGATACATATGATACAGCTGAGCATGGTATAATACAGTCCCCCCAGAATGGTGTAATACAGCCCAGCATGGTATATAGCCCCCCCAGTGTGGCCCCACAGTCCAGTACTCACACTGATTTAAGAAAAAAAAACACTCCTCACCTTCTCCTCGTGCCTGAGCTGCTGGCTGCTCCTGTCTCCTCCTGCTCTGTCTGCCACTCCTTGGCTGGGTCCTTCCCTGGAGGAAGATCTGGCTAGTCCCGTGTTGGAGACTCTTAAATGAGGCTCCACGGACTTTATTTGCCTGCTCTGTCTGGCACACAGTGAGAGTGCAATGATGTCATCACGCCCCCGCTGTGTCCGAGGCAGAGCGGGGAATGATGGGAGAGGGAGCGTCAGCTGACGCTCTCTCCTCCATCACTGCCTCTTTCAATGCAGCGACAGCAGCGGCGGGAGTCGGCGCTGGGGGCAGGCGGGCCCCCATGCCTCACAGGGGCCCCATAGCGGCTGTGTGATGTGTCACTGGCTGGGGGCCCCTGGAAGAGCAGGGGCCCTAGGCAGCTGCCTGGTCTGCCTGACCCTAATGCAGCCCCTGCTCTTGAGGAAACGCCACAGAGTAACCCTTTTTGAGAATTTATGGTTGTAGTATGTAATTGTTTTGAGTTATCAGAAATTTGTGTGCTATGCAATATAAAGGAATAGCAGAAAACAATTGTTTTGACAATCTCCTCCATCTGACTCTTCCTTAACCCTCAGGCTAGGTTCACATTTCGTTAGGGCATCCGTTTAACGGATCCGTTAAACGGATGCGCTAACGCTAATGTCATTTTTGGTATCTTTAGCGCCTATATACTTCAACTGGATTATTTTTCTTTTTGCTTGGGTTCGTGCCAATTATTTTTTTTAAAAAAAATCTAAAATAATTTAAACAAAATAATCATAAAAAATGTTTTTTCTTTTTTGAAAATGTGAATACAATCAAGTATTGGGCCATGTGTACACGTTGTGGAAGGTGCTGCGGATTTTTCCGCACGGATTTCCCCCTTGTTACACCCCTTTCACAGCCTCATGATTGCAACGGAGGCCTGGATCCAAGCAGCAGCCGAGATCCCAACGGCATTCGGGATCGCAGCTGCGTCCTGGATCAGAGCAGCAGCTGGGATCCCAGTGGCGGTCGGGATCGCAGCGGCGACCTGGATCCGAGCGGCGGTCGAAATCGCAGCGGCGTTCGGGATCGCCGCTGCATCCTGGATCCGAGCGGCATCACTTGGGTGTTCCAAAATGGCGGTCGGCGTACTTCTGGTGCGGCGCGGTGGATTGTGGGATTCAGGGACATCCAGATGGAAGTGCATGACGGACAATTTAAGGCAATTATATATATAGATACACAAGGCTGCTTGGTGCAGTTTTGATAAAATCCCCATTTCATCTACTGCAGTTGTAGAGTGGGCATGAATCCTGAGCTGTGTATAACCTCTCCCACACCTCTGATTGGCAGCTTCCTGTGTACAGTGTACATCAACAGCAATCTGTCAATCAGTGGTGGGGGGTTTACACAGATTAGCTGGACTGGCTGGCACCACAACACGAGATCACTGTGTGTGATGGGGATCAGCGACCGGCCCCCCTGCCGGGTATCGCTGATCGTGCTCGATCGGCCTGGGCCATTTTTTGATCGCTGGTCTCCCGCTGTCCAGCACGCATCGCTGCATGTGGCAGCGAGAGACCAGCAATCAACGATGCTAGACGCTGGTTTCTAATGTAAACATCGGGTATCCAGGAGCCGCGGCTCCTGGATACCCGATGTTTACCTTGGAAACCAGCTTGCTCACTGGTCCTGATCGCTGGAGGGGCTGTCTATGTGACAGCTCACCAGCGATCAGCCTAACGATGTCCCAGCGATCCCATCCATGTCGGATCGTTGGTGGGTTCGCTGGGACATTGTTATGTGTAACGGGACCTTTAGTCCTGCAAAGTTAGGCTGATAAAACACTGATTGTATTGCAATTACAGCAAGCTACTGAGCATTTGACACATCTCTGGAATCAGGGTCTCTGCCCCTACATTATGCTGCTCTCAGAATAAATAGCAAAAACCTGCTGACAGATTCACTTTAAGTATATGCTAATACCTTTTTTGCAGACTTACAGCAACTCTAATACATTATTAATTACAGAAACATGCAAATTAAATACATACCTGAATCATATACTTATGTGTTAATAACTTTATGTCATATTATTCCATTTATTTCAGCTCCCTGATGGCGAATCTGGTGTATCAATGACATATCATGAATGTTCTCAACTTTTACAAAGCACACTATACCAAACACATGAAATACAGTCATCCTTATAAATGCGCTTCCTTTTAATGTATCTGCGGCTTACATCTCAGTATTTAATGTAAGCCAGTGATTTATTTTCATCTGCTGTCAGTTGTATTGATAAGAAGTCCCATGCATGTTCACAGCTAGTAATCTTATAATTGATATTGATGATTAGGCCTCCTGCGCTATTGTCATCTCAAGCTCTTCACTGCACATCACTTCATCCTAACATAGAGGCTTCTAGCCATGTCTTTAAAAGTCAGTCTGCAAAGCAAAATCGGCTACATATTTTATATCAGTCTCCAAATAAAATGGACTGCAAGACATCTGTTCCTTTAAGAAAAATAGCTTTTTAAGTAAGGCCTCATTCACACTTCCTGATGATTCCGGTTCTGGAAAAACCAGTACTGGTTAGATATGTGATCGGTGTGCCATCTTTGTGTATGTATGTGACATCCGTGTGACATCCATGTGTTTATGTGCTGTCCGTATCCATATGTGCGTGTGCTATCAGTGTATGGAATGAAATGCAACCTAGAAATTAAAGAGTGTTATGTATTAAAGATGTTCAAAGATAGAGATAGATAGCAATGAGGAACATGATAGATAGATGGATATTCTGGGAATAGACCAATATCCATAAAGATTCCCAGCCTATTAATATCAGCTCACAGCTATCTATGTAGCCTTTACTGGTTATTAATAAGTGGAACCCAAAAAAATGAAGTGGGGTACCTCCTATTTTTAATAACCAGAAAAAGCTATGTAAACAGCTGCGGGCTCTTATTAATAGCCTGGGAAAGGACCATGGATATTAGCCCCCTCCCAGAATAATAATACCAATCTTCCATTAGATGCGCCAATTCTGGGGATTAGCCTGGGCTCTTCCTACTTGCCCTGGTGCGTTGGAAAGTGGAGTAATGGTTTTGGGGGTTGTTGTAAGCTTTGTAATATCAGCTACCATCAAGCTCAAAGATTAGTAATGGAGAGGTATTTACTGTATAAGACACCCGCATTACATACCCCATAACCAAAGTAAAAAATACACCCACAGAGAAAAGTCCTGTAATCGAAAAAAGCATTCCCTGACCCTCTTTTACCCATTTATTACCATACAAACAAAAAATAATCCAAAGTGGTCCTCTGAAAAATCTATCCCACCTCCCATGAAGATCCTCAACTGCTACATCCAGATGCTGTACTGAGCGGTGACATCAGTAATGTGACCGCTCAGTACAGCTGCTGGATGAATCTGACAGTTGTGTGAGAATGAGGCTGCAGTGACAAGCTGTGACATACTTAACCCCTTAATGATTGCCGATACGCCTTTAAGTGTATAGCCCCCCCCCCCCAGAGTCAGAATTTCTCTGGGGTCTCAGCTACTGGGGGTAACTAAGACCCCGGAGAACATGTTTTGGGTCATTTTTTACTATCCCCGCTGTTGTGATCATTGTTATTTATGGAATAACCGCGACTGCAAAAAAAAAGTTAGATTTCCCATTTATGTCTCTCTCCTCTTATGTGATCTACCACATCAGAGGAGAGAGAAATAGGGTTCCCTGAGCCCCCAGGTACCTGTGATGTCCCCCGGCGTCTTCTGGGAAAAAAATGGCGGGCGCATGCACATCACGCCTGCTAAGATCTGCTGGCCAGCACCCGGCAACAATAGGAGATTTCTTCTATTGGTTCATTTTGATTCCTGTGATAGACCATATTACAGTGATCAAAATAAAAAATATAGTAAATCAATCCCCCCCTTTAAAAAAAGTATGTATTTCCATTTTTTCATTAGGGTTAGGGCTAGGGTTATAGTTGGCCTTATAGTTGGGGTTATAGCTAGGGTTAGGTTTTATGGTTGGGGTTATAGTTTGGGTTATAGCTAGGGTTAGGGTTGGGGCTAGGGTTAGGGTTGGGATTATAACTAGGGCTAGGGTTGCACTAGGGTTAGGGTTGGGCTAGGGTTATTGTTATGGTTTGGGTCATAGATAGGTCTAGGGTTAGGCTAGGGTTAGGGTTGGGCTTGGGTTAGGGTTGATGACAGGGTTTGGGTTGGGAATAGGGTTAGGTTTGTGTTTGGGTTAGGGTTGTGGTGTTGGGATTAGGGTTGTGGTTAGGGTTATGGTTAGGGATGGGATTAGGGTTACGGGTGTGTTGGGGTTAATGTTGGGTTTAGGTCTGTGTTATGGTTAGAGTTAGAATTGAGGGGATTCCACTGTTTAGGTACATCAGTGGGCCTCCAAACGTGACATGGTGCCCGCCATTGATTCCAGCCAATTTTGGGTTCAAAAAGTCCCTTCTGAGCCCTGTCATGCGCCAAAACAGTGGCTTTCACCCACATACGGGGTATCGGCATACTCAGCAGAAATTGCACAACAAATTTTGTGGTCTATTTTCTCCTGATACCCTTGTGAAAATAAAAAAGTTTAGTTCCAAAGTAAATTTTTTGTGAAAAAAGTAAAATGTTAATTTTTTTCCTTCCACATTGCTTTATTACTTGTGAAGCACCTGAAGAGTTAATAAACTTCTTGAATGTGGTTTTGCACACCTTGAGGAGTGTAGTTTTTAGAATGGTGTTTCTTTTGGGTATTTTCTGTCATATTGACCCCCAAACTCACTTCAAACGTGATGTGGTCCCTAAAAAAATGGCTTTGTAAATTTTGTTGGAAAAATGAGAAATCGCTGGTCAACTTTTAACCCTTATAACGTCCTAACAAAAAAATTATGTTTAAAAAATTATGCTGCTGTAAAGTAGACATGTGGGAAATCTTATTTATTAACTATTTTATGCGATATGACTCTCTGATTTGAGGGCACAAAAATTAAAAGTTTGAAAATTGCAAAAATATTTAAAATTTTTGCCAAATTTCCATTTTTGTCATAAATAAATGCAAGTCATATCGAAGAAATTTTACCACTAACGAAGTAAAATATGTCATGACAAAACCTTCTCAGAATCAGGGTGATCCGTTGAAGCGTTCCAGAGTTATAACCTCATAAAGTGACAGTGGTCAGAATTGTAAAAATTGGCTTGGTCATTAAGTGCCAAATTGGCTCTGTCCCTTAAGGTTACCGCAGGTCACAGGCAAAGATTCTCATGGTAATATCAGTGAGCTGCCATAACATTACTTGCATCACCTCTTGCAGCATGAGAACTTTCACTAAGTCTCTAAAAAATTTCTATAAAAATTATATTTTAGGAAATATAGTTTAAATACATGAAAGTATAACTTTTATATTACAAAGTTTATGTATACTGACATACATTTATATATTATGAATTTACAAGTCATATTTCAAACCAATCTGTCACTATAAATTTCAGAGTAACAGTTGTAGATGCAGAAAATATGATATAAAGATGTAAGGCTGATCAGTAAAGAGCCTTAGAAAAGTGGCAGAAATACAGATGTGTCATAAGGATATGAGGAATATTTTATGATTGAAACATTTATTTTACTCATTTATATAGCACCATTAATTCCACAGCGCTTTACAGACATTATTGGAACTGTCCCGATTGGGGCTCACAATCTAGATTGCCTATCAGTATGTCTTTGGAGTGTGGGAGGAAACCAGAGAACCCGGAGGAAACCCACGCAAACATGGGGAGAACATACAAACTCCTTGCAGAAATGTAAACATTTCTCTGACTAGGATTTCCAGTTTTTTACAATTATTGAATTGCTGTATACTAAAAGCTATTCATTTACCTAAGTCCAGCTTTCATTTTACTACATCTATCTCATAGCTCACATATATCTCTGAAGAGACCAGCGCGCACCAACTGCCCCTCAGCCAATGCCAAAGTACCCCAGATTTTATAAGGTTCCTTTTTACACCATTTGGACCTGAGCAATAAGATACTTTTCTTTTTACAGTCTACTATGGTGAAGGTGTTACAGTTTCTTACAGTTTTGATCTGACTAGTTTTCCTGACTTAGTTGACTTGTTTGATGTCTGTTGAGTAGTGTTGAGTAGAGTTGAGCGACTTTTGGTTTTTTAGGGTCGCGTTTCGTTTCGTGAAACCCGACTTTTCCAAAAGTCGGGTCGAGCAAGATCGTCCGATTATAGGGAAAAGTCGGGGTCGTCCCGAAACACGAAACCCAATGTAAGTCAATGGGGAATAAAAGTCAGCAGTGAGAGGAGGACAGGAAACACACCTACAGTGCCCATTTGAATGACAAAAGCATCAATTCTTCTTACTTAAGCTTGTCAACCTTAATTAACTTCATAATATAAGTTACGCACTGAAAAATGGGGGTTATTTGGCTAAAGTTGTGGGGGGGGAGGGCTGGCTGCAGGTTTTCATGTGCCCTGGGCGAAAGAGCGCCCCTTTAACACATACCACAACTCATCATGCTCCGATACGGCAGATAAATAGCGGTATAGTACAATGAAAAATACCTCACTTTTTACATCTCATGACGAGGCCCATCTATTTCTCCATACAGAATCATTGGTCCCATATAATGTTTGAAACAGTATATGATGAGCTCCACATAATGCTACAGTATATGTTGGTCCCCATGGATGAAGCTCCACTGTCTTATGGGCCCAAATAATGCTCCAAACATAATGGGCCCCATTTCTAATGCTCTAGTGTATAATGGGCCCTGTAAATGCTGCTCCAGTGTCTGATGTCCACCTTTGGAATGTTCCAGTGTATGGTGGGCCCCATCTATCATTCTCCAGAGTATAGTGCTCCCCAAAAATTGCTGTCCCAACATTGAAAACAATCAAATAAGTCTCCTCGCTAGGGAATCCCTGTACTTGTCTGGACAGGTGCTGTAGCTTGCTTAACAGCTCGCCAGCCGTTCTCACGCCCAGTATGGATTGCACGTGATTGCACAAAGGTTAGAAAGGGTACCGTATCCCTGGATAACATGTATGGATAGCGTACACATTCAAAATATATATCTCAGGAGGCAGGCTCAGACGGTGTCAGGCCCAGTATGGATTGCACGTGATTGCACAAAGGTTAGAAAGGGTACCGTATCCCTGGATAACATGTATGGATAGCGTACACATTCAAAATATATGTCTCAGGAGGCAGGCTCAGACGGTGTCAGGCCCAGTATGGATTGCACGTGATTGCACAAAGGTTAGAAAGGGTACCGTATCCCTGGATAACATGTATGGATAGCGTACACATTCAAAATATATGTCTCAGGAGGCAGGCTCAGACGGTGTTAGGCCCAGTATGGATTGCACGTGATTGCACAAAGGTTAGAAAGGGTACCGTATCCCCGGATAACATGTATGGATAGCGTACACATTCAAAATATATGTCTCAGGAGGCAGGCTCAGACGGTGTTAGGCCCAGTATGGATTGCACGTGATTGCACAAAGGTTAGAAAGGGTACCGTATCCCCGGATAACATGTATGGATAGCGTACACATTCAAAATATATGTCTCAGGAGGCAGGCTCAGACGGTGTCAGGCACAGTATGGATTGCACGTGATTGCACAAAGGTTAGAAAGGGTACCGTATCCCCGGATAACATGTATGGATAGCGTACACATTCAAAATATATGTCTCAGGAGGCAGGCTCAGACGGTGTCAGGCACAGTATGGATTGCACGTGATTGCACAAAGGTTAGAAAGGGTACCGTATCCCCGGATAACATGTATAGATAGCGTACACATTCAAAATATATGTCTCAGGAGGCAGGCTCAGACGGTGTTAGGCCCAGTATGGATTGCACGTGATTGCACAAAGGTTAGAAAGGGTACCGTATCCCCGGATAACATGTATGGATAGCGTACACATTCAAAATATATGTCTCAGGAGGCAGGCTCAGACGGTGTCAGGCACAGTATGGATTTGACGGCCCAGATTACACAGCGGAGGAGCAGGGAGAGGTAAAGATTGCAAATGCTGGGGCCCTGCCCAAGCAAGGGGGGCCACGCGTGGGTGTCGGTACTGGCACTGGGCCCCTCATAGTACAGCGGTGTGTCTGACGGCGGGTGTGCACCACCACCATCAGAGACACTTGATTGCACTATGAGGGACCCTGTGCCAGTGCCCGCGCCCAAGAGTCGGCCTACCCACCTGTCCAGGGCAACGGCACTCGCACGGTGTCGTGCGCTAGGTGGTGACCCCGGACATGGGGGGGGAGGCAGCACAGTTAGGGAGTTTTAGAAAGTAGCATATGTTGATGTTGGACATTCAGCTGATGCAAAAGGCGAAATAGGTGAAGTACCAGGAAGAGGTGGACCAAAGCAAGCCATTTTTCTGTCACCCTATGTGTCATCAGGGGAAGGTGGGACAAAATCCTTGGAAACCCATGCGTGGTTCATTTTAATGAAGGTTAGATCATCCACATTTTGGGTTGACAGACGGGTCCTTTTTTCTGTCAGGATTGATCCAGCTGCACTGAAGACTCTTTCCGATAGCACACTTGCAGCTGGGCAAGCGAGCTCCTGTAAGGCATATTGGGCCAATTCAGGCCAGGTGTCCAGTTTAGCGGCCCAATAGTCAAAGGGGAATGACCTGTGTGGGAGAACATCGATATGGGAGGAAAAGTAGTTTGTAACCATAGTTGACAACTGCTGTCTCCTGTCACTTTCCATCGATGCAGTATTACCAGTTGTGTGAGCGGTATTTGAAAAATCAGTCCACAACATTGTCATGAAACCCCTGTCTCCAACGCCACTTCTGCTGTGTGCACCACGAACACCTCTGCCAAGCTGCCCCCGGCCCGTACGGCTCGTGTGAGAACCATCACCGCTGCTGTGTGCTGGGAATGCCTCAAGCAACCGATTTACCAGAGTTGCTTGTTTATTAGCCAATATTAGGTCAAGGTTCTCCTGTGGCATGATGTTTTGTAATTTGCCTTTATAGCGTGGATCCAGGATGCTGGCCAACCAGTAGTCGTCATCGTTCATCATTTTGGCAATGCGGGGGTCCCTTTTTAGGATCCGCAAGGCATAATCTGACATGTGGGCCAATGTTCCCGGTGTCAATGATGCACTGCGAGTGCTGGGTGGAGGAGCACTTTCTGGCAAATCCACATCCCTCCAGTCACGCACAAACCCTGTACCAGACCTTGCCATGCCAACATTTTCACTTGCCCCACGAGATGCATCCTCCTCCCCTAAGTAATCATCCCCATCATCCTCCTCCTCCTCCTCTTCTTCCTCCACCTCGTCCAGGAGAGGTCCCTGAGCAGACAATGGCTGAATGTCATCAAGGATTCCCTCCTCCTCTTCCTCCTCATCAACATTGGCTGCAGACGCCTGCTCCTTAAGGTGCGTCAAAGTTTGCATGAGCAGACGCATAAGTGGGATGCTCATGCTTAGGATGGCGTCGTCTGCGCTTACCAGCCGTGTGCATTCCTCAAAACACTGAAGGACTTTACAAAGGTCTTTCAGCTTCGACCACTGCACGCCTGTCAACTCCATGTCTGCTCTCAAAGTGCCTGGCCGTGTATCCTCCCACAAATGCATTATGGCCTGCCTCTGCTCGCACAGCCGCTCCACCATGTGCTGGGTGGAGTTCCACCTTGTTGCAATGTCGATAATGAGGCGGTGGTTGGGAAGGTGGAGCAATCGCTGCAGCTTCTGCATACGAACGGAGTGTACAGGCGACCGGCGGATGTGCGCGCACAGTCTTCGCACTTTCTGGAGCAGGGCTGTTAACTCCGGATAATTTTTGAGGAAGCACTGCACCACCAGGTTCAAGGTGTGAGCCAAGCAAGGTATGTGGCTGAGTTTTGAAAGGGCTATGGCTGCCACAAAATTACGCCCGTTATCACTAACTACCTTGCCTGCCTCAAGATGTACACTGCCCAGCCATGACTCAGTTTGTCGCTTCAAGTACTCGGCCAGCACCTCGGCGGTGTGTCTGTCGCCCAAACACATCATCTGCAACACAGCCTGCTGACGCTTTCCACTAGCTGCTCGATAGGGGGACACCTCGTGTGCAACAGTGGCAGCTGCAGATGGAGTGCTCGTACGACTGCGCTCTGTGGACGAGCTTTCCCTTCTGGAGGAGGGTCGAACGCCTACAGCCAACTCTTTCCTATACCGTGGGCTAGGCAGCAC
This sequence comes from Dendrobates tinctorius, assembly GCF_039654945.1. Lineage (NCBI taxonomy): Eukaryota > Metazoa > Chordata > Amphibia > Anura > Dendrobatidae > Dendrobates > Dendrobates tinctorius. The sequence goes on along the minus strand of NW_027361823.1, from coordinate 2,122,506 downwards.
TGTCCCACCACCGCTGTCCCCTGTGGACCCTGCATCCACCACATTAACCCAGTGCGCAGTGATGGACACGTAACGGCCCTGGCCATGCCGACTGGACCATGCATTAGTTGTGAGGTGCACCTTTCCGCTCACTGACTGCTTGAGTGCATGGACAATGCGGTCTTTCACATGATGGTGGAGGGCTGGGATGGCTTTGCGAGAGAAGAAGTGGCGACTGGGTAGGTCATAGCGTGGTACTGCATAGGCCATGAGTTCGCGTTTCCACCAACCGAAAGGGCATCATCTCAAACGAGATTAGTTTGGCAATGTGGGCGTTCAAACCCAGTGTACGCGGATGAGAGACTGAGTACTTTCTTGACCTACTCATAGTGTCTGGGAGGGTGAGCTGGACTTGAGAGCTGCATATGGTGGAAGTAGCGGTGGACAGGGCGGACTGAGAGAGGGTTGATGATGGTGATGGAGTTGGTGTTCTTTCTGATGGCCTAGAATCAGTCTTTCGTTGATATAGCAGTGGGATTCCCTGACTGCTGTGGCCTTGCAACGACACCTCAACATTTGCTGCTGTGCTAACCGGTGGGCTTACAGTGGGGGAAACAATGTAACGTTGCTGACTACCTTCGTTGTGATCAGTTGCACATGTGGCACTTGAGGTTTGGTGTTGTGTCCACGCTTGCAAGTGCATGCTGGTTAAATGTCTAAGCATGCAACTGGTATTCAAATTTTTCAGATTTTTCCCTCGGCTAAAGGTCTTTGCGCACTTCTTACAGATAACCTTGGCCTGATCATGAGGATTTTGTTCAAAAAAGTGCCACACTGCACTCTTCCTACTTTGGCAGACATTTTGCGGCCTAGCACGCTGTGATCTTTTGACCCTCTGGACAAGCTGTCCAGCAACTCTTTTGATGTTTGGAACCTGTCTTTGGAGTGCTCCGGGCCTGCCAGATAACAGCTGTTGCAATGTCGATGTCTGCTGTGGATGCTCCTCATCTGAGCTATTGGAAGCAGCACCCTCTTCCCCCAATGGATGCCAATCTGGGTCAACAACTGGGTCATCCATCACCTCCTCTTCTATGTCATGTGCACCTTTCTCTGTGTCACCGTGTATGGTGGTATAGTGTGCGGGAAGGGGCACCTGAGTCTCATCAGGGTCAAAATCTGGCTCTGTACACTGCGAGGACAATGTAGTGCTCTGAGTGAATGTACCAGCAGAATCATCCATCAGCGGCTGTGCATCAGTGCACTCCATGTCAGATTCATCTTGGCCTGGGTAATTCACCATTTGACTTGATAATCCAGGCATGGTATGTGAAAACAGCTCCATGGAGTAATCAGTAGTATGGCCTGCGTCATCCTTCAATCTTGGTTGGGGTGAAGGACACAAGGAAAGGTGTGGTTCATGAACATGAGCCTCCAATGACGACTCAGTGCTTTTACTTTTTACAACTGAAGAAGAGGAGGCGATAGAGCTGGAGGCTGAGTCAGCAATGTAAGACAAAACTTTTTCCTGATGCTCTGCCTTTAAAAGCGGTTTGCCAACTCCTAGAAAACTAAGCGTTCGAGGCCTTATGTAGACAGACGATGACGCAGGGTCAGCACCTCCTGCATTCGGTCCTATTTTGCTCTTGCCACTACCATCAGATCCACCACCAACACGATCATTACCAGCTGCCAACCCCCGCCCAATTCCACGGCCTCTTCCACCAGCCTTCCTCATTTTTGGTAGAAATGTAGACAAAATCCAACAAACTATATAGTAATGTAAAACAAGGTACAAGGTGTCTATAGGACAGGGGAGATTTAGAATTTCTGCACACACTTGTGGACAGTGGACACTTTTGGATTGTGTGAGGACCACTGATATCTGAGTGCTATGTGACACGCTCGATGGCACAGCTGCCTGTGACCAAAGTGACTAGAGGATAATGGAGATTTTTAATCTCTGCGCACACTTTTGGACACTGGACACTTGTGTATTGTGTGAGGCCCACTGATATCTGAGCGCTATGTGACACGCTCGATGGCACAGCTGCCTGTGACCAAAGTGACGAGAGGATAATGGAGATTTTGAATCTCTGCGCACACTTTTGGACACTGGACACTTGTGGATTGTGTGAGGCCCACTGATATCTGAGCGCTATGTGACACGCTCGATGGCACAGCTGCCTGTGACCAAAGTGACGAGAGGATAATGGAGATTTTGAATCTCTGCGCACACTTTTGGACACTGGACACTTGTGGATTGTGTGAGGCCCACTGATATCTGAGCGCTATGTGACACGCTCGATGGCACAGCTGCCTGTGACCAAAGTGACGAGAGGATAATGGAGATTTTGAATCTCTGTGCACACTTTTGGACACTGGACACTTGTGGATTGTGTGAGGCCCACTGATATCTGAGCGCTATGTGACACGCTCGATGGCACAGCTGCCTGTGACCAAAGTGACGAGAGGATAATGGAGATTTTGAATCTCTGCGCACACTTTTGGACACTGGACACTTGTGGATTGTGTGAGGCCCACTGATATCTGAGCGCTATGTGACACGCTCGATGGCACAGCTGCCTGTGACCAAAGTGACGAGAGGATAATGGAGATTTTGAATCTCTGCGCACACTTTTGGACACTGGACACTTGTGGATTGTGTGAGGCCCACTGATATCTGAGCGCTATGTGACACGCTCGATGGCACAGCTGCCTGTGACCAAAGTGACGAGAGGATAATGGAGATTTTGAATCTCTGCGCACACTTTTGGACACTGGACACTTGTGGATTGTGTGAGGCCCACTGATATCTGAGCGCTATGTGACAGGCTCGAAGGCACAGCTGCCTGTGACCAAAGTGACGAGAGGATAATGGAGATTTTGAATCTCTGCGCACACTTTTGGACACTGGACACTTGTGGATTGTGTGAGGCCCACTGATATCTGAGCGCTATGTGACAGGCTCGATGGCACAGCTGCCTGTGACCAAAGTGACGAGAGGATAATGGAGATTTTGAATCTCTGCGCACACTTTTGGACACTGGACACTTGTGGATTGTGTGAGGCCCACTGATATCTGAGTGCTATGTGACACGCTCGATGGCACAGCTGCCTGTGACCAAAGTGACGAGAGGATAATGGAGATTTTGAATCTCTGCGCACACTTTTGGACACTGGACACTTGTGGATTGTGTGAGGCCCACTGATATCTGAGCGCTATGTGACACGCTCGATGGCACAGCTGCCTGTGACCAAAGTGACGAGAGGATAATGGAGATTTTGAATCTCTGCGCACACTTTTGGACACTGGACACTTGTGGATTGTGTGAGGCCCACTGATATCTGAGCGCTATGTGACACGCTCGATGGCACAGCTGCCTGTGACCAAAGTGACGAGAGGATAATGGAGATTTTGAATCTCTGCGCACACTTTTGGACACTGGACACTTGTGGATTGTGTGAGGCCCACTGATATCTGAGCGCTATGTGACAGGCTCGATGGCGCAGCTGCCTGTGACCAAAGTGACGAGAGGATAATGGAGATTTTGAATCTCTGTGCACACTTTTGGACACTTGTGGATTGTGTGAGGCCCACTGATATCTGAGCGCTATGTGACATGCTCGATGGCACAGCTGCCTGTGACCAAAGTGACGAGAGGATAATGGAGATTTTGAATCTCTGCGCACACTTTTGGACACTGGACACTTGTGGATTATGTGAGGCCCACTGATATCTGAGCGCTATGTGACACGCTCGATGGCACAGCTGTGACAAAAGTGACTAGAGGATAAGGGAGATTGGATTGCTTTTAAAAAAGCAGTTTGCGGAGCAGTGGGTAAACAGCAATGCCAGCGTGTCAGGAAGCCTTAAAAGGCAGCCCAACAACCAACACCACTGATACACCACAATATAGCCTCCCCTTGCACTGCACACACAGTGACTTGTGTGTTGTGCAGGCCAAATCGCTAGCAGCAGAAGCAGTTTTTTTGTCTTCTTCCCTGCCTAACGCTCTCCCTACAGAATCAGCAGCAACCTCTCCCTATACTAAGATCGGCAGAAGTAAGATGGCGGTCAGCGTGCACGCCCTTTTATACCCCCTGTGACGCCCACCAAAGCAAGCCAATCACTTGCATGCCCTTCTGAAAGATGGTGGTGACCCGTGCCTAGGTCATCACGTTGCCCACAGTGTCCGTGGATCCTGATTGGCTGAAAAAGAGCGCAAAACAAACTTTTGAAACGCGACTTTGGCGCGTAAGTCGCCGACCTCGTGGCCGAGCTCATCCTAGGGTCGGGTTTCGTTTCATGAAACCCGACTTTGCCAAAAGTCGGCGACTTTTGAATTTTTTCGACCCGTTTCGCTCAACTCTAGTGTTGAGTTTTCCGATACCGCAAATATCGGGTATCTGCCGATATTCGCGGTATTGGAATTCTGATACTGAGTTCCGATACTTTTAGCAAATCGAATACCGGAATCGGAAGTTCTCATAATGCTATGAGCCAGTTTGATTTGATTCAGCCAATGAGGAATCCTCAGAAGTGAGGGCACATCCTGTTAGGCATGTAGGCATGTTAACTAATGGCATGGCTGTGATTGGCTGCTGAAATGATGTCATGATGCACTATAAAAGCAGCCGCCGTCATTTTGGGTTCACTCTGTTGTGAATTCAGTTAGGGACAGGCTGCTGTTCAAGACTCTGAGGGACAGTTAGAGATAGCGATTTGCTATATAATATTGTGCATTACCCAGGCTACATTATCAACCACTGTAGCTTTCCTTTGCCTTGCAGCACTGTTCACAGCTGTCTGCAAGGTCTGTGTGAGTGCAGATCACGCTGTGTAGTGTGTCCTGCAGCCACCTCTGGTTGTAGGCCGCTCAGCGTGCGTCACTGCCTCATACATATTTTTGTTTTATTGCTGCTCATTTTTCATTAATTCTCCTATTAGTGTGCGTCCATCCGTATCCATCTACATTGGTTGCAAACACTATATAGGAGTAGACAGCGGAGCCTGTCTGCAGCCTTTCTGTGCTAGTGCACAGTTCTCTGCACTGTTCACGGCTGTCTGTGAGGTCTCTGTGTGTGAGTGCAGCTCACGCTGTAGTGTGTTCTGCAGCCACCTCTGGTTGTAGTCCACTCAGTGTGCGTCACTGCCTCATACATTGTTCTTTTTTGCTGTAGTGCTGCTTTTTTTTCCAGAATTTCTCATATTAGTGTGCTTCCATCTGTATCCAGCTAGATTGGTTGCAAACATTATAGAGGAGTAGATAGAGGAGCCTTTTTTATGGCTTGTGCCCTGCAGCCCCAGCCAGATTAGTATTAGCCTATTTTTTGGAGCCTCATCTATTGCATTGTAGGTTACCTTCCTGCATTGTAATAGCTCCAAAAAGTTTGTGATACTATCACTTTCACATCTTTGGTCACATCTTTTTTGATTTTTTGAAAAAAAAAAAAACCGTAAAATTCACCAAACACTCCACTTGACAGTTGTGTGGGACAGTTGTGTGGGCCACATTAGCGCAAATTAAAGTGTAGTCCACACACTTTATAAAATTAGTGTTTATTATACCTGTTAGCAGCTGTTCAGGAATAAGCCCCCCCCTTTGTACTTTTCTGCCTATCTTTATCAGTGTACCAAGATGAAGAAGGCAGGGAGTAAGGCACGTGGTCGTGGAGTTTCAGCAGGGAGACGACGTGGGGATTCTGTGCCTGCTGTGGGCACCAGTGACTCAACATCCCCCAGTTTGTTTTACCAGGGAACAGTCCTTTATGCGCAGCTTTGTAGGACCTCGCCGTACCCCACTGCTGCGGGAGGAACAAATTGAAGCCGTTGTCGGATGGATGGCAGTTAACGCATCGACTTCAATTACTGCCACATCCTCTCAGGGCCAGAGCACTGAAAAGCAACCATCTGTCTCTTCACCACCTGCCAAATTGCCCAGGCAGTCAGAGAGCCCTGGACAGGAGCCATCTCTACTTCTGTTCTCTGAATCTCTTGGCTTGGAAACAGGGGGCCAGCCAAGCAGCATTCTAGAATGTGAAGAAGAGGGAGTATGCAGTGATGCGCAACTGCTTTGTCCATCTGAATCTGAAGAGGCGGGTGGGCCAGTGCCTATGGTCAGCACACCGCAGTACGCATCAAATGATGAGACTCAGGTGCCACTTTCTGGAGCGTACTGTGCTGGCGAGACTACCCAGGAGAAGCAGGTGTTTGAAGAGGGTAGTGTAGATGATGAGGTCCTTGACCCATCATGGCGTGAGGAACAGGAAGGTGGTGGGAGCAGCTCTGAGGAAGAGATTCCCCGAATGGCCAAAACAGGAGGGAGAGGGAGGGGGCAGACTTGGTTGCCTGTAGCCTCTACTTCGGCACCTGTTAAGAGCATTCCTCTTCCAAAACCCAAAACGGACGCTCCCAGGACTTGCAGTGCGTGGTCCTTTTTTGACACAGTTGCAGATGACATTTGCTTTGTCAAATGCAAGCTGTGTAATCAGAAAGTCAAAAGAGGGAAAAGTGTCAGCAACCTCAATACCACAAATATGTGGAAACGTGCGGACCAAGCACGTGGTGGAGTTACAAAGACACACTGAAGACGTAGGCCAACCTACAGCACCACCTACCACCTCTTCAGCTCGTGTTGTAGCCTCTTCCTCCAGCTCACACACAGCTGGTCTGGCTTCCTCACAGGATCGCCATGGAAGAACCTCTGGTACTGTTGTCCAGAGACCCAGTGACATTCCACCCAAAGCACCACGTTCCCTGCCATCATCACACTCCTCTGCCACTCTACAGCCATTGGTAGCACAGGCACAGGAGAAAAGGCGGCCATACTCGGCAAACCATCCCCGAGCACAGGCTCTGAATGCTGGCATTGCCAAACTACTGGCCCTTGAAATGCTTTCATTCAGGCTGGTGGAGACTGACACCTTCCGTAACTTCATGGCATTGACAGTCCCACAATACACCGTGCCCAGCCGCTTTTATTTGAGCAGGCAAGCCGTCCCTGCCCTGCGAAAGCATGTGGAGGGAAAAATTAAACGTGCACTACTAAACGCCGTCAGTAGCAAGGTCCACCTGACCACCGATGCGTGGACCAGTAACCAAGGACAGGGACAATACCTTTCCCTCACTGCCCATTGGGTCAATGTTGTGGAGCCTTGTAGAGATCTTGAGAGTGGCACTGTACGTGTTCTGCGAACTCCAAGGATTGCAGGAATCCAGTCTGTACACATTGACTCCTCATACTCCAGTTCCTCAGAATCAGCGCTGCAGGAGCCATCACGGTCTACCTCCACATGGACCCGTGAACGCTTACCTGTTACGACTGATATGAGCACAGCCGTGGCCAAACGTCAACAGGCCATACTGAAATTAATTTCTTTGGGGAATCGAAGCCACATAGCACAGGAGCTCTGGAATGCCATCAAGCAGGAGAGCGACGTGTGGTTTGTGCCAGCGAATCTCCAGCCAGGCTTGGTAGTGTGTGACAATGGCCGAAATCTGGTGGCAGCTCTGGGCCTAGGCAACCTCACTCACATCCCATGCCTGGTACATGTGCTGAACTTGGTCGTGCAGAGCTTTCTGAGGGACTATCCGGATCTTGATGCTCTGCTGCACAAGGTCCGCAAAGAATGCGCTCACTTGTGGCATTCCAGCATGGCAAGATCGTGCATTGCAGCTCTGCAGCGCCGATTCCGCCATCCGGAACTTTGCATAATATGTGACCTACCCACCAGGTGGAATTCAACGTTACATATGTTGGAGCGGTTGTGTGAGCAGCATGCAGCAGTAATGGAGTACCAGCTGCATCAGGCGCAAACAAGACGCACTGCGCGCCGGTCACACTTCAGCACCACTGACTGGGCCTCTATGAAGGATATCTGCCACGTTTTGCGTGCCTTCGATGATTCCACGCAGATGGCGAATGCAGATGATGCACTAGTCAGCATGACTGTCCCCCTTATCTGCCTGCTTCAAAAAACACTGCAAGCACTAAGGGAGGAAGCTTTGGAAGAGGTGGAGGATGAGGAGTCACAAATGCCATCTGCTTCTGGACAGTCTGCGCAACGTGGTTCCTCGCAAAGGCCTAGGCAGGGGACACTTTGTGAGGAGGATGAGGAGGAGTCAATGGAGGAGGAAGGTACACAATGCTGTAGTACTCAGTATGTAGAGCGAGGGTGGGGTGATGCAGAGCAGGCAGAGATGACGCCTCAAGCAGGGGACAGCGTTTCTTGGCCAGTTGGGAGTCTGCAGCACATGGCTGATTTCATGCTGCAGTGCCTGAGAAACAACCGCCGCATCGCCCACATTCTCAACACGGCTGATTATTGGGTGTACACCCTCCTAGATCCTCGCTACCAGGACAACTTACAAAGCCTCATAACAGAGGCAGTTGAGGAAGCTCTGCACAAAGAGAGAGCAGAGGCAGCACCTCAGCACAAGGCAAGACCAGTATGGCCCAAATGTGGCAAAATTTTGTGTGCCCGCCACAAATGTCTACACCATCACAGACGGATCCAGTCAGCAGGAGGCAACGTTTCCGTCAGATGGTGACAGACTACATGTCTTGCCCTCTCAGTGTACTCCCAGACGGCTCTTGCCCCTTCAAGTTTTTGGTCTCTAAGCTGGATACATAGCCAGAGCTTAGCCAGTATGCATTGGAGGTGCTGGTTTGCCCTGCTGCTAGAGTATTATCGGAACGCGTTGTTAGTGCCGCAGGTGGTGTACTAACAGACCGAAGCACGCGACTATCCTCTGATAACGTTGACCGGCTTACTTTTCTGAAAATGAACAAGGCCTGGATCTCGCCGGAATTTGCCTGTCCTCTTCCAGAATAAATAATTGGTTGGCAACAGTATCCATGTCTCCTGTTGTGTTCATGTTTCTACCACCTGAACTGTAATCCCTGTGCTCCAACACCGCCAGTTGTTGCTCGGAAGTGCCGCCTGCACAGAGAATAACACTAGCTCCTGTGTTAGTGGGGTTCAGTAACGCCAGTTGCTCCCCTGCTGTGTGTCCGGCAATATCTCCTGCTCCCTCCACATTCAAACTACATCAGATTTTAAACTTTCTCCAATTAGGCTTCAGCCTACACCATGATTGATCCTGGGCTCCATCACCGCCAGTTGTTGCTCAGAAGTGCCGTCTGCACAAAGAAAAACACTAGCTCCTGTGTTAGTGGGGTTCAGTAACGCCAGCTGCTCCCCTGCTGTGTGTCCGGCAATATCTTCTGCTCCCTCCGCATTCAAACTACATCAGATTTTAAACTTGCTCCAAGTAGGCCTCAGCCTACACCATGATTGATCCTGGGCTCCAACACCGCCAGTTGTTGCTCGGAAGTGCCATCTGCACAGAGAAAAACACTAGCTCCTGTGTTAGTGGGGTTCAGTATCGCCAGCTTCTCCCTTGCTGTGTGTCAGGCAATATCTCCTGCTCCCTCCACATTCAAACTACATCAGATTTTAAACTTGCTCCAAGTAGGCCTCAGCCTACACCATGATTGATCCTGGGCTCCATCACCGCCAGTTGTTGCTCAGAAATGCCGTCTGCACAGAGAAAAACACTAGCTCCTGTGTTAGTGGGGTTCAGTAACGCCAGCTGCTCCCCTGCTGTGTGTCCGGCAATGTCTCCTGCTCTGTCCACATTCAAACTACATCAGATATTAAACTTGCTCCAAGTAGGCCTCAGCCTACTCCATGATTGATCCTGGGCTTCAACACCGCCAGTTGTTGCTCGGAAGTGCCGTCTGCACAGAGAAAAACACATGCTCCAGTGTTAGTGGGGTTCAGTAACGTCAGCTGATCCCCTGCTGTGTGTCTGGCAATTTCACCTGCTCTGTCCACATTCACACTACTCCAGATTTTAAACTTGCTCCAATTAGGTCTCTGGATACACTCTGTTTCTACTGTAATCCCTGGGCTCCAACACCGCCAGTTGCTGCTCAGAAGTTTCTTTGGCACAGGTACTCCCTCCTGCCCATCCTGGTTCCAGCATGCCAGCTGTTTCCGGGTAGCATCAACGTCACTTTGCCACCAATACGTTGTCCTGTCGTGTTGCGATCGGGTTAGCCGACTCTATGGTGCCTGCAGTTTAGATGCTTCCTATGTGGGCTGCGAATTCTGGCAATAAAGGCTAGTTCCGTAGTGCCAATAGGACAAGCACCCCCTGTAGGACTGTGGGTTTCGGTAACTGCGGCCGGCTCGCGGCCTTGCAACTTTGTTTTTCATGGGTACCTTCTGCTACCCATCCGGGTTCAAGCACCGTCAGCTGTTTCTCGGCAGTGCCTTTGGCTTAGGTGCCTCCATCTTGGTATCCGAGTTCCAGCAACGTCTGCTGGTCCATGGTAGTGCTTTTTAGCACAGGTACCTCCTGCTTAGTAACTGTGTTCCATTACCGTCAGCTGGTCCTCGGTAGTGCCATTGGCTCTTGTAGCTTCTGCTACCCATCCGGGCTCAAGCACCGTCAGCTGGTCCTCGGTAGTTCCATTGCCTCTTGTTCCTTCTGTTGCCCCTCCGGGTTCCAGCACCGTCAGCTGGTTCTCGGCAGTGCCTTTGGCTTAGGTGCCTCCTTCTCGGTATCTGAGTTCCAGCAACGCCTGCTGGTCCTTGGTAGTGCTTTCTGGCACAGGTACCTCCTGCTTAGTAACCGGGTTCCAGTACCATCAGCTGGTCCTCGGTAGTGCCATTGGCTCTTGTTCTGTCTGCTACCCATCCGGGTTCCAGCATTGTCAGCTGGTCCTCGGTAGTTCCATTGCCTCTTGTTCCTTCTGCTGCCTGTTATGAATGGGAAACCGAGGAGGAAAAACAAGACAACAAGCTAAGTCTCAGAAAACCAGCGAAGTTGGTAACTATGCAGATTGCAGATCCCTGATCTTAACCGCACAACTAGCAGCAGTCTTGGAGCGTTCCTACGTTGGTCCTAGACGCCTAGTCACAACCAGAGAACTACATAAGCCTAAAGCAGGAAAAGAGTAAAACTAACTGCCCCAGAGCAGACCCCAAAGGAAAGACAGCCCCCCACATGTATTGACGGTGAAACAAGATGAAAATACAAACAAAGGCAGGAAAATAGGCTGAGCAAACGATGGGGCCCGGCTAACTAAAAAGGACAGAAAAGGAAAGACACTGTCTGCAATCTGCCAAAAACAACCTACAAAAATACTGTCCAACACTTCTGATAGCAAAATTAACCCTGAAGTCACTAGACTTCTAAACCTATATCAGCACTCTGAAATATTCTGAGACAGAGCAAAAAGAGGGCAACCTAATAAGGGACAAAAAGCAAATTGGCAAATACTGATTAATAGGAGTGGAATTTCAGCATAGCCCTGGCAGGGGCAGGCTGATTACACAACAAACTCAATTGACCAACAAACGCAAGTGTGAACATTAGCAAAAAAACAAACTTAACTTGAGAAGACTGGAAGAGAGCTGAAGTCCAGGACCTGAAAAGCAGACTGAATCACTAGCAACCGGATAGGGCGTCGGCTGTCTTATTTCCAGTCTGATACTCCAGAGATCCAATCGTTATCTTCCTCATCAGGTGGCAGATCACTACCACTTAAACCAACCGCACTACCTCCTGTCACCACCAGAGGGAGAACGGAAGGGGAACTCTCAACTGGTGGAGCAGAAAATGAGTTCATGACAGCTGCCCCTCCGGGTTCCAGCACCGTCAGCTGGTTCTCGGCAGTGCCTTTGGCTTAGGTGCCTCCTTCCCGGTATCAGAGTTCTAGCAACGTCTGCTGGTCCTTGGTAGTGCTTTCTGGCACAGGTACCTCCTGCTTAGTAACCGTGTTCCGGTACCATCAGCTGGTCCTCGGCAGTGCCATTGGCTCTTGTTCCTTCTGCTGCCCCTCTGGGTTCCAGCACCATCAGCTGGTTCTCGGCAGTGTCTTTTGCACGGGTACTCCCTCCTGCCCAGCCTGGTTCCAGCACCATCAGCTGTTTCTCGGCAGTGCCTTTGGTTTAGGTGCCTCCATCTCGGTATCCGAGTTCCAGCAACGTCTGCTGGTCCTTGGTAGTACTTTCTAGCACAGGTACCTCCTGCTTAGTAATCGGGTTCCAGTACCATCAGCTGGGCCTCGGTAGTGCCATTGGCTCTTGTTCCTTCTGCTACCCATCCGTGTTCCAGTACCGTCAGCTGGTTCTCGGCAGTTCCTCAGCCTTCTTGTACCTTCTGCTACATTTCCAAGTTCAAACTTTTTGAAATGGTTTTTGGTAATCACTCTGGATCTCCCTGACGACGACCCTGAAGACCACCCCAAAGAAGACCAAAAAGATGACCCTGAAGAAGATGACCAAGAGGACAAAGAACATGAAGACAACCACCAAGATACAGAACAACAAGAGACAGAAGACCAAGAAGCAGAAGAACAAAAAGCAGAAGAACAAAAAGCATAAGACTAAAAATCAGAGCAAAAGATAATATCTAAATTATAAGCAGAAGAAGACTAAGCAGTGTATGGGGGTGAGTCCGTTCCTCCTCATGGTGCTCCTGGAAAATGCCTGCTGCTGCAGGCCAAACTGAACGCGGACAAATCCTGTTGTAAATCTTTTGTGACAGGCAGAACGGCTGGTGTAATTTTCAAACTTTTATAGATAACAACTACAGGAATGCCTGTCACAAATAAGAATATGATGAAGAAGAAGAATAGGAAGAAGATGAAGAAGTAGAATATGAAGAATAATAATAGTTGAATAAGAAGAATATGAAGAATGTAAAAAAAAGAATAATAGGAAGAAGGTGAAGAAGAAGATGAATAAGGTGAAGAAGAAGTTGATGAAAAAGATGCTGCTGCTGCTGCTCAGAATCATGAAGGAGAAAGTGTGGGAGAAGTAAAAAAGAAGGTGAAGAGCATGGAAGTAGTGAAACATACATATCTGACAAAATATAAAAAAGGTTAACATAGTCAATATCTTTGTAACTCCGAACGTCTTAAAAAAAAAATTAATTCCTGCTATTTCATTTGATTGGGCTAAACCTCTATGCCTTTAATGTCTCCTCCACCTCCCCCAATATATTCTACATTATTATTAGTTGTTTTTCTTCATGTAGAATTAACCTACAAGGAAAGAAAGGGTTTATTTTAATTCCGATATTTCTGTCCCATTGACTTGCATTGGTTTCCGGTATCGGAATCGGCGATATCCAATACTTTTTGGGTATCGGTCCAATCCGATCCGATATTTCACGATATCGGATGGTATCGCTCAACACTACTGTCGAGACTTCAGCCTGTTCTCTTAAAATTAAACTATGCCATAACTTACAGTAATCCTGGCTCTCTCAAAACATAAGTATTACCTTTTGCTTTTGGTAACACTACTTGGATCTTAAGTTTACCTACATGTCAGTTAAAGACTTCTTCTGGAGAGCGACATTAGTATTCCCTGTGCCAAAGTGCATGCCATCTTGAGAGAGTTAAAGGTAAAGATCACAAAGCATTCCTTGGACTGCTGGCATATGCCTCACTCCAGTGGAGTAACTAGAGTCCGATGGGAAAAATTGAAGCCTGGGCCCCCACCTGAACGTTGGGCAGATGTATGGACCATTGTACCATTCCAGTTCGCATAAAGCAGGGATGTCAAACTCAAATACACAGAAGACAAAATTAAAAGCTTGGCCAAAATAGTGGCACAGCCTTGATATTTACTAAAAAAACGACAGCTCGGCACGCAAAAAATAAGTCCTCACCCAGTCCCAGTTTTCAAAAAATGGAGACGCTATGGGTCTCGAAAAATGGTGCCTATTTTTCTGTTTTTTTTTTCTTTTTTTAGAAACTTTGGATTTTTTTTACACCACTTAAATAAAAAACAAACCATACATGTTTGAGAACTACGAACTCGTAATGACCTGGAGAATCATAATGACAGGTCAGTTTTAGCAGTTGGTAAACATGGTACAAAAACAAAAAGCAATTTTGGAATTGCAGTTTTTTATGCCCTTTCATCGCACTTGAAATTTTTTTCCCCATTTTCCAGTACACTATATGGCAAAGCTAATGGTGTTGTTCAAAAGTACAACTTGTCTTGCAAAAAACAAGACCTCACATGGCCATATTGATGAAAAAATTAAAAATGTTTTCCTCAGGGAAGAAGGGGAGCAACAAATGAAAACTGAAACACAGAAAAACCCAAGTTAAGGGGTTAATAATACCTATATAATATGATGCCAACAAAAGGGCCCGCCTGCCAAACACAGTGAGATACCCCCACAGTGAGATACCCCCACAGTGAATTCCTCCATAATACCCTTCACATGCACGGTATGATGACCCTACTGTACCCCCCAACCACAATTTGCACAGTGTGGTGACTCCGTCACAGTATGATTCTGTGGCGCCCCTGAGGCTCAGTTGCCACAGAGGTACTGCACCTCCTCCTGAGGTGTGGTGTCCCACCATCCAGGTAAGGTGGGAACTCCTGACCACGCTCCCATGCCTGCACCCCACACCACAAAGTAGTGTAGCAAAGCACCTTCGGTGGCTCCCTGCTTGGAGTATAGCAAAGCACCCATTGGTGGCTCCCTCCTTGGAACACGAAACGTGCTGGGAGATGGGTGGAGTTAGTTTACATTACAAGGAGCGGGAAGAGTTTGAGTTAGTTAGTCAGTAGTTGATTGAGGAGCGGGAGAGAGGAGAAGATCCCTAGAGAGAGGGATAGATGGATGGAGGTGCTGCAGCAGATCCCAGTGATCTGGGTCTGCTGGCACAGGAAAGAGAGAACGAGAGAGCAACATAGACTCCATAGAAGGAAAGGATTAGTACGGAACGTGAGGAGTAAAAGAGAACAGAGGACGTGGGTGAGAAGAGAACCCTTCCTAGAAGTTCTAAGCGCAAGGCCGGGGCCTGGTCCCCGAGGTTGTACGGATACTAATGGTCCTGCAGCAGACACCGGAGGAATAGAAGTAGTGACCACTTTATTCCCACACAAGACTTGGGGGCACAACAGCAACTGGATAGTGAGCCGGCACTTAGTAGCAAGGAGTCCCAGAAGCAGGCTACAGCTGTCTGCCGTACAAGTAGAGTTCATAGGAACATCAGACAGGAGGAACTCCAGTGTAACTCAGTACTAGGAGTACTTCATTTAAAGGCACTATAAGAGGAGACGCTCAGAAAGGCACAAGTTGGCGGAGTGTTGGAAAGGAGTATTCCACCTGGCCTGGTGGGTTGACTGAGTCCCAGACCCGGAGGACATGGCACAGAAGCAGGCACCTGTTTGTGCAACAGACTGTGAGTAAAGCTTTAGAACTACATGCCCTGATGTCCTCCACTTATTCCAGCGTCAACCTGCCCGGCACCACTACACCCCCTGCGCCTGACACTACACCACCTAAGTGTCACCATCCCTACTCTGCCCTGGGACAACAGCCCTGCCTGTGGAGGGCTATATCATCACTGCTGCACCACACCATCTGTCCCAGAGGATCTGTCTGCAGCGTCGGCCTAACATCTACATTGCCGAACACCACAGGTGGCGTCACGACTTATTCATTCACACTGAACATTTACAATGGGCACCCAGGGCCACGGGCCGGGTCACAGCTACCATGACAACTCACATTGAGATCCACCGGGCCCGGTACCGAGTACCCCACAGCCCTGGGTGTGAGGGCGTCCCAACTCCCCAACTGTGATCCCCACACAACCATCCACACAGTATAATAAGCCCCACAGACTGTAGTTCTCCAAACAATATAGTTGCCCAACATAATCCTCCACACAGTATAATGGCCCTACATATTCTTCCATACAGTATAATGGCCCCTGCATTGCCTTTCATACAGTATAGCAGCCCCACATAGTCCTCCATACAGTATAATAGGCCCTGCATTGCCTTCCATACAGTATAATGGCCCAACATTGTCATCTATACAATATAATAGGCCCTGCACTGCCATCCATACAGTATAATGGCCCCACATAGTCCTCCATGCAGTGTAATAGCCCCTAATAGTCCTCAATACAGTATAATGGGCCCCATATATTCTTCCATACAGTATAATGGGCTCTATATAGTCCTTCGTACAATATAATGACCCTACATAAAAAAGTCACCTCTCCTCGGTCCCCCACAGTCTTTGCAGTGAGCGCTCTGAACCTCGGCACAGCTGGTGCGTTGTAGTGATGCTGCGCTGAGATGTCACACACAGAGGGAGATTGATGATGGAGGGAGTGTCAGCTGACAGCCCTTCTTCCATCATTGCTTTCAACTGTATCGGCATCTAGGGTGCTGATACAGTTGAAAGTGCAATGCCGGGTGATGCCTGGTGGGGGGGGACCCATTTGGAGTTGAGGACCAAATACAATCAACCTATAGGCTATATTTGGCCTGTGGGCCAGAGATTGACATATGTGCTATAAAGAAATATGTATTTGCCCACCATGTAATGATATCCTCCATTCTGACCCCTTTCTATAATGCCTGCCATCGTGGGCCTCCTCCTGTAATAACGTCCTCCATACTGACTCTTTTTAATTATAGCTCCCAACCTAGCTCCTTCCTGTATTATTGTACTCCATCCTGGGCTCCTTTTAAAAACAATGACCTCCATGCTGTATAATGCCCGCTATCCCAGGCCCCTTTATTTAGTAATGTCCCCCATCCTGGGCCCTTTCCTGATATAAAATCCCTCATCTTGGGCCCCTTCCTGGTATTATATCCCCCATCCTAAGCCATGTAACACATCCGGGGCCACATCCTGTAATAATGTCCCCAATCCTGGGCCCTTTATTGTATAATGTGTTTCAGTTTCTTACTTTAAGGGTACATGTGAAAAGAAATGTTACGATATCAGGACCGAAAAAACAGACGAGTGTCATGCAAGGGTTATGCAAGTACAATGCGAGTGTCATGCGATTTTCACACCTAGCATCCAATTTACATCCAAGTGCAGTGCGACTTTAACATGAGCTTTTACATACAGCAGATCTCTGTCATTTGCACATCGTTTTCAAACGAAATATTCGTCAAAACACACACACACATATATATATATATATATATATATATATATACTGTATATAAAACACTATTCCTTTTGCAACAGGCTGTTTGTGTTCCCTTTATTTCTTTGAGCAGTATATATGATAGATAGATAGATAGATAGATAGATAGATAGATAGATAGATAGATAGATAAAATACCCGCTTGATAAAGACGGGTCACCGTTGAAACGTCGCCACCTGAGGATCAGTAAAGTATCCACTTTTTTCACATTTAATTTGGAGTGCTGCCTATTTTTTTTATTTTATTAACTCGGCTGTTTGGACACTGCTGAAAAGGTTTTGCACCAATTGTATAATTTTGGTAGTGCTGCCCTCTTTTTTTTTAGATAGATAGATAAAACAGATAGCAGCACAGACTTGAGCAGATTTTGGGTGCAATAGTCCTGAATAATGTGGTTGTCCAACGCAAAAATAGAAATAGGAAAAAAACAGTCAGCACTCCAGTTAAAGGGAAAATTGTAGACTTTAATCCAGCGCCAAGTGGTGCAACATTTCGATCTCACAGCACGGTCTGTGTCAAGCACAGTGTTACCATAGAATAGTGCACTTTTTATACATATCTCTTCAATTTACCAATATATAAAATTTAGCATGTATAAAATATAAATCATAATCAAAGTGTATAAAGTTTACATTGCAGTAAATATGAGAGCCATCATAGTGTTTACATATATAAGGTGCACGTTAGAGTGCAAAACATTATATCCATCCGTACCTACAATCATTGATACAGCTAGATTAACCATGATTAAAATATGTGAAACACCTATGTGATATTTATAATGCATAAACATTATAATTCACCTGGAACACTCAGACCCATGCAACATGTTGTAGTTCCACCATTACAGCGTTTTCAGAGCACAACTGAGCATGTCAGTAATCAGAGACTCCCGACTGGCCACTCGACAGTGATGTCAGCGATGATATCAATGCACACGCTCACTAGGCATTTCCATGCCCTGCTCCACCATTACAAGTGCTGGCAACTATGCCCACACAGTATTTCATAAGAAAAACAGCATTTGTTCACAAAAGAGATAAATCTCAATACTTAAATGGAATGGAGCACTTGTAAACGGTGCGTCAGCTGGGCAATCTCGTCCTCCAGCTGCTGGCGATTCATCCTGGAAGCCGGGTCGGAGCCTTCAGCCATTCTGCCGGGGAGATTCAGCTCAACCTCCTCACGCGCCGCAGGCCTCCTAACTTCTCCTTCCAATATGGCGTTCTTCTTCCTGCCTGGGCTCTTTTCCCACCACTGGCTTCCGCTCCTCCTTCTGGGGGCGGCGTCTTCTTCCAACTCCTCCATACCAAGCCAGTATACGAACCCCTCAGGGGGTGGGCCATGTCGCTGTCGCATAGAAGTTCAGATAGGGGAAGCCCAGGACAGTTCGCGGTCTTTTCTTTGGACCATCCATGTTGTCACGCCCTTCTTCACCGTGCTGGTGGCCATTTTTAGCATTCATTTTACAGTCTATTAAATTAGGTCTTCTGCACATTTCCAAAAGTTTTAAGTCCAACAGATCTCAGGCACACAGAACCCGATGGCATCGGGTCTCGTCATCCTGTTCGTGACGCCAAAATGGGACGCCCTCACACCCAGGGCTGTGGGTTACTCGGTACCGGGCCCGATGAGCTTTAATGGGAGATGTCATGGCAGCTGGGACCCGGCCCGTGGCCCTGGGTGCCCATTGTAAAAGGAGAATGTTCAGTGTGCTAATGATAAGTGATTCGTGACGCCACCTGTGGTGTTCGGCAATAGAGATGTAAGCCGACGCTGCAGACAGATCCTCTGGGACAGATGGTGTCATGCAGCAGTGATGTTATAGCCCTCCACAGGCAGGGCTGTAGTCCCAGGGCAGTGTAGGTGAAGTGACACTTAGATGGTGTAGTGTCAGGCGCGAGGGATGTAGCCGTACTGGGCAGGTTTGTGGCGCAGGAATGAGTGGAGGACACCAGGGCATGTATTTCCAAAGCTTTACTCAGTCTGTTGTACAAACAGGTGCCTGCCTCCGTGCCATGTCCTCCGGGTTAGGGACTCAGTCAACCTCCAGGCCAGATGGAATACTCCCTTCCAACACTTCACCAACATGTGTCTTTCTGAATGTCTCCTCTTATAGCGCCTTTAAATGAAGTACTCCTAGTACTGAGTTACACTGGAGTTCCTCCTGCCTGATGTTTCTATGAACTCTACTTGTACGGCAGACAGCTGTAGCCTGCTTCTGGGACTCCTTGCTACTAAGTGCCGGCTCACTATCCAGTTGCTATTGTGCCCCCAAGTCTTGTGTGGGAATAAAGTGGTCACTACTTCTATTCCTCCGGTGTCTGCTGCAGGACCATTAGTATCCATACAACCTCGGGGACCGGGCCCGGCCTTGCGCTTAAAACTTCTAGGAAGGGTTCTCTTCTAACCCAAGTCCTCTGTTCTCTTTTACTCCTCACGTTCCGTACTAATCTTTCTTTCTATGGAAAATCAGGCTTTCAGTCTATGTCGCTCTCTCTCTCTCTTTCTTTCCTGTGCCAGCAGACCCAGGTCACTGGGATCTGCTGCAGCACTTCCATCCATCTATCCGTCTCTCTGGGGATCTTCTTCTCTCTCCAACTCAACAACCACTCTGACCCTCTACCTAAACTCTTCCTGCTCTCTTTAATGTAACTAAGCTCCACCCACCACCCAGCACGTTTCGTGTTCCAAGCAGGGAGCCACCAATGGGTGCTTTGCTATACTCCAAGCAGGGAGCCACCGAAGGTGCTTTGCTACACTACTTTGTGGTGTGGGGTGCAGGCGTTGGAGCATGGTCAGGAGTTCCCACCTTACCTGGATGGTGAGGCACCACACCTCAGGAGGAGGTGCAGTACCTCTGTGGCGTCTGAGCCTCAGGGGTGCCACATATACATCATTGGAGACTTGTGGCTGGGGCATATACATCAATGGAGAAATTATGGTGAGCATATAAATCACTCGAGACACTGGGCTGAACATATACATCATAGAGACACTGGGCTGGAGCATATACATCACTGGAGACACTGGGCTGAACATATACATCACTGGAGACACTGGGCTGGTGCATATACATCACTGGAGACACTGGGCTGAACATATACATCACTGGAGACACTGGGCTGGAGCATATACATCACTGGAGACACTGGGCTGGAGCATATACATCACTGGAGACATTGGGCTGGAGCATATACATCACTGGAGACACTGGGCTGAACATATACATCACTGGAGACACTGGGCTGGAGCATATACATCACTGGAGACACTGGGCTGGTGCATATACATCACTGGAGACACTGGGCTGGAGCATATACATCACTGGAGACACTGGGCTGAACATATACATCACTGGAGACACTGGGCTGGAGCATATACATCACTGGAGACACTGGGCTGGAGCATATACATCACTGGAGACATTGGGCTGGAGCATATACATCACTGAGACACTGGGCTGGTGCATATACATCACAAGAGACACTGGGCTGAACATATACATCACTGGAGACAATGGGCTGGTGCATATACATCACTGGAGACGCTGGGCTGAAAATATACATCACTGGAGACACTGGGCTGGGGCATATATATGTAAGCAGGTTGCGGGATGCAGTGACGGACAGGAGACAGAGCCAAGGGTTAACGTATTTTATTTTAACAGATATGTACTCCACGCAGGGAGATAGGGGGTTAAAGAGGGATAATGCAGGTAGTAGGTAATAAAGGGTATGCAGCTTGGACCAAATGCAGAGGAACAATGAAGGTAGCAGTTCTTAAGGTATCACTTATCCGATGACTTCCAGACTGAAGAGTCCACGAAACAAGCATTGGTGCCAACAACAATCAGCACGGGGTTAATCCAGTGTAGTCCTGAAGACAACATTGACCTGTGTTCTTCTGGCAGTGGTGAGTCTCTGGTGTTTACTGCAGGATCCTCAGTCCAGCGGGTGCTGTGAAGGTTAAGGCACAGGCCACAGCAATGTTGGAGCCCAACGTGGCCCGACAAACATGCACTGCGAGGTCAGTATTCAGTTCCGTCACACACCTGGTACTCCTTAGGTGGCATGCGCATGGTACTCACGAGCCCGGAGCATCTGGCACCTTGCTTTGCGGGGTCCAAAGGGCACACAGTGTGTCTCAGTCTACAGTGTCTGCGGGCGACATTGGGGATGTTGGAGCGCGGGCCTGTGCTGTTACGGTGCTCAAGAGATGGAGACCTCACCTCCCCCTGCTGTGTGCTGTCAGTTCCCGCCAAGTTTGCCTGTTTCCGCACGCTTCTGCTTTTTTACCTCAGACATGCCCCCCCGCTGCCAAGTGCAAAGTTTGGTCCGGTACTTTTAGCTTTACCCTGAACAACAGAGGAGACAGCCCCGACAGCTCCAGACCCAGCGCAAAAAAAAGGTACCCCCAGCCCGGTCCTTCTACTTACATATACATCACTGGAGACACTGGGCGGAACATATACATCACTGGAGATATTATGCTGAGGATATACACCACTGGAGACACTGGGCTGGAGCATATACATCACTGGAGACACTGGGCTGAACATATACATCACTCGAGACAGTGTGCTCAAGCACATACATCACTGGAGACACTGGGCTGAATATATACATCACTGGAGACAATGGGCGGAACATATACATCACTGGAGACACTGGGCTGTAGCATATACATCTCTGGAGACACTGGGATGAACATATACATATAGGGGCAGCATGGTGGCTCAGTGGTCACTACTGCAGCCTTGCAGCACTGGGGTCCTGGGTTCAAATCCCACCAAGGACAACATCTGCAAGGAGTTTGTATGTTCTCCCTGTGTTTGCATGGGTTTCCTCCGGGTACTCCGGGTTCCTCCCACAATCCAAAGACATACTGATCGGAAAACTAGATTGTGAGCCCTAATTGGAATAGTGATGATAATGTCTGTAAATTGATGGGGAATTAATGGCGCTATAAAAGTGAGTAAAATAAATAAATAAATATACATCACTGGAGGCACTGGGCTGGAGCATATGCATCACTGGAGACACTTGTCTCAGGGATACATACCACAGGACACGCTGCTGCTGTCTTCTTCCGTGTGCCAACAGAGTACGTTCTCAATGACGTAATCTTCCATTGCATGCACTGCAGCATGCTATAGGACTCCCAGTGTAATAAGAAACTAAAGGGCCGCTGTCAAAAAGCTGCCTACCAAGTATCTTCAGTACCAGGGAATCTGCTTGGGCTCCTGCTATAGAGGCTGCCAAGGTAGGTGTCTCAGATAGGCTCTAGTACAGGAGGGGGCCAAAGGACCACTTTGACTCATAAGAAGAAGCCACTATAAACAGATTTAAAAAAATAAAATACGTGATATAGAATAAAGATAGAATTGTTGTGTTCTGTAGACCAGCAGTACAGGTTAGAAGGAAAATGAGTTTGCTGCACAAAATAAAAGCATACAGTAGCCACTGGTGTCACCAAGCAACCCAAAACTAGAGAAGAGATATAATATAGGTCAGGTAATTCAAAGTTCTTATTTATGTACAGCAAACTTCTTTCAAGAGAGGAGTAGTAGTCTGACATTTGTCTTCTCTGAAAATGATAAATTACAAGAATTATAAATGTTGGATAGAGAAAAGAAATCCAATACATTGCCGTACACAAAGCCAAAAATGAATTCTTGCTGGCATCACGTTCCTTTGTGAAGCTGATAGTTTTTAGTAGAATATGGATAGAAAATGTTAACCATACTGTAAGCGAGAAATAATAAATCCTGGTATTCCAATTAAATTTAATAAGTCCCACTTAAAATATATTACTCATTAAATAAATTATACTGAATCATTATTGCGATTCTGCACCCGTTCAATGGCCCCGTCAGCGTTTACGTCCAAACCCCCTGCAAAATGGGGTTTGGATGTATGCGCCAATGGCGTCATAAAGTGTTATGGTGACGGCAGAGTGAATGTGCTCCCGCATACATAAATAAATTACCAAGAACCAGCCCAAACCTAGGTAAGAAGAATTGGAGTATATATTGGTTTTATGTTTGCATATATACCCTATCATAATTTTAAAGTGCCATATTCCTTTTTGGGCACACCGTGCTCTTTTTTGATATATGGCACTTTAAAATTATGATAGGGTATATATGCAAACATAAAACCAATATATACTCCAATTCTTCTAACCTTGGTTTGGGCTGGTTTTTGGTAATTTATTTCATTTTATTACTATATTGATTTATATATATTTTTTATCACATGGTTCGAACACCATTTTGTATGCGGTGCTACCTCTTGCCAATTGATAATAAAGGTATTTTAATTATAACTTCTTGTTCCATATTATTCATAATCATAGATTTGGCTTTTTCTTTCGGTGTTCACAGGATAGTGAGGAGACTGCAAAGTATGTCCTTCAAGGAACGGTTAAAGAATCTGGGAATGTTTTGCTTGCAGAAAAGAATGCAATCAGGAGACTTAATAGCGGTCTACATATATCTGAAGGGCTGTCGGAGTGTAGAGGGATCATCCTTATTCTCATTTGCACATGGAAACACGATAAGCATTGTAATGAAACTGAAAGGGAGAAGATACAGTTTAAATATTAGAAGAAAACTTTTTGAGAGCCTATTGCTATCATGAATCAGGAGCATCTGACTGCAGCACAACCACTCATCAAAACCAAGTGGAAAATGTTGGTCGTCATAAATCGGGTCAATAGACTCCATACAGATGATGTCCTAGGTGGGATTTGTATCAAGAACCCTTGTGCTGCCACAATAGAGTAATCATTGTCTAGCCAGTAGCCACCATAAAAGAAGTTGATATTTTGGCTTTCACAGTAAAAATCTTGCATATCACCTATATTCTCATCTAATACAAGTGACAGATTGTTAGCACCCATTATCTCTGATACAGCAGAGATTGTCATATTGTCACAATAATTGCCTTAATTATGGTAAATAGTCAAAAAAGCAGATTATTATTTGTTAAATATTTCCAATCCAATTACCATCATTACCATTTACCATCATTGCAATAATAAGAGCATATAAACAGTGATCAAAAAGGAAACCTCATTTTGGAAAATAGCACAGGAATATGTTAGGCATCAGGATTCTCCCTCTGCACAGGAGGAATCCCAAGCCATGTCTCCTCCTGCGGTCTCCCATTCAGTCTCGACCACAGCAGATCCTGCTCAGGCAAGACGTCGGTCTCAGCGTATTGCACAGACCCATGCTGTGCGATTGATTGCTGCTGCCTCTCCAGGTTCAGCTATGGCAATCAACAGAAAACAGCAGTGAGCAGTCGTTCCTGAGACTAAGACCGGGTTTCGTCCTAGTGAGCATGCTCATGAGGTGGTGACCTCTCATTGGTGCTCGGCGGTCAGCTGCTCAGGTCCTCAAGCGAGCCAGGATTGGTCCACTAGCAAGGTCCTGGCAGACTGGGATTTATAAAAGGATCTCACAGCCGCACGGCTGTGCTCTAGTATAGACTATGTGGTGTGTGATGTATGCACGTATGATTGTATCTGGTGACTGACTCATTATGAAACCCCTACCCTTGGTATGCATGTGATGTTCAGTCCTGCCAACTAGTGCTTAGGCTCATAGTGCAGGTAGGAGGCAGAGTCAGTGCCTAGCCCCAGCATTCTAGAGGTTGAGCATAGAGACCTCACTCTGCTGTGCCTTGTGACGTTCAACCGGGAACAGCGTTCATTTACGTTGACACTGCGGCTCTGTGAAGCAACAGAGTTCGACACTGTTCACACCGGGTGACATTTAACCCGTGTGTTTTTGGTGCTCAACCGCCATCTTGTTCCGCCATTAATTAGCAATAGGTTCCATCTCTGCACGGTGGACCCCGAGTTGTAAATGCACCTTATTATTATACTTTATTTGGTGCTTTCTGCAAACCCTAACAAAATATTTCTGTGAGAATGGGTCTTTTTAAAAGTGAAAATAAATTTGGAAAAGTAGCTGCAATTGATGCTATAGCAAGTTTTAACAAACACAATGCATGCGGTTTTCTGTTACAGTCATCTATTTTTTTGTAAGTTTGAAGACCTTTGAGATTGCTTGTCCTACTTGTGTTACTATTTAGCTTGCTAACAGCTACCATATGTCTACTTAGACAATGAGCTATAATGGCAACACATAATTATTTTTAGGTCATCATATGGCTGGGGCTGCACATTCTTGCTGTGGCTCATCTGTTTAGGGCCGGTTTCACGTTTGCGGTTGAGTCTGCAGCATTTCTGATGCATACATCCGCATGCATCGTGTTTTCCTATCTTTAACGTTGTGGATGCAAGTACATGCGTGTTCTGCCCATTCTGTGCAGCTAGATATTTTTAAGTGCTGTTCCAGCTATTGCCAGTAGGTGTCATAAGTTGCCTTTCTCTTTCTTATTCATGTGTTTGTAATTTACTGTTTCCCGAATGGTTAACTGTTCTGTACCGCCCCTTCATCCTGCCTTGGCCTACAACATGTAACCATTTTCCAGCCATCTCCTGAGTATCTAGCACCTGTTCACAAAAAAGGGGCAAAAAAAAAGAAAATCCAACAGATTTAGAAACATGCAATTGTGTTGCAATAACCATGCAATATCATTAGATGCAATGTGATACTGCAATTTCAGTGTGGCAATACACATGTTGCTGTGTAGCTCTAGCATCATAGAATCATAGAATCGTAGAGTTGGAGGGGACCTCCTGGGCCATCTGGTCCAACCCCCTGCTCGAAGCAGGAATCGCTAAATCATCCCAGTCAGTTGTCTGTCCAGCCTCTGTTTGAAGACTTCCATTGAAGGAGAACTCACCACTTCTCGTGGCAGCCTGTTCCACTCATTGATCACTCTAACTGTCAAAAAGTTTTTTCTAATATCTAATCTGTGTCTCCTCCCATTCAGTTTCATCTCATTGCTTCTAGTCTTTCCTTGTGCAAATGAGAATAAAGTTGATCCTTCTACAATGTGACAGCCCTTTAGATATTTGTAGACAGCTATTAAGTCTCCTCTCAGTCTTCTCTTTTGCAAACTAAACATTCCCAAATCCTGCAACCTTTCCTCATAAGACAGGGTTTGCAGACCGGTCACCATTCTGGTCGCTCTTTTCTGAACTTGCTCCAGTTTGTTGATGTCTTGTTTAAAATGTGGTGCCCAAAAGTGGACACAATATTCCAGATGAGGTCTGACCAAAGAGGAGTAGAGGGAAATAATGACTTCACGTGATGTAGACTGTATGCTTCTGATAATACATCGTAGAATTGCATTTGCCTTTTTTGCTGCTGCATCACACTGTTGACTCATATTCAGTCTGTGATCTATTAGTATACCCAAGTCTTTTTCACATGTGCTGTTGCTTAGCCCTATTCCTCCCATTCTATATATGCTTTTTTCATTTTTATTGCCCAGATGTAGTACTTTGCATTTTTCCCTGTTAAAAACCATTCTGTTAGTTGCTGCCCACTTCTCCAGTTTATTTATATATTTTTGAATCCTCTTTCTCTCTTCTCTAGTATTAGCTATCCCTCCTAGCTTGGTGTCATCAGAAAATTTAATCAGTTTACCCGCAATTCCTTCATCTAAATCATTGATAAAGATGTTGAACAATAAAGGGCCCAGGACAGAGCCCTGTGGTACCCCACTTGAGACATTCTTCCAACTGGATGTGCAGCCGTTTACGACCACTCTTTGGGTCCGATCACTAAGCCAGTTATGAATCCACCTAACAGTTGCCTTGTCCATTCCATACTTAGTAATTTTTTCAATAAAGATTGTATGAGATACTTTGTCAAATGCTTTGCTGAAGTCAAGATATACTATATCTACAGCATTTCCTTGATCCACCCAATCAGTGATTCCATCATAGAAGGAAATTAAGTTAGTCTGACATGACTTATTAGTTACAAACCCATGCTGACTCTGTTTAATCACTTCATTCTTATCCAGGTACTGACATACATGTTGTTTAATAATTTGTTCAAAGATCTTTCCTGGTATAGAAGTCAGACTCACCAGCCTATAGTTGCCTGGGTCCACCTTCTTCCCCTTTTTGAAGATAGGAACAACATTTGCTCTTCTCCAGTCTTCTGGGACTTCTCCTGTTCTCCAAGAATTTTCAAAGATTATGGAGAGGGGTTCAAAAATTTCTTCTGCTATCTCCTTCAGTACTCTGGGGTGTAATTCATCTGGACCTGGAGACTTGAATTCATTTAGGTTAGCTAAGTGTTTCCTCACTATCTTTCTGTTTATAGATATCCTGGATTCTTCTATTCCCTTAATAGGACAGTGAAGAACAGTTGATGTTACGTTTCCTTTCTGAGAGAAAACAGATGCAAAATAGGAATTTAAAAGTTCGGCCTTCTCAACATCCTGTCTTACCATTTCATCATTTTCATCCTGTAAAAATCCTATAGCATCTTTGACTTTTCTTTTACTTTTGACATATCCCCAAAATCCTTTATTATTGCTTTTGACATCTCTTGCAAGCCTCAATTCATTGTCAGCTTTAGATAATCTGATTTGTGCCCTGCAGGTTCTGCAGACAGCATTATATTCTTCTTTAGATATGCCTCCCTCTTTCCATTTTATAAACATTTTTTTCTTCCTTTTTAGCATGTGCTTAAGTTCTGTGTTCATCCATCCTGGTTTCCTTAAATGCTTCCTATTCTTCCCTCTTTTCAGAATTGTTAACAATTGTGCTTTGAGAATTTCATTTTTCAAGATTTGGCATCCTTCCTGGACATTTTTGTCTTTAAGGATATCCAGCCATTGGATCCCTCCAATTCTCTTTCTGAATCCCTTAAAATCTGCCTTTCTGAAATCTAACCTTGATGTCTGAGTCTTCACAGGTCTTCCTCCTCTAGTTATCCAAAATTCTAAAATAGCATGGTCGCTACCTCCTAGGGTCCCAGCCACTTTTACCTCCTCAACCATTTCCTCCCTTTTTATAAGGATTAGATCCAAGGTAGCAGTTCCCCTTGCTTTCTCCCCTACCTTTTGGAAGATAAAGTTGTCAGCAAGAGAGGATAAGAATTTCCTTGACCTGTTAGTTTTGCCTGAGAGAGATTCCCAACAAATGTCTGGATAGTTGAAATCTCCCATGACAACTATGTCATATTTTTTGGAGAACTTGGCCATTTGATGCATAAAGAGTTCATCTATATCTTCAGCTTGCACAGGCGGCCTATAGTAAATGCCTACAATGGTGTCCTTTCCATTGTTCTGTCCTTGTATTCTTACCCAAACAGTTTCCACAGAACTCCCAGTCTCTGAAGCTTCAATCTCTGTGCAGATATACGCGTTTCTAACTTACAATGCGACACCTCCTCCTCGTTTATCAAGTCTGTTTCTTGCAAATAAGTTGTATCCTTCTAGTCTTGTATTCCAATCATGTGTATCGTCCCACCAAGTTTCAGTGATTCCAATGACATCATATTTCTTTTCCTGTGTTAGTAGTTCCAATTCTCCTTGTTTGTTGCCCATGTTTTGTGCATTAGTATAGAAACATTTTAGTTTGTGATAGGTTTCTCTTTCTCCAATTTTTTTATTAATTAGATTCTTTTGTCTTTGTTCTTCCTTTCCACTTCTAATAGCAGAGTTCTCAATAGCATTTGTCAGGTGTATGGCTTTTTCTGGTCTTTTGCTTCCCTTCCCACGTTGTTCTAGTTTAAAGCTCTCCTTACAAGTGTAGCAAGGCGACTTCCAAATACATGTTTTCCAGTCTTCTTAAGGTGCACCCCATCTCTAGCAAGCAGTCCATCGTAAAGGTAATTCACTCCGTGATCCATGAATCAACGACAAGGAAGCGAGTTCTCACTGATCGTGCTATCAATGCACGTTTTTCTCTAGACAAATTTGCCTATTCTGTTTTCAACAGGTTGAAAAGGCTGTTGTAAAAATCAGGTCAGTCACAGCTACAGTACAAACTACAGCCACTGGCTCCATGTGCTCAAACGCATTGTGGATACTTGCAGGTATAAACTAACTTATTTATTGCAAAGTGCCAACACAGCAATTTAATCTGAATACTGAAGTTTAAGTTTATAAAAAAAATAACTCATACAAAGAGCAGGCGGTAAGAGAGAGCAGACAGGGGAAAGAGCAGGCAGGTGCAAAAAAGTAGACAGGGCTAAGAGAGAGCAGGTGGGGTAACAGAGCAAGCATGGGAAACAGTAGGCAGCGGCAAGAAAGAGCAGGCAAGGGCAATAGAGCAGGCAGGGGCAACAGAAGGCAAGCAGGTATATCAGAGAGCAGGCAGGGGCAACAGATTTAAGGAAGGGGCAACAGAGGGCAGGCAGGAACAACTTAGAGCAAGCAGGGAGGGGCAACAGAGAGCAAGCAGGTATATCAGAGAGCAGGCAGGGGCAACAGAGAGCAAGCAGGTATATCAGAGAGCAGGCAGGGGCAACAGAGATAAGGAAGGGGCAATAGAGGGCAGGCAGGAACAACTTAGAGCAAGCAGGGAGGGGCAACAAAGTAGCCAAGGGCAACAAAGAGATGGCAGTTGCAAGAGAGAGCAGGCAGCAGCAACAGGGAGCAGGCAGGGACAAGAGAGCAGGCAGGTGCAACAAAGGGCTTACAGGGGCTACAGAGAACAGACAGGGGCAACAGAGAACAGATAGAGGCAACTGAGAGCAAGAAAGAATATCATAGAGCAGACAGGGGTATCTGTGAGTATGTCTGCATGTGCATATAGTACACAGGTATAGTACACAGAATATATTTTCTGTAGGTGGGAGATAGGATCAGAGGTCAGCCTAGATTAATCATAGCATCAGTGACAGGACACAGAGATTTAGTGTCTGTGCTCGGAGCTCACTGGTCGGTGCAGTGTGGGATGAGAAATTTGACACTGCACTGAT
This sequence comes from Dendrobates tinctorius, assembly GCF_039654945.1. Taxonomy (NCBI): domain Eukaryota; kingdom Metazoa; phylum Chordata; class Amphibia; order Anura; family Dendrobatidae; genus Dendrobates; species Dendrobates tinctorius. The sequence goes on along the minus strand of NW_027361823.1, from coordinate 2,092,652 downwards.
GAGCCAACGCGGAGCTTCAGACTTGCCATCACTAAATTGCAGCTAGTAATCTCTGACAGGGCCGCCTCCCGCCACTGCTGCTGACACAAATAGTAGATTGAATTGATGGCCATTGAGTACTTTCTCCAGGAGATGAGTGAAGATCCCAGCCCTGTGTGTGCTGAAGTGTTGCACAGCCTGAAAGCGAGAGGCTGTACTAACCAGGAGGAGGAGCCAAGCAGGCAGGGAATCTGGTTCCGCACCACGCTGGGCTAAAGAAGGTAATGCTGCGTGCGTGTCTGTGTACACTGAGACACAGACATTGTATGTTACAGCAAAATAAGCTTTATTTAAAATAGAAACATGCAGACCAAGAGATTCAGGGCCTGAATCAAAGGGCCTAGCAATGCCCCTGGTGCACCGCCAGACTGCTCTGCTACCCCAAGCCGCAGAGCTCCCCCTACAGGCGCTAGTTGAGAGGTGATGGCGTGCATGCCCACAGGGAAGGCTCTATGTGCCCTCTGGCACGTGTGCCATAGGTTCGCCACCATTGCCTAAGCACTTTAAATGGTCAGGCCCCCTACTAGTAAGTCAGAAAGTATATGCACACAACGTCTTTTTCAGGGAGTTCTGCTCTGTAACCTACTTGAAAAAGCACAGCAATGTGTAATAACCTGCAAGAGCGCAGGATGCAGTCACTCATGTGGAGGCAGAGCAAGGGTTAAACAGGTTTATTTACAGGGGGAGGTGCTCCATGCAGGGAGATAAGGATTGTAGCGTGACGGTGAGGAATTGGGCAGAACTGGAAAGTTGGCAGGGTAGGTGAGGGATGAACGAGAGTTCAGTAATAACGAGGTAAACTTATCGGACTATATTCTTCTGTTGTGAGGGAGTACAGGGTTCCGGCAACAGTAGCGCGGGCCATCTCGTCACAGTCTCTGACAGGCGGGAATCCAACGGTGGCACCAACAACAGCGGCGTATGCAGTCTCTCAATTCTCTGTCCACGATAAAGGAACAGCCTCTGGGGAAAACAACAGGATACTGGGCGGTGAGCGGGAGGTCCTTCTCTCACCACTCTTAGTCACAAGTTCACACTCAGAATATGTCACTGCAGGGACAATACTGCCCTCCTTGGTCAGTCCAGCTACTACTCTCAGGGGCTCAGATCTGTCACTGCGAACGCCGGGCTTGCACGCACTAGCGACTGTCTCAGGCTTGTCAAGGGAGTCTCCTCTGGTCACGGAGGCTGGTGGGTCCACATTTACACAGAGGGTGCTCCCCGCGTACTGTTGGTCTGTCTCAGTCCTCAGCAGGAGGTCTTTTTTAAGTATATGGTCACTCTTGGGCAGAGCAGGTGCAGTACTCACTGTCTCCTAGTGTACGGCACCTGGCTTAGCTCCGCATGCTCCGTTCTGCTGGCACAGCTCTGCACACTCTGCTCTGCTGGCATGGCTAATTCCCCCAGCATCACAGCTCCTATTCTGGGCAGCAGCGCGGCCTGTCACAGGGCCAGCACTCCCTGGAGGGGGAGGCGCCAACTCCTGCTGCAGCGCCCGCTTTTTCTTCTTTTACCCCTGTGTCAGCGTGCTCTCTCTGGGCTCTCCCCACCCCCTTCTGTCAGCAGGAAACTCTGTCTCTCCTCTCCTTCCCTCCTGCAGCAGAGGAAGGTCCGCTTCCCCCAGAAACAGAGGATGCAGCCCCTTCAGTTCAGGCATACAGGTACGCATGGTCCGGTCCACCTCCTTACAAATGTAAAAACAACTTGCTGTTCATATGTTCAGTCTTTGGAGATTCTTTTAATCACTTCTGGTTTCCAAAGACAAAAAGCAGTTAAAGGAAGTGAGCAGTCCATTCTTGAGTTTATTAAATACAATTGAAATGAAAAATTGCCAGCCAAAAGATATTAGAAAAATCACCTAACAGAAACATAAAAAGTTGCTTCAGGATAAAAGATGCTTTATTTACTTATTTTATATATCTCCATTAAATTCAAGAACACTTTATAGACATCATCATAACGTCTCCATTGGGGTTAACAATTTCTAATTCCTTATCAGTATGTCTTGGCATGGGGGAAGTAATCCATGTGAGCACGTGAAAACATACAAACTCCTTGCAGATTTTTTCCTTGATAGAATTTGAACCCAAGACAATAGGACTGCAAGGCTACAGTGCTAACCATTGAGCCACCATGCTACCCTTTAGATAGTAGTTAAGGCACCCAAGCACAGACTAAAATTGGTCAAAATAGCACATATCAACAAATTTAGCTTACTGTATGGTGTATGGGTAGCCCTGACAAATGATTGTCAGGTGAGATAATAATCTAATATGACCAATTTCAAAGTGCATTTCTAACAGAAACTTCTGCCAGAGATGTCTAGCAGAGGCTCTCAAATACAGAACAACGGAGTGATTAGCACAGTGAGCGCGCCTGTGTATGTGACAGTCGGGTGAGGATCTTGTCTAAAATGTATGGGGGCTTTAGTCAAACACTTGTTTGGCTCACATATTTAGCCCCAATCAGATTACCTTATTTTCAGTCGATACACTGACCCCAGGGTGATCTAGTATCAAGTCTAATAAAGTAAAGGTTACTTCATCTACATTACTACAACACCAGAACCAGCATCAGAACACAACACCATCGCCAGAGCTACCATTAGTACACAATTACATTATCAGAACCACCGTTAGTACATGGCTACATTATCAAAACTACCATAAGTATATGATTACATTTTATAATTTAGTTCAACAATCAATTGCAATGTCAGATCAACCCACACCATTCACAATTGCAGTGCATGAAACTGCAAATCCCAGTATGACCATAACAATGGTAAGGAGATGATGGGAGTTATTGTTACCAGCCATCATCAGACTGTGGGCCATTTAGGAAGCACAGTACAGATTTGACAAAGGCTGGTAGTAGTACTATTAAACATTTAAAGAGTAACTTAACTGTTTAGCAGATAACTTACCGTAAATGTTTTAAGTCCATTAATTCTGAGAAGATTGGTGTTGGTCTGAGATTGAGACCCCCACCAATTGCTTCTTAGAAATGGATATGTCAGGAGACTTTCTACCATATTTATCTCCTCAGAAATAATGGACTTGAAACATTAAAAAAATCTCCCAAATATTTACTCTTTAATGAGAGATTATACTGCAGCTGAATCAGAAACTGATCTTATCAGCCTGTCAATCACCTAATGTATGAAGAAATTGTTCGCTTGTCAAGTGAAGTGATATTTAAGCTTACTTTAATATCATCACAATGCTATTCTATGAGCACAGAACGATAATATTAATGAAAGTGCAGCACAGTCCATCTAAACAGGGTATATAACAACTGCTGATCGGCTTCTTAAACGGTGCTCACATCTTCTTTTGTAATTGTATCTTAGTGGCGCAAATAAGGGATAAATGAAGGCGTTGCTCGCTATTACATGCGCAAGCAATCTAATTTATGATGCAATTTTTCAGGATCGATTGTGTGGATACCAGTATTGGTTTGTGCACTGTTCTTGTGTGGTCGACTTTGGACAAAGACAGCACATTTACCAAAAATATGGTCAACTGAACGAGGCCTAAGGCTCAGTGCATGTCCTATTCTCATCCATTTGTGTGGATAAAATTTGTCTATTCAAATCTATGGGGATCTTTTGGCTTTATAAGTAGTGTTGAGCGATACCGTTCGATACCCAAAAATATCGTATCGGATGGTATCGCCCGATACGAAAAAAATATCGGGTATCGCCGATTCCGATACCGGAAGTCCCATTCAAGTCAATGGGACTTCCGGTATCGGAATTAAAAAAAGCCCTTTATTTCCTTGTTGGCTAATTCTACATAATTGAAAACAAATAAGAATCATGTAGAATGTATTGTGGGAGGTGGAGGAGACATTAAAAGCATAATGGTTTATTCAAATCACATGGCATAGCATTAATTCCAATTTTTTTTTTCAGTACGTTCGGAGTTAAAAAGATATTGACTATGTTAACCTTTTTTATATTTTGTCAGATATGTATGTTTCACAACTTCCATGCTCTTCACGTTCTTTTGTACTTCTCCCACACTTTCTCCTTCATGATCCGCAGCAGTAGCATTTTTTTCATCAACTTTTTCTTCACCTTATTCATCTTCTTCTTCTTCATCTTCTTCCCATTAATTTTTTTTTCCATTCTTCATATTCTTCTTATTCAGCTATTATCAATTTTAATATGCTATTTCTTCATCTTCTTCCTATTCTTTTTTGTCTTCATTTTCTTATGGTGACAGGCATTCCTGTAGTACTTATCTATAAAAGTTATAAGATTACACCTTACGTTCTGCCTGTCACTAAAGATTTACAACAGGATTTGTCCGCGTTCAGTTTGGCCTGCAGCAGCAGGCATTTTTCAGGGGCACCACGAGGAGGAACGGACTCACTCCCATTTACTGCTTAGTCTTCTTCTGCTTATAATTTTGATTTCTTCTATGCTGATTTTTAGTCTTATGCTTAATGTTCTTCTGCTTTCTGTTCTTCTGTTTTTGCTTCTTCTGCTTCTTGTTCTTCTGTCTTTTGTTCTGTATCTTGGTGGTTGTCTTCATGTTCTTTGTCCTCTTGGTCTTATTATTTAGGGTCATATTTCTGGTCTTCTTTGGTGTGGTCTTCAGGGTCGTCGTCATCAGGGTCGTCGTCATGTCGCGAGAACCAGCAGACAGTGCTGGCACCCGGATGGGTAGCAGAAGGAACAAGAGCCAATGGCACTACCGAAGACCAACTAACGGTGCTGGACCACAGTTACTAAGCAGAAGGTACCTGTGCTAAAAAGCACTACCAAGGACCAGCTGACGGTGCTGGACCTCAGATACCGAGATGGAGGCACCTAGGCCAAAGGCTGTGGCGAGAACCAGCAGACAGTGCTGGCACCCGGATGGGTAGCAGAAGGAACAAGAGCCAATGGCACTTCTGAGGACCAACTGACGGTGCTGGACCACGGTTACTAAGCAGAAGGTACCTGTGCTAAAAAGCACTACCAAGGACCAGCTGACGGTGCTGGACCTCGGATACCGAGATGGAGGCACCTAGGCCAAAGGCTGTGGCGAGAACCAGCAGACAGTGCTGGCACCCGGATGAGTAGCAGAAGGAACAAGAGCCAATGGCACTACCGAGGACCAACTGACGGTGCTGGACCACGGTAACTAAGCAGAAGGTACCTGTGCTAAAAAGCACTACCAAGGACCAGCTGACGGTGCTGGACTTCGGATACCGAGATGGAGGCACCTAGGCCAAAGGCTCTGGCGAGAACCAGCAGACAGTGCTGGAACCCGGGTGGGTAGCAGAAGGTACCCATTCAAAGCAAAGTAGCCAGGCCACAAGCCGGCCGCAGTTACCAAAACCCACAGTCCTACAGGGGGTCCATGTCCCATTGGCACTACGGATCCAGCCTTCAGTGCCAGTTCCCGCAGCCCACATAGGAGTCACCTAAACTGCAGGCACCGTAGAGTCGGCTAACCCGGCCGCAAGACGACAGGACAACGGATTGGTGGCATAGTGACCTTGACACTACCCGGAAACAGCAGGCGTGCTGAAAACAGGCTGGGCAACAGGGAGTACCCGTGCCAAAGACACTGCCGAGAACCAGCTGACGGTGCTGGAATCCAGATGGGTAGCAAAAGCTACAAGAGCCAATGGCACTACCGAGGAACAGCTGACAGTGCTGGACCACGGTTACTAGGCAGGAGGTACCTGTGCTAGAAAGCACTACCAAGGACCAGCTGACGGTGCTGGACCTCGGATACCGAGATGGAGGCACCTAGGCCAAAGGCTCTGGCGAGAACCAGCAGACAGTGCTGGAACCCGGGTGGGTAGCAGAAGGTACCCATTCAAAGCAAAGTAGCCAGGCCGCAAGCCGGCCGCAGTTACCGAAACCCACAGTCCTACAGGGGGTCCATGTCCCATTGGCACTACGGATCCAGCCTTCAGTGCCAGTTCCCGCAGCCCACATAGGAGTCACCTAAACTGCAGGCACCGTAGAGTCGGCTAACCCGGCCACAAGACGACAGGACAACGAATTGGTGGCATAGTGACCTTGACACTACCCGGAAACAGCAGGCGTGCTGGAACCAGGCTGGGCAACAGGGAGTCCTCGTGCCAAAGACACTGCCGAGCACCAACTGGCGTTGTTGGAGCCCAGGGACAATCATGGTGTAGGCCGAGGCCTACTTGGTGGTAGTTTTAGATTGTTTGTAGGCTACAACAGACTGTCAACGTGCTCCAATTAGGCATCTGTCTCCACTCTGTTTCCAGGATTTCACGTCACCACCAACACTGCCAGTTTATGCGTACAGCAGCCGTCTGCCCAATCCACACGTGTTCCTGTGTTACTGGGATTCTGTAATGTCAGCAGATCCCCTGATATGTGTCTTCCACTGTCTCCTGCTCTGTCCACATTCCCACCGCTTGCAGTGGGAAGGTGGACAGCGCAGGAGACAGTGGCGGACACATATTGGGGGATCTGCTGATGTTACAGAACCCCAGTAACACAGGAACACGTGTGGAATGCGTGGACGGCAACTGTGAGCAGGAACTGGCGGTGTTGGAGGTCAGGGGAAATACTAGAGACAGAGTGGAGACAGAGGCCAAATCAGAGAATGTTTAAATCTGAAGTAGTTACAATTTGGAGGCAGCAGCAGTTTGCCCTCCACACAGCAGGGGATCAGCTGACGTTACTGAACCCCACTTACACACGAGCGAGTGTGTTTTTCTGTGTGGACAGCACTTCCGAGCACCAACTTGCATTGTTGTAGCCCAGGGACAATCATGGTGCAGGCCGAGGCCTACTAGGAGCCAGGTATAAAGCTGAGGTATTTTGACTTTGGAGGGAGCAGGACACTTTGCCCTCCACACAGCAGGGGGTCAGCCGACGTTACCGAACCCCAATTTCACATGAACGAGTGTGTTTTTCTGTGTGGACAGCACTTCCGAGCAACAACTGACGATGTTGGAGCCCAGGGATAGTCATTTTGTAGGCTGAGGCCTACTTGGAGGCAGTTTAAGATAAGACGTTGTTTGAATTTGGAGGCAGCAGCAGTTTGCCCTCCACACAGCAGGGGATCAGCTGACATTACTGACCCCCACTTTCACATGAACGAGTGTGTTTTTCTGTGTGGACAGCACTTCCGAGCACCAACTAGCGTTGTTGGAGCCCAGGGAGAACCAGGGTGCAGGCCGAGGCCTACTTGGTGGCAGTTTTAGATTGTTTGTAGGCTACAACAGACTGTCAACGTGCTCCAATTAGGCATCTGTCTCCACTCTGTTTCCAGGATTTCACGTGACCACCAACACCGCCAGTTTATGCGTACAGTAGCCGTCTGCCCAATCCACAAGTGTTCCTGTGTTACTGGTGTTCTGTAATGTCAGCAGATCCCCTGATGTTTGTCTGCCAATGTCTCCTGCTCTGTCCACATTCCCACCACTTGCAGTGGGAAGGTGGACAGCGCAGGAGACAGTGCCGGACACACATTGGGGGATCAGCTCACGTTACAGAACACCAGGAACACAGGAACAAGTGTGGAATGCGTGGACGGCAACTGTGAGCAGGAACTGGCGGTGTTGGAGGTCAGGGGAAATACTAGAGACAGAGTGGAGACAGAGGCCAAATCAGAGAATGTTTAAATCTGAAGTAGTTACAATTTGGAGGCAGCAGCAGTTTGCCCTCCACACAGCAGGGGATCAGCTGACGTTACCGAACCCCACTTTCACATGAACGAGTGTTTTTCTGTGTGGACAGCACTTCCGAGCACCAACTGGCATTGTTGGAGCCCAGGGACAATCATGGTGCAGGCCGAGGCCTACTAGGAGCCAGGTGTAAAGCTGAGGTATTTTGACTTTGGAGGGAGCAGGACACTTTGCCCTCCACACAGCAGGGGATCAGCCGACGTTACCGAACCCCACTTTCACATGAACGAGTGTGTTTTTCTGTGTGGACAGCACTTCCGAGCAACAACTGACGATGTTGGAGCCCAGGGATAGTCATTTTGTAGGCTGAGGCCTACTTGGAGGCAGTTTAAGATAAGACGTTGTTTGAATTTGGAGGCAGCAGCAGTTTGCCCTCCACACAGCAGGGGATCAGCTGACATTACTGACCCCCACTTTCACATGAACGAGTGTGTTTTTCTGTGTGGACAGCACTTCCGAGCACCAACTAGCGTTGTTGGAGCCCAGGGAGAACCAGGGTGCAGGCCGAGGCCTACTTGGTGGCAGTTTTAGATAGTTTGTAGGCTACAACAGACTGTCAACGTGCTCCAATTAGGCATCTGTCTCCACTCTGTTTCCAGGATTTCACGTGACCACCAACACCGCCAGTTTATGCGTACAGCAGCCGTCTGCCCAATCCACACGTGTTCCTGTGTTACTGGGATTCTGTAATGTCAGCAGATCCCCTGATGTGTGTCTGCCACTGTCTCCTGCTCTGTCCACATTCCCACCGCTTGCAGTGGGAAGGTGGACAGCGCAGGAGACAGTGGCGGACACACATTGGGGGATCTGCTGACGTTACAGAACCCCAGTAACACAGGAACATGTGTGGAATGCGTGGACGGCAACTGTGAGCAGGAACTGGCGGTGTTGGAGGTCAGGGGAAATACTAGAGACAGAGTGGAGACAGAGGCCAAATTAGAGAATGTTTAAATCTGAAGTAGTTACAATTTGGAGGCAGCAGCAGTTTGCCCTCCACACAGCAGGGGATCAGCTGACGTTACTGAACCCCACTTACACACGAGCGAGTGTGTTTTTCTGTGTGGACAGCACTTCCGAGCACCAACTTGCATTGTTGTAGCCCAGGGACAATCATGGTGCAGGCCGAGGCCTACTAGGAGCCAGGTATAAAGCTGAGGTATTTTGACTTTGGAGGGAGCAGGACACTTTGCCCTCCACACAGCAGGGGATCAGCCGACGTTACCGAACCCCAATTTCACATGAACGAGTGTGTTTTTCTGTGTGGACAGCACTTCCGAGCAACAACTGACGATGTTGGAGCCCAGGGATAGTCATTTTGTAGGCTGAGGCCTACTTGGAGGCAGTTTAAGATAAGACGTTGTTTGAATTTGGAGGCAGCAGCAGTTTGCCCTCCACACAGCAGGGGATCAGCTGACATTACTGACCCCCACTTTCACATGAACGAGTGTGTTTTTCTGTGTGGACAGCACTTCCGAGCACCAACTAGCGTTGTTGGAGCCCAGGGAGAACCAGGGTGCAGGCCGAGGCCTACTTGGTGGCAGTTTTAGATTGTTTGTAGGCTACAACAGACTGTCAACGTGCTCCAATTAGGCATCTGTCTCCACTCTGTTTCCAGGATTTCACGTGACCACCAACACCGCCAGTTTATGCGTACAGTAGCCGTCTGCCCAATCCACAAGTATTCCTGTGTTACTGGTGTTCTGTAATGTCAGCAGATCCCCTGATGTTTGTCTGCCAATGTCTCCTGCTCTGTCCACATTCCCACCACTTGCAGTGGGAAGGTGGACAGCACAGGAGACAGTGCCGGACACACATTGGGGGATCAGCTCACGTTACAGAACACCAGGAACACAGGAACAAGTGTGGAATGCGTGGACGGCAACTGTGAGCAGGAACTGGCGGTGTTGGAGGTCAGGGGAAATACTAGAGACAGAGTGGAGACAGAGGCCAAATCAGAGAATGTTTAAATCTGAAGTAGTTACAATTTGGAGGCAGCAGCAGTTTGCCCTCCACACAGCAGGGGATCAGCTGACGTTACCGAACCCCACTTTCACATGAACGAGTGTTTTTCTGTGTGGACAGCACTTCCGAGCACCAACTGGCATTGTTGGAGCCCAGGGACAATCATGGTGCAGGCCGAGGCCTACTAGGAGCCAGGTGTAAAGCTGAGGTATTTTGACTTTGGAGGGAGCAGGACACTTTGCCCTCCACACAGCAGGGGATCAGCCGACGTTACCGAACCCCACTTTCACATGAACGAGTGTGTTTTTCTGTGTGGACAGCACTTCCGAGCAACAACTGACGATGTTGGAGCCCAGGGATAGTCATTTTGTAGGCTGAGGCCTACTTGGAGGCAGTTTAAGATAAGACGTTGTTTGAATTTGGAGGCAGCAGCAGTTTGCCCTCCACACAGCAGGGGATCAGCTGACATTACTGACCCCCACTTTCACATGAACGAGTGTGTTTTTCTGTGTGGACAGCACTTCCGAGCACCAACTAGCGTTGTTGGAGCCCAGGGAGAACCAGGGTGCAGGCCGAGGCCTACTTGGTGGCAGTTTTAGATTGTTTGTAGGCTACAACAGACTGTCAACGTGCTCCAATTAGGCATCTGTCTCCACTCTGTTTCCAGGATTTCACGTGACCACCAACACCGCCAGTTTATGCGTACAGTAGCCGTCTGCCCAATCCACAAGTGTTCCTGTGTTACTGGTGTTCTGTAATGTCAGCAGATCCCCTGATGTTTGTCTGCCAATGTCTCCTGCTCTGTCCACATTCCCACCACTTGCAGTGGGAAGGTGGACAGCGCAGGAGACAGTGCCGGACACACATTGGGGGATCAGCTCACGTTACAGAACACCAGGAACACAGGAACAAGTGTGGAATGCGTGGACGGCAACTGTGAGCAGGAACTGGCGGTGTTGGAGGTCAGGGGAAATACTAGAGACAGAGTGGAGACAGAGGCCAAATCAGAGAATGTTTAAATCTGAAGTAGTTACAATTTGGAGGCAGCAGCAGTTTGCCCACCACACAGCAGGGGATCAGCTGACGTTACCAAACCCCACTTTCACATGAACGAGTGTTTTTCTGTGTGGACAGCACTTCCGAGCACCAACTGGCGGTGTTGGAGCCCAGGGACAATCATGGTGCAGGCCGAGGCCTACTAGGAGCCAGGTGTAAAGCTGAGGTATTTTGACTTTGGAGGGAGCAGGACACTTTGCCATACACACAGCAGGGGATCAGCTGATGTTACCGAACCCCACTTACACATAAGCGAGTGTTTTGTCTGTGCGGACAGCACTTCTGAGCACCAACTAGCGGTGTCGGAGCCCAGGGAAAATCAGGTAGTAGGCCGAGGCCTACTTGGAGCCAGGTGTAAATCTGAGGTTGTTTGACTGTGGAGGGAGCAGGACACTTTGCCATACACACAGCAGGGGATCAGCTGACGTTACCGAACCCCACTTACACATGAGCGATTGTTTTGTCTGTGCGGACAGCACTTCTGAGCAACAACTGGCGGTGTCGGAGCCCAGGGAAAATCAGGTAGTAGGCCGAGGCCTACTTGGTGGCAGTTTGCGATTGTTTCTAGACTACTACTAACTGTCAACGTACTCCAATTAGGCCTCTGTCTTCACTCTGTTTCGAGTATTTCCTCTGGCTTCCAACCACGCCAGTTGCTGCTCTGAAATGCCGTCTGCACAACCCACACTTGTTCCTGTGTTACTGGGGTTCTGTGACAGCAGCTTCTCCCTAGAGGTGAGTCAGGCAATGTCTCCTGCTCTGTCCACATTTCCACTACAAGTAGTGGGAATGTAGACAAAGCAGGATACATTGCCGTGCTCAACTCTGGAGATGAGCAGATGTTACAGGACCCAGGTACCACAGGAACAAGTGTGGATTGTGCAGACGGCACTTGAGAGCAGAAACAGGCGGTGTTGTAGGCCGGAGGAAATATTCAAAACAGAGTGGAGACAGAGGGCAAATCAGAGAACATATTAAATCAGAGGTAGTCAGAAGTTGTAGGCAGCAGGAGAGTTTGCCGTACACACAGCAGGGGATCAGCTGACGTTACTGAACCCCACTTACACATGAGCGAGTGTTTTGTCTGTGCGGACAGCACTTCTGAGCACCAACTGGCGGTGTCGGAGCCCAGGGAAAATCAGGTAGTAGGCCGAGGTCTACTTGGAGCCAGGTGTAAATCTGAGGTTGTTTGACTGTGGAAGGAGCAGGACACTTTGCCATACACACAGCAGGGGATCAGCTGACGTTACTGAACCCTACTTACACATGAGCGAGTGTTTTGTCTGTGCGGACAGCACTTCTGAGCACCAACTGGCGGTGTCGGAGCCCAGGGAAAATCAGATAGTAGGCCGAGGCCTACTTGGAGCCAGGTGTAAATCTGAGGTTGTTTGACTGTGGAGGGAGCAGGACACTTTGCCATACACACAGCAGGGGATCAGCTGACGTTACCGAACCCCACTTACACATGAGCGATTGTTTTGTCTGTGCGGACAGCACTTCTGAGCAACAACTGGCGGTGTCGGAGCCCAGGGAAAATCAGGTAGTAGGCCGAGGCCTACTTGGTGGCAGTTTGCGATTGTTTCTAGACTACTACTAACTGTCAACGTACTCCAATTAGGCCTCTGTCTTCACTCTGTTTCGAGTATTTCCTCTGGCTTCCAACCACGCCAGTTGCTGCTCTGAAATGCCATCTGCACAACCCACACTTGTTCCTGTGTTACTGGGGTTCTGTGACAGCAGCTTCTCCCTAGAGGTGAGTCAGGCAATGTCTCCTGCTCTGTCCACATTTTCACTACAAGTAGTGGGAATGTAGACAAAGCAGGAGACATTGCCGTGCTCAACTCTGGAGATGAGCAGATGTTACAGGACCCAGGTACCACAGGAACAAGTGTGGATTGTGCAGACGGCACTTGAGAGCAGAAACAGGCGGTGTTGTAGGCCGGAGGAAATATTCAAAACAGAGTGGAGACAGAGGGCAAATCAGAGAACATATTAAATCAGAGGTAGTCAGAAGTTGTAGGCAGCAGGAGAGTTTGCCGTACACACAGCAGGGGATCAGCTGACGTTACTGAACCCCACTTATACATGAGCGAGTGTTTTGTCTGTGCGGACAGCACTTCTGAGCACCAACTGGCGGTGTCGGAGCCCAGGGAAAATCAGGTAGTAGGCCGAGGCCTACTTGGAGCCAGGTGTAAATCTGAGGTTGTTTGACTGTGGAAGGAGCAGGACACTTTGCCATACACACAGCAGGGGATCAGCTGACGTTACTGAACCCTACTTACACATGAGCGAGTGTTTTGTCTGTGAGGACAGCACTTCTGAGCACCAACTGGCGGTGTCGGAGCCCAGGGAAAATCAGGTAGTAGGCCGAGGCCTACTTGGAGCCAGGTGTAAATCTGAGGTTGTTTGACTGTGGAGGGAGCAGGACACTTTGCCATACACACAGCAGGGGATCAGCTGACGTTACTGAACCCCACTTACACATGAGCGAGTGTTTTGTCTGTGCGGACAGCACTTCTGAGCACCAACTGGCGGTGTCGGAGCCCAGGGAAAATCAGGTAGTAGGCCGAGGCCTACTTGGAGCCAGGTGTAAATCTGAGGTTGTTTGACTGTGGAGGGAGCAGGACACTTTGCCATACACACAGCAGGGGATCAGCTGACGTTACCGAACCCCACTTACACATGAGCGATTGTTTTGTCTGTGCGGACAGCACTTCTGAGCAACAACTGGCGGTGTCGGAGCCCAGGGAAAATCAGGTAGTAGGCCGAGGCCTACTTGGTGGCAGTTTGCGATTGTTTCTAGACTACTACTAACTGTCAACGTACTCCAATTAGGCCTCTGTCTTCACTCTGTTTCGAGTATTTCCTCTGGCTTCCAACCACGCCAGTTGCTGCTCTGAAATGCCGTCTGCACAACCCACACTTATTCCTGTGTTACTGGGGTTCTGTGACAGCAGCTTCTCCCTAGAGGTGAGTCAGGCAATGTCTCCTGCTCTGTCCACATTTCCACTACAAGTAGTGGGAATGTAGACAAAGCAGGAGACATTGCCGTGCTCAACTCTGGAGATGAGCAGATGTTACAGGACCCAGGTACCACAGGAACAAGTGTGGATTGTGCAGACGGCACTTGAGAGCAGAAACAGGAGGTGTTGTAGGCCGGAGGAAATATTCAAAACAGAGTGGAGACAGAGGGCAAATCAGAGAACATATTAAATCAGAGGTAGTCAGAAGTTGTAGGCAGCAGGAGAGTTTGCCGTACACACAGCAGGGGATCAGCTGACGTTACTGAACCCCACTTACACATGAGCGAGTGTTTTGTCTGTGCGGACAGCACTTCTGAGCACCAACTGGCGGTGTCGGAGCCCAGGGAAAATCAGGTAGTAGGCCGAGGCCTACTTGGAGCCAGGTGTAAATCTGAGGTTGTTTGACTGTGGAGGGAGCAGGACACTTTGCCATACACACAGCAGGGGATCAGCTGACGTTACCGAACCCCACTTACACATGAGCGAGTGTTTTGTCTGTGCGGACAGCACTTCTGAGCAACAACGGGCGTTGCTGTAGCCCAGGAAATAAAGTTCAGGTCATAGAAACATGAACACAACAGGAGACCTGGATCCTGTTGCCAGCCAATTATTTATTCTGGAAGAGGACTGGCAAATTCAGGTGAGATCCTGGCCTTGTTCATTTGCACAAAAGTAAGCCGGTCAACATTATCGGCGGATAGTCGCATGCGATGGTCTGTTACCACACCACCTGCAGCACTAAAGACACGTTCCGATAATACACTGGCAGCAGGGCAAGCCAGCACCTCCAATGCATACTGGCTAAGCTCTGGCCATGTATCCAGCTTAGAGACCCAATAATTGAACGGGGAAGAGCCGTCTGGGAGAACACTAACAGGGCACGACAAGTAGTCTGTCACCATCTGATGGAAACGTTGCCTCCTGCTGACTGGAGCCGTCTGTGATGGTGTAGCCGTTTGTGGAGGTCCCACAAAACTTTTCCACATTTGGGCCATACTGGCCTTGCCTTGTCCTGCGGCACTGCCTCTGCTACCTCTTTGTGCAGAGCTTCCTCCACTGCCTCTACCCACATGGCTGCTTTGAAAAGCACTACCAGCAACACTTGTGGGGGGAATGGAGAACATGATGGCCTGCACAAGTGTTTCTTGGTACTCCCGCATTTTTCGCTCCCGGTTCAACTGTGGTATGAGGCTTCGTAAGTTGTCCCGGTAGCGAGGATCTAGGAGGGTGTACACCCAATAATCAGCCGTGTGGAGAATGTTGGCGATGCGGCGGTCATTTAACAAGCACTGCAGCATGAAATCAACCATGTGCTGCAGACTGCCAACTGGACCGGAAACGCTGTCCCCAGCTTGAGGCAGCATCTCTGCCTGCTCAGCATCACCCCACCCTCACTGTACACACTGACTACTAGAGCCTTGTGTACCTCCCTCCTCTGGAGAGATGTGTTCCTCCTCCTCCATTGACTCCTCGTCATCCTCCTCACTAAGTGTCCCCTGCCTGGGCCTTTGTGTGGAAGCACATTGCGCAGACTTGCCAGAAGCAGATGGCATTTCTGACTGCTCATCCTCGACCTCTTCAAAAACCTCCTCACTTAGTGCTTGTAAGGTTTTTTGAAGCAGACAGATGAGGGGGACAGTCATGCTGATTAGTGCATCATCTGCACTGGCCATCCGCGTGGAGTCATCGAAGGCACGCAAAACTTGGCAGATGTCCCTCATAGTGGCCCACTCAGTGGTGGTGAAGTGTGTCCGGCGCACAGTGCGACTTGTTTGCGCCTGATGCAGCTGGTACTCCATTACTGCTGCCTGCTGCTCACACAACCGCTCCAACATATGTAACGTTGAATTCCACCTGGTGGGGAGGTCACATATGATGCGATGTTCTGGCAGGCGGAATCGGCGTTGCAGAGATGCAATGCGCGATCTTGCCATGCTGGAACGCCGCAAGTGAGCACACTCTAGGCGAACCTTGTGCAGCAGTGCATCAATATCCGGATAGTCCCTCAGAAAGCTCTACACAACCAAATTGAGCACGTGTGCCAGACATGGTATGTGAGTGAGGTTGCCTAGGCCCAGAGCTGCCACTAGATTTCGGCCATTGTCACTCACTACCAAACCTGGCTGGAGATTCGCTGGCACAAACCACACATCGCTCTCCTGCTTGATGGCATTCCAGAGCTCCTGTGCTGTGTGGCTCCGATTCCCCAAAGAAATTAATTTAAGGACGGCCTGTTGACGTTTGGCCACACCTGTGCTCATATCTGGCCTAACAGGCTCATGCAGTGCTGATTCCGAGGAACTAGAGTAGGAGGAGGACTCAATATGTACAGACTGCATTCCTGCAATCCTTGGAGTTGGCAGAATTCATACAGAGCCACTCTCCAGATCTGTACCCGGCTCCACAACATTGACCCAATGGGCAGTGAGGGAAAGGTATCGTCCCTGTCCATGGCTACTGGTCCACGCATCGGTGGTCAGGTGGACCTTGCTACTGACGGCATTTAGTAGCGCATTTTTAATTTTTCCCTCCACATGCTTTTGCAGGGCAGGGACAGCTTGCCTGCTGAAATAAAAGCGGCTGGGCACATTGTATTGTGGAACTGCCAATGACATAAAGTTCCGGAAGGTGTCAGTCTCCACCAGCCTGAATGACAGCATCTCAAGGGCCAGTAGTTTGGCAATGCTGGCATTCAGAGCCAGTGCTCGGGGATGGTTTGCCGAGTATGGCCGCTTTTTCTCCCATGCCTGTGCTACCAATTGCTGGTGAGTGGCCTGGGAGTGTGCTGATGACTGCGAACGTGGTTCAGTGGGTGGAATTTCACTGGGTCTCTGGACAACAGTGGCAGTGGTTCTTCCATGGCGTTCCAGTGAGGAAGCCGAACCAGCTGTGTGTGAGCTGGAGGAAGAGGCCCCAACACGAGCTGAAGAGGTGGTAGGTGCTGCTGAAGGTTGGCCTACATCTTCAGTGTGTCTGTGTAACTCCACCTCGTGCTTGGTACGCACATGTTTCCACATATTTGTGGTATTGAGGTTGGTCACATTTTTCCCTCGTTTCACTTTCTGATGACACAGCTTGCATTTGACAAAGCAAATGTCATCTGCAACTGTGTCAAAAAAAGACCACGCACTGCAAGTCCTGGGAGCGCCCGTTTTGTGTTTTGGAAGAGGATTGCTCCTCAAGGGTGCCAAAGTGGAGGCTACAGGCAACCAAGTCTGCCCCCGCCCTCTCCCTCCTCTTTTGGCCGTTCGGGGAATCTCTTCCTCAGAGCTGCTCCCACCACCTTCCTGTGGCTGACGCCATGATGGGTCAAGGACCTCATCATCTCCACTCCCCTCTTCAAGCACCGGCTGGTCCTGGGTTGTCTCGCCAGCACCGTACGCACCAGAAATTGGCAACTGAGTCTCATCATCATCAGATGAGCACTGAGGTGTGCTGACCATAGGCACTGGCCCACCCACCTCTTCAGATTCAGAGGGACAAAGCAGTTGCGCATCACTGCATACTCCCTCTTCTTCACGCTCTAGAATGCTGCTTGGCTGGCCACCTCTTTCCAAGCCAACAGATTCTGAGAACAGAAGTAAAGATTGAGACGGCTCCTGTCCAGGGCTCTCAGACTGCCTGGGCAATTTGGCAGGTGGTGAAGAGACAGATGGTTGCTCTTCAGTGCTCTGGCCTTGAGAGGATGCAGAAGTCATTGAAGTGGATGCGTTAGCTGCCATCCATCCGACAACGGCTTCAATTTGTTCGTCACGCAGCAGTGGGGTACGGCGAGGTCCTACAAAGCTGCGCATGAAGGACTGTTGCCTGGTAAAAGTGGGGGATGCCGGGTCACTGGTGGCCGCAGCAGACACCGAATCCCCACGTCCTCTCCCTGCTGAATCGCCCCGTCCTCTCCCTGCTGAAACTCCACGGCCACGACCACGTGCCTTACTCCCTGCCTTCTTCATCTTGGTAGACTGATAAAGATAGGCAGAAAAGTAAAAAAGGGGTGGCTTAGTGTTCTTATTCCTGAACACCTGCTAACCAGTATAAGAAACACTAATTTGGCTAAGAGTGTGTGTACTACACTTTAATATGATCTAATGTGGCCTAGACAACTGTAAAGTGGAGTGTTTGGTGAACTTTATTTCCTTTTTTTTGGGGGGGGGGGAAGGAAAGGATGTGACCAAAGTTTGAAAGCTATAGTATCACAAACTTTTTGGAGCGATTACAATGCAGGAAGCTAACCTACAATGCAATTGATGAGGCTCCAAAAAATAGGGTGATACTAGCCTGGCTGTCCCTCAAGGGCACAAGCCAGCAAAAAGGCTCCTCTATCTAATCCTATATAGTGTTTGCAACCAACCAATGACAATGGATGCGGTTGGAAGCACACTAATATAGGAGCAAAAATCTGGCTAAATTAGCTGCAAAAAAAGGACTATGTATGAGGCAGTGATGCACGCTGAGCGGACTACAGCTAGCGGTGGCTGTAGAACACACTGCAACGTGAGCTGCACTCACACACAGAGAGACCTATCAGACAGCCAAAAACAGTGCAGAGAAATGGGCTATAGCACTGAAAGGCTGCTGAAAGGCTCCGCTGTCCACTCCTTTAGTGTTTGCAACCAACGTATATGGATACGTATGGAAGCACACTATACAGGAGAACAAAAAAGCAGCAATAAAAGAAAAATGTGTATGAGGCAGAGACACACGCTGGGCGGCCTACAAGCAGACGTGCCTGCAGGACACACTACACAGCGTGGGTCTGCACTCACACAGCCCTTGCAGACAGCTGTGAAAACAGCGCTGCTAGGGAAAAGCAAGCTACAGTGGTGGTTTATGTAGCCTGGATAAAGCACAATATTGTTTTTAGAATCGCTATTTCTAACTGTCCCTCACAGTCTTCAACAGCAGCCTGTCCCTAACTGAATTCACAGCAGAGTGACCAGAAATGGCGGCTGCAGCGCTTTTTATAGTGCATCATGACATAATTTCAGCAGCCAATCACAGCCATGCCAGTAGTTAACATGCCTACATGCCTAACAGGATGTGCCCACACTTTTGAGGATCCCCATTGGCTGAATCAAATCGAGCAGGCTCCTAGCATTATGGGAACTTCCGATTCCGGTATTCGATATGAAAAAAGTATCGGAACTAAGTATCAGAATTCCGATACAGCTAATATCGGCCGATACCCGATACTTGCGGTATCGGAATGCTCAACACTATTTATAAGGCATTATATTCGATCTGATTACCATCCATTCCACGACAATAAAAAATTTCAGACAGTTTACATACTTCGGTATTTAAAAACAGGCTCAAAACAAATGATACACCATAGAAAAATGGTCCATCTTTTGTGGACAAAAAAAGGAAGCTGACATGTGAATGTGACCTTAAGGGTATTTATTACAATAATGAAACACAATCTATATATTTCTTTCCTATCATTATTTACAGCCATCTAGAATATTTTATGGATAGTCTTATTGTACTCTGTAACAATGTGTGCTGTGCTTCGTTATTTACATGAAGCAAAACTAATTGTCGCCAGACACAAACTTGACCTTAGTGTGGTGTTCGTCTGACTCTGTGCATTATCTCTGCTGGAGCGCACCATCTGTGCTCTCTGTAAGCCTGCACATTGTGCACAGAATAAACACTGGGTATCTGTCACGCCATAACAGCTCAGATCTGTTAACACTGCAGTCTGTACCTGCTGTAATATGAAAGGAATCTGGCCCGCAATGTGTGAACATAGCGGGGACAGCCACAGGGCTCCAACCACAGCAGTGCTACTGACCTACACAAAGTTGACTACACAAATGTAATCGACATTTACGGTAAATAAAGTTAGAAAATTGGAACTCATCTCAACTTTGTCTCCTGAAATATTATCAGTTAAGAATGTTGTGAAATAAGAATGATTCAAAACTTAGAAGTGTTATTGGTTAATTTTTATCAATTAGCAAAATGCAAAGTTTGTGACCTAAAGTGGAATCTAAACCAAATCAATATTTGGGGTGACCGCCCTTTGCCTTCATAACAGCGTCAAAGCAACAATTCTTCTAGTTACGTTTGCACACAGTTTTTTAAGGAACTTGAGCAGAAGGTTGTTATAAACATCTTGGAGAACTAACCACAGATCTCCTGTGGATGTCGCTTGTACAAATCCTTCTGTCTCTTCATGTATTTTCAGGCAGACTCAATGATGATGAGATCAGGGCACTGTGGGGGGCCACATCATCGCTACCAGATCTCCTTGTTCTTCTTCTACACTGAAAATAGCAGTATGGTGGTTCAGTGGTTAGCACTGTAGCGCTTTGGTCATGGGTTCAAATTCCATCAAGGATAACATCTGCAAGGAGTTTGTATGTTCTCTATGTGTCTGTGTGGGTTTCCTCCGACATTCCAAGGACCTACTGGTAGGGAATTTATATTGTCAGCCACATTGGGGACAGTGCTGATGATGTCTGTAAATTAAATCAGTGCAATTAATGTTGTTATAACAGTGAATAATATAAATAAGATAGATCTTAATGATATTGACTGAATGTTTGAGGTTAGTTTTCTGATACAGAATAAATTGGGAATCTATGAGACACCTCCCCGATGATATTCAAAGAACCGGATGACTGGATGAACTCCCCCCTTTAAAAAAAATGATGCCCTTCCTCGAAGGTCAGTTTTCTTGCCAAGAGCTCCCTTTACCAATGTCACAATTCTTTTTGACAAACGACAATTTCTTTGAGACATGCACACAGACGCTATTTACTTGGAGATGAACCCTGTGACAATATAGCCCCAACCCATATCTCCGACTCATCTACCTCCACAATGAATGGTTGAGTAATGTCAGGCTGCATAAGAATCGGAGCACATGCAAAACATTTTTTCAAGATAGCAAACACTTCACAGGCCGGTATAGACCATTTGGTAAAGTCTGTTCCTTTCCTGGTCATATCCGTAAGCGGTGTGCCCACCACCGAAAAGTCCATGATAAACCTGTTGTAATAGTTGGTGAAACCCAGCTTTTAAAATTTCAGGACGATCCCAATCCAGTACCACTCGGACTTTCATAGGATCCATATGAAAGCTGGTGGAAGATAATTGATATCCCAGAAAAGAAATCTCCTGAACAATAAACATACATTTTTCTGACTTGACATAACATTTATGTCATGCCCGTTATGTCTGTTATGCCGCATGACCCCTGGAGCAGTGTGCACGCGCACCGAACTGTCATGCCCACCTTGCCTGGTATGCCGCATGACTCCTGGAGCAGTGTGCACGCGCACTGAACTATCATGCCCGTTATGTCTTATGCTGCAGGATCCCTGGAGCAGTGTGCACACGCACCTCGTGACTGTTGTGCTGCAAGATGCACCTGCGCCTCATCTCATGGCTGCCTGCCATTACCAGTGCGCATGTGTGCTTTACCTCATGGCTGCACGCTGTTGTTATGTGACCATCCGTCTCTGCTCTGCCTGCAGTGATCCTCTCTATGCTCCTGGGGTCCCTGATCATGTGACCCTCTCTATGTCAAGCAGTATCTAATCCAGCAATCCTCTCTACGGTCCTGGAGGCCCTGATCATGTGACCCTCTCTATGGTCCAGCAGAATCTGATATAGCTAGCCTCGCTATGATCCTGGAGGATCTGAACCGGAAGTCCTCTCCTCCTCCTGACCCGGAAGTGCAGGTGCTAATGCCCTATATCAGACCGCCCCTTCCTATGGTCGGTGCCTGAGTATCATGTTGCTTCCCTGCATGGCTGCTTGATCTGCTCGGTCGCTCCCTGTATTCTGTGCCCCTGCACTCTGCCCTGTAGTGCTTCTCTGCACATGCTCTGTGCTTGTATTCTGCCCCTTGTCCCGTGCCATGTCTTGTGTTGTCTCTCGTGCCGTGTTTTGTCCTTGTTATGCTTTGACTTGTAGTACTTCCTCTGTTCTCTGGCTTAGTCTGTTTCGCCTTATCTTGCCTAAGCTATTCTTTGACTTGTAGTACTTCCTATGTTCTCTGCCTTTGCCTGTTTTCGCCATGTCGTGTCCTTGCTATGCCTTGCCTTGTAGTACTTTCTTTGTTCTCTGCCTTGCCTGTTTCGCCATGTCTGGTCTTTGCTATTCTGAGCCTTGTAGTACTTCTCATGTTCCCTGTCTTTGCCTGGTTTTCCTTACTCTGTCTTCTGGTGCTCGCTGGCACATTCCATGTCTAGTCTCAAGGTTTTGCCTTGACCCGGCTCTGGGCTTCGGCCTACGCTCCGCTGCTAGACTCTGTCCTATGGTGCTCTCTAGCACATTTCATGGCTAGACTCAAGGTTCCCCCTTGACCCAGCTCTGCGCTTCGGCCTACACTCCGTTGCTAGCCCTATGCTCTCTCTGACCCGGCTCTGTGCTACTGCCTACATTCCGCTCCTTGCTCTGTACCTTGCCTCGCCTTGCCTTGCATTGTTTCTTCGCGTGCCCTTTGCACGCGCCTGGCCTTCCTAGCCTCCTGTCTGTGCCTCAGCCATGCCCGCCCTAGCCGTGCCCGCCTGCTTGTGCCTCAGCCGTGCTCGTCAGCCAGTGACAGCTGTGTCGCCTGTTATGCCTTAGCCGGGTTCGCCTCAGTCTTGCCCATCTGTCTGTGCCTCAGCCTGACCAGATAGCCAGTGCCCCAGCCATGCTCTCTGTGCTTCCTTGCACCCACACTGTCTCTGCACTTTGCTTTGCGTGCCTTCTTAGCACACTGAGACCATAGTGTGCTTCTTGGCATACTTCCCCGTGCTTCTCTAAAGTACACGCAGGTCTTGTCATGTACCCTGTCGTGCCCTCTTGCATGTACAGGTCCTAGCCTGAACCCTGTCGTGCCCCTCTGCATGCACAGGCCCTAGCCTGAACCCTGGCGTGTCTCCTAGCACACGCAGGCCCTTGACTTGAACCTGACCCTGGCGTGCCCCTCTGCACACGCAGGACTATGCCTTGAACCCTGACCCTGGAGTGTCCCTCGGCATGCGCAGGACCTTGCCTTGAACCCTGACCCTGGCGTGTCCCCTAAACACACACCATGCCTAGTGTGTTGCACCCTGCCTTGACTTTGCCTAGGACCTTGGCGTGTTCCCTAACACGCACCATGTCTGGAGCTCTGTCGTACCTCCTTGCCTGAACCCTGCTTTGCCTGCCGGATGCCCAGAACCTGCCAATCACTGCCAGAGATCGTAAGCCTGATGACTGCGGCC
This sequence comes from Dendrobates tinctorius, assembly GCF_039654945.1. Lineage (NCBI taxonomy): Eukaryota > Metazoa > Chordata > Amphibia > Anura > Dendrobatidae > Dendrobates > Dendrobates tinctorius. Next base: position 2,069,692 of record NW_027361823.1, on the reverse strand, counting down.
TGATGTCCGGAGCTGATGTCCACAGCCTGATGCCCTGATCTTGTCGATCGTTGCCAGCTGTCCGGAGTCCGATGCCATCGAGCCTTGCTTGTACCTAGGCGTGCCATCTAGCACGTACCATGCCATGGACCTTGGCGTGCCACACACGCACTTTGCTGTGTTTTCCTGTTATCACGTTTTGCACCTGTTGTTACCCTGAGTTCTCCTTATTGAAGATACCTTGAACCCACGCCTTGCCTTGTCTTGTTTCCTGCACGTCCCTTCTCGTCAGACACTCGTGTCTTCCTTGAGCCGGCCATCTGGTTCCAGCAGTCGTGGTGGCTCACCCCCTTGGTCTTGCCCTTAACACTCCCTGTATAGGGGGTGGTTCCTCACAAGGTCAGTTCGCCCTCGGTGGGTGGGTGCCACGATCCAGAGGGTCCACTCTAGAAAATGACTCAGCGATTGCTGACTCCGTCACAATTTATTTTCCATGAGTATTTGTAGGATCTGCATGACATGTACTGTACCTGATGAGACTCAAGGTCTGGCAAATAAATCAATATGTCATCCTGATAGACTACCACAAATCTACCTGTCAGATGATGGAAATGGTGTTTTACAGAGTGCTGAAACATGGCTGGAGCATTGGTCAATCCAAATGGCATGACAAGATTTTCGTAGTGTCCATCTGGTGTGTTAAAAGCAGTTTTCCATTCATCCCTCTCCTTAATATGGATGACATAATAGACCCCCCTAACGTCAAGATTTGAAAACCACTTAACTCTGATTAAAGATATCCAGAATGAGATTGAGAGGGTATAGATCCTGAACAGTGATCCAATTTAGTTCCTGGATATCGAAGCAAGCAAAAAAAAATCCAGCTGCCACCGGAGATGAGGAGGGAGTGATATGTCACTTAGCAAGGCTCTCTGTAATATAATATTTCATAGCCTGCCTCTCAGGACCTGAAATATTACACAACCTGCTCGTAGGCAACTTAGCCTCAGGAATCAAATTGACCGAGCAATCAGAAGGGCATAGTGATGGTTCTTGACACCCTTGTTCCAAAAACGATCCTCGTAATCAGACAAATACTCCGGCATAGACCTAGCAGTTATTTTGACAGTAATTGCTCCACTTTCTTTCTTCCAAAGGGATTTTGGCAAGCAAAAAAATTGCGACCATCCAATGGAAATATGTATACCCAGGTTGCTAACCTCCACGCAACATGGGCTTCTTAGTTTTTTTCGGCGGCTGTTTGCAGTTACGTATGGATGAGCAGCTACCTACAAAATGACCCATCTCCCACATAAAAATGCACTCCCCTTTTGTACCGAACCACTGGAGGACCAATGCAACAAGTCCCCCCCCAATTGCATGGGTTTCCCAGTGGAACTAGGCCTAGGTTCATTGGACATATGACTCTCCGAAAATTGAGGTGTCACCTTTTGTCTCTCTCTGAGACTGCGGTCTATGCGGATAGTTAGAGATATAGCCACCTCCAGCGAAACTGCGGTCTCATACAAAGGCATTCTTTAGCCTCTCAGAAAGCCCCTGACAAAACGGACTATGGAACATGGGGCCATTCCACCTAGTATCCATAGACCACCTACGGATCTCGGAGCAATACTCCTACTCTGGCTGGTCTCCCTGCTGAAGCTGACATGGATTAGACTCAGCCACAGAGACACGGTCAGGATTGTCATAGATAAGAACCAGAGCCTGAAAAATATTACTTGACTGTCTGAAGCAACTTGGAATCAGACGGGAGAAAAAATGCCCAGGTTTGAGGGTCACCCTGGAGAAGAGATATTACAATACCCAAAGATTGCTACTCAGTACCAGAGGAGTGATGACGTAATCTAAAATAAAGTTTACAGTCATCCCTAAAAACCACAAACTTACCCCGACACCCAGAAAGCCTATCTTGGTCTCCACCAAAGGTTACTAGGGAGCTGCAGGCCCTAAGTCTGCAGTCAATGGGTGCTGCAAAACAACTGAGTGCAAGTCTGCCACCTTCAGGATGAGATGTTGTAGCTGCCCTGTCAGAGATGCCACAGGATCTATAATAGATCTCAAAAGGTAATGCCAGTGATAATGTCACATAGTGACAAGGGACTTGGAGCACTTACTCAGTCCCTTGAACTAGGGGTGCCCTAGGCTTTGTACCCCAGATTACTGAGATGCCAGGATCTTGTGCATTGCTTTAACCTTATCTGTTCCTTCCCCCACCCAAGGAGGAGTGAGACTGAAGTGTATAGGCAAACACTTACCAGACAGACAGTGGTAAACAGACAGGGATAAAAGAAAACTACAATCATACAAATGCACATACAAAACAACAGAGTGGGAAACGGGAGGAACAGGAAGGAAGAAACAAAATAGGATAGTATAAGAATATGGGTCGCCCCCCATGCTTCACCCAGGGCCATGGGCGCCCAATATCAATGGCGGTGATGTCTGTAGTGTAGTTTATATGAAAAGTTCGTGACACCACCCGTGGTGTTTGGCAAGTGAGATAGTAAGCCAACGCTGCTTGCAGATCCACTGGGACTGATGGTGTGATGCAGCAAAGATGGTGAAGCTCCCCACAGGTGGAGCTGTAGTCCCAGGGCAGTGTAGGTGCAATGGATGAGGAGAGGCACCGAATGGTGTAGATTTTAAGACCCAAATGTGGCGGTGCTGATGCGGGAAGGAATGGAGGACACCAGAGCTTGAAGTTTCAAAGCTTTACTCACAGTTCGTAGTGCACACAGGTGCCTGCTTTGGTACTGTGTCCTCCGGGGAAGCGGCCCAGCCAACCTCCAGGCAAGATAGGACTCTCCCCACCAGCACCCCGCAAACATGTGCCTTTCCTGAACGACTCCTCTATTGCGCCTTTTGGTGTGAAGAGCTCCAGTACCACGTTTCTCTGAAGTTCCTCCTGTCAGATGTTCCTAACAACTCTACTTGTATGACTGTAATGATGTATAGTAGGTTTCTATGAAGACAGTGGCTAGATGATAGAGTCACAGACACAGGTATACGTGAAAGTAGTTTGTATTAAACAAGCAGCACAGAACAGCACAGGTGCTGGCGGAGCCAGACAATGACAGCAGTGGTAACAGCAGCAGAACTCAGTCCAGTAGATAGCAAGTTGCACACCAGCACTATGTAGATGTAAGCAGACACAGTCTTAAGAATGCAGGCAAGGACAGTCACTTAGCCCTCTCCCTTGCGGGAGGGGAATCTTTGAGCACAGTGCAGTGGCAGAGAAAGTCACTAGGTAATTGATACTGAATGTGTAAAGGTAGCAGGGATAAGTCTCTCAGGTGAAACGCACACAGCAGTCAAGATCTTCAGCGCATACCGTGAGTGCTGTAGGAGCGGTGAGCGGTGGAGGCAGGGCTGGAAGGAGCCTTCAGGCAGACACCGTCAGAAGGTCCAGGCGGCGGCGGTTAGGCAGCAGGTAATCCAGGTGGATTCAGAAGGAAGGAAGGAGGTAGCACAGCGTGCAACTCCCAGCTAGCAGATCAGGTACAGGACGAGATATACAAGCAAGGTAGTCACGTCCAGGAAAGCTATTTAAACCCGGCGGGCGGGACCAACAGGCGGTGATGTCACAGGAACCAGTATGGCCGAATGAAGCCAGGCTTAAGGGCAACAGTAAGGGCAAAGTCCGGAACACAGCAGAATAGGAACGATGCTTACATTATTCCCCCCTTAAAGAATGTCCTCCGGACAATCTTCGACCAGGCTTGTCCGGGTACCTTAGATGAAACTGCTCCAGCAGCCGCGGAGCACAGATATTCTCCACCGGTTCCCAGGAATTCTCCTCGACAGAGTATCCTTGCCACTTGACCAGGTATTGCAGCTTCCTTCTGAAGATCCGTGAATCCAGAATCTTCTCCACGACATATTGTTCATGTCCATCAACGAGCACTGGAGCTGGAGGAGAGGAAGTACGCCCTGGGAAGGAATTTGGTACAACTGGCTTTAGTAGGGAAACATGGAACACCGGGTGAACCTTCCAGGCAGGGGGCAATTTCAGACGCACCGCTACCGAATTCACTAGAGCCACGATCTTGTATGGCCCTACAAACTTCTGTCCAAGCTTGACAGTCGGTGCCCTCACCCTCAGATTCTTGGTAGACAACCAGACAGTATCTCCCACCTTATACACCGGAGCCGGCCTCCTGGTACGATCTGCTGCTCTCTTATACCTCTCCTGCGCTGTCGTCAAGGTGGTCTTTAGAGCTTCCAAATTCTGCTGTAAGAAGGAAAGATGGTCAGACACAGCAGGCACTGCAGCCTCCTTGGGGAACTGCGGCAAGATGCTTGGGTGGTAACCCTGATTAGCAAAGAACGGTGACTGCTTAGTCGAGGAGTGCTGCGAGTTGTTATATGTGAACTCTGCCAGGGGAAGCAGATCTACCCAATCGTCCTGCAGATGACTTAAGTAGCAACGGAGGTACTGCTCCAGGGTCTGATTCGTACGTTCCGTCTGTCCATTGGTCTGTGGATGGTAAGCCGAAGACAGACTTACTCTAATATCCAGAGCCGCGCAGAAACACCTCCAGAACCTAGACGTGAACTGCACCCCACGATCCGAGATCACCTCATCCGGGACCCCGTGCAGACGGACCACCTCTTGAATCAACAAGTCTGCGGTCTGTTTTGCTGTGGGTAATCCAGCGCAAGGGATAAAGTGTGCTGCCTTAGTGAGGCGGTCCACGACCACTAGAATGGTGTTCTTACCCTTGGAGACCGGTAGTTCAACAATAAAGTCCATTGAGATGGATCTCCAGGGACGAGATGGTATAGGCAAGGGTTGTAACAACCCGGAAGGTGACGCACGAGGCGTCTTGAACCGAGCACATACCTCGCAGGATGACACGTATCCCTCCACGTCCTTCCGGTACGAAGGCCACCAGAAGTACCGAGCCAGGAACTCTTGGGTCTTCGTTATTCCACGATGTCCCCCAATCTTAGAATCATGGATCAGTCGGAGGACTTCAAGTCTTGTCACTTCTGGTACATACAGCCAATTCTCCTGTAACCACACTCCTCCACTGAAATTTAGGCTTACTTCGGGGGTAGGTTGCCTTAGCAATGGATCTGCTGCGTATGCTGCTTTGATCTCAGACAGAAGATCCTGATGATGGATTGCAGAGATGAAATGAGCGGGAGACACAACAGTACTAGGAGACGACTCAATCACTTCCTCAGGAGCAGCAATCCTAGATAGCGCATCTGCCTTACCATTCCGTGCCCCCGACCTGTAGGAGATGATGAAGTTGAATTGGTTTAGAAACAAGCTCCAACGTGCCTGACGTGGGTTCAAACATCTTACGGACTGCATGAATTCCAAGTTTCGGTGGTCGGTAAGAACTGTAATTGGAGTTGAGGACCCCAGCAGCAAGTGTCTCCACTCCTTGAATGCCGTCACAATCGCCAGTAACTCCTTGTTCCCTACGTCATAGTTCTTCTGCGCCGGGGAAAGCTTCTGAGAAAGAAAGGCACAAGGATGAAGAACTGCCTTCTCACCTCCTCTCTGTGACAACACTGCGCCGATGGCGACATCCGATGCGTCCACCTCAAGAGTAAAGCTCAGGTCTGGGTCTGGATGTCTTAAGATGGGAGCCGACACAAATTTGCCCTTCAGCCGTGTGAACGCCTCCTGGGCTTGCGGAGTCCACCGGAACGGTACCCCCTTCTTAGTCAGTTGGGTGATGGGTGCCACAATCTCAGAGAAGTTACGGATGAAGCGCCTATAGAAGTTGGCGAATCCCACAAACCTCTGAACTTCTTTCACCGATCCTGGCGCTGGCCACTCCTGGATCGCTCTGGTCTTTTGATCGTCCATCTGGAGACCCTGTGGAGAGATGACATAACCGAGGAACTGCACTGTTGCCCTGTGGAACTCGCATTTCTCCAATTTGATGTAAAGATGGTTATGCAGCAGGCGTTGCAGCACTGTCCTCACGTGGAGCCGATGTTCCTCGAGATCACTGGAAAAGATTAAAATGTCATCGAGATACACAACCATAAATACATCAAGCACATCTCGGAAAATGTCATTAACAAAATGCTGAAAGGTTGCAGGAGCATTTCGTAGTCCGAACGGCATGACCCGTGACTCGAAGTGTCCATAACGACAGCGGAAGGCCGTCTTCCACTCATCTCCAGACCGAATTCTCACGAGATTGTAGGCTCCCCGAAGATCCAGTTTGGTGAATATCTTAGCCTGCTTCACCCTCTCCAGTAGTTCAGAGATTAAGGGTAGCGGGTGCCGATTCATGACCGTTACCTTGTTTAAATCACGGTAGTCCATGCAAGGACGCAGACCCCCGTCCTTTTTCTTCACGAAGAAGATTGGTGCACCTGCAGGAGAAGTAGACGGTCGGATGAAGCCCTTGGCGAGATTCTCGTCGATGAAGTCCTTCAAGGCCTTTAATTCAGGACCAGACAAAGGGTAAATACGCCCGAATGGGATCTCCGCCCCAGATACCAGTTCTATCGGGCAATCATAAGGCCGGTGGGGAGGTAACATATCTGCCCTCTTCTTGTCACATACCTCTGCCAGATCCTGATACTCCGGTGGTAATTGTCCCTCAGTCGTAGCTACTACCTTGGGGATAGCAGCGACCTTAGGAATAGCGGGGTTGCTGTTAGAACTTGGAGGGAACTGCACTTCCCTGGTCTCCCAGTTGATGCGAGGATTCTGAACCTGGAGCCAAGGTAACCCCAGGATAATAGGGAAGTGAGGAGAAGATATTAGTAAAAAGGACAAATGTTCCACATGTTCCTCTCCAATGCATACCTTCACCGACTCAGTCTCCATGGTTACCGGTCCAGATGTAAGTGGCGACCCGTCTACTGTCTCCATCAAGACTGACGACTCCCTCTTCACTGCCCTGATTCCATGCTTCCTTGCAAACGCGATATCCATGAAGTTCCCTCTGGCCCCGGAGTCCAACATGGCGGCGCTCTCGACACACCGACCCTGGAAGCAGACCCTCAAGGATAGGTAATAGTGGGAATTCTTCTTAGTAGCGGAGTAGGATGAAACGACGGATGTCATCGAGATCACCACTGTGTTCAATGGAAGAGATGCCAGCGAATTCATATCGGCAAAGTCCAGGTCTCTCTGATTGTCTCTGCCCCCCGAATTGTTCAGATCTAGGACGCAGGACTCCCCCGCCTCGGAGTTACAATCAATGATAGCTGCAGCCGTCTTACGTCTCCTGACTGGACACTCGGAGATGAAGTGACCGGTCCCCCCGCAGTAGAAGCACAGGTTTTCCTTAAAGCGATGCTCCTTGCGGGCATCAGGAGGATTTCTACGTACGGCATCCACCTGCATCGGTTCGGGCTCGGGCTCGGGATTCCTCCTGCTGGTGACATCTCTGGAGGGAGAAGAGAACGGAACAGTGTTATTAAACCGTAGATCAGACCAGCGCTCCTGTCTGCGCTCGGAGAGTCGATTGTCAATGCGGATGCAGTGATTGATGAAGTCCCCAAGAAGCACGGGCGAGTCCCCGCGTGCCAGTTCATCCTTAACTGCCGTAGACAATCCCCTGCGGAAGATGGCCTGCTTGGCTGCCCCGTTCCAGGTGGTGTCTAAAGCCCATCTACGGAAGTCCAATGCATACTCCAGCACCGAACGCTTCCCCTGCCGAAGGGTCAGCAGCGTCGTCTCAGCAGTATTAGCTCGGTTCGGGTCATCAAACATCTGCGTCATTGCGGCAAAGAAATTGTCCATAGAGTTAAGCAGGGGGTCGTCGGTCTCAATCAAAGGGTTGGCCCATGCGAGCGCCTTACCAGACAGCAGCATGACTATAGTCAGAACTTTGGAGCGTTCAGTAGTGAACTGTGGGGCATGAGCAGCAAAGAAGATCCGGCACTGGTTCAAAAATCCTCGGAATTTATCCCTCTCACCAGCGAACCGGAAGGGTGGAAGCTTCGGGAAGGTCGGTGTAGTATCCCGGGCAGCACCTGCTACCTGCGCGGCTGGGGCCTGTTCCAGAGCAGCAATCCGATCGAGCTGCATAGGAATCGCTTGCTCCAACGCCAGAACACGATCACCCTGAAGAGGAGCTGCTTGTTCCAGCGCCGTAATCCGATTTGCCAGTCGTTGCAACTGTGCCTCTGCTGCCCCGGCGTTGTGTTCGATACGTTGCTCCAGCGTGTCCACCTGGGTCCTAATGCCTGCCACATCCTGCCGTATCAAAGCAAGCTGCTTGCTTACACGTTTCTCCAGGGACTCTACACCTGCGGTCTCCATATTGGTGGCTTGTATATCCTGTAATGATGTATAGTAGGTTTCTATGAAGACAGTGGCTAGATGATAGAGTCACAGACACAGGTATACGTGAAAGTAGTTTGTATTAAACAAGCAGCACAGAACAGCACAGGTGCTGGCGGAGCCAGACAATGACAGCAGTGGTAACAGCAGCAGAACTCAGTCCAGTAGATAGCAAGTTGCACACCAGCACTATGTAGATGTAAGCAGACACAGTCTTAAGAATGCAGGCAAGGACAGTCACTTAGCCCTCTCCCTTGCGGGAGGGGAATCTTCGAGCACAGTGCAGTGGCAGAGAAAGTCACTAGGTAATTGATACTGAATGTGTAAAGGTAGCAGGGATAAGTCTCTCAGGTGAAACGCACACAGCAGTCAAGATCTTCAGTGCATACCGTGAGTGCTGTAGGAGCGGTGAGCGGTGGAGGCAGGGCTGGAAGGAGCCTTCAGGCAGACACCGTCAGAAGGTCCAGGCGGCGGCGGTTAGGCAGCAGGTAATCCAGGTGGATTCAGAAGGAAGGAAGGAGGTAGCACAGCGTGCAACTCCCAGCTAGCAGATCAGGTACAGGACGAGATATACAAGCAAGGTAGTCACGTCCAGGAAAGCTATTTAAACCCGGCGGGCGGGACCAACAGGCGGTGATGTCACAGGAACCAGTATGGCCGAATGAAGCCAGGCTTAAGGGCAACAGTAAGGGCAAAGTCCGGAACACAGCAGAATAGGAACGATGCTTACAATGACAGACAGCAGTAGCCTGCTTCGGGGACTCCCTTCTCCTGAATCCCGGCTCTCTACTCGTTTGCTGTTGTGTCCCAAGTCTTTGATGGGAGTAGTGCATTTACAGCCAACTACTCCACCGATGTCTGCTGCAGAACCATAAGTGTCCATACAACCTTGGGGACCGGGCCCCGGCCTTGCGCTGAGAACCTATAGGCAGGGTTCCTATCCTACCCACTCCTCCTCTCTGTTCTCTCTCCTCTTCGTTCCGTACTTGTCTTTCTCTCTCTTATGGAAATGCAGGTTACAGTTCTACGTCTCTCCTTCTCTTTCCTTTCCCGTGCCAGCTGGCTCAGGTCACTGAGGCAGCTGCAGCACTCCTTCCTCCATCCCTTCTTCCAGGGATCCTCACTCCTGTCTGAGTGACTTCTTTTCTGACTGACCTCCTGTCAGACTGACCTATCTGTCTCCGACGGCCCCCTAAGGGACTGACCTGTAATTCTATCTTTCCCCTTCTTTTTATACTAGCTCCACCCACCTCCCAGCACATCTTGTGTTACGAAGCAGGGTTCCACGAAAGGTGCTCTGCTACACCCTGAGCCTAAAGCTGCAATGTGGTCCTGATGAACTATCCTGTGTGTCGAATGCAGGTATTGGAGTGTGGCAAGGAGTCCCCACCTGGATGGTGGGGCACTACTCCTTAGGAGAAGGTGCAGTACCTCTGTGGCGACTGAGCCTCAGGGGCACCACAAATAAACATGCAAATCTCCATGCAACAATCTCCTCAACAACTCTTCAACTGCCTACTCCAAGCACTGAACTCTGTCCTTCAACTCCAAACCAGGTAGTGGTAACTATCACTTGTAAGGTCAAAAGCAAGAATTCTTATACCTGCTGGGAGTAACAAACTCTGAACAGCTGATAAAACTGAAGACCAAGAATGCCCGGAGGCCAACTAAGCAGTTAAACCCTTGCAGCAGCAAAGCAAAAAAAGCCACAACTGTTAATAGGATGGTGAAGCCCTTCTAACTACTGCAGGTGTATGTGTCACACTGCGATCATCTGACCCCACTCTGTCACGGTATCTCTCACCAGCATTTCTCAGGATTGAGGATGCCATTATTCTTGACCAAATCCCTTAGCTCCATTTGCTAAAATGCAGACCCAAACTAGCAAAGAACCTCCACCATGCTTCTCTGTTATCTGCAAACACTCAGTATTGTTCAGCTCCCCGGCTAACAAACTGCTTTCTGTTATAGCCAAATATTTGCCATTTTGACTTATCGCTGGAAAAAACCTGTTGTCATTTTTCTGCACTTTAGAACCTTTTTGGTTTTGTACATGAGTCACTTTTGTTTACATTTCAAACGTATTGCTTTTTGACTACAATTTTTCCATGAAGATGATTACTAGCCAGTAGTCTTGAGCGATACCTTCCGATATCGGAAAATATCGGATTGGATTGGATCGGACCGATACCCAAAAAGTATCGGATATCGCCGATTCCGATACCGGAAACCAATGCAAGTCAATCGGACAGAAATATCGGAATTAAAATAAACCCTTTCTTTCCTTGTAGGTTAATTCTACATGAAGGAAAACAACTAAGAATAATGTAGAATGTATCGGGGGAGGTGGAGGAGACCTTAAAGGCATAGAGGTTTAGCCCAACCAAATGGAATAGCAGGAATTAATTTTTTTAAGACGTTCGGAGATACAAAGATATTGACTTTGTTAAAGGGGTTGTGTAGCAATAGAGGGAGATGTTCAGAAAAGACACATGTTGGCGGAGTGTTGTAACGGAGTGCTTCTTCTAGCTTGGAGGTTGACTGAGCCCCTGACCCGGAGGACACGGCACGGATGCGGGCACCTATATGCACAACAGACTGTGAGTAAAGCTTTGGAACTACATGCCCTGGTGTCCTCCAGTTATTCGTGCACCAACACGCTCAGCACTGCTACATCTCTGTGCCTGGCACTGCACCATCTATGTCTCTTCACTACCTCTCCATCTACACTACCCTGGGACTACAGCCCTACCTGTGGAGGGCCACAACATCATTGCTGCACCACACCATCTGTCCCAGAGGATCTGTCTGCAGCGTCGGCTTAACATCTTCATTGCCGAACACCACAGGTGGCGTCACGAATCATTCACTCATAAACTTTAATCATCATCCACACGTTCAACATTTCCCTTTTACAATGGACACCCAGGGCCACGGACCGGGTCACAGCTACCGTGACATCTCCCATTGAAACCAACGGCCCCGGTACTGAGTACCCCACCAGCCCTGGCGGGCGATCCAACTTGGTGGAAATACATAACAGAACAGGTTGTCCGGGCTTTTCACATAATTTCAGTGCATATCTAGGCTGCAGAATGCTGACAATAAGTAATTTACCTTCTGTGGCTAGTCTGCATGGTTTCCAAGATATCATCTCTTGCTTCTAAGATAAACGTCCGGGGGGGTGTTCTGGCATTGAAATGAGAACTGGTCGTTTCCTCCTCCCTCACTAGTTTCACTTTCCATAGATCACTGTTCAGCGTGTGTCTGGGGGAGGAGCAGCTGGGTGGTCTGCTCGCAGCCAATCACAGCCATGCCATTAGTTAACATGCCTACATGCCTAACAGGATGTGCCCACACTTCTTAGGATTCCTCATTGGCTGAATCAAATTAAACTGGCTCATAGCATTATGGGAACTTCCGATTCCGGTATTCGATATGCAAAAAGTATCGGAACTCAGTATCGGAATTCCGATACGGCGAATATCGGCCGATACCCGATATTTGCAGTATTGGAATGCTCAACACTACTAGCCAGACTACTCTGAACAATAGATGAGTGCACTGATTGCTGCCAGTTCTGAGATGATGTAACCGTTTGACGTCTTTCAACTTTGAAGGAAAGTAAGCATGATGTGTCTCTCATCTTCTGTTTCCTTGGACGACCACTGCATCTACAGTCCTCAGCATTGCCCTTGTTGTTTATTCAAAAGAGCTTGAACAGGACGCCTTGAATTTCTAGCCTGCTTTGACATTTTTGGCTGGGAGAAATATTGCTGATGGTGATGAATCTACCTTGTTTCTTGTTGCTGTGCTCAGTCTTGACCTGTGACATGAAGCAAACTTCACCAATATAACAGAGTTTGGCTATTCCTCACCAACTTTTAAGCCTCCTACACAGAGGATTCTGATTAAGTTAATGACTGTGTTTCAGTCTAAAGATGAAAATGATGATCATAATAACATGTTTAGTACAATCAGTTACTCATACACATGACTATAATCCTACAAAATCCTTAAATTTATGTAAGAGTATTAGAAGAGCGATGGATTGCTACATCAGATGACATGGTCTCCACAACCCAATTGTGGCCCAATTCATCCCAAATTATCTCAAAGTGAAGACAATGCAGTCATCAAGTGCTCAGCACCTCTGGGGACTTCTTCAAGACTGTTGGAAAGCTATTGCAGTGCAGGTAAAAACTTGATGAAACTGATAGCAGCTTTACATCCTTCGTATTCTTTTAAGTAGAGTAAAAGTTTGCACTTTGAAAGAATAAAAGTATAAAATAGGCCATGATATACTTTAGCTATAATTTTATAAGTAGGGTATGGGGGTCTTCCGAACTTCTAGATGGAAGATGAGTGAGGAAAGAGGGACCAGAAATGTTGAATTTCATCATTGCTAATTCTTTTAGTCCCACATAAGATAACCATTTGCTTACAGTGTTTGGCAGTGTTTGGCAGAGTCTTAAGGCCCCGTTACATTTAGCGATGCACCAGCAATCCCGACCACGATACGACCCCGTCAGGATCGCTGGTGCATCACTAAATGGTCGCTAGTGAGCTGCCAAGCAGGCAGATTTCACTAGCGATGCAGCAGCAGTCGGCGGTCGTACTCACCTGTCAGACGCGGCGAGTGTGACCGTCTTCCGCCTGCGTCCATGGCTTGCTCGTTGGCGCCAGCAGGAGGCCGACAGCAAGAAATGGACCAGGCCGATCTGGCGCGATCAGCGATAGCCAGCGGGGATGCCGGTCGGAGGTGAATATCACATGTAGCGATATCGCTAGTGATATCGCTGCTGCGTCACAAAATCTGTGACGCTATAGCGATATCGCTATGTGTAAAGGGCCCTTTATTACACTCTCCACATTACCTTAAACAGACATGCCTGGTTAATTTAAAGGGAATCTGTCAACGAGTTTTTGATATATAATCTGAGAGAAGCATAATCTAGAGCAAGAACGCCTGATGTATCACTTACAGGGCTGCTTTGTGTAGTTTTCATAGAAAACCTTTTTTTTTCTGGTGTAGATGTAGCAAAGCAAAGACTTCTGGGTCGTGTACAACCCCAACCACACCCCTGACTAGCAGCTTCCTGTGTACCCTGTACATTGTGAGCAAGCTGCCAATCAGTGGTGGGAGCGGAGAAACACAGATTAGCCTGACTGACTTGCACAAGAGATGTAGTCCTGTACTGTTAATCTCCTGCTGATGAAGTACTGCTTGTATTCAAACTACAGCACATTGCCGAATAAGTGATAAATTCCTCTGATTAGGCTCTTGTGCCCTATATTATGCTGCTCTCAGATTAAATAGCAAAAACTTGCTGACAAATTTCCTCTAAGAAAGTTTTTTGCTACCAAGAAAAGATGTAAGCAATTGGAGAAATGATGCAATGGCATGAACAAAGTCAGTAAAAGTCCCATTCTCACTTTTGCTTTGAGCCCCGGTAGCTTCTCTGACTAACTATACATTTGTAATTTTCATCAAACGAGAAAATTAATTTGAATGTTTTTCAATTAAACAGGTAACATTTACAACAAATACAATATGTATAAACTACTAATTTATTACATGTGAGAATGTCAGTACTGTGAAGCAATGTAAACTATATGCAGTTTGTAACAATTATATTAGTAAATTTAATTTAGTTTGATAAAGTCAAATATCGCCAACGCGGGAAACCAATACAGATTACAACTCAATTAATACACTCAACAGCATGCGTCACATCTAGCTCCTGTTAACTCAGTCAATACAATTCTACAATTTTAATTAGAGAGAACATAATTGCGAATTATAAATAATTGAGTGTTTTTCCAGATATAATTATTTTCGTTTACGTGACTATTACATGATCAGAGTGTAGTGCAAAATATGAGGACCACTAAATATTGTTCAGAATCCATACTGTTCTTGGTCAATAATATATAATTCTAAAGCTATAGGCCAATGTTCCCCAACTCCGGTCCTCAAGAGCCACCACAGATGATGGAATTATTGCCTGTCCAGGTGTTGCAATTATCACCTGGGCAATACTAAGGAAATCCTGAAAACATGACCCATTGGAGGACTAAAGTTTCATAACACTGCTATAGGCGTTAGGATAGTTTTGATTCTCCTTTTCTTGGTCTGCTCCTCTGAGAAGATTTTCCACGACATGTCAGAATATGATCAGCTGGCCATCTTTGCACTCCTTGCAATATTTGATTGAACAGTTGGGCAGTGAGAAAACTTGCCACAACCATGTACCGTTGCAGTCTTTTCACTGCTCCCCACTGCTGGGTGTCAAAGCAGCCTTAGAAAAAGGTCATCAATTTCAGATCTGTGGGTGTCCAGCATCTGGCACTCTAGCTGATCAGCTGTTACCAGGTACCACAGCCAATGGTAGTACACAGTGTACAGCTCTGCTATTAGGTTTACACCGCTGTGATGTGAATGGGAACAGAGCTGCAGTACTTTAGAGTGATCATTACAATTGTAGTGTTTCGACTTCATACACTGTGCAATTCTGTTGACTGTGGGGCGCGGTGACATGTGTTAGATGAAGGAGTTGGACTCCCACTGGATTGATTTTAATGACCTATCCCAAGTCCTGTACAAACAATTTAACTCCAATTACCACATTCCGTATAAAGTAAACAAGCTACAATTTTACCCTGATCTCTAAGTGTTGGATGATTTCATAGTACATTAGTTCTCTATTATTAAAAAATACTCCAGCCATTAAACTTTTTATCCTCTTACCGTATATACTTGTGTATAATCCAAACCGAGTATAAGCCGACCCCCCTAATTTTGCCACAAAAAACTGGGAAAACTTATAGACTCGAGTATAGGGTGGAAAATGCAGCAGCTACCGGTAAATTTCAAAAATAAAAATAGATACCAATAAAAGTAAAATTAATTGAGATATCAGTAGGCTAAATGTTAATTATGGCCCCATAAGATGCTCTATAGAATAATATGCCCCATATGCTGCTCCATAAAGGTTATAGCCCCATAAGATGTTCTGTTGTGAGTTCATTTTCCCCTTCACCATTGAGGTCTGATGAACTCCCTCTTCTGGTGAAGGAAGGTAGTGAGGCTGATTATCAAGCACCTGAGCAGGATGATGATGACTGGGTGACTGGAATTGCTGACTGGATATAAGGCAGCCGACGCTCTTCTGCCTTGCTGTTGATTTCTCAGAGGGATTCTAGGAGACCAGTCTGATTCCTGCTCCTCAAAAGCTATGTTTTCTGCTCTGCTTTTTGCATTTGTGTTTTGGTTTTGTTTTGCCTTGCTCTTTTTGAAGCCTAGCGTCTTCAGGGCTTTTTTCCCTATCAGTCTGTTGGCTCATGTTTTGATAGGGTTTTGGCGGATTGCAGACAGCAGCTTTTCTGTCCTGTCCTATTTAGTTAGCTTGGGCCCCATCATTTGCTCAGCCTATCTTTCTATCTGTGTAAGTGTTTTTCATCTTGCTTCACCGTCATTATATGTTGGGAGCTGCCTTTTGCTTTGGGGTCTGCTCTGGGGCAGTTTAGATTTCCCTTTCTGTCTTTAGGCTATTTAGTTCTCCGGCTGTGATCGAGGGGTCGAGGGCACCGTAGGAACCCCCCACGGCTACTGCTAGTTGTTGTTGATAGGTTCAGGGGTCTGCAATCCGATAGCTGCCAACTTCTCTGGTTTTCTGGACTTAGCAAGTATTTCTGCTTTTGCCTCCTACGGTGACTCATTCATAACAGAATCACCAGCCATACCGCAGATCCTAGGGTACTCAATAGCAGGAAAGAATTGTAAAAAAAAAAAAAAAAAAGTGTGTATATTTTTTCCTCTATATCTCTGAGGCCATAGGGGGAATTTTTTTTTCTCTCAATGGAGATAAAGCAATTGTCTGATCGTGTGGAGCAGCTCACTGCGGAAGTTCGGGGAATTTCCGCCTACCTTGCTCATTCACATGCTGCTGAACCAAAGATCCCTAGTCCTGATGTGTTTTTTGGGGATCGGTCTAAATTTTTGAATTTCAAAAATAATTGTAAATTATTTTTTGCCTTAAAGCCTAACTCGTCAGGGAGCTCCGCGCAGCAGGTTAAAATTGTCATCTCTTTGCTGCGTGGCGATCCCCAGGATTGGGCGTTTTCTTTGAAACCATTCTGACTAATGTGAACGCAATTTTTCAAGCCTTGGGGTTGTTGTATGATGAACCTAATGCTATTGATCAGGCTGAAAAGACCCTGTTGGCATTGAGCCAGGGTCGAGATTCTGCAGAACTGTACTGTCAAAAATTCCGAAAGTGGGTGGTCCTTACTACCTGGAATGATAATGCCTTGGCAGCTCTCTTTCGGAAGGGTTTGTCAGAAGCCATAAAAGATACTATGGTGGGATTTCCTGTTCCCTCTGATCTTGACGATTCTATGTCATTAGCCATTCAGGTTGATCGGCGTTTACGTTAACACTGACGTGCATGAGAGGTGTTGCCACCTGTTGAACAAGTGTCTGAACCTATGCAATGTGATAGAGTTTTGTCCAGGGAGCAACGTCAGGAGTTCAGAAGGCGTAATAAGTTGTGTTTTTTTGTGGAGATGCCTCGCATATTATTTCTGTCTGTCCTAAACGAGAGAAACGTTTTGCACACACGTTTTCTGTGGGTGGTGTTCAACCTAAGTTTCTTCTGGCAATTACTCTGATCTGCTCCCTGTCCACATTTTCCACCAAGGCTTTTGTTGATTCGGGAGCAGCCCTAAAGCTAATGGACTTGGATTTTGTTAAACGTTGTGGATTTCCGATGACACCTCTGCGGACGACTATCCCTTTGAGAGGGATTGATGCTACTCCTTTGGTGAAAAATAAATGTCAGTTTTGGACCCAGGTGGTAATGCGGGTCGCCCCTGACCATCAAGAAAATTGCATATTTTTGGTGTTGCATAATTTGCATGATACCATTGTTCTGGGGTTTCCCTGGTTGCAAATTCATAATCCAGTTTTGGATTGGAAATCTGTGTCTGTGGTGAGTTGGGGTTGTCGGTGTGCCGTTAGTGAGGCTCCGGTTTTTCCACCTCTCCTCAGTCGCATGATGTTCCTGACTATTTGGCGGACTTTTATGATGTATTTAGTGAGAATGAGTCTGCGTCTTTGCCTCCTCATAGGAGTTATGACTGTGCAATTGAACTGAGCCCGGGAAGGTAAATTTCCCAAGGGTCGGCTCTTCAATTTATCTGTACCCGAGCACGAGGCTATGCGATCCTATAATAAGGAGGCGTTAGAGAAGGGTCATATTAGACCATCCTCTTCACCCTTAGGTGCCGAGTTTTTTTTCGTGGCCAAAAAGGATGGTTCATTAAGGCCTTGTATTGATTATCGTGCCCTCAACAAAATTACTATTAAATATCAGTATCCGTTACCCCTGATTTCGGATCTATTCTCCAGAGTTAAAGGTGCTTGCTGTTTTACCAAGCTTGACCTCAGGGAGGCGTATAATCTTATCCGCATTAAGCATGGGGATGAGTGGAAGACGGCGTTTAATACTCCGGAGGGACATTTTGAGTACCTGGTGATGCCTTTTGGGCTCACTAATGCCCCTTCTGTCTTCCAGTGCTTCATGAACGACATTTTCCGGGACTTTGTGGATACATTTTTGATTATCTATCTGGATGACATTTTGATCTTCTCCAAGGATTGGGATTCTCATGTGGAACATGTTCGGACTGTGTTCCGGATCTTGAGGGAGAATTCCCTGCATGTCAAAGGATCAAAATGCCTTTTTGGGGTACAGAGGATTTCATTTTTGGGATTTATTTTGTCTCCGTCAACTATTGAAATGGACCCGGCCAAGGTACAGGCCATTTATGATTGGGTTCAGCCCACTTCTTTGAAGGCCCTCCAGAAGTTTTTGGGTTTTGCTAATTTTTATCGGAAATTTATAGCAAAATTTTTTAGTATTGCCAAGCCATTGACTTATCTGACTAAGAAGGGTGCTGATGTGTTGAATTGGCCACCGGAGGCTGTTTATTCCTTTCAGGAGCTGAAGCGAAGATTCACTTCTGCCCCAGTTTTGCGGCAACCTGATGTCTCATTCCCGTTCCAGGTAGAGGTGGACGCTTCTGAGATTAGTGCAGGAGCTGTTTTGTCCCAAAAGGATCCTGTAACATCTAAAATGAATCCCTGTGCTTTCTTTTCCCGAAAGTTCTCTCCATCTGAACGTAACTATGATGTGGGGAATCGGGAACTGTTAGCCATGAAATGGGCATTTGAGGAGTGGAGACATTGGTTGGAGGGAGCTAAACATCAAGTCGTGGTCCTCACTGACCACAAGAATTTGATTTACCTGGAGTCGGCCAAACGCTTGAACCCTAGACAGGCTAGGTGGGCCTTGTTTTTTACACGTTTTGATTTTGTGGTCTCTTTTCTTCCTGGCACTAAGAATGTCAAGGCTGACGCTCTCTCTAGGAGCTTCTTTGCTGATTCTCCTGTGGTGACCAAGCCTGCTACCATCTTAGGCGAAGGGGTAGTTCTTTCTGCCATCTCGCCCGATTTGAGACGTGCTCTGGAAAAGTTCCAGGAGGACAAACCTGAGCGTTGTCCCAGTGGAAAGTTGTATGTTCCTGACCAGTGGAAGAAGAGAGTGATGTCTGAAGTTCATTGCTCTGCATTGGCTGGTCATCCAGGTATTTTTGGTACTAGAGATCTGGTGAGTCGGTCTTTTTGGTGGCCCGCCTTGTCTCGTGATGTCAGGAATTTTGTGCAGTCCTGTGGGACTTGCTCCCGGTCTAAACCTTGTTCTCGCTCTAGTGGGTTGTTGATGCCTTTGCCAGTCCCCAGGAGGCCATGGACCCATATTTCAATGGATTTCATCTCTGATATGCCTGTCTCTCAGAGAATGACTGTTATTTGGGTGATTTGTGATAGGTTCTCTAAGATGGTTCATCTTGTACCACTCCCTAAGTTGCCATCTTCCTCTGAGTTGGTGCCCCTGTTTTTGCAACAGGTGGTTCGCTTGCACGGGATTCCTGAGAACATTGTATCTGACAGAGGAGTTCAGTTTGTGCCTAGATTTTGGAGGACTTTCTGTTCCAAGCTGGGAATTCAGTTGTCCTTCTTCTCTGCTTTTCACCCTCAAACCAATGGGCAGACGGAGAGAACAAACCAGACCTTGGAGTCGTATTTGAGATGTTTTATTTCCGCTGATCAGGATGATTGGGTTTCATTTTTGCCCTTGGCCGAATTTGCCTTAAATAATAGAGCTAGTTCTGCCACTTTGATGTCACCTTTTTTTTTGTAACTTTGGGTTTCATCCTCGATTTTCTTCAGGGCAGGTGGAGCCTTCTGCCTGCCCAGGTGTTGACACTGTGGTGGAGAGAATGCACCAGATCTGGGACCAAGTGGTGGATAAGTTATCTCTCTCCCAGGAAAAGGCCCAGCCGTTTTCCAACCGACATAGGACCATTCGTCCCCAGTTTAAGGTTGGTGATATGGTTTGGTTATCATCAAAAAATATCGCTATGAAGGTGGCTTCTCCTAAGTTTAAGCCTAGATTTATTGGACCTTACAAGATTTTGGAGATTATTAATCCGGTCTCTTTTCGCTTGGCTCTTCCTGTCACATTTAAAATCCATAATGTGTTTCATAAGTCCTTGTTGAACAGGTTTGTTGAACCAGTTGTTCCTGGGGTGGCACCTCCAGACCCCGTATTGGTTGAAGGTAACATGGAATATGAGGTAGAGAAGATACTGGATTCCCGTCTGGCTAGACGGAGACTCCAGTATTTGGTTAAGTGGAAGGGTTATGGTCAGGAAGATAATTCCTGGGTCTCTGCCTCTGATATTCATGCCAAAAGATTGGTGCGTCCCTTTCATCGGGCTCACCCTGATCGCCCTGGTGGCGTGGATGAGGGTTCGGTGACCCCTCCTCAAGGGGGAGGTACTGTTGTGAGTTCATTTTCCCTTTCACCATTGAGGTCTGATGAACTCCCTCTTCTGGTGAAGGAAGGTAGTGAGGCTCATTACCAAGCACCTGAGCAGGATGATGATGACTGGGTGACTGGAATTGCTGACTGGATATAAGGCAGCCGACGCCCTTCTGCCTTGCTGTTGATTTCTCAGAGGGATTCTAGGAGACCAGTCTGATTCCTGCTCCTCAAAAGCTATGTTTTCTGCTCTGCTTTTTGCATTTGTGTTTTGGTTTTGTTTTGCCTTGTTTTTCTGGATTTCTGCCATTCCCTGCTGGGGTGAGCTGAATTCCTTTTTGCTCTGTCTTCAGAAAATACCTTAGTACTGATATAGTCTTTTTGAAGCCTAGCGTCTTCAGGGCTTTTTTCCCTATCAGTCTGTTGGCTCATGTTTTGATAGGGTTTTGGCGGATTGCAGACAGCAGCTTTTCTGTCCTGTCCTATTTGGTTAGCTTGGGCCCCATCATTTGCTCAGCCTATTTTTCTATCTGTGTGAGTGTTTTTCATCTTGCTTCACCGTCATTATATGTTGGGGGCTGCCTTTTGCTTTGGGGTCTGCTCTGGGGCCCTCATAAGATGCTCCATAGATTATGCCCCCATAAGATGCTCCATAGATTATGCCCCATAATATGCTTCATAGATTATGCCCCCATAAGATGCTCCATAGAATAGGTCCCATATGCTAATAATAAAAAAAATTACTTACTCACCTCTCGTCGCTGGGGGCCAGGTGCCGGGGTCCTGAGCAGGCAGGGACACCGGCGTGCCATGGGGGACAGGTGCCAGTGTCACCACTGGCACAGGGCCCCAGAATCTGAGATATTAACCTGTCCCCATTCCACTACTGTGCACTGCTCTGTCTTCCAGGTCCCTTTGTCAGTGACTGTTCAGGCAGAGGGCATGGAGAGCATTAACTATGTCACCGCGCCCTCTGACCTGAACATCACAGACAGAGGATGCGGAGGATAAAGAGGCACGCAGCAGTGGAATGGGGGGCAGGTGAATATCGCATATACTTACCCCCTCCTGGCACGGTCTCTGCAGCCCCGCTTCTCCCACAGCCTCCGGCAGCTATTCCTTCCTTCAGTGGTCACGTGGTGCCGCTCATTAAAGTCATGAATATGCGCATATTCATGACTTTAATGAGCGGCACCACGTGACCACTGAAGGAAGGAGACTGAGACCATGGGAGAAGCAGGGGGCTGCAGAGACGCGCCAGGGGGGTAAGTATGACCTGACACCCCCGCTCCCCCTCCCCCACCGACCCCCTGGCATATATGACTCGTGTATAAGCCGAGAGGGGGACTTTTAGCCTTAAAAAATGGGCTGAAAATCTCTGCTTATATGCAAGTATATATGTTAATTATATTATGTAGCACTGTATATTTACAATTGCTCATTTTGCCTTTTTACCCAGTTAATTATTCTCTTTTCTAATAAGTCTATTACATTGTGTGATTAAAAACAGACCAACTGAATCCTTCTAAGTTTTATGTAGAAGCAGCAAGTCTCTTTTCTGTGCATGGATTTCTTATGGATCAACCATATGGTATCTAATTTTATGGAAATCTTGCAATTTGTAATATAGGAAACTGTATTTGGTCTTGTAAATTTTATTCGCTGATGATGTATAAAAACAAATGCCATACGGATGACTATACAGATAAAAAAATTGTCCATTTTTTTGGCATCAAAAATGGATTTTTTTTATACTCCTGTATGACAGCATGGACACACAGAATCCCATATATATAAATCTCATGGGAAAATACGAAGAGATCCCAGATATTAAAAAGCAATATTTTATTTAAATACTCATAATAAAAATTAATGAAATAATAAAAAGCAAAATACTGTCTAGAGGACACCAAGGCACAAGAATCAATCAAGACAATAATTTTTGTACAGAGAGACATGCACAGGGTACAACAAGACTGCCAATACTGGGTGTAAAGGGAAAACCTAATATATCGGTATTGTGATCAGCATGAGATTGATATATATGGGATTCTGTGTGTCCATTCTGATTGAAGTGCCCTATGTGATTTTAGACATTTGTGTAATAATTCCTGTATGACAGTAGCCTAAATTTACGTAACCATCTCTTGGCATTTGTTGTAATGTTGTTTTCTCATATGGTGGTGGAGCCATTGGATCCTCTTAAGGTTTTTGCGTGCTTTAAGGTATATTTACTGTATATATTTTGTTGTAGAACTTTTTCTGACTGTTTAACACATCTGATTGTCTTGTTTCTTCAGCAATCGAATGGAATTTTACAAATCGCATTCAGATGTATGGAACAGTGGCAGATGTGTCTGACGTGAATATACCCTTAGGTTCTCACCACCAAGGTGTAATTGCAGGCTTCTAGTACATTGATCACTGGCTATCATTTCTCCTATGGGCTTTTATTTTTTATTTTTGTAAGTTCTATAGTAGTAAGTAACTGACTACAGTATTTGTGATCCTTCTATGCTATTTTGTTCAAGGAAAATAGAAATTATTACCCACAATGATATTCTCTTTAACCCTAGTCGGCTATAATGCTAGAAAATGACTGGATATACGCACAGAACTTGCTTCCTTGTAAGCCAACTAAAACTATAATTTGGATATGGCTGACCCCTGGTTATATGTCTTTTTCTATAAATAGAGGCAAAATTGTACAATATGTTGGAGAAAACAGGAGGATGGAAGCTGGAGACTGCCGAAGTGTTATTATGTTGGACATGGATCATGCATCTTCATATGAGCGGCTAGATGAGTACATTCAGGTGCATCAGTAACTATTATATGTTCATTATGATTCATTTTCTACAAATAAGGTGTAAGTGAATCATTGTGAGCAGTCTATATTCCTTATTATTATAAATTTTACACATTTTAATTTACATTTTAATTTAAAAATAATTGGTTGGTGAAGGTGACAATTTTGAAACGAGGAAAAAAAATATATAATTATATCAAGTTTGCTTTAAGTGAGGCTTCACCTTGGAGTGACTATCTATAAAGGTACATTAGCAGCTGCTAGGCACAGTGCTGCCATTACCAGTGACAGTAATTGGGATAATAATGCAAAACTTCTACTAGTTCCCTTTAAATGAACCAAAGATGCATGCTGGAAAGACATACCAGGTTAAATAGGAAACCGGTAGTTTAGGATCACGAAGAAACCCAAACTCAAATGAACAGTACTTAAGGTCATCCTAGTACCAAGAATAGAAGGCAATAAATATGAAATAGAGCGTACAGGTGAGCAAATCGATTCTACGCAAATAGAAATATGCCAAGTATGCAAATTGCTTTTTCAGAGAAAAACAGGGCTTGGATTGTAGTGTAGTGTATTAGCAATCCTAAAGTCAATATTGACCCTGTAACGAGCCATGCTACATGATAAAAGCCAAATCAGAATCTCTGTTTGCAGGCACATATTCTGGAGTGTTGCCCCTCCTCAGTGCAAAGCAGGAGATCTGATCTGGCTGTTGAATTTTTGGAAATTAATTAAACCCATTGAAATAGAACAATTTGCTTCATGTGAATTGCCTAAAATGACGTCCATTTAATGCATTGCAGAAGATTACATCAGCCAGAGAAGGTCTTGGGTGCAGTCGGTATGTTTTACCATAATAGCGTGCAGCTATCAAATGGCCAGTGAGAAGGGACTATGAGAACATTAAAAAAAAACCTAGAAAGGAAATACAGCAGCCATTTTTTGATGAATCTGGTTAGTGAGAGGACATCACAGCTCACTGCATAGCCAAAGAGATAGTAAGAAAATCCATATAACTAACAGATAGTAAGAAAAGCCATAAAACACTGAAGCAACTGTACAGATGGCTCATCAGTAAAGAATGGCTGAAATGCATTTGCCCATAGCCATATACTGTATGTTGAGGTCACTTTGACATTACTAAAGTCTTTGTATCCACTAAGCCATAAATGTCTGACTACTAGGATTTGACCATCGAGAACAAGCTTGGCTGTTTTTGTGCAGAAGTGTAGCTACTTCCTAGCGGGACAAGGGTTATTGCTATCCCCATTCTTCGGCTCCATGAGGTCCTTGCAGTCAGAATTCTAGCTAAACATCTTTGTGCATCCTGCAGATCTGCATTTCTTGTATGTCATAGAAGTATTTCCTATTATTCATCAGACATAACTTGTGCACACATGCAGAAGATGGCCGTTCCTTATATAATGTATCCATGTGTTTTATGAAAATATAAAGTAAAATAAGTTAGGTGTTAAATATAGAATATTGCTCTACAGAGATGTGGAGGCTGCTTATCCTCCGTATCTGACAAATTCACTTAATGTGTCCCATCATCTTTATTATTGTGTAATCTTTATTACTTATTCATGGAATAACAATTGAGATGAGGTATAAAAACAGGAGAGGAAGGTGGGGGCACAATAATATATTCCACAGCTGAAATACTTCCAAGAAAAGGCATATTCACTGCATATTATGTTATTGCAGAATAGATTATTCTGGCACTGAATATTCCTATGGAATAAAAGTTATGAACATGCTTATTATCATGTGCATTTTCATCCATAGGTGTGAAAGCATTGCAAGAAACTGCAGTGAGTAAACATACAAAATACATGGAACACACATCCAGTCTATATTAATATCATATCACACATCATAGAGAGCATAATTAAATAATCATAGCCTGGATAGGACAGTAACCGGACAACTGCGTATTCACTAAGAAATAGCCAACAGAACAAAGGAGTCCAAAATTACAAATGTGAAACAACCTTTATTCAATAATAACAGGTAAGAAAAGCAGCAGGTAAAATGTGCTAAAAAACAACACTCACAAAAGGGCAGATTGATTCTATTGCTCACATGTGGATCTATGTATAGCAATACCTCCTCCAGATGCCAATATTATAGTTCAAAGATTTTATATCTATTTTAAACAATTATATGGAGATTAGGTGTGCAAACTCATAGTTACAATCCATGCAACATAGTATTAGTAATACATATGCAACATAGTATTAGTAATACATACTGTATGTGCAAAAAAACAATACATGTACATACCAGGAGCAGAGTAACAGACCACACGTGGAACCCCTGCCCACCCCAATGCCCGTTTTGGATAGTTCCTTCCTCAGGGGGCGCGTTGGGGTGGGCAGGGGTTCCACGTGTGGTCTGTTACTCTGCTCCTGGTATTTACATGTATTGATTTTTTGCACATATGTATTACTAATACTATGTTGCATGGATTGTAACTATGAGTTTGCACACCTAATCTCCATATAATTGTTTAAAATAGATATAAAATCTTTGAACTATAATATTGGTATCTGGAGGAGGTATTGCTATACATTGATTCTATTGCCCATATGTGGATCTATCTGCCCCTTTGTGACTGTTGTTTTTTGGCACATTTTTACCCGCTGCTTTTCTTACCTGTTATTATTGAATAAAGGTTTTTTCACATTTGCAATTTTGGACTGCATGACTGCTCCTTTGTTCTTTTGGCTATTTCTTAGTGAGTAAACATGAATTATGTTTGTTCCTAAAACTGGAAAAATATACAGCAATAACACACTTAGGCTACTTTCACATTTGCGTTTTTTTGCTCTGCGTTTTTTGCGCATACAAACGCATTAAAAAAACGCATACAAACTCTGCGGTTTTTTGCAGCATTTTCGTGCGCATGAAGCAAAAAACCGCAGCGTTTGTATGCCTTTGAATGTGTCTTCAATGCGTTTGCATTTTTTTGCACATTGTTTGTCTTCACCAAAAAAAAAATAGATAACAATCTTGCAACACACACCACCAATGGGACATCAGTGGCGGTGTGGTATGGTAATATATAGACCCTGTCTACAGCCGTTTTCTTCACATTTGCTTGATTTTTCTCGTGTCAACATGGATCTGCGCTGGAAGAGTTTTCACTTCAACTTGGATTTGGACATCGCGATGGCTAGGGCATATGCAGTTGCTTGCCATGAACAAAGGAAGAGAGAGAGACAGCGAAGACGGCAGCGGTGGCGTTTGTGGATACATCCGATTGTTGAGCTCCGGGAGAGCCGTGGGGCGTACCACACCCTCTACAGCAAGCTACAGGCAAACCCGGATAAATTTACAGATTATATCCGGATGTCCCAAGAAAGCTTCAGGGATTTGCTTGCTCGTGTCCAAGAATCCATCCGGAGACAGGACACACAGCTCCGTCGTGCGATTCCTCCTGAGGAACAGCTCCTGGTCACATTACGGTATGTAATAATTAAAAACCAAGGGGGTATGGCTGTTTTATTTTTTTTAACATGTACTATTCAAAACCTGGTCTAATTATTTTTCGTGACTGTACTAATTTTTTATTTTTTTGTTTTAAAAAACTATATACAGAAATATTAATTTTACTTCTTTCTCTGTTTTGCAGATTCCTGGCGACTGGAGAGACCCTATCTTCACTACACTTCCAGTACTGTATTGGAATCTCTACCTTGTCTGGAATTGTTGCAGACACCTGCCGGGCTCTCTGGAATGTTCTTTGTCCAGAATTTATGCCCCTGCCCACCGATGAAAAGTGGGTGGAAATTACTGACAAATTCTGGACAGTCTGCAATTTCCCCAACTGTTTGGGAGCTGTTGATGGTAAACACATACGGATCATCAAACCCAAAAGAACTGGATCGGAGTACTATAATTACAAAAAGTACTTTTCATCAGTACTCATGGCCATTGCGGATGCCGGATGTATGTTTGTAGCAGTGGACATTGGAGCATTTGGCCGTGGTAATGACTCCCAGGCTTTTAAAAACTCAGACATGGGCCGGAAGTTGTATGGCAACCAATTTAATTTCCCTATGCCATGTCCTCTTCCCCATACCGAAGCTCCGCCACTGCCCTTTGTAATGGTTGGGGATGAGGCTTTTCAAATGTGCGCAAACCTACTGAAACCTTACTCCAGCTGTGACTTGGACCACACCAAAAAAATCAATTACAGGGTGACCAGGGCCAAAAGAACTGTAGAGTGTGCTTTTGGGTTTCTTGTCTCCAGATGGCGAATTCTCAGCACAGCCATTAATCTTAAACTTGAAACAGTGGATGAGGTGGTGAAGGCGTGTGTGGTTCTTCATAATTTTGTGATGGCTAAAGAGCACCCGACCTTTGAACTCGATGCTGCTGCTCGTAACCCATTGCCTGAATTCACTCAGCACCCTCCGAGGTCATTCGTTGAAGTTGGCCAAATGAGGGACCAATTTGCGGCCTACTTTATCTCTGATGTAGGATGGGTGCACTGGCAAGATGAAATGGTGTAAAAATGTTTTCATGTGTGTGTATGTTAATAAAAAACCTGTTTTGATACCTGTACCGAGTGCACTATGTCTTTTTACACTCCAATAAAATAAACAACTTCCCATGTATACCTGTGAATTCATGATGTTCTCACACCTGGGCAGGTAAATACACATATGAGTTAAACTGCAGCATCGCTAGTCTGTGTGAAATATATTGGTACGTAAGCAACGCTGCAGGTTAAACATCATATGTGTATTCACCTGCCCATGATTGATAAATAGTTATGATACTAGGCCTGGGTATTGGCCATAGGCCTGGGTATTGGCCATATGACGTGTATTTTACCCATCAGTTGATTCAACACACACTTAGTAAGAGTATGTTGCTAATTACAAGGTAAATCTATAATCCCCCTGGCCTAGTATCACAATAGGTGAAATGAGGATGGTAAAAACAGCCCATCCTCAAAACACTTTTTATGACACCTTGCAAAGTTTAAGGCGCGTTGTGTGTACGGCGCAGTGTGTGTAGGTGGCGCAAAAAATATTAATCAAACTTTGTTATGTTAAACCACAAATTTAAAATTTATTTTTAGCCAAAAAAATTATAAAAAACTTTATTTTTTTCTGCGTTTGGTGGCAGATGGTTGCAAGTTGGGGGTGTGCAGTGAAGATGAACAGCTTATAGTGGATGAAGGTGTTCTAGGGGAAGGGGCAACAAAACTTGTGGGGGAATGGAAGCCAGTGATGGGAATGGAGCTAGACACACTAGGAGGAGAGGACAGAGGTTCAGCGACAGTGGTCCTAACAGTTTTTTGTCTCCTTAAACTGGCCTGCCTGGACCTCCTTGGGCCCAATGCCCGCCTTGTTTGTTGGCCCCGCCTGGAACTTGGGGTAAATAAGGAATGTGGGTCCCCCATTTGCTGCTGTGGCTGCTGCTGCTGTGCCTGCTGCTGTTGCTGTGGCTGCTGCTGTGGCTGCTGCTGCTGTGGCTGCTGCTGATGCTCTGTGGTGGTGGTGGCAGTGCTCATCCTTGCAGTAGGACTGGTGGCAGCACTGATGGTCCAGGTTTGCAGAGTGATGGTGGCAGGGCTAGTACATGTTATAGTGTTGGCGGCAGAGCTGTTCCACGTTTGAGGAGTGGTCACGGTGGCTGTGCTCCAAGCATGCATGGGGGTGGCGGTGGTGCTCCAGACAGGAGCAGCGCTTGCCATGGTGGTGTCGGTGGTGACCAGCAGCACTCAGACTTGTGGTGGTGTAACGGTGGTTGTCCTGGCTTTGAATAGAGGTGTACGTGCAGTGGTATGCAGCACAAGTCAGTAGTGAGGTGAAGCGAGTCAATGGTGGCACAGTTGGAAATGACACCACTGACTGCTGCCCGTACCGATTCTGCTGCATAGCCTGCAAGAAAGCATTGTTTCAGGCCTGCAGCACACTCAGCTGTTGCTCAGGACTAAGGTGTTCCGCCATGTCCTTCTCAATTTTACTAAAAAAAAGGTGCGCTGGTCTGTTGAGGTCGGCCTCCAGACGGTCAAGGCGCTGTTCGACAGAGTGGAAGTGGTGTTTCATGTGGTTAAAACCACGTTCCTTGAGTGAAAAACCGCTTTCCACTCTGTCTGACAGCGACTTGAGGTGGGCATAAACTCGGGCAAGACATTCCTGTCCACCAAGGCCCTCTGCCGCTGGCGGGTAGTGCCCGCATAACCAGTGGCAGAGACCTTGGACAGGGAAACACCTGATTGACCAGCTTCCTGGTCAGCAGCTGTCCGTGTTGCAGACGTGCAAGGTGCTTCCTGGCTGTCGGATGGCTGAGACGGGTCCGAGGTTGTCCGACGAAGGACCGCTCCAGGGCTAGGTTGCAGGGTGCTGCTCCAGGTGCTGTGGAAGAAAGGAAAAACATTACTATCATGCATTTACACGAACCATCAGCTGTGGAATAGAAAAACACAGATTAATAAAAATAAAAACCAAAAAATTATAATACATACGCTCTGGTGGCTAGGACAGGTCTTAGGAACTGCAAAGCTTGATAGTACCGGTATTTTGTTCTGGTCCTTGCTGCTGAACCACTGCGAACCTGCCCCTCAGCACGAACATCAGTCTTGAAGCGGTCCTTGATCGAGCACCAACGTGTTCGGACTTTGTTCACTGTTGGAAAAACAAACAACATTTAACAATTGTGTATGATGCACGATATATGCTATCATTAATCCAAACAGTGCCATCACAAACAAGAGTCAATGCGGCACAATACAGCAGTACAATACCCAAAGCAGTCACTGTTGAGCCAGATGACACTGTTGGGTTTCCTGCTAGAATATATCTAGCAGGAAACCCAACAGTGCCATCACGAACAAGAGTCAATGCGGCACAATACAGCAATACAATACCCAAAGCAGTCACTTTTGAGCCAGATGACACTGTTAGGTTTCCTGCTAGAATATATCTAGCAGGAAACACAACAGTGCCATCAAGGACAATAGTCACTGCGGCATAACAGAGCAGGGAAATACTCACTAAACACCTTTTTGGAGGTTGCAGGTGCGCTGTCCCAGCCATCCATCAATGCTGCGGCCACCTCATTCCATAGCCGCTGGGTCACCACATTGTCCTTGTACAGCTGGTCACGGCTGCCCCACAACGTGGCACACTCCTGGACCAGGTGGATAAGGTGCTCATTATCCAGGTAGACGTCTTCATCCCGTTGTGAAACCTAGAGAAAAAACATTCATTAGAATATTTGAATTTTGCGTGAATAAATAGTTAAAAAAAGATGCAGAAAAGAGGAAAGATAGAAGATAAAAAATAAAGGACATTACAAATCATTTGATACTTACATTCCGTATCACCACCGGGACTTGGCTTGGCTGCTCATGCTGTTCGCCCTCACTAGTCGCGTCCGCTGAAGATGACGATGTCTGGAAAAAAAACAAAAATGTTAGATATTTTGAGAAGCAGCAGATATACTTACCAAACACACGAAAATAATGACCTCACTGTCTGCTTGCTCCAGTTCCTGCCGGGATGGTGAATATTCAGATTCCGAAGACATACTGCATGTAAAAATAATACAAAGCATTAGTACATATACAATTTAAAAGGACAGGCATGCATTAGATGTAATAATACTCATATTCTTGCCGCTGAAGCTGGAATTGAAAATGGTGTTTTCTTTGGCAGTCTGTCTGCTCTCCAAGCTGTCTTTATAGTTGTGGTACAGTTCTGGCAGGCACCTACTTTTATATAGACATGTTTTTTTTGGAGGGGGGTTTATCATGTGTCTAGACAATGCTGACTTAAAAAACGCATGCGCAAAAAAACGCATACGCTTTTTTAAAGCTGTTGGGCGGACCAAAAAATGCCACATGTAGTGTCTAGAAATTATGGACGCACACTGGAAAAAAACGCAGCGCACGAAAAACGCATACAAACGCGCACCCATGTTAAATATAGGAAAAAAACGCATGCGCATGTATGCGCAAAAATGCAGCGCAAAACAACACAAATGTGAAACCAGCCTTACATGAATTACTAGAAAGAAGTGGAAGTTGTAATACCAGGCACCGCCACGGTTCTCGAGGGATCACTGTGGCTTCTTCATTGAGCTGATATTAGTAGGCTCAGAGTTGGGATCACCGATGAATAGAGATGAGCGACTTTCCCTTTTTTCGGGTCGAGTCGGGTTCGGACCACCCGACTTTCGCAAAAGTCGAGTCAAACGCAATCGGCCGATTATCGTGAAAAGTCGAAGGCCGACTGAAACACGAAACCCAATACAAGTCAATGGGGAAGAAAAGTCGGCAGGGAGTGGAGGACAGGAAACACACCTACAGTGCCCATTTTAATGCCAAAAATATAAATTCTTATTACTTAAGCTTGTCAACCTTAATTTACTTTATAATAATAGTTAGGCATTGAAAACTGGGGGTTATTTGGCTAAAGTTGTGGGGGGGGTATGGCTGGCTCCAGATTTTCGTGGGCACAGGGCCAAAGAGTGTCACTGGGCTCCTTTAACACATGCCACAATTCATGATCCTCTGATATGGCAGAGAAATAGCGGTATAGTACAATGAAAAATACTTCACTTCTTACATCACATGACTGATATCCATTTTAAATTCTCCAATAGCTCCAAAAACGGAGAGTATATTACTCCATACAGTATTATGGCCACCGCATAGTGCGCCATACAGAGTAATGAGGCCCATATATTTCTCCATACAGAATCATTGGTCCCATATAATGTTCGATACAGTATATGATGAGCTCTACATAATGCTACAGTATATGTTGGTCCCCATGGATGAAGCTCCACTATCTTATGGGCCCAAATAATGCTCCATATATAATGGGCCCCATTTCTAATGCTCCAGTGTATAAAGGGCCCTGTAAACGCTGCTCCAGTGTCTGATGTCCCCCATTTGGAAAGCTCCAGCATATGATGGTCCTCATGGATGATGCTCTAGTGTACGATTGGTCCAAATAATGCTCCATATATAATCTGCCCCATTTACAATGCTCAAGTATATGATGGGCCCCATGGATGATGCTCCAGTGTCTTATGGGCCCAAATAATGTTCCATATACAATGGGCCCCATTTCTAATGCCCCAGTGTATAATGGGCCCTGTAAATGCTGCTCCAGTGTCTGATGTCCACCTTTGGAATGCTCTAGTGTATGGTGGGCCCCATATATCATTCTCCAGAGTATAGTGCTCCCCAAAAATTGCTCCCAACCTTTAAAACAATTAAATAAG
Source organism: Dendrobates tinctorius (assembly GCF_039654945.1). Taxonomy (NCBI): domain Eukaryota; kingdom Metazoa; phylum Chordata; class Amphibia; order Anura; family Dendrobatidae; genus Dendrobates; species Dendrobates tinctorius. The sequence continues at coordinate 2,037,468 of NW_027361823.1, read as the reverse complement.
TCTCCTCGCCAGGGAATCCCTGTACTCTTGACTCTTCGTCATCCCTATCTTCCATCTCTCTGCACTTGGACTGTTTAGGCAGAGGGCGTACAGACGTGATGTCATCGCGCTCTCTGACCTGAATGTCACTGTCAGGAAACGCGGAAGACGTCACGGCGGTGGAGCAGGGAGAGGTAAGTATTTCAATTTTGCAAGTGCTGTGATATTGAGCAAGCAGGGGGGCCCACTCGTTGGCGACGGCACTGGCACAGAGCCCCTCATAGTACGGCGATGTGTCTGACGGCGGGTGGGCCCTCCCGGGTGGGCACTCCCACCGGCAGAGACACTTTTGTGTACTATGAGGGGCCCTGTGCCAGTACCATCACCCATGAGTATTCCCCCACCTGCTTAAGGAACCTGCACTTTCATCTGCACCTTCCTCTTTGTCACCGTGTAAGGTGGTATAGTATGCAGGAAGGGGAACCTGAGTTTCATCAGATCAGATTCTGGCTGTGTAGAGTGTGAGGGGAATGTAGTGGTCTGGGTCAATGTACCAGAAGAATCATCTAGCAGTGGCTGGGCATCAGTGCACTTGTGGCACCCCCAGGAGTACGGTCGCCACAGTGGCCATTACCTTCCTCCTAGGGAGTGTGATGTCATGCTTGGGAGCAACGAAGGATCTCTCTATCAGTTAAACCAACACACAACACAGTTCCCACACCAGGCCAGCAGGGAGAGCTCTGAACCTGACTGCTGAGGAGCTGCTCTCTGTGGTCGGGAGGAGGGAAGTTAGGGCAGTCTGTGAAGGGAAGGGGAAGTGTGTGGACGCAAGAAGGGGAGCTGGAGGATGAGCAGAGTTAAGGCTCACTCCTAGCTGGAGCGCATGGTCAGGATTCCGGTCTCCGAGTTTGTAGGGACACTGACGGTCCTGCAGCAGAAACTGGAGGAAGTAGCAGCTGTAAATGCTCTGTTCCCAACTAAGGCTCGGAGGCCCCAGCAGCGACGTATGTGAGCCAGAAGGAAAAGGCTACGGCTGCCTGCCATACGAGAAAGTTCCAAAAGAGAGTCAAGAGGGGGAACTTCAGTGAACTGAGTACTGCGAGTACCTCAGATAAGCGCTAGAACAGTACCACACTACCTATCTGCAGAGAGAGAATTCCTAATTTGCTTCCAGGCTGACCAACTCCTTCTCCATCTGTACTCTGGGTCCTGGACGGCACTTACCAAGTACAGGTAAAGGAACTGCACGACTGTGTCTGTCATCTTTCTCCTGCACCTGGCGCACGGCTCTGCTACATCCTGCACTGCACACCATCTACCAACTCTTTCATCTGCCCTGCGACTACGGCCCTACCTGTGCAGGGCTTCTACATCTTAGCTGCACCACAACATCTGTCCCAGAGAAGCAACACTGCAGTGCTGGTCAATCTGATCAGAAACCATAGGTGGCGTCACGTATCATTCACCTATAAATGTTATTCACCCCTTTGCATGGACGCCCAGGGCCACGGACCGGGTCACCACCACCGTGACACATCCCTCTGAGACACCGACCCGGTACCGATTAACCCCACTGCCCTGGCTGGCGACCCACACTCCATGTCAGATTCATCTTGGACTGGGGAATTCACGATTTGTCTTGATAACCCAGGCATGGTATGCGAAAAGAGCTCCATGGAGTAATCGGTAGTGTGGCTTGCCACAGTCTTCACTTTTGGTAGGGGTGAAGGACACAAGGAAAGGTGTTGTTCCTGACCAGGAGTCTCCACTGACGACTCAGTGCTTTTAATTTTTGAAACTTCAGAAGAGGAGGCGATAGAGCTGGAGGCTGTGTCAGCAATGTAAGCCAAAGCTTGTTCCTGAAGCTCCGGCATTAAAAGCGGTTTACCTACTCCCTGAAAAGGAAGCCTTCGAGGCCTTGTGGAGCCAGACAATGACGCAGGCTCAACACCTCTTGCCTTAGGTGCTATTGTGCTTTTGCCACTACCAGCAGATGCACCACCACCACCATCAGTACCAGCTGCCAACCCCCGCCCACATCCACGGCCTCTTCCACCATACTTCCTCATTTTTGGGAAAATGTACCCAAAATACCACCAGGTATATGGTACTGTAAAACAAGGTACAAGGTGTATATAGTATTGGGGAGAATTTGAATCTCCCTAGAGATTTTAGGAGGCTGAACAAATATCTCAGGCCCACTATAGATTACACCTCAATTTAACAGGCTGAAATTGGCTGGTGTATGACAAGGTACAAGGTTTATATAGTATTGGGGAGAATTTGAATCTCCCTAGAGATTTTAGGAGGCTGAACAATTATCTCAGGCCCACTATAGATTACATCTCAATTTAACAGGCTGAAATTGGCTGGTGTATGACAAGGTACAAGGTGTATATAGTATTGGGGAGAAATTGAATCTCCCTAGAGATTTTAGGAGGCTGAACTATTATCTCAGGCCCACTATAGATTACACCTCAATTTAACAGGCTGAAATTGGCAGGTGTATGACAAGGTACAAGGTGTATATAGTATTGGGGAGAATTTGAATCTCCCTAGAGATTTTAGGAGGCTGAACAATTATCTCAGGCCCACTACAGATTACACCTCAAATTAGCAGGCTGAAATTGGCTGGTGTATGACAAGGTACAAGGTGTATATAGTATTGGGGAGAAATTGAATCTCCCTTGAGATTTTAGGAGGCTGAACTATTATCTCAGGCCCACTATAGATTACACCTCAATTTAACAGGCTGAAATTGGCTGGTGTATGACAAGGTACAAGGTGTATATAGTATTGGGGAGAATTTGAATCTCCCTAGAGATTTTAGGAGGCTGACATTGATGCTCTCAGTCCAAGTATGGCAGCAGGCAGCCTAATAAGCAGGACTGCCGCACACAAAAGTGTGGAAAAATTAACGCTTGGTAACTGTGCAGAAAAGAGGAAGAAAAGTATTTTTGCTTTTAAAAAAGCAGTCTGCACAGCAGTGTGCAAACAGCAATGTAGCTATCAGGGAGCCTTATAAGGCAGCCTAATAACCAGCAGAGCTGATGCACACAAATATATCCTCCCCTGTCACTGCACACAAACTGTTGTGTTGTACAGTGAAAATCGCTACCAGCAGAAGCAGTTTTTTTTTCTTCTTCCCTGCCTAACGCTCTCCCTTATTCAGAATCAGCAGCAGCAACCTCTGCCTCCCTATGCTAAGGTCGGCAGAAGTAAGATGGCAGTCGGCGTGCATGCCCTTTTATAGCCCCTGTGACGCCACACAAAGCAAGCCAATCACTTGCATGCCCTTCTCAAAGATGGTGGTGACCACTGCCCATGTCATTGCGTTGCCCACAGTGTGCGTCCTCCATCATTGGCTGAAAAAGGGCGCTGGAACCATCATTTGAAACGCGACTTTGGCGCTCTGGTCACCAACCTCATGGCCGACCTCACGCTATGGTCGGGTTTCGTTTCATGAAACCCGACTTTAGCGAAAGTTGTCGACTTATGAATTTGACCGACCCGTTTCGCTCAACTCTACCGATGAAACATGATAGGCTTGTCCTAAAGAATCTCCTTTAAAGGGGCTGTCCGCTACTTTGATATTCATAATTTTACAACTCTTGTCGCTTTACTTGGGGCCAGGGGTTCCTTCCCTGTTCCTAATGCTAGAGTCCCCCTAGCTATCCCTGCTCCCCTGATTATTCGGTGATACTCAGATATCACTCGAGTATCTTGATGCTTGGATATGCTTGGCACTCGGCGAGCATTAATCGGTGCTCGGATTTGAAGATTTGAAGTTCGAATCCCTGCCCCACATGTTTGCTTGCCAGTCACTGTAATGCCTTAGCCATCTTGATAGTGGCATTACTGTGATTAGCTGTCAGCATTACCTCATCAGAGGTTATAAAATGACTGGTGCCACCATGCTCGGCACACAGACGCCATTGCACAGCTCAGGGACATTTCGTATTGTAGGGAGAGAGTGCTTGTTCAGATCTGTGTGCGCACAGTTTAATAAATCAGAGTCCTGTAGTGTCGATACTGGTGCTGAAGCTGAACCATCATACTAACAGTCCTTCTAAGTGCTAATCTTGTGCTTTGCTGTTTGTATCAGACAAATTCTGCATTTAGTCAAGGGACAGATATAGGAGCAGGGATAGTGGAAGAATGTGAATAAAGTTTTTTTCAGCTCATGATTAGTTGGACCCCAATGGATTCCGTGGGACGAAGTAGGAGGTCACGTCTCTGACATAGAGGTAAGGTGCGTGTGTGTAGAAAAAGATCCAGCTTCAGCAGGTAAAATTACAAAGTCTTTATTGGAGCCATTAAATAACAAGGCTTTTGTTGTGACAAAAATTAATGATGTCAAATATGATCGGAGTAAGAAGGATACCAAGTGTAGAGAACTGAATGCTTTTCGAACACATTGTGTTCTTAAACTCAGTTTTGTGAGTGGAAGAATACAACATTTAGGCAGGGTTTAGGGCTTTGCAGTCCGTTGCTAAATATACTGTATATCTGCTGCACGTGACCACATTCATTTATTTTGGGGTGAAAAAATGTATTGTCATCCATAAAGTATCACATGCTTTGTTATATGTTGCTGGTATATGACATTCTAAAAAGAGGTTCAAAAATGTGGGTTCAGTTAGTCATCCATAGAATATTACATGTATTCTGTTAAATTTTGGTGGTATATAACACTCAAAAAAAGAGTTGAAAAAAATTTCTGGATTCATCTAGTCATCCATATACTTTTATGTGCTTTGAGTTACATTACAGTGGTATTAAACTCTAAAAAAAGCTTTAGCTGCTGCAGGTGACCAATTTTTGTAAACCAAAAATAAACTTAGTTTCAAGAGACGTAGCTGACATGTGTCACTGACATCTATATAGCTATTCTATGTGTATATACTGTATTGTATGCAATCCATCTATTCTATCCTGCCAGGTCCCGCTGTGATTTTACTGTATGCGGCTGCTGAATTGCCAGCTTTTTATCTCTCTATTATCTACTTTAAAATACTTTAGTGGCAGCACATTTATTTTCCCGCACTTTTACCAAATTTTACCGACTATTTCGGATGTTAAGGATATTCATGCCAAATTTATATTTGGCGATCGTTTTCCAAACATATTCACTCATCTCTAATTACCACCACATAGTCACCAAATAATATCTTATACAATGGGCAAATACTGCCACACCATGACCAGACAATATATCATCACTACATAGTAGCCAAATAATGCTACATGCAAGGGAAAAATATCCCCACACCATGACTGGACTACATATTATCAACACATAGTGATCGAATACTATTACAATACTGATCATGAATAAAAACCACAATATCAATAAACAAATATTATCACTGGTGATATTAAACATAAAACCTCTGTATATAATGTCAGCGCACAGTAATACAGGAATCACCAGTGACATTATACACAGGAGCTCTGTATATACCATATAGTGTTGGTGTACAGGTAATACAGTGATCATCAGTGATGTCTGTAGATGAAGTAATTCATCTTCACTTTCCTTCTTCATCTGATACAGTCTGCTATCACTTCTTCCAGCCTAAACTTGTCTCTCCAGAAAATATCACACAGTCATCTATAACTGATGGCTTCTACAGCATATTTTCCACTTTTTCCCTGACCTCTGCAATGCGCCAGTTGAAGAAAAAAGTGACATAGTGCTGCCCTCCCCACTAACAGGACCTCCCTTTTGTTCCACACATGGAAAACAGGATCCTCAAAAGTAAGATATATTACAATAGTAATAATGTCCCCCAGTTGACACCTACAGTAATTATGTTCCTCACTTGCCACCATAAACTGATAATCTATGTTCCTAATTTTGGCTCCCATGTAGTAATTATGTTACCCTTCCTGTAATAATGTCCCCCATTCTGGGCCCTTTTATTTAATTGTGTCACCACCCACCCTGGGCCCCTTTATTTAATAATATTCAACAACCTCTGCACCTATGTTCCTCCATCTTAGGCCACTATGTCACTCATTCTGGACCCATATGCTCCCAGTCCTGGGCCCCTATTTTCCTCTTCCTGGGTACATATTTTCCTCATTTTGGGCCCCTATGTTTCCCCTTCCTGGGTCCCTTTTACTTCCTTATCTAAAGTCCCTATAACCCCCCCCATTCTAGATCCCTATGTTCCCCAGTTGTGGGCCCTTATTTTCCCCCATCCTGGGCCACTATGTTCCCATATCCTGGGCCCCAGTCCTAAGCCCCTATGTGCCCCAATTCTGGGCCCCTATGTTCCTTCATCCTGGGCCCCTGGGTTCCTCCATCTACCTTGGGCCCCTATGTCCACTATCCTGCTACATCCACAGACAGAGAGGGGGGAAATTCTTCTTACCGCCCTGCGCCGTGTGGCGTCCTCTTGCTGCTTCATATCCTGTGCACTACCATCAACCAACCAATTCTCTCTTGGGTAATCTGTGAACTGCTGAAGGTCCGTTTATTGGACTGAAACATTTTCTCATTCTGGATTGCATTTCTTAAAATAAAATTACTTCTCTTCACTACAATTGAGTGCCAAGTTTTCATATATGCGCATTCAGTTAATGACAGCGCGGTTACCGGTAGCCCCCTGTACGTCCTACTTTTGGTCTACCAAGGACCAGAATCCTCCAATGTACCAGCAGACCAGTCTGCCGCTACCTCCATAAATCAGCCTTTATAAAGTTCTGGATTTATCCCCTTCCTGACATGACCAGTTTCCGTTTTTGCATTTTCATTTTTTCCTACCCTTCATCACAGAGCTATAACTTTTTTATTTTTCTGTCCACATGGACATATGAGGAAAACAAGCTGCCTAATATTTCTGCACAACTTGATAAATGGTGATGATACCCTTAGGTCACACTCTTCCTCATTACACAAATAAACATCACCTGACCTGATTCGTCCAATAAGCATTCAAGGATATACAGCATGGACTTGGAAAATCTGCAAAAAATGATGATGTTCAAAGTATTCCCTTGCCGAACATTTTTGCACAGCGTAGTTGGCTTATTTTGAGCCAAATTTGTGGCACACATTCATGGATTTCTGGCACTCTTTTTGCACTTTTTTTTGCATGTTAAGCCACAACCCTTTTAAATACTGCATGCCACGCCCTTTTCAGCAGGGCCACATTCCCTAGTCGAACAAGTTGTAAAACATATCAAAAATAAGTTGCAAGTCAGGAAAGACAGTTTTTTGGCACAACTTATACCATAATTCTGCTACATTTAAGTTAATATGCCTTATTATGTTTAGTAACTATGATTTATTATGTTATGTGTAAAAATCTAAATATTTCCAAGGCCAATGAAACAGCAATATCTACACTTTGGAGCATTTTTAAAACATATAACAAAATTAAAAAATATTAGTTGCTTGATTTTATAGAAAATTTGAGAAAACTTTATTTCTGCTAGTGAGTTGCACCAAATCTACAGTACACATCATTTAACAAAATAATAGAAAAAAAATACCACATCTATGTCCATAAAGTCTAAATTTAACCCCTTCATGACCCAGCCTACTTTGACCTTGATGACCTGGCCATTTTTTGCATTTCTGACCAGTGTCCCTTTATGAGGTAATAACTCAGGAACGCTTCAATGCATCCTAGCGATTCTGAGATTGTTTTTTCGTGACATATTGGGCTTCATGATAGTGGTAAATTTAGGTCGATAATTTTTGCGTTTATTTGTGAAAAAAATGGAAATTTGGCGAAAATTTTGAAAATTTTGCAATTTTCATATTCTGAATTTTTATTCTGTTAAACCAGAGAGTTAGGTGACACAAAATAGTTAATAAATAACATTTCCCACATGTCTACTTTACATCAGCACAATTTTGGAAACAAATTTTTTTTATGTTAGGATGTTATAAGGATTAAAGTTGACCTGCAATTTCTCATTTTTACAACAACATTTATAAAACCATTTTTTTTAGGGACCACCTCACATTTGAAGTCACTTTGAGGGGTCTATATGGCAGAAAATACCCAAAAGTGACATCATTCTAAAAACTGCACCCCTCAAGCTACTCAAAACTACATTCAAGAAGATTATTAACCCTTCAAGTGCTTCACAGGGACTAAAGCAACATGGAAGGAAAAAATGGACAATTTAATTTTTCCAACAAAAATTTTATTTTAGCATCAATTTTTTCATTTTCACATGAGTAACAGGATAAAATGGATCCTAAAATTTGTTGGGCAATTTCTCCTGAGTACACCGATACCCCATATGTGGTCATAAACCACTGGCAGAGCTCAGAATGGAAGGCGCACCATTTGACTTTTTGAATGGAAAATAAGCTGGAATATTTAGCGGTTGCCATGTCGCGTTTGGAGAGTCACTGTGTGCCTAAACATTGGAGCTCCCCCACAAGTGACCCCATTTTGGAAACTAGACCCTCCAAGGAACTCATATAGATGCATAGTGAACACTTTGAACCCCCAGGTGCTTCACAAATTGATCCGTAAAAAAAAAAGTACTTTTTTTTCACAAAAATTTTCTTTTAGCCTCAGTTTTTTTCATTTTCATGTGGGCCACAGGGTAAAATGGAGCCTAAAATTTGTTGGGCAATTTCTCCTGAGTACATTGATCCCTCATATGTGGTCATAAAACACTGTTTGGGCGCATGTCAGGGCTCAGAAGGGAAGGAGCACCATTTGACTTTTTGAATGGAAAATATGCTGGAATATTTAGCGGTTGCGATGTCACATTTGGAGAGTCCCTGTGTGCCTAAACATTGGAGCTCCTCCACAAGTGACCCCATTTTGAAAACTAGACCCCCGAAGGAACTTATCTAGATGTGTGGTGAGCACTTTGAACCCCCAAGTGTTTCACAGAAGATTATAACACAAAGCAGAGAAAATAAAAAATCTTTTTTATTCCTTAAAAATTATATTTTAGCAAGCTAATTTTTATTTTCCCAAGGGAAACAGGATAAATTGGACCACAAAAGTTGTTGTCCAGTTTGTCTGGAGTACGCTGGTACCCCATATGTGGGGGGAACCACTGTTTGGGCGCACGGCAGGGCTCAGAAGGGAAGGAGCGCCATTTGACTTTTTGAATGGAAAATTAGCTCTAATCGTTAGCGGACACCATGTCGTGTTTGGAGAGCCCCTGTGTGCTTAAGCTTTGGAGCTCCCCCACAAATGACCCCATTTTGGAAACTAGACCCCCTAAGTAACTTATCTAGATGCATAGTGAGCACTTTGAGCCTCCAGGTGCTTCACAGAAGTTTACAACGCAGAGTCGTGAAAATAAAAATATTTTTTTTTTCCTCAAAAAATGATTTTTTAGCCCGCTATTTTTTATTTTCACAATGGTAACTGGTGAAATTGGACCCCAAAAGTTGTTGTCCAGTTTATCCTGAGTACGATGGTACCCCATATGTGGGGTGGAACCACTGTTTGGGCACACGTCTGGGCTTGGAAGGGAAGTAGTGATGTTTTGAAATGCTGACTTGATGGAATGGTCTGCGGGCGTCATGTTACGTTTGCAGAGCCCCTGATGTACCTAAACAGTAGAAACCCCCCACAAGTGACCCCATTCTGGAAACTACACCCCAAAAGAACGTATCTAGATATGTGGTGAGCATTTTGAACCCCCAAGTGCTTCACAGCAGTTTATAACGCAGAGCCATGAAATTAAAAAATCATTTTTTTCCTCAAAAAATTATTTTTAGCCCACAATATTTTATTTTCACAAGGGTAACAGGATAAACTGGACCCAAAAAGTTGTTGTCCAGTTTGTCTCGAGTACAATGGTACCCCATATGTGGGGGTAAACCACTGTTTGGGCACACTTCGGGGCTCGGAAGGGAAGTAGTGACGTTTTGAAATGCCGACTTGATGGAATGGTCTGTAGGTGTCATGTTACGTTTGCAGAGCCCCTGATGTGCCTAAACAGTGGAAATCCCCCACAACTAACCCCATTTTGGAAACTAGACCACCCAAAAGAACGTATCTAGATGTGTGGTGAGCATTTTGAACCCCCAAGTGCTTCACAGCAGTTTATAACGCAGAGCCATGAAATTAAAAAATCATTTTTTTTCCTCAAAAAATTATTTTTAGCCCACAATATTTTATTTTCACAAAGGTAACAGGATAAACTGGACCCAAAAAGTTGTTGTCCAGTTTGTCTCGAGTACAATGGTACCCCATATGTGGGGGTAAACCACTGTTTGGGCACACTTCGGGGCTCGGAAGGGAAGTAGTGATGTTTTGAAATGCCGACTTGATGGAATGGTCTGTAGGTGTCATGTTACGTTTGCAGAGCCCCTGATGTGCCTAAACAGTGGAAATCCCCCACAACTAACCCCATTTTGGAAACTAGACCACCCAAGGAACTTATCTAGATGTGTGGTGAGCACTTTGAACCCCCAAGTGCTTCACAGAATTTTATAACGCCCAGGTGTGAAAATAAAAAATCATTTTTTTTCCACAAAAATAATTTTTTTAGCCCCCTATTTTTTATTTTCCCAAGGATAACAGGAGAAATTAGACCCCCAAAGTTGTTGTGCAATTTCTCCTGAGTACGCTGATACCCCATATGTGGGGGTAAACCACTGTTTGGGCACACGTCGGGGCTCGGAATGGAGGGAGCACTGTTTGACTTTTTGAACGCAAAATTGGCTGGAATAAATGGTGGCTCCATGTCCATGTGGCTCCACATCAGGGAGACCCCCTGATGTGCCTAAACAGTGGAAGCCCCTCAATTCTAGCTCCAGTCCTAACCCCAAGACACTCCTAACCCTAATCTCAACCCTAATCATAACCCTAACCACAACCCTAACCCCAATACACCCCTAACCCTAACCACAAGCCTTTCCCTAATCCCGACCCCAACCCACCCCTAAACCTATTCCTAACCCTAATTCCAAACCTAATTCCACCCTAACCTTAATTCCAACCCTAACCCTAATTCCAACCCTAACCCTAATACCAACCCTAACCCTATTTCTAACCCTAACCCTAATTCCAACCCTAACCCTAATTCCAACCCTAACCCTAGCCCTAGCCCTATCCCTAACCCTAGCCCTAATGGAAAAATAAAAATATTTTCTTTATTTTGTTACATGTGCCTGCCTATGGGGGTGATAAGGGGGGCGGTGATTTACTTTTTTTTATTTTGATCACTGTGAGAGTTTATCACAGTGATCAAAATAAAAAAAAAGGAATCTGCAGCCGGTAAATGCCGGCGGGCGCACTGCGCATGCGCCCGCCATTTTCCAAGATAGCGGCGCCCATGCAGGATGGACGGCGGGACACCGGGAGGCAGAGCGGGACATAGGAGGTACCAGGGAGGGTGAGGGGGGGATCGGACAGCCGGGGGGACAGGAGGGAAGGGGAGGGGGAGTAGATTGTGACGGCAGCGGCCCATCGCTGCCGTCAGTCTGTAGCGGGGGCCGATTGCCCCGCCAGCTGTGTGGGGGGGTCATGTTAGTGTCTCCAGCCATGTCCGATGCTAGTGCAGCATCGGCCATAGCTGGATTGTAATATTTCATCAATTTTCATTGATGAAATATTACTATTGCTCTGATTGGCTGTTTCACTTTTAACAGCCAATCAGAGTGATCCTAACCAAGTGGGTGCAAAGCCACCCCCCCGGGCTTAACTGCATGTTGTCCTGTATCTGCGGGTCGGGTGACTTTTCAGTGACCCCAATCACCCGACCCGCAGGAATGCTATTTATAGCATGACGCCTACGGGGGCGTCATGGGTCGTTTGGGCACGACTTTTCATGATGCCTACGTAGGCATCATGGGTCAAGAACGGGTTAATAGTCTGTATCACAAATTTCTGTAACAATTTTGTAATTTCAAAAGCATGAAAAAAGTCCCAACCCAAAATGCTTAGATTGATCTAGGTGTCTATACCAGAATTCTTGTGTTAAATACCTTAATAAGTTGCAATATTTTTGTGAAACTCCTAAGTTGCACAAAATTATTGTGACTTTAGGAGTTCACACACCAGTTCCAGCCAGTTAGGCCAATATGGATGGAGCATGGTCAGGGCAAGGCTTGGCTATGGTTGCCCGTCAAATTAATGCCTGACTAGAATACATTTCTGGTGTAGGTGCACTTAGAGATGCATCTGATTTATTCAAGGATTAGACACATCAAACTCCAGCGAGTTGGTTCAAAATATTAGTCTTAATGAATTAACAATAATTTAGCAGTAATTTTAAAGAAGCACTAACCCCATCCAAAAAAAAATGTTAAACGAAAACTTACAAAAGATTAGTATTTTCTTTTAATACCATTCTGCCCAATATTAGAGTTTGAAACATTAAGCTAGAAAGCGAAAAAAAGTATGGATTTTTCATAGTAGGCAGACGAGTTCACTCTCTCTTCCCTCTAATGCACATGTAAGCCAGGAAGCTTATGTGGAGGGGCCTGGATTTAGGCTGCAAAACTTTTGTCTACACAGCCACTTTTAGACATTTTTTTGCAGAACCAATCATATTAATTGCTCATACAATATACAGCTGTTATAGGATACAGTGGCATGCAAAAGTTTAGGCACCCCTGGTCAAAATTACTGTTATTGTGAGCAGTTAAGCAAGTTGAAGATAAAATGATCTCTAAAAGGCCTAAAGGTAAAGATGACACATTTGTTTTGTATTTTAGGCTAAAAAGTAATACACATTGTCATCTTTTCACATTTTAAAAATTACAAAAAGAAAAATGGTCCGATGCTAAAGTTTGGGCACCTTTGGAGATTTGTGTGCTCAGATAACTTTGACCAAGGTTTCAGACCTTAATTAGCCTGTAAGGGATATGGCTTGTTCACCCTCAATGTTAGGAAAAGCCAGATGATGCAGATTCCAGAGGTTTAGAAACACATAGCATCTTCTAACCTTGTGCAAAAAAACAGCCACCATGGGTTCTTTTAAGCAGCTGCCTAGCACTCTGAAAATGAAAATGGTGGAGGCCCACAAAGCAGGAGAAGGCTATAAGAAGATAGCAAAGCGTTTTCAAGTTGTCCTTTCCTCAGTTCAATATGTAATTCAGAAATAGCAGTTTAGAGGAACAGTGGAGGTCAAGATAAGGTCTGGAAGGCCAAGCAAAATTTCAGAGAGAGCTGCTTGTAGGATTGCTAGAAAGGCATATCAGAACCCCCACTTGACTGCAAAAGACCTTCAGAAAGATTTAGCAGCTTCTGGAGTTGTGGCAATTGTTCTACTGTTCAGAGACACCTTATCAAATATGGCCTTCATGGAAGAGTCATCAGAAGAAAACCTCTCCTGCACCCTCACCATAAAATTTAGCATCAGAGGTATGCAAAAGAACATCTAAACAAGCCCAATGCATTTTAGAAACAAGTCCTGTGAATCGTTGAAGTTAAAATAAAACTCTTTGGTCGCAATGATCAAAGGTATGTGCAGCGAAAAAAATGCATAGAATTTCAGGAAAAGAACATCTCTCCAACCACTAAGCATGGGGATGGATCAATCATGCTTTGGAGTTGTGTTGCAGACAATGGCACAGGGACATTTCACAGGTAGAGGGAAGAATGGAGTCAATGAAATTTCAACAAATTCTTGATGCAAACATAACACCATGTGTAAAAAAGCTGAATTTGAAAACAGGATGGCTTTTACAAATGGATAATGATCACACACATCAAAATCCACAATAGACTACCTCAAAAGGCGATAGCTAGAGGTTTTTCAATGGCCCTCACAGTCCCCCGATTCGATCATCATTGAAAATCTGTGGCTAGCCCTCAAAATAGCAGTGCATGCAAGACGACCCAGGAATCTCACAGAAATGGAAGAATTTTCCAAGGAAGAATGGATGAAAATCCATCAAACAAGAATTGAAAGACTCTTGGCTGGCTACTAAAAGCGTTTACAAGCTGTGATATTTTAAAATGGGAGTGCTACTAGGTACTAACTATGCAGGGTGCCCAAACTTTTGCATTGGCCTATTTTCCTTATTGTCATTTTTAAAATGTAAAAAATGACAATATATAATTTTTTGGGCCTAAAATACAGAGAAAATGTGTCATCTTTAACTTTAGCCCTTTTAGAGATCATTCCATCTTCAACTTGCTTAACTGGTCACAATAACAGTAATTTTGACCAGGGGTGAACAAACTTTTAAATGCCACTATATATAGGCATACAATATCTGAACAGGAGTGCATGACATGGAATAATTGAGCTTTCATTACGGTTCTACAAGGGTAGCTGTCCAGCTTTACAGCGCTCCTAAAAGGAAAGTCTGCCTAATTATCACTATGTCACAGCAAAATTAGACTGATTTGCCTGTCTTCTGATTTGACAAACTGGGTTACAACCAATGAGGAATACTGGAGACCTAATTATGCATGAAGTATACTCAGTGGTGGCCTGTTCTAATAATAAAAAAAGCACTGGCGCAAAATGTACAAATTTAATAAGTGACGTAGGATGAATTTGTTACATCTTTTGCCTGGTCATGAGTCAGGAATTAAATATTATTGTAAAGAAAAGCTGTATTAATATAGTTAAGATAATAAGTAACACCACAGTAGCATATAACTGGTGTACAAAAGCCAAAGACATGAAGATAAACTGGCTGTTACCTGTTAAAGCACAATCCTTCATAAAACACTGCAAATTATGTTATGATTGTTGCCAAATACAAACTTTGAAAAAACTATACCCATAAAGTCCCACAGTGGCAAGGACTATTCCACATCACAGGGAAGAGACATAATCCTGGAACCAATGGGGATGGAACCCCAGAAATTATCATGGAAGATTTTCATGATGCAGGTGTAGCCTGGTTCGCCTTCAGTGTAACACGATTCTCCAAGACTCACCATTTCCAGGAGACACCACTGAAGAGATTGATAGCAATGTCATGCACCATGAACCATCATATAAAAACCTCGCTGACTTTGCTGCAGTTGACATTATGTCCAGACTAGAGTTGAGCGAAACAGGTCGAAAAATTTCAAAAGTCGCCGACTTTTGGCAAAGTCGGGTTTCATGAAACGAAACCCAACCCTAGGATGAGGTCGGCCACAAGGTCGGCGACTTACGCTCCAAAGTCGCGTTTCAAAAGTTTGTTTTGCGCTCTTTTTCAGCCAATCAGGATCCACGGACACTGTGGGCAACGTGATGACATAGGCAGGGGTCACCACCATCTTTCAGAAGGGCATGCAAGTGATTGGCTTGCTTTGGTGGGCGTCACAGGGGGTATAAAAGGGCGTGCACGCCGACCGCCATCTTACTTCTGCCGATCTTAGCATAGGGAGAGGTTGCTGCTGCTGATTCTGTAGGGAGAGCGTTAGGCAGGGAAGAAGAAAAAAAAACTGCTTCTGCTGCTAGCGATTTTGCCTGTACAACACACCAGTCACTGTGTGTGCAGTGCAAGGGGAGGCTATATTTTGGTGGATCAGCGGTGTTGGTTGTTAGGCTGCCTTCTAAGGCTTCCTGACGGCTGCATTGCTGTTTACCCACTGCTCTGCAAACTGCTTTTTTAAAAGCAATCCCAATTTTTTTTTTTGTCCTGCTGAGGTACTGAGCGTGCATTTTTTCACACCATACAGCGGTGCACACTCCTCACACAGTACCGTGTAACGGCTGTTATCACAGCCACAGTGAAGCTATCTGTGTGTCACTCTGTGAGAATAAGTCGAGGACATGTTCCGTTCTTACAGACCTGCACCTTCTAGTTTTGTATAGCTTTCAAACAGTTAAATATATTTGCTGTTTGATCACATTCAAAACTATAGAGAGACAGCGTGTGTCAGTCCGTATACTTAAAAAACACGGAGCTTGACAATTTTGCGTACATCGGACAGCCGTGTACGTGCACGCTCCTCTTAGTACCGTGTAACGGCTGTTATCACGGCCACAGTGTGTCACTGTGGAAGGATAAGTGGAGGACTTGTTCCGTTCTTACAGACCTACACTCTAGGGACATTCCTATTCTGCCCAATTCTATATACACCTTGTAGTTTGTGATACACTAGCCAATTTCTGCCTGTGACATAGCGCTGTGATATTCAGTGGGCCTCACACAATCCAAAAGTGTCCAGTGTCCACTAGTGTGTGCAGAAATTCAAAATCTCTGTGATCCTGTAGTCACTTTTTTCACACCTGTGCCATCGAGACTGTGACATAGCGCTCTGATATTCAGTGGGCCTCACACAATCCATAAGTGTCCAGTGTCCACAAGTGTGTGCAGAAATTCAAAATCTCCCTTATCCTGTAGTCACTTTTTTCACACCTGTGCCATCGAGCCTGTGACATAGCGCTCTGATATTCAGTGGGCCTCACACAATCCATAAGTGTCCAGTGTCCACAAGTGTGTGCAGAAATTCAAAATCTCCGTGATCCTGTAGTCACTTTTTTCACACCTGTGCCATCGAGCCTGTGACATAGCGCTCTGATATTCAGTGGGCCTCACACAATCCATAGGTGTCCAGTGTCCACAAGTGTGTGCAGAAATTCAAAATCTCCCTTATCCTGTAGTCACTTTTTTCACACCTGTGCCATCGAGCCTGTGACATAGTGCTCTGATATTCAGTGGGCCTCACACAGTCCATAAGTGTCCAGTGTCCACAAGTGTGTGCAGAAATTCAAAATCTCCCTTATCCTGTAGTCACTTTTTTCACACCTGTGCCATCGAGCATGTGACATAGCGCTCTGATATTCAGTGGGACTCACACAATCCATAAGTGTCCAGTGTCCACAAGTGTGTGCAGAAATTCAAAATCTCCCTTATCCTGTAGTCACTTTTTTCACACCTGTGCCATCGAGCCTGTGACATAGTGCTCTGATATTCAGTGGGACTCACACAATCCATAAGTGTCCAGTGTCCACAAATGTGTGCAGAAATTCAAAATCTCCGTGATCCTGTAGTCACTTTTTTCACACCTGTGCCATCGAGCCTGTGACATAGCGCTCTGATATTCAGTGGGCCTCACACAATCCATAAGTGTCCAGTGTCCACAAGTGTGTGCAGAAATTCAAAATCTCCGTGATCCTGTAGTCACTTTTTTCACACCTGTGCCATCGAGCCTGTGACATAGCGCTCTGATATTCAGTGGGCCTCACACAATCCATAGGTGTCCAGTGTCCACAAGTGTGTGCAGAAATTCAAAATCTCCGTGATCCTGTAGTCACTTTTTTCACACCTGTGCCATCGAGCCTGTGACATAGCGCTCTGATATTCAGTGGGCCTCACACAATCCATAAGTGTCCAGTGTCCACAAGTGTGTGCAGAAATTCAAAATCTCCCTTATCCTGTAGTCACTTTTTTCACACCTGTGCCATCGAGCCTGTGACATAGTGCTCTGATATTCAGTGGGCCTCACACAATCCATAAGTGTCCAGTGTCCACAAGTGTGTGCAGAAATTCAAAATCTCCCTTATCCTGTAGTCACTTTTTTCACACCTGTGCCATCGAGCCTGAGACATAGCGCTCTGATATTCAGTGGGCCTCACACAATCCATAAGTGTCCAGTGTCCACAAGTGTGTGCAGAAATTCAAAATCTCCCTTATCCTGTAGTCACTTTTTTCACACCTGTGCCATCGAGCCTGTGACATAGCGCTCTGATATTCAGTGGGCCTCACACAATCCATAAGTGTCCAGTGTCCACAAGTGTGTGCAGAAATTCAAAATCTCCCCTGTCCTATAGACACCTTGTACCTTGTTTTACATTACTATATAGTTTGTTGGATTTTGTCTACATTTCTACCAAAAATGAGGAAGGCTGGTGGAAGAGGCCGTGGAATTGGGCGGGGGTTGACAGCTGGTAATGATGGTGTTGGTGGTGGATCTGATGGTAGTGGCAAAAGCAAAATAGGACCGAATGCAGGAGGTGTTGAGCCTGCGTCATCATCTGGCTCCACAAGGCCTCGAAGGCTTACTTTTCTAGGAGTTGGCAAACCGCTTTTAAAGCCAGAGCTGCAGGAAAAAGTTTTGGCTTACATTGCTGACTCAGCCTCCAGCTCTATCGCCTCCTCTTCTGAAGTTGTAAAAAGTAAAAGCACTGAGTCGTCATTGGAGGCTCATGTTCATGAACCACACCTTTCCTTGTGTCCTTCACCCCAACCAAGATTGAAGGATGACGCAGGCCATACTACTGATTACTCCATGGAGCTGTTTTCACATACCATGCCTGGATTATCAAGTGAAATGGTGAATTACCCAGGCCAAGATGAATCTGACATGGAGTGCACTGATGCACAGCCACTGCTGGTACATTCACTCAGAGCACTACATTGTCCTCGCAGTGTACAGAGCCAGATTCTGACCCTGATGAGACTCAGGTGCCCCTTCCCGCACACTATACCACCATACACGGTGACACAGAGGAAGGTGCACATGACATTGAAGAGGAGGTGATGGATGACCCAGTTGTTGACCCAGATTGACATCCATTGGGGGAAGAGGGTACTGCTTCCAATAGCTCAGATGAGGAGCATCCACAGCAGACATCGACATCGCAACAGCTGTTATCTGGCAGGCACTCCAGAGACAGGTTCCAAAAATCAAAAGAGTTGCTGGACAGCTTGTCCAGAGGGTCAAAATATCACAGCGTGCTAGGCCGCAAAATGTCTGCCAAAGTATGAAGAGTGCAGTGTGGCACTTTTTTGAATAAAATCCTCATGATCAGGCCAAGGTTATCTGTAAGAAATGCGCAAAGACCTTTAGCCGAGGGAAAAATCTGAAAAATTTGAATACCAGTTGCATGCTTAGACATTTAACCACCATGCACTTGCAAGCGTGGACACAATACCAAACCTCAAGTACCACATGTGCAACTGATTACAAAGAAGGTAGTCAGCAATGCTACATTGTTTCCCCCACTGTAAGCCCACCAGTCAGCACAGCAGCAGATGTTGAGGTGTCGTTGCAAGGCCACAACAGTCAGGGAATCCCTCTGTTATATCAACGAAATACTGAATCAAGGCAATCAGAAAGAACACCAACTCCATCACCATAATCAACCCTCTCTCAGTCCGCCCTGTCCACTGCTACTTCCACCATATGCAGCTCTCAAGTCCAGCTCACCCTCCCAGACACTATTAGTAGGTCAAGAAAGTACTCAGTCTCTCATCCGCGTACACTGGGTTTGAATGCCCACATTGCCAAACTAATCTCGTTTGAGATGATGCCCTATCGGTTGGTGGAAAGCGCAGCTTTCCACGAACTCGTGGCCTATGCAGTACCACGCTATGACCTACCCAGTCGCCACTTCTTCTCTCGCAAAGCCATCCCAGCCCTCCACCATCATGTGAAAGACCGCATTGTCCATGCACTCAAGCAGTCAGTGAGTGGAAAGGTGCACCTCACAACTGATGCATGGTCCAGTCGGCATGGCCAGGGCCGTTACGTGTCCATCACTGCGCACTGGGTTAATGTGGTGGATGCAGGGTCCACAGGGGACAGCGGTGGTGGGACAGTGCTGCCTAGCCCACGGTATAGGAAACAGTTGGCTGTAGGCGTTCGACCCTCCTCCTCCTCCTCCTCCAGAAGCGAAAGCTTGTCCACAGAGCGTAGTCGTACGAGCACTCCATCTGCAGCTGCCACTGTTGCACACAAGGTGTCCCCCTATCAAGCAGCAAGTGGAAAGCGTCAGCAGGCTGTGTTGCAGATGATGTGTTTGGGCGACAGACACACCGCCGAGGTGCTGGCCGAGTACTTTCAGCGACAAACTGAGTCATGGCTGGGCAGTGTACATCTTGAGGCAGGCAAGGTAGTTAGTGATAACGGCCGTAATTTTGTGGCAGCCATAGCCCTTTCAAAACTCAGCCACATACCTTGCTTGGCTCACACCATGAACCTGGTGGTGCAGTTATACCAAGAAAAACCAAAACAATTCAGAAAAAATGTCAAAAAAGTATTAACTGAGCATGCTCACATGTTAGTCATATATATTAATATGGTTAAATGCTCAAAATGTAATCATAAACATCAAGAAAATAGAAGCTCAAAATGATTTCAAGAATAATACAAAATTTATTTAAGCATAAACAATGTGACAAAAAGAGTGTCTGGGTACGCACACATGGAGGTAGGAGAAGGGAAAGAAGGGGAGAGAGATTGTCCGGAGTCAAGTGATGAAGATAAGCATGTTCACAATAATCATTAATACATTATGTGACCCAATAAATTGTAAACATACCCCAGACAAAAAAAAAAAAAAGAGGGGGGGAGCGAAAGCACTCCTCTGAATCTGCCAAACAGGGCACCGAGATTAAATCAATAATAAAAATACCAGTCTGATAGAAGTAAGGGCCTGTCAGGGTTAAATTAACCAAATCTGAATAGGATGTATAATGACTAAGTTCTAAACTACACTATTCAGAACAAGGTACTGACATAAATAACGCACCCATTACAAATAGAGTGCATTACCTTCAGACATGGTGCGGTGTAACCGTGGAGCAGGGAACAGATGGTGCTTCCGAAGGCCTCGACGCGCGTTTCACCACCCTTGTGGTTTCATCAGGTGGTGCAGTGCTTCCTCAAAAATTATCCGGAGTTAACAGCCCTGCTCCAGAAGGTGCGAAGCCTGTGAGAGCACATCCGCCGGTTGCCTGTACACTCCATTCGTATGCAGAAGCTGCAGCGATTGCTCCACCTTCCCAACCACCGCCTCATTATCGACATTGCAACAAGGTGGAACTCCACCCTGCACATGGTTGAGCGGCTGTGCGAGCAGAGGCAGGCCATAATGCATTTGTGGGAGGATACACGGCCAGGCACTTTGAGAGCAGACATGGAGTTGACAGGTGTGCAGTGGTCGAAGCTGAAAGACCTCTGTAAAGTCCTTCAGTGTTTTGAGGAATGCACACGGCTGGTAAGCGCAGACGACACCATCCTAAGCATGAGCATCCCACTTATGCGTCTGCTCATGCAAACTTTGACGCACCTTAAGGAGCAGGCGTCTGCAGCCAATGTTGACGAGGAGGGAATCCTTGATGACATTCAGCCATTGTCTGCTCAGGGACCTCTCCTGGACGAGGTGGAGGAAGAAGAGGAGGAAGAGGATGATGATGGGGATGATTACTTAGGGGAGGAGGATGCATCTCGTGGGGCAAGTGAAAATGTTGGCGTGGCAAGGTCTGGTACAGGGTTTGTGCGTGACTGGAGGGATATGGATTTGCCAGAAAGTGCTCCTCCAACCAGCACTCGCAGTGCATCATTGACACCGGGAACATTGGCCCACATGTCAGATTATGCCTTGCAGATCCTAAAAAGGGACCCCCGCATTGCCAAAATGATGAACGATGACGACTACTGGTTGGCCAGCATCCTGGATACACGCTATAAAGGCAAATTACAAAACATCATGCCACAGGAGAACCTTGACCTAATATTGGCTAATAAACAAGCAACTCTGGTAAATCGGTTGCTTGAGGCATTCCCAGCACACAGCAGCAGTGATGGTTCTCACACGAGCCGTACGGGCCAGGGGCAGCTTGGCAGAGGTGTTCGTGGTGCACACAGCAGAAGTGGCGTTGGAGACAGGGGTTTCATAACTATGTTGTGGACTGATTTTTCAAGTACCGCTCACACAACTGGTAATACTGCATCGATGGAAAGTGACAGGAGACAGCAGTTGTCAACTATGGTTACAAACTACTTTTCCTCCCATATCGATGTTCTCCCACACAGGTCATTCCCCTTTGACTATTGGGCTGCTAAACTGGACACCTGGCCTGAATTGGCACAATATGCCTTACAGGAGCTCGCTTGCCCAGCTGCAAGCGTGTTATCGGAAAGAGTCTTCAGTGCAGCTGGATCAATCCTGACAGAAAAAAGGACCCGTCTGTCAACCCAAAATGTGGATGATCTAACCTTCATTAAAATGAACCATGCATGGGTTTCCAAGGATTTTGTCCCACCTTCCCCTGATGACACATAGGGTGACAGAAAAATGGCTTGCTTTGGTCCACCTCTTCCTGGGACTTGACCTATTTCGCCTTTTGCATCAGCTGAATGTCCAACATCAACATATGCCACTTTCTAAAACTCCCTAACTGTGCTGCCTCCCCCCCCATGGCCGGGGTCACCACCTGCGAGTGCCGTTGCCCTGGACAGGTGGGTAGGCCGACTCTTGGGCGCGGGCACTGGCACAGGGTCCCTCATAGTGCAATCAAGTGTCTGACGGTGCTGGTGCACACCTGCCGTCAGACACACCGCCGTACTATGAGGGGCCCAGTGCCAGTACCGACGCCCACGAGTGGGCCCCCCTTGCTTGGGCAGGGCCCCAGCATTTGCAATCTTTACCTCTCCCTGCTCCTCCGCTGTGTAGTCTGGGCCGTCAAATCCATACTGTGCCTGACACCATCTGAGCCTGCCTCCTGATGTATAGACATATATTTTGAATGTGTACACTATGCTATCCATACATGTTATCCGGGGATACGGTACCATTTCTCACCTTTGTGCAATCACGTGCAATCCATACTGGGCCTAACACCGTCTGAGCCTGCCTCCTGATGTATAGACATATATTTTGAATGTGTACACTATGCTATCCATACATGTTATCCGGGGATACGGTACCATTTCTCACCTTTGTGCAATCACGTGTAATCCATACTGGGCCTGAGAACGGCTGGCGAGCTGTTAAGCAAGCTACAGCACCTGTGGTTTGCACACGTAAGTTTTTCATTTTTTCAGGAATGACGGTTAGGCCTAATTCCGGAACTGCGGTTGACCTGCACTTACTGGGAAATCATCGTTCGCGGGTAATAATTGTAATCACAGATCCCCATCACTAACGTTGTTCAGCGGGTTATCTGCACCTGTAAGCGACAAACGCTGGCCTTTTCAGTGTAGCGCACATGCAGCCACGGACATGTAAGGGCATGACACAGCAGTTATTGGCCAATCTCATGTGCCAGAGCCTCACGTGTCCCTCTAGTAAGCCGGACTCGGACCGCGGGGCATGATGGAGTCTCGTTCGTTAACGGAATTAAGCTTGCAATGTGTGCATCTTTTCTGTAGCTGGCATGGTTGAGGTTTCCCAGGTGGAGTCGAATTAAACCGTAGGCTCCACTCCTGGTGGTGCCCTTCTGGACATTCCTTTAAGGTTCAGCTTAGCAACCATACTGCCCACGTAAAACAAACACTTTGCCTTCATGAACGCTGTTTGGAGGGTCATGACTCGTGGGAATAACGCCGCCCAATCAGTTAACCTGCTAGAGAGATCCTTCGTTGCTCCCAAGCATTACATCACACTCCCTAGGAGGAAGGTAATGCCACTGTGGCGACCGTACTCCTGGGGGCGACACAAGTGCACTGATGCCCAGCCACTGCTCGATGAATCTGCTGGTACATTGACCCAGACCACTACATTCCCCTCGCACGCTACACGGCCTGAATCTGACCCTGATGAAACTCAGGTTACCCTTCCCATATACAGTTCCATCTTACACGGTGACAAAGAGGAAGCTGCAGATGAAAGTGCAGGTTCGGCCCACCCGCCATCAGACACACCACCGTACTATCAGGGGCCCTGTGCCAGTGCCGTTGCCAACGAGTGGGCCCCCCCTGCTTGCTCAGGATCACAGCACTTGCAAGGTTGAAATACTGTGCAGTGAGATGGAACATGGGAACGACGAGGAGTCCAGACTAGTACAGGGATTCCCTAGCGAGGAGACTTATTTCATTGTTTTCAATGTTGGGACAGCAATTTTTGGGGAGCACTATACTCTGGAGAATGATAGATGGGGCCCACCATACACTGGAACATTCCAAAGGTGGACATCAGACACTGGAGCAGCATTTACAGGGCCCATTATACACTAGAGCATTAGAAATGGGGCCCATTATGTTTGGAGCATTATTTGGGCCCATAAGAGCTTCATCCATGGGGATCAACATATACTGTAGCATTATGTGGAGCTCATCATATACTGTTTCAAACATTATATGGGACCAATGATTCTGTATGGAGAAATAGATGGGCCTTGTCATGAGATGTAAAAAGTGAAGTATTTTTCATTGTACTATACCGCTATTTCTCTGCCGTATCGGAGCATGATGAGTTGTGGTATGTGTTAAAGGGGCGCTCTTTCGCCCAGGGCACATGAAAACCTGGAGCCAGCCCTACCCCCCCACAACTTTAGCCAAATAACCCCCATTTTTCAGTGCGTAACTTGTATTATGAAGTTAATTAAGGTTGACAAGCTTAAGTAAGAAGAATTGATGCTTTTGGCATTCAAATGGGCACTGTAGGTGTGTTTCCTGTCCTCCTCTCACTGCCGACTTTTATTCCCCATTGACTTACATTGGGTTTCGTGTTTCGGGACGACCCCGACTTTTCCCTATAGTCGGCCGATCTTGCTTGACCCGACTTTTGGAAATGTCGGGTTTCACGAAACGAAACTCGACCCTAAAAAACCAAAAGTCGCTCAACTCTAGTCCAGACTCCTCTGCAAAGACCATTCTGCCCGGCTAGGGGTAAATGGGAGAATCAGAAATCACTTCTTTTCAAAATCTAAACTGGGCAGACATAGAAACAGGAAAAGCACAATCTCCAGTTATAATTGGAAAGAACATGGACGTCAGCATGAGGCAATGGATCGCAGTATCATGCATTCAAGACCTAAATGAGCCAATTCCTGCTGAAGAATGGAGGATTTTTACTAGTATCCCATTTGTGGGCCCATCATAGAGGGCAACTTACCACTATGTGTGTTGTTGGCAAAAACACATTGGGTGTATTTTGTGGGTGAACAGATTATTGTTATGGTGTAGGCGATGTCCTTTAGTGGATTTTCCCTTTTCTTTTGGATTAGTGCATCTGATATACATTTTACTTACCTGCATCTGATATATATTTTACTGAGTCATTTATTTTGATATCATAGTCATATGTTTTGTTCACTGATCTGGTAAAGTTTTTTTTATGACCACTTGGCATTATATAGTAGGTAGGGATGAGCGGACCCGTGGATGTTCCGGTTCATTGTGTTCGGCCGAATTATAGGTTAAAGTTTGGTTTGGCAACCGAACGTGACCTTGAACCCAAACTCAATAGAAATCAATGGGGACCTGAACATCGGTGCTTAAAAATGGCTGTAAAATAGACATAGTAAGGGCTATGGGGCTACAAAAGGAAGCAAAATGGGGGTCAGAGCAGGACCATTGCCCTGCAAACAAATGTGGATAGGAAAATGACTTAAATAACAGAATAAAAAATTATAATAATCTTGAACCAGGAGGCGGATGTCCAAGTGCACGAGGAGTTGGTGTAGGTGGAAGAGGTAGAAGAGGTATCCAGGACTGTTTTTGTGAAGTTTTTTTGGTTTGTATTTTTTTTAGGGAACAACTGACTTAAAAGAACATAGAGTTAAAAAAATATTAATAATCTAGATCCAAGAAACATAGGTCCAAGTAGAGGAGGAGGTGGAGTAAGTGGAGAAGGAGGTGGCATGACCTTGTAGGCAGAAGAGGCAGAGGAGGAGGTTGCCAACACTTTTTGTTTTTTTTTGTTTACAGTTTTGTTTTTATTTTTTATTTGAGGAGACCCCAAAATTAAACAAATGGCAGAGTATAACAATGGCTGGGTGTGGCTGGTATAGTTGTCTAATCAGCCAAAGTCCTGTGTAATCTACACCTGGTTCATTTTAATGAATGCTTGCTTTCCCACATTGGCTGTGGACAGGACAATGCACCTTTCTGCAATCATACCCCCTGCCAAGCTAAAAACACATTCCAACAGTATAATTGCTGGAGGGCAGCACTTACAACACATTAAGGGCAAGCACAGGCCATGTATCCAACTTGGAGAACCAGAAGTTAAATAGGGCAGACCCATCACTTAGTACATGGAGGGAGACATCTGGACATATACTCTTCCACCATGTTGTTGTAACGCTGCCTCCTGCTAATAGGAAGCGTATCAGATGGTGGTGCCAGATTTTGTGGCATGCTAACCCTGTATTCCAAGGTAGTGGCAGTTCCCCAGCTGCACTGGTGACTTTCTTCTGCTCTGCCATGTTTTTCAATGGAGGCACAAGTGTCAAGTGGGAATGTTTATATTCACACATTTTGCAATCCTGCTCTAGTGAGAGAAGTAATGATGGTACGCTGTGGTGGTAGCGGGAATACAGCATGGTGTCCACCCAGTAGTCATCAGTGGTATCAATCCAGGCAAAGCAGCATTTATTAGCTCATGTGTGCTAGGCTTCCCAGAGGTAACCAACATTTGTCCTTGGTGGGAGGTGTATGGTCTGGGTCTTCAATATCCCCAAGCAATGCTTCAGTGATGCCCATGAGCTGCTTTGACTGCCACCCTGCTGTAAACATGTTTCCTCCTCCTCATCTTCCAAAACTGTTCTCTCTCTGGACAGTTGTGTACCTGGCCGTTACCTCAGAGCCTGATAACAATGTTAATGGTTCCCGTTCTTACTGCTTCTCATGGAAACGCCCATCAATTGAGAGCCTTCTTGCCGCACTGTCTTCAACACGATGCCCGTATTCTTAGGGTTGGAAATTGTGCTAACTACTGGGATTGCCACTCTGTTAGATCCACAGTACAAGAGTAAATTTACAAAGATGTTTCCCCCCAAACCCGTGGACCAGCAGAACAGAGTACACGTCTGACACGTTGTGAACACCTGGATAGGATGGTGCAGGAGTATCTGGAGCTCAAAATCAATGCCATCCGGGGGGTTAGGACCCTTTTACATTTTGGTCTTCAAAAATGGAAGAGTGGCCTGAGCTCGCCTGTCACGACTTGGAGGTTTTGTCATGCCCGGCAGCCAGCATTTCTTGAGAACGTGTCTTCAGTGCTGCTGGTGGTGTTCTGACGGATGAGTGCAACCGGCAGTCCCCTGAAAGTGTAGACCGCCTAACTCATCAAAATGGATCTCTGATGACTTTTGCACCCCAATCACAGATTGGGCAGACTAGGCAATGGTGTAGTTTTTAGTGTCATGTACTGTTCTCATTTTTTTGCAGTCTGTGCCATCATTGTGTTGCTTCTGCTACTGATGTTACAAGCAACTTTTTGAAATGAAAAGACTCCATGTTGTGTCTCCATTTGGAGAGTTGCCAGTAGTAGATGTCAAAGGTCTATTATACTGTTTCTACTCGGTGAACAAATAATTGTCACATCGCACTAGAGTGCCATCAATTTCAAAGTATGGAGACTCCAAGTTGGGTCTCCATTTGGTGGGTTGCCTGTAGTAGAAGATGTGTCAGAGGCCTATTATACTGTTTGTACTCTGTGGAAATTGATGCCTCTTGTGCTGTGTGATAATTATTTTTTTTAAATAATTGTCACACAGCACAAAGTTGGGTCTCCAAGTTGGGTCTCCATCTGGTGGGTTGCCTATGTAAGTAGGGCTCCCAGGCAGGCAGGCCTTCGTTTACTTTCAGTCAACTACCTGTGTTAATTTCCTTACATGTTTCTAGCAATATTACTGAATTAAACTGATTTTTGTGCCATCTGAGTGTGACTGGAATAAGAAAAAAATTGGAGGTGTTTAATGAGGTGTGAGGTCTCCCAGCTAAGAAGGCTTACACTGCTCCCATAACCACTAGGTCCTCATTAACCCCTTTCTGCCATCTGACATACTATCCCATCCATGCGACCCGGGCCCCTATGCCCAAGGACGGGATAGTACGTCTAGCGCGATCAGCGGCGCTCACGGGCCTGCAGGGAGCCGGCTTCCTCAGTGCCTGCACAGCGCCAGCTTGAGGAAGCCTCCAACAGTGCCTGTGTCAGATCCTCTATCTGTCACAGCGATCTGTGATGTGTCAGATCAGCGATCTCACACATGACAGTGATGTCCTCCCTGGGACAATATAATAAAGGTAAAAAAAAGTGTAAAAATAATTTATAAAAAAAATCGCTAAATAAATTAAAAAAAAAAATTCCCTAATAAATTAATTTTTTGGAAATTAAAAAAACAAAACAATAAAAGTACACATTTAGTATCGCCGCGTCCGTAACCCGTAACGACCCACCCTATAAAACTGGCCCATTAGTAAACCCCTTTAGCAAACCACTTAAAAAAAAAAAAAAAAAAGGAAAGCTTTATTATCATACCGCTGAACAAAAAGTGCAATAACGCGCAATCAAAAAGACGGATATAAATAACCATGGTACCGCTGAAAACATCATCTTATCCCACGAAAAACGAGCCACCACACAGCATCATCAGCAAAAAAATAAAAGTTATAGCTCGCAGAATAAAGCGATGCAAAAATAATTATTTTTTATATAAAATTGTTTTCATTGCATAAAAGCGCCAAAACATAAAAAAATGACATAAATGAGGTATCGCTGTAATCGTACTGACCCGAAGAATAAAACCGCTTTATCAATTTTACCGCACGCGGAACGGTGTAAACGCACCCCCCAAAAGAAATTCTTGAAATGCTGGTTTTTGTTCATTCTGCGTCCCAAAAATCAGAATAAAAAGCGATCAAAAAATGTCACGTGCCCGAAAATGGTATGGGGTGTTGCATGAAGTGTGAGGTCTCCCAGCTAAGAAGGCTTACACCACTCCCTTAACCACCAGGTCCTCATTGAAACTTCAATTCCAAGCTGTAAATGCTAGGCCAGACCCTGATACCTCATGCATGGGTCATGGCTGACTGCTGCTTCGTCTTTTGCAAATTTCTACTATGGCTCAATTGATGCCTCTTTTCATGGTGTCTGCCCCTAATTTTAGCTGTTTTGCAAGTGGATCGCCCTCACCCAGGGCAGCGGGGTACTCGTTACCGGGTCCGTTGGTTTCACTGGGAGATGTCACGGCGGCGGTGACCCGGTCCGTGGCCCTGGGCGTCCATTGTAAAAGGGGGAATGCTGAGCGTGTGGATGATGATGATTAAAGTTTATAAGTGAATGATTCGTGACTCCACCTGTGGTGTTCGGCAATGAAGATGTTAAGCCGACGCTGCAGACAGATCCTCTGGGACAGATGGTGTGGTGCAGCAATGATGGTGTAGCCCTCCACAGGCAGGACTGTAGTCCCAGGGCAGTGTAGATGGAGAGCTAGTGAGGAGAGCATAGTGGCGCAGTGTTAACAACAGAGATGTAGCAGTGCTGAGTGGGTTGGTGCAGGAATAAGCGGAGGACACCAGGGCATGTAGTTCCAAAGCTTTACTCACAGTCTGTTGTGCATACAGGTGCCCGCATCTGTGCCGTGTCCTCCGGGTCAGGAGCTCAGTCAACCTCCAGGCAAGATGAAGTACTCCATTCCAACACTCTGCCAACATATGTGCCTTTTCTGAACGTCTCCCTTCTAGTGCCTATTTGAAGTACTCACTGTACCGAGTTACACTGGAGTTCCTCCTTTCAGATGTTCTTAGAACTCTACTTGTATGGCAGACAGCTGTAGCCTGCTTCGGGGACTATTTGCTGCTAAGTCCCGGCTCACTCACGTTGCTGTTGTGCCCCCAAGTCTTGTGTGGGAATAAAGTGGTGACAACTTCTATTCCTCTGGTGTCTGTCGCAGGACCATTAGTATCCATACAACCTCGGGGACCGGACCCCGGCCAGGCGCTTAGAACTTGAGGAGGGGCTCTGCTCTAACCCTAGTCCTTAGTTCTATTCTTCTCCTTATGTTCCGTACAAAACTATCTTTCTTATGGAGAATTAGGCTTTCTGAATATCTCTTTCCTGTGCCAGCAGACGCAGGTCACTGAGGTCTGCTGCAGCACTTCCTTCAATCCATCCCACTCAGGGGATCTTCTCTCACCGACTCACGTAGTCAGACTCCTCGTCAGACTGACCTTTTCCTAATGTCTTCCCGCTCTTTTGGTGCAAGCTAAGCTCCACCCACCTCCCAGCACTCTTCGTGTTCCAAGCAGGGAGCCACCAAAGGTGCTTTGCTACACTACTATGTTGTGTGGGATGCAGGTGTTGGAGTGTGGTCAGGTGTCTCTACCTTTCCTGAATGGTGGGGCACCACACCTCAGGAGGAGGTGCAGTACCTCTGTGGCGACTGAACCCTCAGGGTCGCCACACAAGCTTTTTGTCACTCCTCCTTAAGGTGTTGTCTATACAGTGTGTACAGAAAGTATTCAGACCTGTAAATTTTTCACTCTTTGTTTCATTGCAGCTATTTGGTAAATTCAAAAAAATGAATCCTAATGGTGGGCGGCAAAGCAAGGCAGAATGCTGCGAGATTGGTTGAGGTAAGGTATTATTAGTTAATTCTTTTCTCAAGTGGGCTGACATCTCAGACACTATCTTTGCAAATACCCAGGGTGCTATGGACATCCTGAAAGGAAGAGCCTGAAACTGTATTTCCCCTGCATACTGAGGGACATTCTTAGGGCCCCGTCACACATAGTGACTCACCAGCGATCCCGACAACAATATGAACTTGTCAGGATCGCTGGTGTGTCACTACATGATCGCTGGTGAGCTGCCAAACAGGCAGATCTCAGCAGCGATCAGGACAGCGACACGCGTGTAATAATCGACGCACGTCGCTTAGTTACCTGCAGTGTACGTTAAGATACCAGCGCGCTGGTGCAGGGAGCTGCTAAGCAAGGTAAACAATGGGTTTCTAAGCACCACGCGGCGCTTAGAAACCCGATGTTTACCTGTCACACACAGCGATCTCGCTGGTGAGATCGCTGTTGCGTCACAAAACTTGTGACTCAGCAGAGATCTCGCTAGCGATCTCGCTGTGTGTGACGGGGGCTTTAGGGTCTATTAGGGATACTTTCTGATTGTGACATGATATTAAGCATCGTTTAAATCCAAAACTGTCATGAAGCAATATGGATAGAGAAACTTCACTGTAGTCCTTCGAGACTCCATCTTGAATGCTTTGACCTTTAGAAATCTGTTTAGACTTTTTAGATTTATGATCATACGGTAAGTAAAATCAATTTTTTCCATTAGGAAGTTAATTTAGTAGAACCCCCAATCACTTCTATTGTTTTAAGACTGAGACCAAAACTGATTTTCCTTTCAGACTTAGGACCTCCATCTTTAGGACTGATTGTGCCTAGGAGAACTTCAGTCCTTGTTAGTAAAATCTTCAGAGGAGGAACAGAAGAGAACTCCAATTTTAGGCCTGACTCTATGGTATTGAAAATCCATACGTTCAAGGATATTTGTGCCTTGGAAGAAACCATTTTAGCCTTCCTTACATCTGGGGTGGTGACTCCATATTCACTTGTATTAGGTTTCTTGTTTTCGGAAGCGGGAACTTTCAATATAAATCATCTGTTTTTCATCTTATGATCTATATCATAATGGCTATATCCCCTCTTACAAAAGTATATTTAAAAATAAAGGGCAAGACCAGATTAGGAAACCCCTTTTTTGTCGTCTCCTGCCTTCACCAGGATGTCAACTAACACAAGCAAGAAAATGAATTCCTCTTGGCAAGGTTTGGAATAGACTTGTTTTAGACTGTATATCCCCCTTTCAGAATGTTAACCATAGAGAATGGGGCACTGCATTTGATAGGGCTTATGACCTAGCAACTAATTGGACTGTATCTGTTGAGGCATCTGCTAACAAACAGCATCAGCTATTTAGATGATAGGTAGAGAGGATAAAGTGCTAACTCTAGAGGCTTTATTATTTAATTGAGCCTCCAAGTGGTCTGCCCATAACATTAATGAACCTGCCATACAGATAGTTGCCAGGTTAAAAGTTGTTAATGTTACTTATGACTTGTGTTTTGAAACCATTAAACTGTAAAGCGCTGCGGAATATGTTGGCGCTATATAAATAAAGATTATTATTATTACCCATTGATATTTTCCAAGTTCTGTCTTTCTAATGGGTCTTTTAATGCCCCCAAGTCTTCAAAAGGTAGTAAGGATTTTTCTTGAGGCTTTGGAATCAGATATATCAATTTTTGGAGGTCTGTCCTGGATAGCCCCAAAGTGTCTTCTTCAAAAAGGGTATTCCAGCACACTGACATCCGTAGAAACTCTTATCATTCAGTTTTCATCCACTTCCATTTTATGAGTGATAGAACCTTTTCGTTAACCAGAAAGATCCGATGTCTATGATCTTTCAGGCCTCTAAAAATTGTATCTTGAATGCACCGAGATGAATTAAGCTCCTCCATATTCGTAGTGGTTCTAATGGTTTTAATCTGTTTGTTCTTGTCTTCCACTGGAAAACAAGGCTGTCCCACAATTATCTTCTCTTCATTCCTTAGAGTGGATTGCGGTTTTAAGGTAGTTTTTAAGTGCAGATTTAATATGAGATCTAATTTCAAAGGTATATGAAGGATATTTCCCTATACATGACTGACAGACTAAATTTGCAAGATGAATGAGGTATTCAGCGTTATTTCCTCTGGAGGCTTTGGGCTCGTCCATCCTAAAAACCCAGGAAATATGAAAAGCTCTGCTCGTCAAAGTGACCAATCTTTGGATCACTCCCCACTGTCAAGAATTGCACCACCGCAAGGCAGGGGAAAAGTGAGGCCTCTTATATAGCCAGTCTCCACTCAGTGTAACCTGGAAAGTATCCAGACCTGGAAAGGTCTTACAGATACATTCCCAATGTCATTTGACATGCCAGTGCAGTCAAGACGTTCGACACCGTTGGTGATATCTTGCTGGCTTTACTGAAGCACTTATTCTGCCACCCCAGGAATTGCTGCAGTGCTCCAGCTCCAGAATTGTAAATCTGCGAGCAGCACACTGTCCATCCTGAGGGAGCGAACCAGAAAAGATCTGGGTAAGTTATCTTGTATCTTCATCCTCGACAAACTACAGGGTGCAAGTTCTCTCTCTAATGATAGGAAACTACTGATGCGATTGGAGAGGCTCCTTTTTTATTCTGTACGTTTACTGTCTTTGGTGGGTGGATCCTCTCTCTCTGGGGTGTTCTCATAGGTGAATGGAAATTAGTGATGCCATAACTATAGTTACTCCCCCAAAATTATGAGTAACAGTGTTCTGCTCAGCAATATTTTACACCCCACGATGAAAGAATGCCTCCTTAGTGTCTCTTCACAGTAATGATTCCCCCATTAGGGCCTCCGCGGGACTCTATATATTTCTATTTCACAAACATCTCAGTTTACTGCACATAAATAAAATACAAGCATACTAATTATAGCATGGTGCAGTGGTATTTACATTTGTGCTCTAAGATTGGATATAAAACCCATAAGGAATATGGATACACAGGAAAGTGTTCATTTTACTGCAAAGATGACCAGGCAGCATGATTATCAAGGTCGGTATGATTACAGAGAATATCAATTTAAGAAGGATCTTTTATAGTTTGTAGTTGAAAAAGGAAGAAATTTGAAAAATAAATAAATGAATCTGTGTTTAGCATGTCAATTCCTTCTGCAGATTTGAAACCGCAGGCAAAACCACGCGGAAAAATCCGCACCGTCTGCACAGCGGTTTCAATTTTCCATAGGCTAGAATGGTACTGTACATCACCTGCAGTTCTGCTGCGGATCTGCAGGGCCAAATCCGCTGTGGATCCGCAGCAGAATCCGCACCGTGTGCACATAGCCTAAGCCTTTCATGCCAGAGCCTGTTTTTGACTTCGTGACAATTTTTTTCAGTTCTGACCAGTTTCACTTTATGAATTATGAGATCATAACTCTAGAACACTTCAACAGATCCTGGTGATTCTGAGATTGTTTTCTTGTGACATATTGTACTTTATGATAGTGGCAAAATTATTTGATATGACTTGCATTTATTTGTGAAAAAAAATGAAAATTTGGTGAAAGTTTATAAAATTTTGCAATTTTCAAACTTTTAATTGTTATGCTCTTAAAGCAGAGAGTCATATCACACAAATAGTTAATAAATAACATTACCCACATGTCTACTTTACATCAGCACAATTTTTGAACCATTATTTTCTTTTCTTAGGAAGTTATAAGGGTTAAAAGTTGACCATCAATTTCTCATTATTCCAACAAAATTTACATTAAAGGGACCACCCCACATTTGAAGTGAGTTTGGGGGTTAATATGACAGAAAATACCCAAAAGTGACACCATTCTAAAAACTACACCCCTAAAGGTACTCAAAACCATATTCAAGAAGATTATTAATCCTTCAGGTGCTTCACAGAAATGAATGGAATGTGGAAGGAAAAGATAAACAATTACTTATCTTTCACAAAATTTTTCCTTTAGACCTATTTTCTTTTTACTTTTGCAAGGGTATCAGGAGAAAATGGACTACACATTTTGTTTTGCAATTTCTCCTGAGCATGCCGATATCCCATGTGTGGGGGAAATCTACTGTTTGGGCACACAGCAGGGCTTGGAAGGGAAGGAGCGCCATTTGACTTTTTCAATGTAAAATATGCTGGAATAATTTGCGGTTGCCATCTCATGTTTGGAGAGCCCCTGATGTGCCTAAACAGTGGAAACCCCCAACAAGTGACACCATTTTGGAAACTAGACCCCTTAGGGAACTTATCTAGATGTGTATTGAGCACGTTGAACCCACAGGTGCTTGATAGAAGTTTATAACATAGAGCTGTGAAATAAAAAAAACATTTTTCCCAAATAAATCTTTTTAGCTCCATATTTTGCATTTTCATAAGGGTAGCAGGAGAAATTGCTTCATAAAATTTGTTGTGCAATTTCTCCTGAGCACGCCGATACCCCATATGTGGGGGAATACAACTGTTTGGACGCACAGCAGGGCTTGGAAGGGAAGGAGTGCCATTTGACTTTTGGAAACTAAACCCCTTTGGGTATTTATCTACAAGGGTAGTGATGATTTTGACTGCATAAGTGTTTTCCAGAAACAGGCAGCAGTGGATGTCGCTGAGTGAAAATTGCAAACTACCGTGGTAGTCACTAGTACGTTCTGCCCAGCCCGTGATTTTGGATACATGCACCTGTAAATTAGGGGGGCTCTCATCACTACAGAAATGCCAAACATGTGGATGATATATGTGATTTAGGTACACTGTGGGGCTCCGAAGGGAGAGGGGCATTTGAATTTGGGAGCACAGAATTTCTTTTGGCGGGTAAGAAGCCATTTCGCTTTTCCAGAGCCTGTGCTACCAGTAATGTGGAAGCCCCATATATTTCCATTAACAGATGACGGACCTGAGTGAGGGCTTGCATTTTTGGTGAGTGAATTGAAGCTTTCTTTGGGAATATTTTACATAAAGTTTGGGATCACATTTATTTGGCACTCTACGCTGACCACTTGCTTTGGGATTTCCATCTAAATCTCTGAGTGACGTGATTCAGATCAAACCCCCAAGGGATCAATTCATTATAATGAGGCAGCAGAGTTACTCTGGGCTCCGTCTGGCCTCTGTTTGGCGGTTTACTTCTTTTCAGAGGTGCACAAAACTGTGGCCGACAGCAATTTTATGCAATCCTAAAAAGACGGACACCGCCAGATCACAGGTCTTATTGTGTCCACAGTGCCTCATTATAGGGAATCTTCTGCCGGTGGTTCTGTCTGAATCACCTATTTCAGAGATTTACACAGAAACCCCTGTGCAAGCGCTCAGCCAAGTGCGCGAGATAAATGTGCAATTAGCCTTACTGCGATCTTTGGGAGGCAGAATGAAAAAATCAACAGCATGTGAAGAATTGGTTTTATTCATTTTTTACACTGTTCCTCATGCAATATAACTGATTAGGTGACTTTATTCTTCGATTTTATGTTTGGCTGCTGTCACACACTCAAAGATGCTTTTTATTGCAAAAACATCACTATATTTTGAGAGCTATAATTTTTTCATACTTCAGCCAAGAGAGTCATGTTTTTTGCGGGTCGAGCTGACATTTTTATTGGTACCATTTTTGGGCGCATGACATTTTTTGGCCACTTTCTATTCTGATTTTTGGGATACTGAATGATCAAACACCAGAAATTCAGGATTAATAAGGCAGATTTATTCTTCGGGTGAGTACAATTACAGCGATACCACATTTATATTATTTTTTTACATTTTGCTGCTTTTTCAGAATAAAAACTATTTTATAGAAAACATAATTGTTTTTGCATTGCTTTATTATGAAAGCTATAACTTTTTTATTTTTCCGTTGTTGGAGCTGTATGGTGGCTTGTTTTTTGTAGGACAAGATGACGTTTTCATTGCTACCTGTCACGATCCATTTTTGGATTTGTGGCACCTCTGGTTCCACTCACATTAAAACTTTTTTCCTCTCAGGCAAGCGGGGGTTAAATGCAGTTTTTCACCGCTTGCGAGCTGGTGTTACTGCAGTGCTGCTGGGTCAGCGGATGTTGCCACTCCTACATCCTTTAAATGGTTACCTGATACATCAGCTGACTGTTGGTGATACAGTTCCTCTTTGGAGACCAGCCTTTGCAGAAGCAGCTCTCTGGGGTCAGCCAAGTCTGGTGTTTGGAGTCCTGTTGCTGTGCTTTCTGTGGTGTGGAGTTAAGCAGCGGTGTGCACAAGCTAAGTGTTATATTTTAGTTACCTTGTATTTTAGTTACCTTGTCCATTTGGTGTCTGTCACTTCCACCTGTGTGTTTTATCTGCAGAGGTGAGGCTAGAGCTCCTTGCCGGCCAGTGCACTAGCCAGGGCAGATCTAGGTGACAAATAGCGACGAGGTATCCTGACGTCAGCAGGGGGAAGGACCTGCATAGGGTGTAAGGGGGGGAACAAGGACAGGCTCAGGGTGGAGCTCAGGAGGTGACCATCCCTGTTTCCCTATTGTTAGGGCCTTCCTCTCCCCTATTCCTTTGGCATTGTGCTATTGTGCCGTTTGGTGACCGACCAACCGTTGGGTCGTGTCACACTGGTCAGTCACTCCGTGACACAACCATTTTTTTTATTTGAATTTTTAATCGCTTTTTTTTTTATGGTGTTGACTGAAAGAGTGAACAAGTGTGACCATTTTATAGGTTGGCTCGTTCGGGAAGCGGCGATACCAAATATGTGTACTTTTTTGTTTTTACATATATGTATTTATTGGTTTAATATTTTTTCTTTTTTAATATATTTTGTAATTTTGTTTTATAGTTTTAAAACATTTCTTTACTTTTTTTAAAACTTTTTTACTTAGTCCCTGTATGGAACTTCTATTTTTATTTGCCTGATCACTGGTCTTATACAGTGCAATACATATGTATTGCACTGTATGAGACCTGACAGTTAGACAACTGCAGGCTGAGTCTAACAAGCCAACGTAGCTGGAAATCATCACATGACCTCCGGCTGCCAGGACAGTGCGGGATCCCCTGTGATGTGATCAGATCTCATCACGGGGGCGTCGGAGAGGTGAATAAAGCAGGGGTCTCTCTCTGCTATCTTCTAAATGCTGCGATCTCAGCATCTAGAAGATAGCAAAGGGTTAACATCATTGGGACTTGATTTAATCAGGTCCCAATTATGTCACCTGTCAGAGCAACTGCTCTTCACAGGAATTGCAGGGCTTGCAGGACCCTGGGGGTCTTGGGCGCTGCAAGACCACCCACCGTTCATAAACGTCGGCGCTGCAAATAGCCCAGCAAGTGCCGACGTATATCTACTGTGGGCGGTCGGGAAGAGGTGAAACATATAGTGGGCATGAGTTTTCACGTAATCACATTTAGTTTGCTTGAACTGTTGAATGCAATGGATTTTCCGCACAAAAAAATCCCCACAGAAGCAGAAAAAAGCACAGCATTTTTGCTACATGAGAACATACCTAATAATGCTTTATCAAAAATGAACCCTCATTTCAGTAAGGGTTCATTCAGAAGTCATTTTTTTTTTCACTTATGAGAAAAACGGACCACTTTTCCTTAGTGTTTGATTCAATTTTCATCAGTTTTTCTCTTATGTAAAAAAGAAAAAAAGATTCTCTACTTTAACTTATACAAAAATCAATCTGTTAAAAATGTACAACAAATAGGTGACATCCGAGTGCTGTCTGATTTTTTCACAGACCCATAGACTTATATTGCCAAGTTTGTCCGACACTTGGATTAACATTGGAAATGTGTCTATGATTTAGCCCAGAACCAGTGGATCTGCAAAAATCATGGACATATGAACATCCCCATAGACTATCATAGGTACGAGTACTATCGGAAAAAATATTAAAACTATTCATATGCAAAAAAACGTACAAAAAAAGTACCCACAGAACCTATTTAATGCTGACTTCCTGCAGAGAAGGTCAACTCTGGATATAATTGTGAAGAAGGAACAGGGGAACTACACATTTCCCCCTTTGAAAGTTGAAATTTACACAGACATCCACAACATAAATTAATCTGCTGCAGATATCAAATAAGCAGAACTTGTCCATTTCTTGATATATTTTTTTTTTAAATCTAATGCAGTTTGCTGGTGTCGAAAAATGCTGTGGAATTTCCACAAGTGACAACACATTGGAAAATATCTGCATTTTTGCTATGTTGGAACGTAGTCTGCTAATGAGAAACTCATTGTTCTCTTAATTAAATGATTTAATTTAAATCCTTAGTATTTATCCTTCTCAGACGGATTTTATTGTAGTTATAAGCAAGTTTACTAATGAGTACATACATATTACACCTGGTAAAGTAAGTACAGCTTTATTAATTACTATATATACATACATACACCAATTAAAACACAGAAAGGGATCATATCAATTTCTGTAACGAGAGAGTGTGGTACACTAGTCTAAGTGTAAGGCTGGAGTCACACACAACATCGAAAAATACGGACCGTATCGTGCGGCCGTAATACGCATAAATGGTCCCTAAATTGTGATCCGTATGTCATCCGTTGTCAGGGTGTGGCCACGTATTTTTCTCATGTAATCATCCGTATGTAATCCGTATGTGATCCATATAGCGTTTTTTCTCGCAACCTTGCAAAATGGACATTTAACGGTTTTGAGGCACGTAATTAAAATCATCAGCACCAACCCTATTTATTGCCTCAACATCAAGTGGCAGCCTCCAATCTGCCCATTTTGGTGCTGTGCTTGTGTTGGTGTCTTGGTGGTTGTTAGCAAACATGTCAGACACACTTCAGTTCACCCCAACTGACCGTGTTCTGTTCAACTGGGTTTTGTCCCGGCGCTTTGGCCAGCCATACCCAGTGATTGTGGATCCAAGGAGGAGGAGACGAATGTGGGTGCATCTGCATTTGAGACAACTCCTCAATAAAGGCCATTTTCACAGGCTTTATGCAGCTCTGAGGACATATCCCGACAAGTTTTTCCTCTATTGTCGGATGACCGTTTCTACCTTTGATGTTTTGTTGGAGACAGTGCGCCCAGGGATCACCTTTCAGGACATCCGGATGCGCAAATGTATCTGTCACGTCCGCCATGTCTGTTTTGCCTCATGAACCCCTGGAGCGGTGTGCATGCGCACCTTGTGTCTGCTCTCCTGCATGTTCCCTAGAGCAGTGTGCACACTCCCCTCATGTCTGCTGAGCTGCAAGATGCCTGCGTTTCTACTTTGCCTTCTGTGATCTTCTCGTCATGTCTAGAATCCCTGATCATGTGACGTTTCCTAGGATCCTGCACTGTCTGGTTCTGCAATCATCTCGTCATGTCTGAAACCTTGATCATGTGACGTTTCCTAAGATCCTGCACTGTCTGGTTCCGCAATCATCTCCTCATGTCTGAAGCTCTGATCATGTGACCTTTCCTAGGATCCTGCACTGTCTGGTTCTGTAATCATCTCGTCATGTCTGAAACCCTGATCATGTGACTGCGCTCTGAGATCCTGGAGCATCTGAACTAGGAACTTCTCCCCTGGTCCTGACCCGGAAGAGGAGGTGCTATGCCCTATATTAGACCGCCCCTTCCTATGCTCAGGGCCTGATTATTGTGTTGCTTCCCTGCACGGCTCTTGGTCTGTGGGGTTGCTCCCTCTATTCTGTGCCCTTGCACTTTGCTCTGTAGTGCTTCTCTTCTCTTGCACACGCTCCGTGCTCGTATTCCATCTCTTGTCTTGTGCCATGTCTTGTGTTGTCTCTCGTGCTATGTTTGTCTTTGCCTTGCTTTGCCTTGTAGTCCTTCTGCTGTTCTCTGTCTTAGTCTGTTTTGCTATGTCTCGCCTTAGCTATTCTTTGACTTGTAGTCCTTCCTCTGTTCTCTGCCTTGCCTGTTTCGCCATGTCTGGTCTTTGCTATTCTTAGCCTTGTAGTGCTTCTCATATTCTTGTCTCAGCCTGGTTTTCCACACTCTGTCCTCTGGTGCTCTCTTGCACATTTCCAAGTCTAGTCCCAAGGTTCTCCCTTGGCCCGGCTCTCGGTTTCGGCCTACGCTCCACTGCTAGACTCTGTCCTCGCTCTGACCTGGCTCTGTTTCTGCCTATGTTCCGCTCCGTGTCCCATACCTTGTTTCTTGCCTAGTCTTGCCTTGTTCCTTGCTTTGTCCTTGCCTTGAACCCCGGCGTGGGTTCCCCTTGGCCGTCTCCTGTGCCGTGGTAAGTGCCTCGTGTTTGTGTAGAGCCGTGTGCACTGGCCAGTGTGGCGTGCCTCCTGCGTGGCTCCTAGCATGCAGCCCTTCCTTGAACCTTGGCGTGGCTCCTAGCATGCACCCTGCCTTGAACCCTGGCGTGGCTCCTAGCACGCACCCTGTCCTGAACCTGGCGTGGCTCCTAGCATGCACCCTGTCCTGAACCTGGCGTGGCTCCTAGCACGCACCCTGCCCTGAACCTGGCGTGGCTCCTAGCACGAAGGTTCCTTTGCCTGCCTCCTGTGCCAAGGTCGTGCCTTGTGCTGGCGTTACAGCGGTGTGCACTGGCCAGTGAGGTGTGCATCCCGCGTGGCTCCTAGCACGCGTCCTGCCCTGAACCTGGCGTGGCTCCTAGCACGCACCCTGCCCTGAACCTGGCGTGGCTCCTAGCACGCACCCTGCCCTGAACCTGGCGTGGCTCCTAGCACGCACCCTGCCCTGAACCTGGCGTGGCTCCTAGCACGCACCCTGCCCTGAACCTGGCGTGGCTCCTAGCATGCACCCTGCCCTGAACCTGGCGTGGCTCCTAGCACGAAGGTTCCTTTGCCCGTCTCCCGTGCCAAGGTCGTGCCTCGTGCTGGCGTTACAGCCGTGTGCACTGGCCAGTGAGGTGTGCGTCCCATGTGGCTCCTAGCACGCGTCCTGCCTTGAACCCTGGCGTGGCTCCTAGCACGCACCCTGCCTTGAACCCTGGTGTGGCTCCTAGCACGCACCCTGCCTTGAACCCTGACCTTGGCGTGTCTCTACACACGCACTCTGTCTTCTACCTTGTACCTTGTGCTTTGGTGTGTCTCTACACACGTACTCTGTCTTGTGCCTTGTGCTCTGGCGTGTCTTTACACACGCACCCTTTCTCGCTTTGAACCCTGGCGTGTCCCCTACACACGCACCTCGCTTTGAACCCTGGCATGTCCCTTACACACGAACCTTGCTTTGCACCTCGCTTTGAACCCTGGCGTGTCCCCTACACACGCACCTAGCCTTGGACCTTGGCGTGTTCCCTAACGAGCAACATGCCTGGATATCTGTCGTGCCTCCTTGCCTGAACCCTGGTTTGCCTGCCGGATGCCTGGAACCTGCCGATCGCTGCCAGAGATAGTAAGCTGGATGACTGCGGCCTGATGTCCGGAGCTGATGTTCGCAGCCTGATGCCTTGATCATGTCGAGCGTCGCCAGCGGTCCGGAGTCTGATGTCATTGTGCCTTTACCTGTACCTAGGTGTGCCACCTGGCACGTACTATGCTCTGGACCTTGGCGTGCCCACGCGCGCACCTTGCACGTTTTGCTTGTTTTCACGTTTGCACTGAATGTGATCCTGAAGATCTTAATGAAGATACCTTGCACTTACGTTTTGTCTTGTCTTGCTTCCTGCTTGTCCCTGGTCATCAGACACTCCCATAGTGTCCCCCTGAGCCGGCTGTCTGGTCCCAGCAGTCGTGGTGGCTCACCCCCTTGGTCTTGCCCCTGACACTCCCTGTATAGGGGGTGGATTCTCACAAGGTCAGCTCGCCCTCGGTGGGTGGGTGCCACGACCCAGAGGGTCCACTCAAAAAATGGGCTCAGCAGTAGCTGAGTCCGTCACAGTATCACTGCGGGGGAGCGGCTTCTCCTTACGGTATGTATTCCTCAGCTAGAAGAATTCTCCTACTCAGTAGCACCTTTTTGGCCGAGTAACATTATGAATTGGTAACAAATATATGCTCTAAAAGTTAGAAGACTTTGATGTGTTATTCCACATTACATAGCCGTGGTACATGTGAATATGTGCTGTTCGCCTAGATTCTTACTTACACACTGTTCTGGTGATCTATATGTAATGTGTGCATTCTTTAGCATGTATTAATGTATATATTTTCGACATTTGTTTAATTGTAGGTTCCTCACAACTGGTCTTTCTTCTGCCGCACTCCATCTGGAGTTTTTGATTGGGTGATCGACAATATCTGGCATCGTTCGTGCTACATGTTCTGAAATCTGGTCCAGAGTTCATCATCTGGTCAGACTGGATGAGGATTGCCAGGGGATTTGAGTTGCACTGCCAATTCCCCAATTGTATTGGAGCCCTGGATGGTAAGCACATCCGTGTGCGTAAGCCGCCGAACTCAGGGTCCCAATTCTATAATTATAAACAATATTTTTCTGTAGTTTTGTTGGCTCTGGTTGACAGCAACTACAGGTTTATAATTGTAGACATTGGGGCTTATGAAAGAACTGGAGACTCTCGAGTGTTCAATTCTTCCATTATGGGTCGGCTGCGCAATAACCAGTTGAACCTACCACCACCACGTCAGCTGCTATGCTCAAATCAAGAAGCGGTGCCTTATGTCCTAGTGGGGGATGAAGCATTCCAATTGACCAGGCATGTCATGAGGCCATACCCGCACAGAAACCTTGACCACCGGCGCAGGATTTTTAATTTGCACCTTTCACGTGCCCGAAGACTGGTGGAGTGCGCCTTCGGCATTCTTTGTGCCAAATGGCGTGTCTTCCAGTCTGCCATTCAACTGAGTGAAGCCAATGTCAATGAGGTCATCAAAGCTTGTGTGGTCCTCCATAACTTCACTAGACTGCATGATTACTCCTCATCTGATGTGACTGAAGGTGTGGGGGACAATGGGGATTGGCCTAGGCCACATGTGCTCCCTTTACGGTGTCCTCTCTCAGGACTCAACGTACATGATGTGTTCACCCAGTATTTTGTTTCACCTCATGGTGCTACAACCTGGCAAGATTAGGCTGTATCTATGTTGTGTTGTTCTTATGTGTGTGTATCTAAATCTTTTTTTTTTTTTTTTTTTTGTGTTCTATGATTTGTGTGTTCGGTTTATATGGGCTAAAGTTGACTTACTTATTCAAATGCCTAAAATAATTCAAGAAGAGGGCCAAAGTTGCATTTTCAAATTTTTTATAAATGCAAAAAATAACTTAGAGTACTGTTTACCATATTTTGGTCATATGGCAGATATTGCCCTGGCCATTTAGCCTTTTCTATATAGAACATTATATTATTTGGACACCCAAATACACCATGTGTAGAATTATTAAGCAAGTTTTATTTGAGAGGATTCTTTTTATTACTGAATAACAACTATGTTCTCAAACAACCCAAAAGACTCATAGATATCAAAGCTTAATATTTTTGGAAGTTGGAGTGGGTTTTTTTTTTAGATTTTGCTATCTTAGGAGGATATCTGTTTGTGCAGGTAACTATCACAGTGCAGAATTATTAGGCAACTTAATAAAAGACAATATATACCCATCTCACTTGTTTATTTTCACCAGGTAAACCAATAGAGCAACACAAAATTTAGAAATAAACATTTCTGACATTCAAAAACAAAACAAAAAAATCAGTGACCGATATAGCCACCTTTCTTTCCGATGACACTCAAAAGCC
Organism: Dendrobates tinctorius; assembly: GCF_039654945.1. NCBI lineage: Eukaryota > Metazoa > Chordata > Amphibia > Anura > Dendrobatidae > Dendrobates > Dendrobates tinctorius. The sequence continues at coordinate 1,993,725 of NW_027361823.1, read as the reverse complement.
TTCCATCCATAGATTCTGTCAGTTGCTTGATCTCTTTACGATCAACATTGCGTGCCGCAGCCACCACAGCCTCCCAGACACTGTTCGGAGAGGTGTAATGTTTTCATTCCCTGTAGATCTCACATTTTATGAGGGACCACAGGTTCTCTATGGGGTTCAGATCAGGTGAACAAGGGGGCCATGTCATTATTTTTTCTTCTTTTAGACCTTTACTGGCCAGCCACGCTGTGGAGTATTTGGATGCATGTGATGGATCATTGTCCTGCATGAAAATCATGTTTTTATTGAACGATACCGATTTCTTCCTGTACCACTGCTTGAAGAAGGTGTCTTCCAGAAACTGCCAGTAGGTCTGGGAGATGAGCTTCACTCCATCCTCAACCCGAAAAGGTCCCACAAGTTCATCTTTGATGATACCAGCCGACACCATTACCACACCTCCACCTTGCTGGCGTCTGAGTCGGAGTGGAGCTCTCTGCCCTTTACTGATTCAGCCTTGGGCCCATCCATCTGGCCAATCAAGAGTCACTTTCATTTTATCAGTCCATAAAACCTTAGAAAAATCAGTCTTAAGATATTTCTTGGCCCAGTCTTCACGTTTTATCTTATGTTTCTTGTTGAAAGGTGGTCGTTTTTCAGCCTTCCTTAGCTTGGCCATGTCCCTGAGTATGGCACACCTTAAGCTTTTTGATACTCCAGTAACGTTGCAGCTCTGAAATATGGCAAAACTGGTGGCAAATGGCACCTTGGCAGCTTCACGCTTGATTTTCCTCAATTTATGGGCAGTTATTTTGCGCCTTTTTTTTATCAACACGCTTCTTGCGACCCTGTTGGATATTTGCCATGAAATGCTTGATTGTTCGGTGATCACACTTCAAAAGTTTGGCAATTTCAAGACTGCTGCATCCCTCTGCAAGACATCTCACAATTTTTAACTTTTCAGAGTCCGTGAAATCTTTTTTCGGACCCATTTTGTCAAAGGAAAGGAAGTTGCCTAATAATTAAGCACATGTTATATAGGGTGTTGATGTCATTAGACCACACCCCTCCTCACTACAGAGATGCAAATCACCTGATTTACATAATTGGCAGTTGGCTTTCAAGCCTATACAGCTTGGAGTAGGACAACATGTATAAAAAGGATGATGTGATCAAAATACTCATTTGCCTAATAATTCTGCACCCAGTGTAGGTAACAAGTTATAATAATTTTCTAACACAAAAACATAAACTTTTTGTTTTTATAACTGCTGGTGGCTTGGAGGAGGTGATGGTGGGAGGCCTTCATCTCTTTGTTGGGGGTTGTGGTGCCCAGCTTGACCATCACAATATGTGGCCATGGTCATGTAGCTGCGCACCAAAGAGACCATAAGGATACTGGCGATTAAAATCCTGTGGCTGATTGTAGCCACGTCCATCATACCCCAATATGACCATGTCATCCAAACCCAGGTTGGGGCCAGCCTCCAACACCGGGTCTGTACAAGTGGCCAGATTGGGCAGATTGGTTATAGGCTGCCATTTGGCCCTGTTGTTGCCAAGGTTGGTTTGGGGGGGAATGGGTGGAGGTGTAGGCGAAACCTCAGATCCTAATTGAGCATGCACATCTGGTTGTCGGGCAAGGCGGAGACAGTTAGGGGTTGAGAGCTGCCACCTCTCAAGATACTCAAACAACTCATATGGGTCATTGGGGTGTGTGCATGCATCAATTAGGATCTGAATGGATCCTCACACACGTAGCTTCACCTCACGGGGTAGAGGACAGAGGTACCAGGCCAGGCTTCGGGAATATGCCTCTTCACCCTCATCCTGGACAGCCCAGGACAGATAATTTAAGACACCTGTGTCTACATGCCTCCTGGTATCAGAGGCAGTGTTGTCTCTTCTCCGTCTCCCACGGCGGCCTACGGCTGCTGGCTGGGGGGACCCCTCAAGACGGCCAGTAGGGCTGCTGCTGTTGCTGGGGTCTTCTACGTTGCTTGCTGCTGGTGGCTCTGCTGGTTCTGGACCAGGTCCAGAACCTGATGCTGGTCTTGGGGCTGGTGGAGCTTGGGGGTTGTAAAAGCTCGGGTAAGAACATGGGCCAGCCACCTCTTCACATCCCCCATCCAGGTCTATAATGGGCTCAGTATCTGACCCTGTCTCCCTCCCTGTGAGGTTGGACAGAGTTCTGTTAGGAAATGTAAAAAAAAATGTAGCTCTGACCCTAAAAAGCATATTTGTCATGTGGTGTGATGTCTGTACTTACGGTCTGAGATCCATACTGGGTACCAAAAATGACAAGCGGTCAAAATATATGTATTTCCGCTTGGTCGGTGCTGCTTCCCCACTCCTGGCCCGCTGCTGTCTTTCCCGCCAGTACTGGTCGCGGATGCTGCGCCAGCGTCTCATCACATGCTCAACTGCAATGTGAAGTGAAAATGGACATACCTTTGTGAAATGTGCCAAGCAATATTCCTAACATTTCACATTGTCATGTGGCCTAGTAGGGGGTGCTTTTTAGCTAAATTTTTCGTTAGCAAACAGGGATACATACATACACAGTATAGGATTGTAGGAGCTACTTTTCAAAAAGCTCACTTCTGGCCTTTAAGCTGATTGGTAAAAAAGGCAATTGCTTACAAATTTGATGTTGCTCCTCATGTGGCCATTGTGCAAAGTCTGGAAACATGTGCACACAGATGCGCCTCCATGCCGCCTCTTTTCGGGCCCGGTCTGAATAATGAGCATCCCGTTGGTCCCAAAGTTCGGGCCTTTCCCGGAACAACACAATTAAGAGCTCCACATTAATGTGGCTAGACATGATGCTGTACTCCGTGGAGGCGTACTTCCTGGATGTCTGGAGCGCTTTTTGAACTAATTTGCATGTCTAAGCTTCCTAATGATCGATTGGCCCATTTCCTGTCACCAGGAGAAGTCTGGCGTATTTCTCGCAAGTCACACGTGTGGTCCGTGTGAAATGCATTTTTTTTGTGCACCCATAGACTTGCATTGGCGTACTATGGTTGTAGTACACTGACAATCACAGCATGCTGTGATTGGATCGGCCCGTAAAAAATACGCGACAAAAATACGGCTGATGAGAGCTAACCCATAGAGAATCATTGGTCCGTGTGCAATGCGTGTTTTTAACGCCTTTCACTCATCCGTATTCCTCTCTAGTGTGACGCCGGCTTAACACACAATTCCATGAGTACATACATAAAGGCTTCAAAACGAGCCAGTGTATACAAAGGGTTACAAAGCAGTAAAATTAGTAGCGTCAAAAAGTGCAGCAGAATAAATAAATAGTGACAAAAAGTGTTAAGTGCATAAATTATACCTAAAAGTGTATATGTATATAAGTAATAAAAAATAAACATCTCTGCACCACAATGTAGGATACTAGTAATGTGCTAGAAGTTATAATAGCCTAAACATGTATGCATGCACTCTTTTAGGTATAATTTAAAGGAATAATTCTGGACTTTTTTTTTTCCCTATGGGTTAAGGGTGGTTTCACATTAGCGTTTCATGGCGCAGTGACGGCCTGCGCACGAGCGCCGCTAAGCCTCGTCCCCTGCCACGCCTCCTCCGGTAGCTCCGCCTACTGGCGCATGGCGCTGCATGCGTCCTGCATCCCTTATCTTTATCATTGGGGAAGCAGGCCATGCGCAGTATGCGTTTGGCAGCGCATGCGTCCTTTTGACGGTGCGCCGAGCACAACCAAATTGCAACAGGTTGCGTTTGGCGCTGGTCGGCGCACCGCCAAAAGGACGCAAGCTGCGCACGGCCTGCGTCCCCAGTGATAAAGATAGGAGACGCAGGATGCATGCAGCGTCATGCGTCGGTAGGCGGAGCTACCGGAGGAGGCTCGGCAGGGGGCGGGGCTTAGTGGTGGACGTGCGCAGGCCGTCGCTGCACCCTGAAACGCTAATGTGAAACCACCCTAAGAATTTACAGCAGGTAGTTATCCACTGTCCGCTGATTTTTCCAGCTCAGAGTGATCACGGACAGCTTCCTGTGACATCACGTTGACAGAGCAGATCCTTCTTTTCCGCTGTGCTCTGATGATGGTGTGTCATTGCCGAGCAGAACAGGCTGGTAGATAGCAACTACCTAGTGGTAATTTTTGTAATGTTGCATTTATTCTCCAACACTTTTATGTTACTTTGGAAGCCTATACATATGAAATTGTATGCTACATTACACTAGTATGCCATGCCCTCCTTGCTGATATTTCCATGATCTTTTCTAGTTTGTTTTTTTTATTTTGTTTTATGTAAATATTGTAATAAATGTATACTTATCTTACCAGATATATGGATTATGCAATGCTTACTGTGGGTTTTATATTTTAATCTATAAACACCCCCCCAAGAATTTGACTTTGTAGCTTTGGCCATTATCCTAGATGTCTGTTCTATTTTTTTTTTTTTATAAATACCGTATACACTCGAGTATAAGCCGAGACCTTCAGCCCATTTTTTAAGGCTGAAAGTGCCCCTCTCGGCTTATACTCGAATCATATACCAGGTGGTCAGCGAGGGAGGGGGAGCATGGGTGTCAGATCATACTCACCCCCTACTGGCACGGTCTCTGCAGCCCCTGCTTCTCCCATGGTCTCCGGCGCCTGTGTTCAGCGGTCACGTGGTACCTCTCATTAAAGTCATGAATATGGGCATATTCATGACTTTAATGAGTGGTACCACATGACCGCTGAACACTGGAAGAGTTGCGGTGTCGGAGACCATGGGAGAAGCAGGGGCTGCAGAGATGCACCAGGAGGTGGTGAGAATGATGGGAGGAAGTGGGGAGAGCCATGCGATATTCACCTGTCCCCATTCCACTGGCGTGCGCCGCTCTGTCCTCTGCACCCTCTGGCTGTGACCTTCAGGTCAGAGGGCGTGATGACATGGTTAGTGCGTGCCCTCTGCCGTCACTGCGGAGACCTGGAAGACAGAGTGGCGCATGGCGGTGGAACGGGGACAGGTGAATATCGCAGGTGTCGGGGCCCTGAGCCAGCAGCGACACCAGCACCTGGCCCCCAAAGCATGCCGGTGTCCCCGCCTGCTCAGGACAACGGCACCTGGCCCCAGTGACGAGAGGTGAGTATGTCATTTTTTTATTTGCAGCAGCATATGGGGCCTTTTCTATGGAGCATCTTATGGGGTCATAACCTTTATGGAGCAGCATATGGGGCATATTTTATGGAGCATCTTATGGGGCCATAACCTTTATGGTGCATTATATGGGGCATAATATTCTATGGAGCATCTTATGGGGCCATAACCTTTATGGAGCAGCATATGGGGCATATTATTCTATGGAGCATCTTATGGGGCCATAACCTTTATGGAGCAGCATATGGGTCATATTCTACAGAGCATCTTATGGGGTCATAACATTTATGGAGCATTATAAGGTGCATAATATTCTATGGAGCATTTTATGGGGCCATAACCTTTATGGAGCAGTATATGGGGCATAATATTCTATGGAGCGCCTTATGGGGCCATAACATTTATGGAGCATCATATGGGGCCATAACCTTTATGGAGCAGCATATGGGGCATATTTTATGGAGCATCTTATGAGGCCATAACCTTTATGGTGCATTATATTCTATGCAGCATCTTATGAGGCCATAACCTTTATGGAGCAGCATATGGGGCATATAATTCTATGGAGCATCTTAAAGGGCCATAACCTTCATGGAGCAGCATATGGGTCATATTCTATGGAGCATCTTATGGGGCCATAACATTTATGAAGCATTATATGGGGCATAATATTCTATGGAGCATTTTATGGGGCCATAACCTTTATGGAGCAGTATATGGGGCATATGTTATGAATAGGTCACCGAGGAGGATGGCAGGTATAGGCTAGGCCACCAGGAAACCAGAAAGGTTGGTAACTTAGCGGATTGCAGACACCTAATCCTAACAACACAACTAGCAGTAGCCGTGGGGCGTACCTACGATGCCCTAGATGCCTCGGCACAGCCAGAGAACTAATTAAGCTTAAAGCAAGAAAGGTGAAATCTAAACTGCCCCAGAGTAGAGCCACAAAGAAATAGATAGTCCCCAAACATATATTGTCGGTGAGACAAGATGAGGCAAAAACACAGGCAGAAAATAGACTGGGCAAATGATGGAGCCCAAACTGTCTAGATAGGATAGGAAAGGAAAGACACTGTCTGCATTCACGCAAAAACCCTAAAAAATCCAACATGTCTGATGTACAAAAAACACTGAGGTCTCACGACCTCTCCCCCACTATATCAGCATTCTGGTGTGACTTTCAGCAAAGCAAAAGAGACTAATAAAACAGGGGACTGAACAAACTGACACATGCTGTAACATATGGAGCAGGGTCCAGCACTGCCCCAGCAGGGAGCACGCTGAACCCTCACAGCAAAGCAGAAAGAGGCAAAACCAGATCAGATGCAAAGGATTAGCAAATGAGCAACTTAACTGAAAAATGCAGGATCAGGCAGGAGACAGCAGACCTCAAAATGCACAAAAAGGAACAAATCACCAGCAGCAATGAGGGAAGCTTGCTAATTTATATCCTCCCAGTCAGTAACCCCTTATTTCCAATCATTGTCGTCAGGTGGCAGACTTCGGTCAACATGGCCAGCTCCACTACCCGCAGTAACCACCAGAGGGAGACCCGACTCAGAAGTCAGATCAAGAGAATTCACAACAGCCATTATTAACCTTTGTGCAGCATTATATGGGGCGTATTTTGTATGGAGCATCTTATGGGGGACATCGTGAACTGTATGGAGCATTATATGGGGCTCCTGATTCAATATGGATATTCAAAAACATTTAACCCACTGATGTCTCAATTAATTTTACTTATATTGGTATCTATTTTTATTTTTGAAATTTACCAGTAGCTGCTGAACTTTCCACCCTAGGGTTATACTTGAGTCAATAAGTATTCCCAGGATTTTGTGGCAATATTAGGGGCCTCGGCTTATACTCGGGTATATACGGTAAGTTCCCCATTGGGACTCAAACTGGTAAAGTTTCAAAATGATAGAGCATCTTGGGAGGAGAGACATTTTATTTGAGGCTATTTGACCTATCAATGAGATCGGCGACCATCTATCCAGCAATCTCCTCAAATCATCAAAAAGTGTTGGAAGTATAGACTATCATAGGAAGATGATAAATTAACCTCTAGGTACTTTATAGCATCAGTCTTCCATCTGAGTTTGAAATTTAATTTTAAATGATCCAAGGCGCTAGGCTGCTCTTTTAAACGTGTTTAGTTTATAACCTGAAAGGCCACCATACACCCTCAAAACCTCCAGTAAATTGGGCAAATTAGTATGATATTTAGTAAGGGTCAGGAGTAGAGTTGAGCAAAACAGATCGGTCAATTTCAAAAGTTGCCGACTTTCGCAAAAGTCGGGTTTCATGAAACGAAACCCGACCATAGCATGAGGTCGGCCACGACGTCGGCAACCATGGCGCCAAAGTCGCGTTTCAAAAGATACTTCCAGCGCCCTTTTTCAGCCAATGATGGAGGACGCACACTGTGGGCAACACGATGACATAGGCAGCAGTCACCACCATCTTTGAGAAGGGCATGCAAGTGATTGGCTTGCTTTGTGAGGCGTCACAGGGGCTATAAAAGGGCATGCACGCCAACCGCCATCTTACTTCTGCTGATCTCAGAATAGGGAGAGCTGCTGCTGCTGATGATTCTGTAGGGAGAGCGTTAGGGAGGGAAGAAAACACCAAAAACTGCTTCTGCTGATAGCGATTTTGCCTGTACAACACACCAGTTAGTGTGCAGTGCAAGGGGAGGCTATATTTTGGTGCATTCAGCTCTGTTGGTTATTAGGCTGCCTTATAAGGCTCCCTGATAGCTGCATTGCTGTTTTCACACTGCTGTGCAAACTGCTTTCTTAAAAGCAAAATACTTTTCATCCTCTTTTTTGCCCAGTTACCAATTGCTCATTTTTCCACACTTTTGTGTGCAGCAGTCCTGCTTATTAGGCTGCCTGCTGCCATACTTGGGACTGAGAGCATCGTTGTCAGCTTGCTAAAATCTCTAGGGAGATTCAAATTCTCCCCAGTCCTATATAAACATTTTATACACCATCCAATTTCAGCCTGTTATATTGAGGTGTAATCTACACTGGGCCTGAGATAATAGTTCAGTGTCCTCAAGTCTGTTGGGAGATTCAAATTCTCCCCAGTCCTATATAGACATTTTAGACACCATCCAATTTCAGCCTGTAATATTGAGGTGTAATCTACACTGGGCCTGAGATAATAGTTCAGTGTCCTCAAGTCTGTTGGGAGATTCAAATTCTCCCCAGTCCTATACTGACATTTAATACACCATCCAATTTCAGCATGTTATATTGAGGTGTAATCTACACTGGGCCTGAGATAATAGTTCAGTGTCCTCAAGTCTGTAGGGAGATTTAAATTTTCCCCAGTCCTATACAGTCATTTTATACACCATCCAATTTACACCTGTTATATTGAGGTGTAATCTACACTGGGCCTGAGATAATAGTTCAGTGTCCTCAAGTCTGTAGGGAGATTCAAATTCTCCCCAGTCCTATATAGACATTTTATACACCATCCAATTTCAGCCTGTTATATTGAGGTGCAATCTACACTGGGCCTGAGATAATAGTTCAGTGTCCTCAAGTCTGTAGGGAGATTCAAATTCTCCCCAGTCCTATATAGACATTTTATACACCATCCAATTTCAGTCTGTTATATTGAGGTGTAATCTACACTTGGCCTGAGATATTAGTTCAGTGTCCTCAAGTCTGTAGGGAGATTCAAATTCTCCCCAGTCCTATATAGACATTTTAGACACCATCCAATTTCAGCCTGTTATATTGAGGTGTAATCTACACTGGGCCTGAGATAATAGTTCAGTGTCCTCAAGTCTGTAGGGAGATTCAAATTCTCCCCAGTCCTATATAGACATTTTTATACACCATCCAATTTCAGCCTGTTATATTGAGGTGTAATCTACACTGGGCCTGAGATAATAGTTCAGTGTCCTCAAGTCTGTAGGGAGATTCAAATTCTCCCCAGTCCTATATAGACATTTTAGACACCATCCAATTTCAGCCTGTTATATTGAGGTGTAATATACACTGGGCCTGAGATAATAGTTCAGTGTCAAGTCTGTAGGGAGATTCAAACTCTCCCCAGTCTTATATAGACGTTTTATTCACCATCCAATTTCAGCCTGTTATATGGAGGTGTAATCTACACTGGGCCTGAGATAATAGTTCAGTGTCCTCAAGACTGTAGGGAGATTCAAATTCTCCCCAATACTATATACACCTTGTACCTTGTTTTACAGTACCAATTGCTGGTGGTATTTTGGGTACATTTTCCCAAAAATGAGGAAGTGTGTTGGAAAAGGCAGTGAAAGTGGGCGGGGGTTGCCAGCTCCTAATGATGGTGTTGGTGGTGGTGATGGATCTGCTGGTAGTGGCAAAAGCACAATAGAACCTAATGCAGGAGGTGTTGAGCCTGCGTCATCGTCTGGCTCCACAAGGCCTCGAAGGCTCCCTTTTCTGGGAGTAGGTAAACCGTTTTTAAAGCCGGAGCTTCAGGAACAAGTGTTGGCTTACATTGCTGACACAGCCTCCAGCTCTATCGCCTCCTCTTCTGAACTTTCAAAAAACAAAAGCACTGAGTCATCATTGGAGGCTCATGGTCAGGAACCACACCTTTCCTTGTGTCCTTCACCCCTACCAAAAGTAAAGGATGCGGCAGGCCACACTACAGATTACTCCATGGAGCTCTTTTCACATACCATGCCTGGGTTATCAAGTCAAATCGTGAATTACCCAGTCCAGGAAGAATCTGACATGGAGTGCACTGATGCACAGCCACTGGTAGATTTATCTGCTGGTACATTCACTCAGAGAACTACATTGTCCTCGCAGTATACTGAGCCAGAATCTGACCCTGATGAAATTCAGGTGCCCCTTCCCGCATACTATACCACCTTATATGGTGACACAGAGGAAGGTGCACATGACATTGAAGAGGAGTTGATGGATGACCTAGTTGTTGACCCAGATTGGCATCCATTGGGGGAAGAGGGTGCCGCTGCCAATAGCTCAGAAGAGGAGGAGGAGCATCAGCAGCAGGCATCGACACCGCAACAGCTGTTATCTGGCAGGCCCGGAGCAGTCCAAAAACGGGTTACAAAAACCAAAAGAGTTGCAGGACCTCTAGGCCAGACGGTCAAATTAGCACAGCGTGCAAGGCCTCAAAATGTCTTCCATAGTAGGAAGAGTGCAGTGTGGCACTTTTTTGAACAAAATCCTCATGATCATGCAAAGGTTATCTGTAAGAAGTGTGCAAAGACCTTTAGCCGAGGCAAAAATCTGAGTAATTTGAATACCAGTTGCATGCTTAGACATTTAACCACTATGCACTTGCAAGCGTGGACGGACTACCAAACCTCACGTACCACATGTGCAACTACTCCCAATGAAGGTAGTCAGCAACGCTTCATCGTTTCCCCCACTGTAAGCCCACCGGTTAGCACACCACCAGCAGCAAATGTTGAGGTGTTGTCGCAAGGCCAAAGCAGTCAGGGAATCACAATGTTATTTGTAAAAAAAGACTGAATCTAGGCCGTCAGAAAGAACACCAACTCCATCACCATCATCAACCCTCTCTCAGTCCGCCATGTCCACCGCTAGTACCACCATATGCAGCTTTCAAGTCCAGCTCACCCTACCAGAGACTATGAGTAGGACAAGAAAGTACTCATCCTCTCATCCGCGTACACTGGGTTTGAACGCCCACATTGCCAAACTAATCTCGTTAGAGATGATGCCCTACCGGTTGGTTGAAAGTGAAGCTTTCTGCGAACTCATGGCCTAAGCAGTACCACGCTATGACCTACCCAGTCGCCACTTCTTTTCTCACAAAGCCATCCCAGCCCTCCACCTTCATGTGAAAGACCGCATTGTCCATGCACTCAAGCAATCAGTGAGTGGAAAGGTGCACCTCACAACAGATGCATGGTCCAGTAGGCATGGCTAGGGCCGTTACGTGTCCATCACTTGGCACTGGGTTAATGTGGTGGATGCAGGGTCCACAGGGGACAGCGGTGGTGGGACAGTGCTGCCTAGCCCACGGTATAGAAAACAGTTGGCTGTAGGCGTTCGACCCTCCTCCTCCTCCTCCAGAAGCGAAAGCTCGTCCACAGAGCGCAGTCGCACGAGCACTCCATCCGCAGCTGCCAGTGTTGCACACGAGGTGTCCCACTATCGAACAGCTAGTGGTAAGCGTCAGCAGGCTGTGTTGAAGATTATGTGTTTGGGCGACAACAGACACACCGCGGAGGTACTGGCCGACTACTTGCAGCGACAAACTGAGTCATGGCTGGGCAGTCTACATCTTGAGGCAGGCAAGGTAGTTAGTGATAATGGCCGGAATTTTGTGGCAGCCATAGCCCTTTCAAAACTCCGACACATACCTTGCCTGGCTCTCACCTTGAACTTGGTGGTGCAGTGCTTCCTCAATAATTATCCGGAGTTAACAGACCTGCTCCAGAAGGTCCAAAGACTGTGCTCGCACATCCGCTGGTCGCCCGTACATTTCAGTCATATGCAGAAGCTGCATCGATTGCTCCAACTTCCCAAGCACTTCCTAATTATCGACGTTGCAACAAAGTGGAACTCCACCCTGCACATGGCTGAGAGGCTGTGCGAACAGAGGCAGGCTGTAATGCATTTGTGGGAGGATACACGGCCAGGCACTTTCAGGGCAGACATGGAGTTGTCGGGTGTGCAGTGGTCGAAGCTGAAAGACCTCTGTAAAGTCCTTCAGTGTTTTGAGGAAAGCACACGTCTGGTAAGCGCAGACGACGCTATCAACTTTGACGCACATTAAGGAGCAGGCCTCTGCAGCCGAGGAGGAAGAGGAGGAGGGAAGCCTTGATAACAGTCAGCCATTGTCTGCTCCAGGACCTCTCCTGGACGAGGTGGAGGAAGAAGAGGAAGAGGAGGAGGAGGATGATGATGGGGATGATTATTTAGGGGAGGAGGATGCTTCTCGTGGGGCAAGAGAAAATGTTGGTGTGGCAAGGTCTGGTACAGGGTTTGTGCGAGACTGGAGGGATGTGGATTTGCCAGAAAGTGCTCCTCCACCCAGCACTCGCAGTGCATCATTGACACCTGGAACATTGGCCCACATGTCAGATTATGCCTTGCAGATCCTAAAAAGGGACCCCCGCATTGCCGAAATGATGAACGATGATGACTACTGGTTGGCCAGCATCCTGGATCCACGCTATAAAGGCAAATTCCAAAACATCATGCCACAGGAGAACCTTGACCTAATATTGGCAAACAAGCAAGCAACTCTGGTAAACCGTTTGTTTGAGGCATTCCCAGCACACAGCAGCGGTGATGGTTCTCCAACGAGCCATAGGGGGCAACATGGAAGAGGTGTTCGTGGTGCACACATCAGAAGTGGCGTTGGAGACAGGGGTTTCTTGACCATGTTGTGGACTGATATTTCAAGTCCCGCTCACACAACTGGTAATACTGCATCGATTGAAAGTGACAGGAGACAGCATTTGTCAACTATGGCTACAAACTACTTCTCATCCCATATCGATGTTCTCCCTCACAGGTCTTTCCCCTTTGACTATTGGGCCTCTAAACTGAATGCCTTGCCTGAATTGGCACAATATGCCTTACAGGAGCTCGCTTGCCCTGCTGCAAGTGTGCTATCGGAAAGAGTCTTCAGTGCTGCTGGATCAATCCTGACAGAAAAAAGGACTCGTCTGTCGACCCAAAATGTGGATGATCTAACCTTCATTAAAGTGAACCATGCATGGGTTTCAAAGGATTTTGTCCCACCTTCCCCTGATGACACATAGGTTGCCAGAAAAATGGCTCGCTTTTGTCCTCCTCTTCCTCGGACTTCTCCAATTCCTCCATTTGCAGCTGCTGAATGTCCAACATCAACATATGCCATTTTTTAAACCTCCCTAACTGGGCTGCCCCCCCCCCCATGGTCGGGGTCACCACCTAGCGCACGCAACCGTGCGAGTGCCATTGCCTGGACAGGTGGGCGGGCCGACTCTTGGGCGCTGGCACTGGCACAGGGTCCCTCATTGTGCAATCAAGTGTCTCTGATGGTGGGGGTGCACACCCGCCGTCAGACACACCGGCGTACTATGTGGGGCCCAGTGCCAATACCGACGCCCACGAATGGGCCCCCCTTGCTTGGGCAGAGCCCCAGCATTTGCAATACATACCTCTCCCTGCTCCTCCGCTATGTAGTCTGGGCTGCCAAATCCTTCCCTGGGATTGCCACTACAAATTTGGTAAACTGATAGATGATGGTTAAGACATAGCTATGCCCTGTCCTGCTGGCCGGACTCTAGCTTCAGATGATCAATGGCTTCCATTTCTTATGGATGTCGACTCACAATGAGATGCAGTGGTGGTTTCTCATCAGCTTTCACAGTTTTCCTACTCACAGACGTGTGACATTCCTGCCCACATTTTTAAATGTGCCCTCTCATGCCAATCCAATAGAATCGCCTACAGCCTGTGGCTTCTGTCTTTTGCACTCCAAAGTTACCTGACAAGATCATGATAGGCAGTGAGGACCATGTCTACATCTCTCCCTGTGATCAAAATTTGATGAAGATGAGTAATGGAGATGGGATCAATAGTACTGCGATACAGCAACCCTTTCTTCACAAAGAACTGTTTTCGCTGTCTCCACACACAAAGTAATTGAGGGTCAGCATCCCCTCTGAGAATTCTCCCGGGAGTTTTTCCCGTGATTAGTAATTCCTAAATTTCTGCAATCACTCGACTTTATGTCTGTACTTTTATCCATCTCGTTTCCTCTTGCGGAGAGTCTGGACTGTCTTACTGAGACAGAAATATGAAGATTTAAAAATACCCCAACAGTGTATACTGGTGTACGCTTCAAAAACATTTCCTTTTTTCTACTTTTTAGATTGTTGTCTAATCCATACTGAGGCTGTGAGTGTCTTTGTCGGACCCCGGAAATAAACACGGAGATTTTAAATGTTTAAACTCTGCTATATATACCTGTTATCCGGTGATACTGTACCCTTTCTCAACTTTCTGCTATCTTGTCGAATCCATACTGTGCCTGAGACCGTCTGAGTCTGCCTCCTGATTACAGATGAGTGGTGTTTGAGTGGAACTGTTGGCCAAGTTCAAATTCTAGCTGTTTTGGGCGGTGTTAGATCTGTTCGTCGAACTACAACACTTTGATTAAAATTCGGCTGTTCGAGTTTCCGTTCGAGAACGTTTCGCTAAACAAAAGCGTATCTTTTTTTTCACATTAATAATGGTTTTCAATGATAATAGACAGTTTTAGGAGCTACACTGTGTGTGTTTCTAATCATTTTTACCGCATATTGTCCTGAAAATCCTTTTGGGCCTAGTAACTGTGTCTGCTACTCAGAAGAGGAGCCCACCCGTGAACCGAGCTATGCCGCCTGTTTATGAAAGAACCAGTTTTTGACTGCATTTACACCACTTAATACTTTGGGCCTAGTAACTGTGCATGCTACTCAGCAGAGTTGGCAACCCATGAACCAAGCTATGCCGCCTGTTTATGTAAGAACTGTGTGCTACTCAGCAGAGGAGCCCAGCTGTTAAGCATGTTACAGCACCTGTGGTTTGGACACTTAATTTTTTCACATTCTTTCTGGAATGCTGTTTAGGCCTAATTCCAGAATTACGGTTGACCTGCACTTACTGGGAAATGCTTGTTCACGGGGAAGAATTGTAATCCCAGATCCCCATCACTAACAGGGTTCAGCGTGTTATCCGCACCTGTAAGCGATACACGCTGGTCCTTTCATTGTAGCACGCGTGCAGCCCCAGACATATAAGGGCATGACAGACCTGTTATTGGCTGATCTCGTGTGCCAGAGCCTCACGTGTCCCTCTAGTAAGCTGGACGCAGACCATGGGGGCATGCCTGAGTCTCGTTCGTTAACGGAATTAAGCTTGCAATCTGTGCAGCTTTTTTGTGGATGGCATGGTTGAGGTTGCCCGTGTTGAGTCCAATTAAGCCGCAGGCTCCACTCCTGCTCGTGCCCTTCTGGACATTCCTTTAAGGTTCAACTTTGCAACCATACTGCCCCCGGAAACCAAACACTTTTCCTGACAGTGACATTCTGGTCAAAGAGCGCGATGACATCACGTCTGTACGCCCTCTGCCTAAACAGTCCAAGTGCAGAGAGATGGAAGATGGGGATGACGATGAGTCCAGAGTACAGGGATTCTTTAGCGAGGAGACTTATTTAATTGTTTTAAAGGTTGGGAGCAATTTTTGGGGAGCACGATACTCTGGAGAATGATATCTGGGGCCCACCATACACTGGAGCATTCCAAAGGTGGACATCAGTCACTGGAGCAGCATTTACAGGGGCCATTATACACTGGAGCATTAGAAATGGGGCCCATTATATATGGAGCATTATTTGGGCCCATAAGACACTGGAGCTTCATCCATGGTGAACAACATATACTGTAGCATTACGTGGAGCTCATCATATACTGTATCGAACATTATATGGGACCAATGATTCTGTATGGAGAAATATATGGGCCTCATTACTCTGTATGGCGCACTATGCGGTGGCCATAATACTGTATGGAGGAATATACTGTCTGTTTTTGGAGCTATTGGAGAATTTAAAATGGATATCAGTCATGTGATGTAAGAATTGAAGTATTTTTCATTGTACTGTATCGCTATTTCTCTGCCATATCAAAGGATCATGAATTGTGTCATGTGTTAAAGGAGCCCAGTGACACTCTTTGGCCCTGGGCCCACGAAAATCTGGAGCCAGCACTACCCCCCCACAACTTTAGCCAAATAACCCCCAGATTTCAATGCCTAACTATTATTATAAAGTAAATTAAGGTTGACAAGCTTAACCCTTTCGCGCCTGAGCCTGTTTTTGCCTTCGTGACCAGGCCAATTTTTTCAATTCTGACCAGTGTCACTTTATGAGGCCATAACTCTAGAACGCTTCAACGGATCCTGCTGATTCTGACACTGTTTTCTCATGACATATTGTACTTCAGGATAGTGGTAAAATTTCTTAGATATGAACTGCGCTTATATGTTAAAAAAATCGAAATTTGGCAAAAATTTTGAAAATTTTGCAATTTTCAAACTTTTAATTTTTATGCCCTTAAATTAGAGAGTGATATTGCACAAAATAGTTAATAAATAACATTTCCCACATGTCTACTTTACATCTGCACAATTGTGGAAACATAATTTTTTTTTTTTAGGAAGTTATAAGGGTTAAAAGTTGACCAGCGATTTCTCATTTTTACAACAAAATTTACAACACCATTTTTTTTAGGGACCACCTCACATTTGAAGTGAGTTTGGTGGGTCAATATGACAGAAAATACCCAAAAGTGACACCATTCTAAAAACTGCACCTCTCAATGTACTCAAAACCACATTCAAGAAGTTTATTAACCCTTCAGGTGTTTCACATGAATGAATGGAATGTGGAAGGAAAAAATAAACATTTAACTTTTTTTCACAAACATTTTACTTCAGAACCATTTTTTTTATTTTCACAAGTGTAAAAACAGAAAATGAACCACAAAATTTTTTGTGCAATTTCTTCCAAATACGCCGATACCCCGTATGTGGGGCTAAACCACTGTTTGAGCACACGGCAGAGCTCAGAAAGGAAGGAGTGCCGTTTGACTTTTTCAATGCAGAATTGGCTGGAATTGAGATAGGACGCAATGTCGAATTTGGAGAGCCCCTAATGTGCCTAAACAGTGGAAACCCCCACAATTGACCCCATTTTGGAAACTAGACCCCTTAAAGAACTTATCTAGATGTGTCGTGAGCACTTTGAACCCCCAAGTGCTTCACAGAAGTTTATAACGTAGAGCCATGAAAATAAAAAATCATTTTTGTTCCACAAACATGATATTTTAGCCCCCAATTTTTTATTTTCACAAGGGTAACAGGAGAAATTGGACCCCAAAAGTTGTTGTCCAATTTGTCCTGAGTACACTGGTACCCCATATGTGGAAGAAAACTACTGTTTGGGCACACGGTGGGGATCGGAAGGGAAGTAGTGACGTTTTGGAATGCAGACTTTGATGGAATGGTCTGCGGGTGTCATGTCGCGTTTGCAGAGCCCCTGATGTGCCTAAACAGTGGAAATCCTCCACAAGTGACCCCTTTTTGGAAACTAGACCCCCCCAAAGAACTTATCTAGATGTGTGGTGAGCACTTTGAACCCCCAAGTGTTTCACTAAAGTTTATAATGTAGAGCCGTGAAAATAAAAAAATCATTTTTTTTCCACAAAAATGATCTTTTAGCTCCCAATTTTTATTTACACAAGGGTAACAGGAGAAATTGGACCCTAAGAGTTGTTGTCCAATTTGTCCTGAGTACGCTGGTACCCCACATGTGGGGGGGGGACCACTGTTTGGGCACACGGTGGGGCTCGGAAGGGAAGTAGTGACGTTCTGGAATGCAGACTTTGATGGAATGGTCTGCGGGCGTCATATTGCATTTACAGAGCCCCTGATGTACCTAAACAGTGGAAACCCCCAATTCGAATTCCAACCCTAACCCCAACACACCCCTAACCCTAGCCCTAACCCTAGCCCTAACCCTAGCCCTAACCCTAACCCTAGCCCTAACCCTAGCCCTAACCCTAGACCTAGCCTCTAGCCTGCCTACCTGCTTTTTTTTCTTTACTTTTTTTTTATTTTTGTGTTTTTTATTTTTTGTATTTTTGACTCATAGTAACGCCACTTCTCCTCTGATCTCACACTGGCAGATGATCAGAGGAGAAGCAGCGTTACTATGTGACAAGATCGCTGCCCGGCACATAGTAAAGCCACTTCTCCTCTGATCTCACACTGACAGATGAGCAGAGGTGAAGCAGCGTTACTGTGTGACAAGATCGCTGCCTGACACAGCTGTGCCAGGCAGCGATCAGCTGTGCCAGGCAGCGATCTAGTCACACTGTAACGCTGCTTCACCTCTGCTCATCTGTCAGCATGAGCTCAGAGGAGAAGTCGCGTTATAATGAGGGAGATCGCCGGGAAACAAGCAGCTTTCCCAGCGAGCTCTCTCATTGGCTGCTGTGATGCGACGTCATCAGGACCTGAACCAATCAGGTCTCGATGACGTTGGGGGTCCCAGCATGCATTGTGCACCGGGATCCCCGCGTTATAAGGTATGAGGGGGTCCCGGGGGGCACAAAACCGCCGACAGTAGATAAACATCGGCGCTGCACAAAGCCCAGCAAGCGCCAACGTTTATCTACTGTGGGCGGTCGCGAAGAGGTTAAGGAATAAGAATCGATGTTTTTGGCATTAAAATGGGCACTCTAGGTGTGTTTCCTGTCCTCCACTCACTGCCGACTTTTCTTCCCCATTGACTTACATTGGGTTTCGTGTTTCAGTCGGACTTCGACTTTTCACAATAATCGGCCTATTTCGCCTGCGATCTTGCTACATGTGACACATAGCGGCGACCGGCCCCCCTGCTGTATATTGCTGATCGTGCTCGAAAGTCCTAGGCCAATTTTTTATCATTGGTGTCCCGCTGGCCAGGGTGCATCGCTGTGTTTGACGCCGACGAGCTACCTCATTGGCGACGCAGAACTCAGGGACACAGGCTGGAATCGTTCAGAATAGCTGCTGTGTGACAACGCACCAGCGATACTTACCAGGTCGTATTGTTGTCGGGATCGCTGGTGCGTCGTTGAAGAGATCTGCCTGTTTGGCAGCTTACTAGTGACCATGTAGCGACGTACCAGCGATGTCTACCAGGTTGTATCGTTGTCGGGATCGCTGGTGAGTCGCTATGTGAAATGGGACCCTTAGACTTAAAAGGTAATTTTGAAGTAGGGTATCTCTATCATTAGCGTTTAATGGAAGGGGATCCTGTAAATTATATACCTCATTTTTCAGACTATAAGACACACATTTTTCCCCCAAATTTTAGGGGATAATGGGGATGCATCTTATAGTCGGAATATACTTACAAATGCTGTGGCGGCAGCAGGAGTCAGGCGATTCTGCGGCAGGTCCAGTCTTATAGTCCGAAAAATATGGTAATTTGCAGTAAAATTCATAAAATATATTCAAAATTTCAGAAGTATTATAATGAATCGTACCGTCCTCCCCTGTAAGGGTGCAATGACAAGACCCTATCTTTCAATTGCCTAGCCAATAATGTATGGGCCTTATTACATTTTTTGTAATTTTTTTGTTTTGTTTATAGGAGCATTCTATTAACCTTATGTATAGCAAGGTCTTTTAGCCTGTTTCTAATATCTACAACCCGTTTCAGGGCCCCCAGGGACGGCGAAACCTCAAATTTTCTTTCTGCTCCCCTAAGTTGTTAGCTTGTTATAATCAAATTTGGCATTTTTTTTCTGTCTTGAGCCATCCTTTATACAATAACCCCTCATCATAGCCTTGTTAGCTTCCCACAAAACTGAAGGGGAAGAAACTGAACTCTGATTAAGATGAAAGAAGTCCACGAGATGATCCAATAGAGTCTTTCTAATAGTGGGATCTTTAATTAAAAACTCATTAAGGCGCCAATGACAAGACAGGATGAGTGAATGGGATGATTTAAGATCTAGTACAACAGGAGCGTGATCCAACCAGGTAATTTGACCCATCTTGACCTTTTCCAGCATCCTAAGAGTTAACACATTTCAAAAAAAGAAATCAATTCTAGTGTGCGTGTGATGAGGAGAGTAAAAGGAGAAGGCTCTATCCCTAGGATGATCCACCCTCCACAAACTGAACAGGAAGTTGGCCCTGATTAGTTTCCTGAAGTCCAGTGCCAGTTTAACTAAATTTTGTGATGGAGGCCTATTGCTGATAGAGTGCCTATCAAATATTTCACAGAAAGGGACATTGAAGTCTCCTCCCAGTAACAGAGCCGCCAGTAGTATTTTCTGGAGCAGTTAAAACACTCTGCAGAAAACGAGTCTGCCCTGCACTTGGAGCATTTATGCTACATAATATAATAGGTTTACCCCTTAAAATAGCCTCTAGAACAACAAACCTACTCCCCGGATCAACATGTGTCTTAGCTGCCTGGAAAGGAACAGAGGGCAAACGTAAATGTTCCAGTTTTATCATAATGGGTTTCCTGTATATAAGCTTTGTCAGCCCCATCTGTTACTCACAGATGCAGAGGACCCTGGAAAAGTCTTCCTTCCAACATTTTCTAGAAAACAAGTCTCCAGGGACTTCGGGTAGCCGCCCCTCTCCAAATCGTAAATCTGTGCCTAAACGAATGGGAAAGGTGGAAATACAGAGGGGTGGGAGAAGGGCAAAGACAGGGAAGAAAAAAAAGAAAACAAATTGAAAACCATATATGATCAAAAACCATATTTCCTAGAAGAAATCTCCTGGCCCAGGGTTACTCCTGTGGACCAAACTGAACCCACCAGGGATGCAAAACAATTCAACGTAACCCTAAGAGAGTTCTCTGGGGGGACCAAGCCCAGACTTTAACCCAAGTAACAGGAAGAGAGAAAGAGAAAAGAAAAAATTCCCTCTAACAGAAAGGAAAAACAGCTACTTTCCAACAGATCAAAACCAGGACTACTCCAGGCTAAAGTTGTTGGCATCTTGCAGAATATTCCACATAATATAATAGCAGCTCACTATATCTGTCACGCTGCTGCTATGCGGGTAAATGCAAACTCCACTAGATTGTAGGAGAGTGTGGAGGGAGGACAGCACACAGCAAGGGCAGACCTGCAGTGCAGCAGCGAGACTGCCACCAGGTGACAGCAGAATAGTCAAAACGTAGCATAGTACCAAACGAATAAAGAAACACAGAGTCAGAAGCAAGACAAATGGGTCAGTACCAGTCAGGAGCTGATATGCCAAAGAGGCAAAGAGCAAGTCAGGGTCCAAGCCTAGTCAAATACCAGGAAGTCCTAAACATGAAAGGGAAACACTTAGTCGAAACGGGGAGTGGGGAGCAAACAGACATGGGAAAAGTCAGCAACAACAGGACGACAAATCAGGGTACTACCAGAGTCAGGTACTCCCGCCGTAAGCAGAAAAATATAACTGAAATGGCCTGCAGGACGCAGCAGGAAGAAATAGCAAACCTGAATCCAAAATGAGGCCAATCAAAGTTAACCCTTGACATGATCAGCCCGGGAAAAAGGCAGACAGGACTCAAAACCCGGACTTGATCATGACATCGGACCCCCCGGTTTTCCAGAATAACGTGCATGAAACGCCCCAAACCAGACAATCAGCATGGATGGAATGTGTCAGAACCAAAGAGCGTTCCTCAGGACTGTAACCCTTCCAATGGACCAAGTACTGAAGCGAACTGCGAACCCTCCGAGAATCGACAATCCATTCAACTTCATACTCAATCTGACCATCCACCGAGACAGGAGGTGGAGGAGGTGGAGACCCAGCAGAGGAAAGTACACATGGCTTAAGAAGGGACTTATGGAATACATTGGGGATCTGAAGCGAAGGAGGTAAGCGTAAACAGAAGGCAACTGGTTTGACAACCTCAATGATCTCGAAAGGACCAATAAACTTAGGACCCAGCTTAACGGAAGGAACGTTCTTGGTAGACAACCAGACCTTGTCTCCCACCAGTAACTTAGGTCATACAGATCATCACTTATCAGCAAAATGTTTTTGTTTGCCCTGAGCCACCCCAATGTTCTTCTGAACCTCCCTCCACACCTCCTCCAACCGTTGAACCGCTGAATCAGCCCCTGGACAGCCCGAATCCAGTCTGGAAAATTCACCTAAATGGGGGTGAAAGTATTAAGTTACGTACCGGTAACGGTATTTTTCGGAAGCCCATGACAGCACCACGAGAGGGGATCCGCCCTTCAGGAACAGGAAACCTACAGATACAAAAGGGCGGCACCTCTCCCACGCATCAGTTGGATTACAGAGCTTGAGAGGCTACCATGGTTAGTTGGCACAGCATATATACAATATATACAATCTATACATCCTATTTACAATTTATATATAATCTTTACTCCAAATAAGGTAAATCCGTGAAACAACTTTCTAAGAGGAAGGAGTGCACCCCTATACGTGAACAAGGGAGGGAACTAAGGGTGCTGTCATGGGCTTTCGAAAAATACCGTTACAGGTACGTAACGTAATACTTTATTCGGACTCCCATGACAGCACCATGAGAGAATTACAGAGATGTAAACTAATTTAGGGAGGGACTACAGCGTGCAGCACCCTTAGCCCAAAGGTGAGATCCGAGGAGGCACCCATATCTAACCGATAGTGTTTAAAAAGGTGGAAGGAGATGACCAGGTGGCTGCCTTACATATCTGGTCAATTGACACTCCAGATTTCTCTGCCCAAGATGACGCCATGGCACGAGTGGAATGCGCCCTCAGATTCTGTGGTGCCAGACGGCCACCTGCTGTGTAGGCAAGAGAGATTGCCTCCCTAATCCACTTTGCTAACAGGCGTTTTGATACTCTAAACCCTTTCTTAGGACCTTGGAAGGATAAAAATAATGCGTTCTCTTTCCTCCCTGGATCAGTAGCTGATATATACTTTTGTAGGCATCTTTTAACATCTAACGCATGAAGCTTCTGTTCTTTAGGGTTGGTAGGATTAGGGAGGAAGGAAGGGAGAACTATCTCTTGTGTCCTGTGAAAGTGTGATGCTACCTTGGGAAGGTATGCTGGGTCCGGTTTTAGGATTACTCTATCCTGTGAGAACTCTGCATAAGGGGGCAACCTGGAAAGTGGCTGTATATCACTTATCCTACGTGCGGATGTTATTGCTACCAAAAAAGCTGTCTTAAGGGATGTAATCTTTAGCAAGGCCGAATCTAGAGGTTCGAATGGTTTCTCTGTCATAGCTGTAAAGACTAAATTTAAGTCCCATGGTATACATTTATCCTGTGTATGGGTCCAGATCTAGTAGCCGCTTTGATGAATCTAGTCACCCAATAGTTGCTGGCAATATCACAGGTAAATAGGACCCCCAAGCCTGAAACCTGCACTTTTAAGGTACTTGTGGAAAGCCCCAACTCGAGACCCCTCTGGAGAAATTCTAGAATCTGTTTCGTGGGTATCCCATCCCTGATATTAAACTCAGAGGAGGACAGGAATCGCCTCCAGGTTCTAGCATAGATATTTGTATTAGTCTGCTTCCTGCTTTTCAGGAAGGATCAATTAGATTTTGGGAGAAACCTCTATTCTTCAAAAGTGCCCTCTCACGTAGATCACTTACCAGTGCAGCAACTAAGTATCGGAGAATGAGGGGGGGATCTTTCTCAGTCGATGCTCTTGTCTGTCTGGAGGAGCTTTTATGACTGGATTGGTCACTTCGTTTGGCACGCTCCTTACTGTCCCAGGATTCTTTCTTCTTTTGTTTGACCTGCCGAAGGTCCTCTAGGGGTGGCAGTGATGACTGTCGCTGCTGCCGTTGTTGCTGCTGCCTCTGCTGCTGTTGTCGCTGCTGCTCTCGCTCGCTCTCCATTATTGCGTGCAATAATGTGGCCAAAAGCATGGAACCCCCTTTGGGCCCTGCTTATATACCCCTCCTCCGGACAGCAGACATGCCACGCCCCCCCCAATTGGGCCACCCTCCACAGCTGGCGCCACTATCGGCCGGTTGAGCCGGTGCTTAAAGGGCGCCTGTTCCGGTGGGCGCCGCCATCTTGGAATCTTCGCGCCTGCGCAGTGGTGCCGCTGACCCAGAAGCATCCCCAGGCTCCGCCCCTGACGTAACCGCGACCCTGCACAAACTCCCTGTGTAACAGGATGTTACGCGGGACGCCCGGGCGTTCCCCTTACAGCGCTCCCCGGTCCCCGGACACCATGCAGCTGCGCCGGCCCCCCGACCACAGCCACCACCTGGAGGCAGATATCCTCCGGACACCGCTCCCTGCTGTACACGCCACCGCCGTGCAGCCCATCCAGGACCACCGTGGCGTCACCAGGAGCTCCACACCTGGCCGAGGTAGGAGACCACCCACTACCTGTACCGGCCGGTCGGCCTGGGATCCATCTGGATTCCATCTGTAGGATCCCATCCCCTCAGGAACAGGAAACCAACTGATGCATGGGAGTGGTGCTGCCCTTTTGTATCTGTAGGTTTCCTGTTCCTGAAGGGCAGATCCCCTCTCGTGGTGCTGTCATGGGAGTCCGAATAAAATTGTAATTACAAAAACGGAGAAGTACCAGTGGACTGATTAACCTGATTATTGAATGCGAATTCAGCCAGTGGCAATCATCTTGCCGAGATGTGGCAAGACAGCGCAAAATTTGTTCAAGTGACTGGTTGGTTCTCTCCGTCTGCCCATTGGTTTCAGGATGGTATGCCGAGGAGAAGGTCAAATTAATACCCAGTCTCTTACAGAAAGCCCTCTAGAACTTGGACACAAATTGTACCCCTCTATCAGACACCAAATTCAGAGTCACACCGTGCAACCGCACAACATGCTCAATAATTAACTTGGATAAAGTTTCTGCGTTAGATAGTCCTGCCAAAGGTACAAAATGCGCCTGTTTACTAAATCTGTCAACCACTACCCAAACCACAGTCTTGCCATTGGAAGGAGGGAGATCAGTGATAAAATCCATGGACAAATGAGTCCAATGTCTATCCGGAATTGGCAATGGCCGGTTACGGGAGCTTTTAGAACGGGCACACGAATCACAAGCAGACACAAACATGGCGATATCAGAAGACATGGAGGACCACCAGAACAGTCCAGCAATAGCTCTCGGCTATCCCTGGTTGCCCACTGAGAGCAGAGTCATGAAACTCCCAGAGAACCCTAAACCTATACTGAACCAGGACAAAGCTTATTCTCTGGCAATGATGGAGGAGCAAGAGACTGAGCCTCAGGAATCTCCTGTTCCAACTCGGAGGACACCCCAGCAATGACAAACCCATACTGAGGAATGGAGGAGGGAGATTAGGGAGGTGACACCAGATCCAAACTGCAAGACAAGGCATCAGCCTTGACATTCTTGGAACCAGGCCGAAAGTTGATGGAAAAATGGAACCGTGGAAAAAAAGTGAACACCTCGCCTGCCTAGGAGTTAACCCCTTAATGTCCATAGGCGTGCACAGTCCGTCTTGGGCTGTTGTAACTTACCGCACCAGGACGGACTGTAAACACGCAGTGACAGTTCAGCGCCCACAGCTGTCTATGACAGCTGACAGGCACGGCAAGGGGTGCAGGGACCCTTGCAGTTGGTCCCTGCACCCCAAGCGCTGTGACTGGTCAGTCAATGTGGCTGACCAAACACAGCAGCGATTGGCAGGAGGCTCAGCGCTGCAGTGGCTGAGCGTCCTGCACTGACAGCTAGGAGCGGCACCCCCGCGATCACAGCATTCGGGGGGGAGGCAGAGGGTAGGGGGCTCCCTCTGCCTCAGGTCGGCATCCCCGACCTGTGCCATGATGACCCGGAAGTAAAATGACAACTTCCGGGTCATTCAGCTTTCAGAATAGGTATAATACATTACAATGCTGGAGCATTGTAATGTATTATATCTAAAGTGAAAGTGAAAGTCCCATGAAGGGACAAGGTAAAAAAAAACATTTTTTAAAAATATGTAAAAAAATATTAAAAAATAATAAAAAAAATCCCCTAAAAATACACATTTTTATGTAAAAAAATAAAATAAACATAAAAATACACATGTTTCATATCACCGCGTCCATAAAAATCCCATCTATAAAAGCGTCACCCTAGTTAACTCCTTCAGTGAACGCCATAAAAAAGCACACAAAAAAGTAGCAAATTATACTTTTTCCAAGCGGTATAATCATACTGCTTGGAAAAAGTGCAATAACACGCGATCAAAAATACGGACATAAATAATCATGGTACCACTGGAAACATCATCTTGTCCTGCAAAAAACAAGCCACCAGACAGCTCCATCAGTGGAAAAATAAAAAAGTTATAGCTCGCAGAATAAAGTGATGCAAAAATAATTATTTTTTCTATAAAAGTTTTTATTGTGTAAAAAACACCAAAACACAAAAAAAAGATATAAATGATCGCTGCTATCGTAGTGACCTGAAGAATAAAGCTGCCATACTAATTTTACCACACGCGGAACAGAGGAAAAAAAAACAATTCCTGAATTGCTAGTTTTTGGTCATTCTGCGTCCATAAAAATCGGAATAGAAAGCGATCAAAAAAAGTTATGCTCCCAAATATGGTACCGATAAAAACGTCAGCTCGTCCCGCAAAAAACAAGACCTCATATGACTCTGTCAGCTGGAATATGGAAAAATTATAGCTCTCAACATACGGCGATGCAAATATTTCTTACAAAAAATTCTTACAAAAAAAAGCATATTTCAGTGTGTGACAGAAGCTAACACGAAAAAAGGATATATATCTGGTATCGCTGTAATTGCACTGACCCGAGGAATAAAGTCGCCTAATCACTAATACCGCACGAGGAATGGCGTAAAAAATAAAAACAATTCTTCACCTTTTGTGGATTTGTGCATTCTGCCTCCCAAGGATCGCAGTAAGGCGATCATAGTGGTTTACCCCCACATATGGGGTATCAGCATACTCAGGACAAATTGCACAACAACTTTGGGGGTCTGTGGTGTTGCTATCAGTGTGTCAAGAGTAGGAGAAGAGGGTTGCTTTGACAATCCAACACAATGAGCGGCACTTTGGACACATTTTATAAGTGGTCAAAAACTTGTAAATAACTCATGAAAGAATAAAGTTACATTAAAACCAAGCACACCATTGTTTTTCTTGTGAAATTCTCAGTAAGATTGATGTGTCACATGACCCTCTTCCCATTGGAAAAATTAAAGTTGACTCAAAATGGCCGACTTCAAAATGGCCACCATGGTCACCACCCATCTTGAAAAGTTTCCCCCCTCCCATATACTATTGTGCCATAAACAGGAAGTTGATATCACCAACCATTCCCATTTTATTTAGGTGTAATCATGTAAATGGCCCACCCTGTAGAATAAAGATTGCCAGTTAGGGCCACCCATCCAGAATCAGTGTCTGACATCACAAATAGTCTTCTTAATGAAAGGGCAAAAATTCCCACAGACACCTCCAAAATATTGCAGAAAGGGACTAACTCCAAATTAATGTATATGGATTTAGAATGGGATGGCAAAAATTCTGTATCCCTATACTTATGCCCACATGATGTATAAGTAACAATAACAATATAGGAAAAATACTGGATTATGAGACTCTTCTGCTTATATGTGACCATAGGTGTGTGTGGGGTTTCATATAATTTGTAGCAATTTGTGGTATCAGATTATTTACATACAATTATAAACCCGCCATAGACTTTATTACACAGGATTATACTGGATCTCATTGGCAGCAGAGCACACTGTAGAATGTTATTATGACATCATGAGGAATACACAAGCAGCCGCTCGCCCAGAATTCCGTTGAGAGTTGTAGTAGGCGTTTCACAGTGAGTATCTTATACTCCTGTCCTGTTCTTATCATTTCCCATTTCCTAGCTATATAAGTCTCTGATTTCTTCTGGCAAGCTTCCTCTACTCCCCAGTTCTCATATCCCTTCCATTATTAATGAGAAAACCTTATATTTGTTAATTAGCTCGTTACGGCAATATGTACTATTGATACAATTGGTATTTAGCATTAGGATATTTATAAGGAAACCTCTCTCTTTTTATCCAATTCAGGTTTATGGTTATTTCTATGATAAAAATGACGAGCACAAATTTGAAAACAATAGATGTAAGTCCAAAATAAGAAAAGACATGTAATTCAGAATAGTGATCGTAATGTTGTGTCTATACCTATATATAAAAATGAATTTCTGTTGTCTGATGTCTGTTCATGCACGGCCAACTGCCTAGACCAATCAGGTCAGCACGATTACAATAGCAAATGTGCATTTTTTTTTATTTAATAAAAAAAATCAGAATGATGTAAAAAAAAAAAATTAGCTTGAGTTGCCATTTTTTAATACCTGTAACATTTTTTTTGGTTGAGCAGTGATAAAGCTTGCCTTTTTGTGATCTGATGTTTTTATTTATACTATATTGGGGTAGTTACGAAGCATTGATCACTTCTTAATGCATTTTTCTGTTGAGTTGTAGTAATCAAAACCTAATTTTGGCAGTTTGAATTGTTTTGCTTTATAGTTTTTTTCAGATTGTGTCAATGAATTTTATATCTTCCTAGATTGGACTTTTCGGAACACATGGACACCAAATATGTGTAATTTTTTTCTTTTAATTTTAACGGAGTGATTTTTAAGTTTTTTACCTTTTTAAAACTTTTTTTGGCTTACTTTAATTTTTAAGTTCCCTTACAGGACTTGAACCGGCGATCATCTGATCGCTTGTGCGACATACAACAATACAGCACTTTTCCGGTATAGAGTAACAATCGCTGTCTTCTATGACTCCCAACCACAGGTTGGACATCACAGGAGAGATCACATAACAGGCGCCATGTAGTGTACAGTACCCTGGAATACGCACGACTCTTTGTTACATTTTGGCAGATTAAGCAATGCCCGAATGTAAATGCCTAAAAATATGCCAAATAAATATGGATAAAATGGACGCAGCTTCAGAGATTCATAGTACGGAGCTCATTTATAGATATATTCTACATATTTATACTTGGTATAAGTGGACAATAAAGTCACTTACCAGGCGTGCTGTTTATGGGCTATATGAACACTGCATGGGGCACGGACCGCCACTCTGCTCATACATTGGCTTACAATTACTAAATCTATCTTGTACGATTACTTGAAAACCCCTTCATTCTCCAGTGTAATGGAAGCCTATGAGTATGTAATGTATAGTATCATGTAAGAAGCTGAAATATTTCATGGCCTTTATACATGTCTCTGTTACTATTACAGCCAGCAGTGACCAACATACAATGTAAGTATTGACATTCTCACATGTAATTATAGCATTAATAACTCACCGTGTCCCCCTGCGCCCGGCTCCGGTTTGTGAAGTGCGGGGACTGAAGAAGGGGCAGCTCCAGGTTTTCGTGGGACCTGGGCGAAAGAGTCTCAGTGGGCCCCTTTAACACATACCACGATTCATGATACACAGATAAGAAATATAGGTATAGTACAATCCCAAATATTTCACTTACTACTTACATTACATGAGTGGTCTATTCTAAATTCTGCAATAGGTCAGAAAGTATAGTCCTCCATACAGTATTATGGGCACCGCATAGTGCTCCACACAGAATAAAGAGGCCCATATATTGCTATATACAGTATTATGGGAACCACATAGTCATCCATAAAGTACTATTAGCACCAAATAGTCCTTCATACAGTATTATGGGCCCCATATAGTCCTTCATACAGTATTAAGGGAACCACATAGTACTCCATACAGAATAATGAGCCCCATGTAAAGCTCTATACAGTATAAGCCCCATATATTGCTCCATATAGAATAATGAGCCCCATATATTGCTCCATACAGTATTAAGGGCACGTGGGCACCACATATTCCTTTATACAGTATTATGGGCACCACATAGTCCTCTGTACAGTATTATGGGCATCACATAGTGCTCCAAACAGAATAATGAGCCCCATATGTTGCTCCATACAGAATGGTTCCCATATAATGCTCCAAATATAATGGGCATATATAATGCTCCATATATAATGGGTCCCATAAGATGCTCCACATATAGTGGGACCCATAAGATGCTCCATACAGTATATGATAGGCCCTATATGTGATGCTCCAGTGTATGATGGGCCCCATATATGATGATGCAGTGTATTATGTGCCCCATATAATGATACATATATAATGGGCCCCATATATGATGCTCCAGTGTATGATGAGCCCCATATATAATGCAACAGCATAGGATGGGCTCCATGTAATGCTCCATATATAATTGGCCCCTTATGATAAACTCCATATATTGCTCCAAACATTAAAAAAAATAAAGTACTCACCCCTCCTCGCTGGCTTTGTTCTGCTCCGGACTCCTCAGTGTTGGCATCTTCCGGCTCTCTGCACTGTGACTGTTCAGGCAAAGGGCGCCCAGAATTGACATCATCGCACCCTCTTACTTGAAACGTCACAGCTAGAGGATGCGGAAGACACCGCAGGGGTAGAACAGGGAAGGGTAAATATTGCAAGTGCTGGGGCACTGAGTAAGCGCCTGCTTAGAATGCGGTACGGATACGCCAGGTGCTGACACCGGCCCTGGACTGAGGCTTTGCACAGCAGAAGCGATCTATTGACGTAATGGCGCGTGCTGAGCTGAGTCTCAGATGCGCAGGCTGAATTGTGGGACAGGAACAGTATGAATGTGATGACGGTCGGGTGATGGAGGACAGAGCCAGCGCTCCCCAGGACTCACGACTGTGTGGTCCACCACTATGGATGTAACACCCCTGCACCCCAGTAATTACAGTATAGCCGAAACCTGAACGTCGGATCAGATCTGATAATGGTGTAAGGAGGTCTCTGTACAATAACGCTGGAAAGGAAAGGCTCATCACATGTGTGTACCAGAAGCGCTGTCTGTATTCTCACTGGCCCTGATAGTCTATGGAGCTGGTAACATGTCGGCTGTGGGGAGAAGTGTCAGCCACACTCACCCATTCACTGACTACTAGGAAGAACTTCCATCAGGTTTCTTTTTTGCATACAAGAGAAATGGATGACATACTGATAGTAAAATTGGACACATGGATGAAAAAAAAGAAAGCTATAAGTCTAATGCAGCACACTAATGAGAATTAGTTGGTTTGGTTTTGTGTGGCTGAGAATAAAGTGGTGTGAATACGGCCTAAAGATAAGTCGTCCGCTGAAATTGAGTGACTTACTAAACAGGTCAGTAAATCTAATTGTAAACTGTTGTTTGTCTTTCAGCTGCAGATGTGATTCACAGGTAAGAGTCTTTCTCCTCATTGTACAGTGTGTGGGGCGCATGCGCCACCTCGGCTCCATTCTATGGGGCATCTCAGAGCTGGAGGTCCCAGCGGACGGATCCCACGTAATCAGTAACTTTTGCCCTATACTGTGGATAGGGGAGAACTAAGTTGGAACATTATTTTTAATAAATTACCAGTGTTTCAAAATATTCCTAGTTTATCTCTTACCTTACATATTGATGCTTTCCTTGCACTATAGGGCGGACCCCCTTGAAGTATTTCTTCAGAAGATGACATTGGACATTAAAGAGAAGATCACAATAATGTAAGTGAAAAAATGTAATGATCCAAAATAAGCAAACCTTACAGATCACACAATGGTATCGATGTTTCCTGATCTCAGATGACTGATTTTTCTTATTCTGGTGGAGAAGTTACATGTAAATCCTGTCTGCACAATATCTGTGTACACACAGCCTCCATTTATTGGGCGCCAGTCATGTGTCATATTTCCCAGTATAAAGATGCCATAGTAGTTTTGATGGGATATAAACAGTACAAGAATAATTATTAAACCCATTTACGACTCCTGATATACATTAAAACAGCGTCCGTTAAAGGGATTGTGCACAGTAACCTACAGACAGTGTCAGGTCGGCGCCATTATACTGATTACAATGATATGTTGGTTGATGAAATCCGTCTTGTGATTGTTTCTTAATTTTTATTTTCAGTTTTGTGTTAAGGCCCCGTTACACTTAGCGATGCACCAGCGAACCTGACCACGATACGACCCGGTCAGGATCGCTGGTGCATTGCTAAATGGTCGCTAGTGAGCTGCCACACAGGCAGATCTCACTAGCGACGCAGCGATGCTCGGCGGTCGTTACTCACCTGTCAGACGCAGCGAGGGTGACGTCTTCCGTCCGCGTCCATGGCTCGCTCGTCGGCGCCAGCAGGAAGCCGACGACGAGAAATAGTTCACGCCGATCTCGATAGCCAGCGGGGGGGCCGGTCGGAGGCAAGTGTCACATGTAGCAAAAATCGGTGACGCTTTAGCAATATCGCTAGCGATATCTCTATGTGCAACAGGCCCTTTAGTGATATGCTCGTGCCTTTAGGTGGGCTGGGGTATGTGGTGCTCTGATTAGATATGCATAATGCAGACTGCTGACAGGTCGCTGATCCCCCACTGACCTGCCCCCTAGTTTACATAATGAATACCATCACATACTGAATAAAGAAAAACGTTTTTGCAGGCAACAGTCGGCCATGGTGTCATCTTGGAGGACTTTTTTTCTACACCAGCAAGATGGAGCCGCTGGCGTTTGTGCAACAGCAGCTATCGGATCTCTATACAAACTGATAGCTGCTACTGCACAGGCGCCCCGGGCGCCATTTTCAAAATGACTTTTTTTTCCTCACTTAAGTAAATCATAGAATCATAGAATCATAGAATCGTAGAGTTGGAAGGGACCTCCTGGGCCATCTGGTCCAACCCCCTGCTCAAAGCAGGATTCGCTAAATCATCCCAGTCAGATGTCTGTCCAGCCTCTGTTTGAAGACTTCCATTGAAGGAGAACTCACCACTTCTCGTGGCAGCCTGTTCCACTCATTGATCACTCTAACTGTCAAAAAGTTTTTTCTAATATCTAATCTGTGTCTCTTCCCATTCAGTTTCATCCCATTGCTTCTAGTCTTTCCTTGTGCAAATGAGAATAAAGTTGAGCCTTCTACAATGTGACAGCCCTTTAGATATTTGTAGACAGCTATTAAGTCTCCTCTCAGTCTTCTCTTTTGCAAACTAAACATTCCCAAATCCTGCAACCTTTCCTCATAAGACAGGGTTTGCAGACCGGTCACCATTCTGGTCGCTCTTTTCTGAACTTGCTCCAGTTTGTTGATGTCTTTTTTAAAATGTGGTGCCCAAAACTGGACACAATATTCCAGATGAGGTCTGACCAAAGAGGAGTAGAGGGAAATAATGACTTCACGTGATCTAGACTGTATGCTTCTGTTAATACATCCTAGAATTGCATTTGCCTTTTTTGCTGCTGCATCACACTGTTGACTCATATTCAGTCTGTGATCTATTAGTATACCCAAGTCTTTTTCACATGTGCTGTCACTTAGCCCTATTCCTCCCATTCTATATATGCTTTTTTCATTTTTATTGCCCAGATGTAGTACTTTGCATTTCTCCCTGTTAAAAACCATTCTGTTAGTTGCTGCCCACTTCTCCAGTTTATTTAAATCTTTTTGAATCCTCTCTCTCTCCTCTCTAGTATTAGCTATCCCTCCTAGCTTTGTGTCATCAGCAAATTTAATCAGTTTACCCTCAATTCCTTCATCTAAATTGTTGATAAAGATGTTGAACAATACAGGGCCCAGGACAGAGCCCTGTGGTACCCCACTTGAGACATTCTTCCAACTGGATGTGCAGCCATTTACGACCACTCTTTGGGTCCGATCACTAAGCCAGTTATGAATCCACCTAACAGTTGCCTTGTCCATTCCATACTTAGTCATTTTTTCAATAAGGATTGTATGAGAGACTTTGTCAAATGCTTTGCTGCAAAAGGGATTAAGTGCACAGTAACCATGCGATTATGCTGCAGTGCAGGTGCCACGGCCGACACCTGCCTGCAGAAGCGTTTTCTGATGAAACAGTAATTTTATCGAATCTACAGCAAGCAGCCTAGTAAGTGACATCTTCTTGGAATCAAGGTCTCTGCCCCTACATTGTGCTGCTCTCAGATTAAATAGTACAAACCTACTGACAGATCCCCTTTAACTATAGAATGCAGTCAATGTAAAATTTTGGCAAAGAAAGTACCTAGTGTCACGACTCTGTTGTCGGGTATCGCAGGAACAAGGGCTCCTTGCCTGTTCTGTCCCTAATGCTAGGGGACGCCCTAGCTCAGCATGTTCCCTGGATTACTTCTGATGGTGAAAACACTGGAGCCACGTACCTTGCCTTAGCTCATGAATCCGCCCTCGGTCTGTACCCTTCCCCTACCCAGGGAAGATGGGATTAGTAGTGTACCGTAATACAACAACCAGCCTAACAAGGTAATATGAACATGGATAACGAAAAATACCAGACTTACAAATATAGTCACACAGATAACAGAGGAATGCACCGGGGAATAGAGGATGGGAGAAGGGGAGAAATTTAGCCAAATTTGTCACGGTCACTAATGCTGTTGTACATCGTATTAATTAATAGCACTTAATAAATAGGACATTTCAATATCAAATATTTTTTCCATTTACAATAGGGAGAGGAACATAATGCTTCTCGAAAGTAAGATTGAAGAGGAGAACAACACTTTGGATAGAATTAAACTGACTCTGTAAGTGCTGAGAGTTATTGAGCAGATAAAAGCAAATGTTATAGAAAACATGATGATCTATATTCTGGCAGACTTTCCTCTACTTCCCACCATGGACTGTAACTTAGTGCGGTGCTTAGCTACACTTTACACTGTAACATGGAAACTATATATACTGTATATATACTGTATACTGTACCATACTCACTATGCAGGGAGCAACAACACAGCTTCATGTATAATGGCATGAAAGCGTTTGGTCACCCCTGGTCAAAATTACTGTTATTGTGAACAGTTAAGCATGTTGTAGATTAAATGATCACTAAAAGGCCTAAAGTTAAAGATGACACATTTCCTTTATATTTTAAGCAAAAAATGTAGATATTGTCATTTTTTACATTTTAAAAATTACAAAGATGAAAATGGGTTGATGTAAAAGTTTGGAGATTTGTGTGCTCAGATAACTTTGACCAAGGTTTCAGACCTTAATCAGCCGGTTGGGGTTTTTGCTTGTTCACTATCGTTTCATCTTTAACTTGCTTACTGTTCACAATTAGAGTTGAGCGAAACAGGTCGGTCAGAATCAAAAGTCGCCCACTTTCGCCAAAGTCGGGTTTCATGAAACGAAACCCGACCACAGTGTGAAGTCGGCCATGCGGTCGGCGACCCAAGCGCCAAAGTCGGGTTTCGCCGAATGCTTGCACGTGACTTTTTTCAGCCAATGAGAGAAGCGGAGTGTAGCGGGAGGGTAGCTGGAGTGGGAGTGGGAGAGGGAGAAGAGAGAGATTTCGCCACCTCTAGGGTTAAAATTCATGCCAGGTGTGTTTACAGTCCTCCACTCACTGCCGACTTTTCTCCCCATTGACTTGCATTGGGTTTCATGTTTCACGACTTTTCCCTATAGTCGGCCGATTTCGTTCGACTCAACTTTTGAGAAAGTCGGGTTTCATGAAACCCGACTCGACCCTAAAAAAGGCAAAGTCGCTCATCTCTATTCACAATAACAGTAATTTTGGCCAGGTGTGCCCAAACTTTTACATGCCACTGTGGGTATTTGAGGCAGCGCTGCACCCAAGGCTACATTCACACGTTCAGTATTTGGTCAATATTTTACATCAGTATTTGTAGGCAAAAATCAGGAGTGGAACAATCAGAGGGAAAGTAGAATAGAAACACGTCACCACTTCTGTATCTACCCACTCCTGGTTTTGGCTACAAATACTGATGGACATTACTGACCAAATACTAAACACGTGACTGTGGCCTAATACAGACATTTCTGAGAGTACATGGAGTAACAGAGAAGATGTGACACTAAACCAGCACTGTGGACCCTTCACTCTCACGATCTGTACTGGTCGCCAGATTTGGTCATAGAGTCTGTATAATATTTTATACTAATGAATGTTAATATTACTCAGTTATACGATGATTATAAGACACACACAGGACTGGTGAATGCCTAGATGTAAACACATTACAGGGAATCTGCCACCAGGTTATTGCTACCCCATCTCAGAGCAGCATGATGTAGGGGCAGAGACCCAGTTTTGATAAAATGCTTTATCTGCTGCAAATCTACCAGTTCTCTGGCAGTTTTTTGTGTACACTGCACTGCGCAGAGCTGCCAGTCAGTGGTGGAGGCGGGTTTATACAGAGCTCACGAATATGGAGTACTACATGGCAGCAGTTTTACTAGCCCTCTACTGATAGTCTACTGGGCACGCAGTCTAGTAAGTAATATGTCACTGGATTTATAGTCTCTATCTACATCATGCTGCTCTCAGATTAGGTGTCAAAAAGCTGGTGACAGATTCCCTTTAAATCAGATGTATGAATTGTGATATAGTGTATAATGAATGGGTCATGATACGAGGCCTCATGTATGAAAACTGTTTTCTCTTACAGTTCTGAAAAAAAGAGAAATAAATGGCTTTTCTGGCGCCCAGCCAACAAGTACGTATATTATATCAGAGAGTATGATATTGTCTAGTATTATATGTAAATGAAGATGCAAGTAAAAAAAATGCCACTGGAAAAAGGCACCGTTTAGAGAAATTTAAAGGGAACCTGTCATGTCCCCAAACGCTATTAGCCTGTAGATATGGGGTAAATCTGCAGGTTAATAAGCAGTGTAAAGGCATCTGGCTGCCACACCGACAGCCCGGATACTGGGATGAAATAACTTTATTCCTGCCGGCAGCCTCCGGCTTTCAGTCATAGAGGAGTGTCTGGCACAGCTTCAGCGGCTGTAACCACACCCCAACACTGACTGACAGCCGGCTCTGCACTGTTGCATTTCTGAGTGACCTGTCAGTCAGTGTCAGGGGTTACAGTCGCCATTCTCAGTGCTGTGAGCCATGACTGTAATCACTCCGGGCACGACTGCATGACTGAAAGCTGGTGGCTCCCAGAAGAGATAAAGTTTCTTTTTTCCCAGGAGACGCACGTTCAGTACAGCGGCCGGGCACCTTCATAATGCTATTCACTTGCAGATTAACTCTATATCTACAGGTAATAGCATTATAGGACCAGACAGGTTCACTTTAAACTGTTTGTTTTATATTTTTTTGGGATGGTGCTTTGAAGACACAAGTGGAAGTTAGAAGTGGCTCATAAGTGGAGAAGGAAGTAGATTTCTCTGATAAGTTATATTACAAAGCTTCTTACCTTTGCTTGGACTATTGAGATTGTGAACATTTAACATAAATTGATGTATCTTCATTGTACAGTAATGAGGACACCCCTATTAAAGAGCTAAAGAGCCCAAAAAAATTGATAAAGAACAGGATCAAGACCATGTAAGTGCAGAGAATTACTGATCTAATATAAGCAAACCTTATAGATCCCATAGTGATATAGCCGTTTCCTTATCGCCAATGTGTGATTCATTGTATTCAGGGACAGATGATATAAACCTGTCTGCACACGATAAACCGTATATCTACTACACAGATACAGTATTAGCCATGTACTGGGTGTTGCTTATTTATCATATTTTATTGTAAAAAGATAAAGCGATTTTTATGGGATACAAACATTAGAGAAATGGTTATTTGACTTGTGAGAAGAAAAGAAAAATGAGCCAATATCTTAATATGGCTTCCGTAGAAATATTTCAGATATCAAAATAAAAGGATTTGGCTCTTGGAAGAAGGAGAGTAAAAAATGAAGGCTCCAAAATGGAAAATTTCCCAGTCATTAAAGCACTAAATAAGTCTGAGACAGGCGCATCTAATAACCATGAGGTCTATTTATGCTGCCAGCCTTCTAGGCTTCTTCCGTCACCACACAGTGAGCGCCCTCTAGTGATGGCTCCATGTAGGCAAAATGGGGTCATTAGTGTGATGTAGATAGAAAATGTTTTTGGGATAGAGGAGAAGGGGCAGAACGTGGTCACTAATTTTCTTCAAATTGCTGATATTTATACATTTACATATGATAATATATGCTTCATGTACAACAGGAAGAAAATCAAACAAATGGTAGAAGAGAGGAAAGAAAACGAGCAGAAAGAGCTGCACGTGATGGAGGAAACTTTGTAAGTGCTTTTTTCATGTAGAAATTATATAAAACCTGTCTGCGCATTTACTATATAATTGGAACACACAATCCATGGGGATTTTTAAAAATTTTAAATAAAACACAATTAAATGGCAAGGTTACCTCAAAAGACATACGTGGGCCAGGTTGTGTACAATTCTTTTACATAGTAACATAGTAACATAGTTATTAAGGTTGAAGGGAGACTTTAAGTCCATCTAGTTAAACCCATATCCTATCCTAACTTGCCCTAACATGCTGATCCAGAGGAAGGCAAAAAACCTCCATGTGGCAAACAGTAAGCTTCACATTGGGGAAATAGGACATATAACTTTATTCTCCTAGTGATATGAGATATTATGCTAATAAGAACAGGAGTTAACCCTAATATAGGTGTGCAAAATACAAAACCCAAACTGAAATTGGTAAGGGGTTAACAGCTGGTTTAATACATAGGACAATAGGTAGCAATCAATGATATATCATGTTCAAAATTGTGAGATCAACAGTATCTGCAATCTATCCTATTATCATAGTATCATAGTATGTCCATGTATGCTAGATGTATAGTGGCATATGGAGAAACAATGTAACAAAAAACACAATAAAGCCATATCAAAAAATTTAAAAAAGATGCTTGATAGTTACATACCTATAGAGAGAGTTTCGACTGACCAAAGGTGTCCCAAGCCCCAGCGTGCGTTTCACCATGCTTCCTCAGACACTCCCTCTGTACTCAGCTACCTGAAGTGAATATAAGCCCCTTAATGACATGACTAATTGTAACTTTAAGAAATAGTTACTTTTATTAATTAAACAAAAAACTTGATTGGAGTTATATTATTGAAAGAAAAACTAAAGCTCTGATACATCAAGACCGGTGATTTTCTTGCTGGTCTTGATGAAGGTGCGCGGCAGTCATGAGTCAGGGGCATCTGACAATGTCACGCTGTGACTGTAAGTAGATGGGAAGGGGGCCCTGCCCTGTCTCCAGGGCTGGGACCCTAACTATCCCAAAGATACCATTAAAAGGTGAGAAGATTTGGGCCACCAGCCTTACTCTTCTCCTGTTATACCTGAAGCTGTCCCCTCACCCTCCCCAGGAGTCCTGGCACAGAACTGCTAGCATATTAACACATAAGAAAAACAGGGAAAACAAAAGGCAACTAACATTCAAAACACTCAACAAAGGTATATAGAGAAGTGTAGGAATGTGCAAGCCAAATGGGAATAGGACAATAAGGACAGAATACACTCAAAAACAGCATGCAACAATCTCCAATTCAACACAGCGACTCCAAGGAGCTAGGAAGTAAAATTTTCACTGGCGAGGAAGAGAAGGTCTGGCCAGATTTTGTATGGAGAGGAAATAACCAGGTCAGGAACAGCTTTGAGATGGAGCTGGAAGTTTCTAACTAGCATAGAAAGGGTCATTAACTTCTTCAGCACCAAAGGAAACAAAATCCATTTAATATGAAACACAAACACCCAGGCTAAATGGAAGATCTGTGATTCACAATACGTAGTTATTTTCTAACTCCAGATCTCATACTTAACTCTTCATCATCCTGAGCTAATAAAAGATGCTGCAGGGAGAGAAAGCTGCTATTAGATAGTGGGGTGTCCTGTAGTCAGACTACACCCTCAGTGATGCGGTCTCTCTCATATGTAACCTTTATACGATCATTATCGGTATGAGGTCACTGTCACACATTTACTGTTGTGAAATCTTTGTCACTACTTTTCTTTTCTTTACTTCTCCAACAGAAAGATCCACAGAATCCAGACTTCAAATCCAGCAGTTTTCTGGCCATTTATATACAAAAACATTATCGAGTGTCCATCCTGTTAAACCATTCAGTAAGTATGTTATTTCTGGAAATATAATACTGTATGACCAGAGTAATATATTAAACAAGTTTATGCTTTCGCTTGATCCACTGGTGGAGTACAGTATTTGTAGTTATCCTGATATTGAGGGCTCATTTTTTTTGCACCCTGAGCTGTTGGTTTTACTGATACTGATACCACTATGAGGCGTATATGATTTTAAAATCACCTTTTATTGCATTTTATTGTAATGTTTTAGTGGCCAAAAAAACGTAATTCTGCCGTTTCCATTTTTTTCTCGCTACGTCATTTACAGATTGGATTAATTGATTTTACATTTTGATAGAGTAGACATTTCTGAATGCAGCAATGCCAAATATGTATTTTTTCATTGTTTTATTATCAATGGTGCAAAAGAGGAGTGATTTTGATTTGTGTTTTTGTGCTGTACATAGCGGTGCTGTAGCACTACTATACATAGCAGAAATCACAATCTCCTATGAACGCCGGAACTGTCTGGCATTCACAGGAGGATCGTAAATACAAGCATGGGGGTCATCAGGAGACCCCTGTCTGTCATGAAAACCCATCACCGCCGAGGGGCCACATGTGCGGGATGAATGACGCACTGTTGGCTTGTTCATCAGCGATTGACAATGGGGCTTAACTGGTTAACAGCTGCAGGCGAAGCACCGATCCACCTGCAGCAGTGAATTCATATGATGGCTGATTAAAATCAGCCGTCATGTGCAGGTAAAGATGCCGGCTCAGTCTATTTTGAAAAGACAACCTCTGGATATGACGCTGCACTCATGCACTCAGCTTCTTTGGTCAACCATGGCGAGGTCTGTTCTGACAGGAAGCTTTCTTGGTAAACCGCTATGTGGCCTGGCGCCATGCTGCAGCTCAGTGTCAGGGTGTTGGCCATCATTTTATAACCTCGGACATCTTTTTCTCAGATCCTCAGATATCTCTGCTATGAGGTGCCATGTTGAATTTCCAGTGACGAGTGTGAGAGAGTGTGAGAGCAATAACACCCCATTCACACCCGAAACCTTGTAACATTAATGGGTCATATGACAACGGGGAGGGAAAACAGCAAATTGAGCACAATTTGGCTGTTTTCACTTAGGGGTGTATTCAATTTTGTTTCCAGTGGTTAAGACATTAATGGCTGTGTCACTTGTTGAGTTATTTAGAGGGCAAACATAATTTACACACTTGTACTAGCTGTGCACTGTGATACTGTGATATACTGTAGGTGCTGAGAATAGTTCACTAATATCTTGTAACTGGAATGCACTTTACCATTATTGTTTGTAATATCTCCTCTCTATATAGAAAAATGCCAGCACCACCTGGCAAACCCAAGCACCACCATCTGTCGAACCCGAGTACCACCAACAAGCAAATCATACCACCACCACCTGGCGAACCCAAGCACCACCACCTGGCAAACCCAAGCACCACCACCTGGCAAACCCAAGCACCACCACCTGGCAAACCCAAGCACCGACACCTGGCAAAACCAAGCACCACCACCTTGCGATCTCGAGCACCACCATCTGGCAAACCCGAGTACCACCACCTGTCGAACCAGAGTACCACCAATTAGCAAATCATACCACCACCACCTGGCGATCCCAAGCACCACCACCTGGCAAACCCGAGCACCACTACCAGGCAAACCCAAGCACCACCAGCTGGCAAACCCGAGCACCAACACCTGGCAAACCCGAGCACCACCACCTGGCAAAATCAGGCACCACCACCTGGCAAAACCGAGCACCATGGCCTGGCAAATCCGAACATCACCACCTGGCGAACCAGAGCACCACCACCTGGCAAATCCGAGCACCACCACCTGACAAACCCGAGCACCACCACCTGGCAAACCCAAGCACCACCACCTGGCAAACCTGAGCACCACCACCTGGCAAACCCGAGCACCACCACCTGGCAAAACTGAGCACCACCACCTGGCAATCCCGAGCACCACCACCTGGCAAATCCGAACATCACCACCTGGCGAACCAGAGCACCAAGACCTGGCGAAACCGAGCACCAACACCTGGCGAAACCGAGCACCAACACCTGGCAAAACCGAGCACCACCACCTGGCAAAACCGAGCACCACCACCTGGCAAATCCGAGCACCACCTGGCAAACCCGAGCACCACCACCTGGCAAACCTGAGCACCACCACCTGGCAAACCCGAGCACCACCACCTGGCAAAACCCGAGCACCACCTGGCAAAACCCGAGCACCACCACCTGGCAAAACCCGAGCACCACCACCTGGCAAAACCCGAGCACCACCACCTGGCAAACCCGAGCACCACCACCTGGCAAAACTCAAGCACCACCACCTGGCAAACCCGGGCACCACCACCTGGCAAACCCGAGCACCACCACCTGGCAAACCCGAGCACCACCACCTGGCAAACCCGAGCACCACCACCTGGCGAACCCGAGCACCACCACCTGGCGAACCCGAGCACCACCACCTGGAAAAACAGAGCACCACCACCTGGAAAAACAGAGCACCACCACCTGTTGAACACGAGCACCACCACCTGGCAACCCATACCACCACCACCTGACAAACCCGAGCACCACCACCTGACAAACATAGGGAGTTTGTCCAACCAATTTTATTTTATTTTTTTACAGCTATTTTGTGTATTAAATTTTGTTTTCTACCTTTTGCTCCTCCTGAATTTCACTTAATTGCCTGCACCCTGTTTGTTTACATGGTTCTCTCCAGACGGGCAACTCCCTGTGCTTTGATTTCTAAACTCACCCCCAGAGCTAGCACTGCCAGACTCAGTTGTTCAATGCTGCCTTCTGCCCCCCAATACACAGCATTGACTGCTAGTAATCTGCCCCAGCACTGACCTCATTCATTCCAGCATTGGAGCAGACTGAGCAGTGATCTGTGCTTTTATCTGTGTCAGTACAGCAATGATGACTACACCTCACCCCACATCCACAATGGTGGTAGTCATCATATGTACCCTATATTACCCAGAGGTGTAACGATTGCAGTTGCAGAGGGAGTGACTAGACCCTTGCTGGGGGAAAGTGGCCCTCTTTGACACCAGTGCCTACAGTGGGTACAGAAAGTATTCAGACCCCTTTAATTTTTTTCACTCTTTGTTTTATTGCAGCCATTTGGTAAATTCAAAGAAGTTCAATTTTTTTCTATGCACCCCATCTTAACAGAAAAATAACAGAAATGTGGAAATTTTTTGCAAATTTATTACAAAATAAAAACTGAAATGTCACATGGTCACAAGTATTCAGACCCTTTGCTCAGACACTCATATTTAAGTCACATGCTGTCCATTTCCTTGTGATCCTCCTTGAGTTGGAGTCATTGGAGTCCAGCTGTATTTAAAGTGATAGGACTTGATTTGTAAAGGCACACACCTGTCTATATAAGACCTTACAGCTCACAGTGCATGTCAGACCAAATGAGAATCATGAAGTCAAAGAAACTGGCCAAGGAGCTCAGGAACAGAATTGTGGCAAGGCACAGATTTGGCCATGGTTACAAAAGAATTTCTGCAGTACTCAAGGTTCCTAAGAGCACAGTGGCCTCCATAATCCTTAAATGGAAGAAGTTTGGGACCTGGCCGTCCAGCCAAACTGAGCAATCATGGGAGAAGAGCCTTGGTGAGAGAGGTAAAGAAGAACCCCAAGATCACTGTCGCTGAGCTCCAGAGATGCAGTAGGGAGATGGGAGAAAATTTCACAGTCAACTGGGGAATTACCTTTTACAACACCTTGTTTTTCCAATTCCCTGACCACAATCCTTATGTAAGGGATTGCGTTCCCAGGAATTTGGTACTGACACTGGAAAGGTGGTAGCTATTCACCGTCAATTTTAACTTGAGTTTGCATTAACCCACCAGTTTTCTTTGAAATCCACAATT
Organism: Dendrobates tinctorius; assembly: GCF_039654945.1. Classification (NCBI taxonomy): domain Eukaryota; kingdom Metazoa; phylum Chordata; class Amphibia; order Anura; family Dendrobatidae; genus Dendrobates; species Dendrobates tinctorius. Next base: position 1,950,137 of record NW_027361823.1, on the reverse strand, counting down.
CAGACAACCTTTGCTTCAATTCATTCAATCAACATTTTCAGCAGTTTCTTCAGTACATGATCCTAAACTGGCAATGTGTAATTTGTGACTCTCCTCTTCCTCCTTCACAGGTACAATTACAGAACAAATAGTAGCTTCTTTGCTCTGTCTCACGACTTTGCTACTCAAATCAACAACAATCCCTATTGGTCCCAAAACAACAGTGTCCAGAATAGTGGACCGTAACTGTGGATTTACCCAAAAAGCCCATCAAAGACCCCTTTTCTTCAATCTCTGTGTCCTGAAATCTTAGGTTCACTGAATGACTTTACTGCTCGACTACAGGTGACCTCAAATCCTACCAAAGTGGTAGTCTCAAGGAGTGCAGGGGGTGACGGCAATTTGTGTCCTGTTACTGAAACAGAGGCTCAAGTATTGATGAGGATGTCTTCCCACAGCAGCCCTTCTATTCTCCTACTGATATAATGTCTTCTGTCTCCCCCATTGAAAGAGGGGAAAGGTGGGAAGGGGAACAGGGGGAGCACATCATCATTCGGTGTTTCCTGCAGTGGGAAGCCCGAAAAATCCATCATCCTCATCGAGGCACGACTTCTGTCCCACAGCTCCCACCTCCACCACAAAGAGATCTTCAGTATGAGTCCGGTCCTCATGCTGCTGCAGCTTCCTTATCAAAGGAGCATAAGGATGAGGAGAAGTGACTTCCCTGAAGAGCATTGATCTCTGGGCATGGATGATTGTGAAACATGGGGAAGGGAGCAGGATCAGAAGGCTCCTGAGAGACTGGGTTAACCATTTGAAGACTGTTATACAGCTAATACTGCCTAGGGTCATTCACAACTGGATACATAGCTCTATCTCCAGGAGTAGGTCTGGAGAACACCTGGGGCTGCTGGGGATTAAATGGCGCTGGGGTTTGATCCCTGGTATGAAGTTAGGACTAGAGATGAGCGACTTTGCCTTTTTTCGGGTCGAGTCGGGTTTCATGAAACCGGACTTTCGCAAAAGTCGGGTCGAACGAAATCGGCCAACTATAGGCAAAAGTCAGAGGCCGACTGAAACACGAAGCCCAATGCAAGTCAATGGGGAAGCAAAGTCGGCAGGGAGTGGAAGACAGTAAACACACCTACAGTGCCCATTTCAATGCCAAAAACATCAATTCTTATAACTGAAGCTTGTCAACCTTAATTTACTTCCTAATAATAGTTATGCATTGAAAACTTGGTGTAATTTGGCTAAAGATGTGGGGGGGTTGGGATGGCTCCAGGTTTTTGTGTGCCCTGGGCCAAAGAGTGTCAGTGCGTCCCTTTAACACATAACACAACTCATGATGCTCCGATACGCCACAGAAATATAGGTATAGTACAATGACACATACTTTACTGCTTACATGACATGACTGATCTATTTTAAATTTGTACAATAGCTCAAAAACAGGACAGTATATTACTCCATACAGTGTTATGGCCACCACATTGTGCGCCATACAGAATAATGAGCCCCATATATTTCTCCATACCAAATAGTCACATATAATGTTCCATACAGTATCTGATGAGCTCCACATAATGCCCCATATATAATGGGCCCCATTTGTAATGCTCCAGTGTATAATGTGCCCCTTAGATGCTGCTCCAGTGTCTGATCTGCCCCATTTACATTGCTCCAGTACATGATGGGCCTCATGGATTCAAGGATGATGCTCCAGTGTATGATGGGCTCCAATAATGATCAATATATAATGGGCCCCATTTGTAATGCTCCAGTGTATAATGTGCCCCTTAGATGCTGCTCCAGTGTCTGATCTGCCCCATTTACAATGCTTCAGTACATGATGGGCCTCATGGATGATGCTCCAGTGTTTGATGGGCTCCAATAATGCTCCATATATAATTGGCCCCATTTGTAATTCTCCAGAGTATAATGTGCCCCTTAGATGCTGCTCCAGTGTATGATCTGCCCCATTTACAATGCTCCAGTACATGATGGGGCTCATGGATGATGCTCCAGTGTACCATGGGCCCTAATAATGCTCCATATATAAAGGGCCCCATTTATAATGCTCCAGTGTATAATGGGCCCCTTAGATGCTGCTCCAGTGTTTGATCCGCCCCATTTATAATGCTCCAGTAGATGATGGGCCTCATGGATGATGATCCAGTATATCATGGGCCCTAATAATGCTCCATAAATAATGGGCCCCATTTGTAATGCTCCAGTGTATAATGGGCCCCTTAGATACTGCTCCAGTGTCTGATCTGCCCCATTTACATTGCTCCAGTACTAGAGTTGAGCGACTTTTGGTTTTTTAGGGTCGCGTTTCGTTTCGTGAAACCCGACTTTTCCAAAAGTCGGGTCGAGCAAGATCGTCCGATTATAGGGAAAAGTCGGGGTCGTCCCGAAACACGAAACCCAATGTAAGTCAATGGGGAATAAAAGTCGGCAGTGAGAGGAGGACAGGAAACACACCTACAGTGCCCATTTGAATGCCAAAAGCATCAATTCTTCTTACTTAAGCTTGTCAACCTTAATTAACTTCATAATACAAGTTACGCACTGAAAAATGGGGGTTATTTGGCTAAAGTTGTGGGGGGGGAGGGCTGGCTGCAGGTTTTCATGTGCCCTGGGCGAAAGAGCGCCCCTTTAACACATACCACAACTCATCAATGATCATGCTCCGATACGGCAGAGAAATAGCGGTATAGTACAATGAAAAATACTTCACTTTTTACATCTCATGACGAGGCCCATCTATTTCTCCATACAGAATCATTGGTCCCATATAATGTTTGAAACAGTATATGATGAGCTCCACATAATGCTGCAGTATATGTTGGTCCCCATGGATGAAGCTCCACTGTCTTATGGGCCCAAATAATCCTCCAAACATAATGGGCCCCATTTCTAATGCTCTAGTGTATAATGGGCCCTGTAAATGCTGCTCCAGTGTCTGATGTCCACCTTTGGAATGTTCCAGTGTATGGTGGGCCCCATCTATCATTCTCCAGAGTATAGTGCTCCCCAAAAATTGCTGTCCCAACATTGAAAACAATCAAATAAGTCTCCTCGCTAGGGAATCCCTGTACTTGTCTGGACTCCTTGTCATCCCCATCTTCCATCTCACTGCACAGTATTTCAACTTTGCAAGTGCTGTGATCCTGAGCAAGCAGGGGGGGCCCACTCGTTGGCGATGGCACTGGCACAGGGCCCCTGATAGTACGGTGGTGTGTCTGATGGCGGGTGGGCCGAACCTGCACTTTCATCTGCAGCTTCCTCTTTGTCACCGTGTAAGATGGAACTGTATATGGGAAGGGTAACCTGAGTTTCATCAGGGTCAGATTCAGGTCGTGTAGCGTGCGAGGGGAATGTAGTGGTCTGGGTCAATGTACCAGCAGATTCATCGAGCAGTGGCTGGGCATAAGTGCACTTGTGTCGACCCCAGGAGTACGGTCGCCACAGTGGCATTACCTTCTTCCTAGGGAGTGTGATGTCATGCTTGGGAGCAACGAAGGATCTCTCTAGCAGGTTAACTGATTGGGCGGCGTTATTCCCACGAGTCATGACCCTCCAAACAGCGTTCATGAAGGCAAAGTGTTTGTTTTACGTGGGCAGTATGGTTGCAAAGCTGAACCTTAAAGGAATGTCCAGAAGGGCACCACCAGGAGTGGAGCCTACGGTTAAATTCGACTCCACCTGGGAAACCTCAACCATGCCAGCTACAGAACAGATGCACACATTGCAAGCTTAATTCCGCTAACGAACGAGACTCCGTCATGCCCCGCGGTCCGAGTCCGGCTTACTAGAGGGACACGTGAGGATCTGGCACATGAGATTGGCCAATAACTGGTGTGTCATGCCCTTACATGTCCGTGGCTGCATGTGCGCTACACTGAAAAGGCCAGCGTTTGTCGCTTACAGGTGCAGATAACCCGCTGAATAACGTTAGTGATGGGGATCACTGATTACAATTATTACCCGCGAACAATGATTTCCCAGTAAGTGCAGGTCAACTGCAGTTCCGGAATTAGGCCTAACCGTCATTCCTGAAAAAATGAAAAACTTACGTGTGCAAACCACAGGTGCTGTAGCTTGCTTAACAGCTCGCCAGCCGTTCTCACGCCCAGTATGGATTACACGTGATTGCACAAAGGTGAGAAAGGGTACCGTATCCCCAGATAACATGTATGGATAGCGTACACATTCAAAATATATGTCTCAGGAGGCAGGCTCAGACAGTGTCAGGCCCAGTATGGATTGCACGTGATTGCACAAAGGTTAGAAAGGGTACCGTTTCCCCAGATAACATGTATGGATAGCGTACACATTCAAAATATATGTCTCAGGAGGCAGGCTCAGACGGTGTTAGGCCCAGTATGGATTGCACGTGATTGCACAAAGGTTAGAAAGGGTACCGTATCCCCAGATAACATGTATGGATAGCGTACACATTCAAAATATATGTCTCAGGAGGCAGGCTCAGATGGTGTTAGGCCCAGTATGGATTGCACGTGATTGCACAAAGGTTAGAAAGGGTACCGTATCCCCAGATAACATGTATGGATAGCGTACACATTCAAAATATATGTCTCAGGAGGCAGGCTCAGACGGTGTTAGGCCAAGTATGGATTGCACGTGATTGCACAAAGGTTAGAAAGGGTACCGTTTCCCCAGATAACATGTATGGATAGCGTACACATTCAAAATATATGTCTCAGGAGGCAGGCTCAGACGGTGTTAGGCCCAGTATGGATTGCACGTGATTGCACAAAGGTTAGAAAGGGTACCGTATCCCCAGATAACATGTATGGATAGCGTACACATTCAAAATATATGTCTCAGGAGGCAGGCTCAGACGGTGTTAGGCCCAGTATGGATTGCACGTGATTGCACAAAGGTTAGAAATGGTACCGTATCCCCAGATAACATGTATGGATAGGGTACACATTCAAAATATATGTCTCAGGAGGCAGGCTCAGACGGTGTTAGGCCCAGTATGGATTGCACGTGATTGCACAAAGGTTAGAAAGGGTACCGTTTCCCCAGATAACATGTATGGATAGCGTACACATTCAAAATATATGTCTCAGGAGGCAGGCTCAGACGGTGTCAGGCCCAGTATGGATTGCACATGATTGCACAAAGGTTAGAAAGGGTACCGTTTCCCCAGATAACATGTATGGATAGCGTACACATTCAAAATATATGTCTCAGGAGGCAGGCTCAGACGGTGTTAGGCCCAGTATGGATTGCACGTGATTGCACAAAGGTTAGAAAGGGTACCGTATCCCCAGATAACATGTATGGATAGCATACACATTCAAAATATATGTCTCAGGAGGCAGGCTCAGACGGTGTCAGGCCCAGTATGGATTGCACGTGATTGCACAAAGGTTAGAAAGGGTACCGTTTCCCCAGATAACATGTATGGATAGCGTACACATTCAAAATATATGTCTCAGGAGGCAGGCTCAGACGGTGTCAGGCCCAGTATGGATTGCACGTGATTGCACAAAGGTTAGAAAGGGTACCGTTTCCCCAGATAACATGTATGGATAGCGTACACATTCAAAATATATGTCTCAGGAGGCAGGCTCAGACGGTGTCAGGCCCAGTATGGATTGCACGTGATTGCACAAAGGTTAGAAAGGGTACCGTTTCCCCAGATAACATGTATGGATAGCGTACACATTCAAAATATATGTCTCAGGAGGCAGGCTCAGACGGTGTTAGGCCCAGTATGGATTGCACGTGATTGCACAAAGGTTAGAAAGGGTACCGTATCCCCAGATAACATGTATGGATAGCGTACACATTCAAAATATATGTCTATACATCAGGAGGCAGGCTCAGACGGTGTCAGGCACAGTATGGATTTGACGGCCCAGATTACACAGCGGAGGAGCAGGGAGAGGTAAAGATTGCAAATGCTGGGGCCCTGCCCAAGCAAGGGAGGCTCACTCGTGGGCGTCGGTACTGGCAATGGGCCCCTCATAGTACAGCGGTGTGTCTGACGGCGGGTGTGCACCACCACCGTCAGAGACACTTGATTGCACTATGAGGGACCCTGTGCCAGTGCCCGCGCCCAAGAGTCGGCCTACCCACCTGTCCAGGGCAACGGCACTCGCACGGAGTCGTGCGCTAGGTGGTGACCCCGGCCATGGGGGGGGGGCAGCACAGTTAGGGAGTTTTAGAAAGTGGCATATGTTGATGTTGGACATTCAGCTGATGCAAAAGGCGAAATAGGTGAAGTCCCAGGAAGAGGTGGACCAAAGCAAGCCATTTTTCTGTCACCCTATGTGTCATCAGGGGAAGGTGGGACAAAATCCTTGGAAACCCATGCGTGGTTCATTTTAATGAAGGTTAGATCATCCACATTTTGGGTTGACAGATGGGTCATTTTTTCTGTCAGGATTGATCCAGCTGCACTGAAGACTCTTTCCGATAGCACACTTGCAGCTGGGCAAGCGAGCTCCTGTAAGGCATATTGTGCCAATTCAGGCCAGGTGTCCAGTTTAGCGGCCCAATAGTCAAAGGGGAATGACCTGTGTGGGAGAACATCGATATGGGAGGAAAAGTAGTTTGTAACCATAGTTGACAACTGTTGTCTCCTGTCACTTTCCATCGATGAAGTATTACCAGTTGTGTGAGCAGTATTTGAAAAATCAGTCCACAACATTGTCATGAAACCCCTGTCTCCAACGCCACTTCTGCTGTGTGCACCACGAACACCTCTGCCAAGCTGCCCCCGGCCCGTACGGCTCGTGTGAGAACCATCACCGCTGCTGTGTGCTGGGAATGCCTCAAGCAACCGATTTACCAGAGTTGCTTGTTTATTAGCCAATATTAGGTCAAGGTTCTCCTGTGGCATGATGTTTTGTAATTTGCCTTTATAGCGTGGATCCAGGATGCTGGCCAACCAGTATTCGTCATCGTTCATCATTTTGGCAATGCGGGGGTCCCTTTTTAGGATCCGCAAGGCATAATCTGACATGTGGGCCAATGTTCCCGGTGTCAATGATGCACTGTGAGTGCTGGGTGGAAGAGCACTTTCTGGCAAATCCACATCCCTCCAGTCACGCACAAACCCTGTACCAGACCTTGCCACGCCAACATTTTCACTTGCCCCACGAGATGCATCCTCCTCCCCTAAGTAATCATCCCCATCATCATCCTCCTCCTCCTCTTCTTCCTCCACCTCGTCCAGGAGAGGTCCCTGAGCAGACAATGGCTGAATGTCATCAAGGATTCCCTCCTCCTCTTCCTCCTCATCAACATTGGCTGCAGACGCCTGCTCCTTAAGGTGCGTCAAAGTTTGCATGAGCAGACGCATAAGAGGGATGCTCATGCTTAGGATGGCGTCGTCTGCGCTTACCAGCCGTGTGCATTCCTCAAAACACTGAAGGACTTTACAGAGGTCTTTCAGCTTCGACCACTGCACACCTGTCAACTCCATGTCTGCTCTCAAAGTGCCTGGCCGTGTATCCTCCCACAAATGCATTATGGCCTGCCTCTGCTCGCACAGCCGATCCACCATGTGCAGGGTGGAGTTCCACCTTGTTGCAATGTCGATAATGAGGCGGTGGTTGGGAAGGTGGAGCAATCGCTGCAGCTTCTGCATACGAACGGAGTGTACAGGCGACCGGCGGATGTGTGCGCACAGTCTTCGCACCTTCTGGAGCAGGGCTGTTAACTCCGGATAATTTTTGAGGAAGCACTGCACCACCAGGTTCAAGGTGTGAGCCAAGCAAGGTATGTGGCTGAGTTTTGAAAGGGCTATGGCTGCCACAAAATTATGGCCGTTATCACTAACTACCTTGCCTGCCTCAAGATGTACACTGCCCAGCCATGACTCAGTTTGTCGCTTCAAGTACTCGGCCAGCACCTCGGCGGTGTGTCTGTCGCCCAAACACATCATCTGCAACACAGCCTGCTGACGCTTTCCACTAGCTGCTCGATAGGGGGACACATCGTGTGCAACAGTGGCAGCTGCAGATGGAGTGCTCGTACGACTGCGTTCTGTGGACGAGCTTTCGCTTCTGGAGGAGGAGGAGGAGGGTCGAACGCCTACAGCCAACTGTTTCCTATACCGTGGGCTAGGCAGCACTGTCCCACCACCGCTGTCCCCTGTGGACCCTGCATCCACCACATTAACCCAGTGTGCAGTGATGGACACGTAATGGCCCTGGCCATGCCGACTGGACCATGCATCAGTTGTGAGGTGCACCTTTCCGCTCACTGACTGCTTGAGTGCATGGACAATGCGGTCTTTCACATGATGGTGGAGGGCTGGGATGGCTTTGCGAGAGAAGAAGTGGCGACTGGGTAGGTTATAGCGTGGTACTGCATAGGCCATGAGTTCGCGGAAAGCTGTGCTTTCCACCAACCGAAAGGGCATCATCTCAAACGAGATTAGTTTGGCAATGTGGGCGTTCAAACCCAGTGTACGCGGATGAGAGACTGAGTACTTTCTTGACCTACTCATAGTGTCTGGGAGGGTGAGCTGGACTTGAGAGCTGCATATGGTGGAAGTAGTGGACAGGGCGGACTGAGAGAGGGTTGATGATGGTGATGGAGTTGGTGTTCTTTCTGATGGCCTAGAATCAGTCTTTCGTTGATATAACAGTGGGATTCCCTGACTGCTGTGGCCTTGCAACGACACCTCAACATTTGCTGCTGTGCTAACCGGTGGGCTTACAGTGGGGGAAACAATGTAGCGTTGCTGACTACCTTCGTTGTGATCAGTTGCACATGTGGCACTTGAGGTTTGGTGTTGTGTCCACGCTTGCAAGTGCATGCTGGTTAAATGTCTAAGCATGCAACTGGTATTCAAATTTTTCAGATTTTTCCCTCGGCTAAAGGTCTTTGCGCACTTCTTACAGATAACCTTGGCCTGATCATGAGGATTTTGTTCAAAAAAGTGCCACACTGCACTCTTCCTACTTTGGCAGACATTTTGCGGCCTAGCACGCTATGATCTTTTGACCCTCTGGACAAGCTGTCCAGCAACTCTTTTTTTTTGTTTGGAACCTGTCTTTGGAGTGCTCCGGGCCTGCCAGATAACAGCTGTTGCGATGTCGATGTCTGCTGTGGATGCTCCTCATCTGAGCTATTGGAAGCAGCACCCTCTTCCCCCAATGGATTCCAATCTGGGTCAACAACTTAGTCATCCATCACCTCCTCTTCTATGTCATGTGCACCTTCCTCTGTGTCACCGTGTATGGTGGTATAATGTGCGGGAAGGGGCACCTGAGTCTCATCAGGGTCAGAATCTGGCTCTGTACACTGCGAGGACAATGTAGTGCTCTGAGTGAATGTACCAGCAGAATCATCCATCAGCGGCTGTGCATCAGTGCACTCCATGTCAGATTCATCTTGGCCTGGGTAATTCACCATTTCACTTGATAATCCAGGCATGGTATGTGAAAACAGCTCCATGGAGTAATCAGTAGTATGGCCTGCGTCATCCTTCAATCTTGGTTGGGGTGAAGGACCCAAGGAAAGTTGTGGTTCATGAACATGAGCCTCCAATGACGACTCAGTGCTTTTACTTTTTACAACTGAAGAAGAGAAGGCGATAGAGCTGGAGGCTGAGTCAGCAATGTAAGACAAAACTTTTTCCTGATGCTCTGGCTTTAAAAGCGGTTTGCCAACTCCTAGAAAACTAAGCGTTCGAGGCCTTATGTAGCCAGACGATGACGCAGGGTCAGCACCTCCTGCATTCGGTCCTATTTTGCTCTTGCCACTACCATCAGATCCACCACCAACACCATCATTACCAGCTCCCAATTCCACGGCCTCTTCCACCAGCCTTCCTCATTTTTGGTAGAAATGTAGACAAAATCCAACAAACTATATAGTAATGTAAAACAAGGTACAAGGTGTCTATAGGACAGGGGAGATTTTGAATTTCTGCAGACACTTGTGGACACTGGACACTTTTGGATTGTGTGAGGCCCACTGATATCTGAGCGCTATGTGACAGGCTCGATGGCACAGCTGTGACCGAAGTGACTAGAGGATAAGGGAGATTTTGAATCTCTGCACACACTTTTGGACACTGGACACTTTTGGATTGTGTGAGGCCCAATGAATATCTGAGCGCTATGTGACAGGCTCGATGGCACAGCTGTGACCAAAGTGACTAGAGGATAAGGGAGATTTTGAATCTCTGCACACACTTTTGGACACTGGACACTTTTGGATTGTGTGAGGCACACTGATATCTGAGCGCTATGTCACAGGCTCGATGGCACAGCTGTGACCAAAGTGACTAGAGGATAAGGGAGATTTTGAATCTCTGCACACACTTTTGGACACTGGACACTTTTGGAATGTGTGAGGCCCACTGATATCTGAGCGCTATGTGACAGGCTCGATGGCACAGCTGTGACCAAAGTGACTAGAGGATAAGGGAGATTTTGAATCTCTGCACACACTTTTGGACACTGGACACTTTTGGACTGTGTGAGGCCCAATGAATATCTGAGCGCTATGTGACAGGCTCGATGGCACAGCTGTGACCAAAGTGACTAGAGGACAAGGGAGATTTTGAATCTCTGCACACACTTTTGGACACTGGACACTTTTGGATTGTGTGAGGCCCACTGATATCTGAGCGCTATGTGACAGGCTCGATGGCACAGCTGTGACCAAAGTGACTAGAGGATAAGGGAGATTTTGAATCTCTGCACACACTTTTGGACACTGGACACTTTTGGATTGTGTGAGCCCCAATGAATATCTGAGCGCTATGTCACAGGCTTGATGGCACAGCTGTGACAAAAGGGACTAGAGGATAAGGGAGATTGGATTGCTTTTAAAAAAGCAGTTTGCAGAGCAGTGGGTAAACAGCAATGCCAGCCTGTCAGGAAGCCTTAAAAGGCAGCCCAACAACCAACACCACTGATACACCACAATATAGCCTCCCCTTGCACTGCACACACAGTGACTGGTGTGTTGTGCAGGCCAAATTGCTAGCAGCAGAAGCAGTTTTTTTTTCTTCTCAGGACAAAAAAAAAAATTGGGATTGCTTTTAAAAAAGCAGTTTGCGGAGCAGTGGGTAAACAGCAATGCAGGAATGTCAGGAAGCCTTAGAAGGCAGCCCAACAACCAACACCACTGATACACCACTATATAGCCTCCCCTTGCACTGCACACACAGTGACTGGTGTGTTGTGCAGGCCAAATCGCTAGCAGCAGAAGCAGTTTTTTTGTCTTCTTCCGTGCCTAACGCTCTCCCTACAGAATCAGCAGCAACCTCTCCCTATACTAAGATCGGCAGAAGTAAGATGGCGGTCGGCGTGCACGCCCTTTTATACCCCCTGTGACGCCCACCAAAGCAAGCCAATCACTTGCATGCCCTTCTGAAAGATGGTGATGACCCGTGCCTATGTCATCACGTTGCCCACAGTGTCCGTGGATCCTGATTGGCTGAAAAAGAGCGCAAAACAAACTTTTGAAACGCGACTTTGGCGCGTAAGTCGCCGACCTCGTGGCCGACCTCATCCTAGGGTCGGGTTTCGTTTCATGAAACCCGACTTTGCCAAAAGTCGGCGACTTTTGAAATTTTTCGACCCGTTTCGCTCAACTCTATCCAGTACATGATGGGCCCTATTTTTAATTAACCCAGGCATGGTATGTGAAAAGAGCTCCATGGAGTAATCTGAGGTGTGTGCTTCCACATCCTTTACTTTTGGTGTGGGTGAATGACATAAGGAAAGGGGTTGCTCCTGACCAGAAGCCTGCAGTTACGACTCAGTGCTTGCATTTTTTACAACTTCAGAAGAGGAGGCGATAGAGCTGGAGGCTGTTTCAGCAATGTAAGCCACAATCAGTTCCTGATACTCCGGCTTTAAAAGCAGCCTACCTACTCGCTGAAAAGGGAGCCTTACAGGCCTTCCAGAGCTACACCATGACGCTGTCTCAACACCTCCTGCCTTAGCTGCTATTGTGTTTTTGGCACTACCAGCAGATGCACCACCACCACCACCATCAGTACCAGGTGGCCCTCCACACCCACATCCGCGTCCTCTTCCACCATACTTCCTCATGTTTTTGAAAATGGACCCAAAATACCAGGAGATATATGGTACTGTATCAGAAGCGTACAGCTCTATACAGTCTATGGATAACAGTAAATCTCCGTATATATTTCATGAGGCATACAAAGACGCTCACAGGCTCAGTATGGATTACCCAATAAAATAAGTTGAAAAAGGGTACAGTATCACCAGATACAAGGTATATATAGTATAGTGTAAACATTCTGATTCTCCGTATACATTTCAGGAGGGAGACACAAACGCTCTCAGGCCCAGTATGGATTACACAAGAATATGAAAAGCTGTAAATGGGTTATGTAACACAAGCGTACAGCTGTATACAGTGTTGGGGCAATCTTAAAGTTCCAAATATATTGCCGGAGTAACAGACAGACGTTTACAGGCTCATTATGGATTACACCAGAATCTAAATAGCTAAAAAGGTTACTATGTCAGAAGCTTTCTGCTGTATACAGTGTTGGCCAAATTGAAAATATCGGTATATATTTCCGCAGTCACCCTCAGACGCTCACGCAGTTTGGTTTTGACCATAATAAAAAATGTTGTAAAAAAGGTCCTGGATAGCAAGATAGCAAGTATATATTTTTTAGGGTACAATTGAAATCTCCATATAAATAGTCCCATAGTCACTATCAGACGCTAAGGCTACTTTCACACATCCAGTGTGTGGGGTCCGGCGGCGTGCGGCGAAAAGCCAGGCCGCCGGATCCGGCCTGCAGCCGTGACACCGGATGTGTATGCGGCGAGACATACGGCTCGGACATTATTTAAAGGAGCCGCAGGATGAGGTGGACAGAGGCAGCCACTGAGAGACAGTTGCTGAAAGGGAGGTGAGGGGAGAGGATAGGAGAGGGGAGGGGAGAGGTGGGTGGAGAGAGAGAGACATGGGGGTTAACACTTAGTGTCCAGGCGAGAGAATCTCTCTCTCTTGCCGGGCACTTTTGGGTTAACCCCACAGAGAGATCTCTCTCTCTCACCCAGACACTGTGAGTGTTAACCCCACAAGTGCCCGGCGAGAGAGATCTCTCACAAGTGTCCGGGTGACAGAGAGAGATCTCTCTCTCTCTCTTGCCGGGCACTTGTGGGGTTAACATTCACAGAGTCCGGGCATGCGCTGTGGAAAAAGCCGGACCGGCGCTGACAAAAAACGTTGCAGGGAACGTTTTTTGCAGATGCCGGACGGCTAATTTTTGCCGTGTCCGGCAACAACCGGACACGACGCATAACCATCCGGCACGATGCGGCGACCATGAAAGCTTATGGGACAAAACCGGATCCGGTGCTGGATCCGGTTATGAAAAATGTCGCCACAAAAACCGGATGTATGAAAGAGGCCTTACACAGTATGGATTTGACCGTAATGCTAAATGTCAAACAAAGGTACTGTATAACAAGATAAAAGCTGTATGGAGTATAGTGTAAAAATTTGTTTCTTTGATTCACCGTATATATAGAAGGCGTACCCACACATGCTCACTCACTATGAATGATGTGGGCAAGGTGGACTGACAGACAAACCAGCCTGTAGTGAGAAGCAGAGGTGTAGCGCAGTGTAGGTGTGAAACCGCTAAGATAAAGAGAAAGGGTGCAGTGTTTTAGCTTGCCCATTGGAGGGCAGTGGAGAGTGAAGAGTGGGACTGAATAACTGCCATTGGTCAGAGAAACTGTTAGGTGATGGTGGGCGGAGTTACCAGAACTGGAAGTATAAAAGGCTGAGGGAAGGTTCTGGAAGAGTCAGTCAGCGAAGGGAGCACAGTAAAGAGGAAGTTCTGCTGAGGAAATAGAGACAGTGGAAAGGCTCCAGAGAGGACTGACAGTTGAGGTGGTCACGGGGGGTGGCCAATAGGACGGTTGCCGCAGACGAAGACAGCCTGGGGCTATCATACGGACGGTGTGCTCAGACTGGTGCAGCGCTGTGGTGGTTGGGCCTAGGCCAGCCACAGTGGAAGAGCCACAGAGGACGCCACGATTATAGTTGCAAAGGAAGTGAAGGTACCGGGGCCTGTGTACAGAGAAATGTGAAACGGCTGTGGTGAATTGCTGTTGTCGACAGAAGGATGGGCACTAAAAACGGATCTGTTCAATACAAACTCTGTCTCAGTCTCGTGTTTGTCTGCGGCAAGAAGAGGGTCCCCCCTGCACAGTTGGTTATCCTGCAGATGATACCTTAATACAAATTTTTGAAACAAGGTACTGTATCAGCACATACCAGGTGTGTCCAGTCTAGGGTTAAATTTCCGTCTATACTTCCGGAGTCAGACACAGACACTCACAGGCTCACTATGTATTATACCAGAATTACAATAGTAGAAAAAGGGAAAGGTATTCATAGCGTACACCAGTATACAGTGTTGTGGTACTTTTAAATCTTCGTATTTATTTCAATCTCTGTAAGCCAGTCAAGAATCTCTGCTACTGGAAACCACATGGATACAAGTATAGACGCAAAGTCGAGTGTTAGCAGAAATTTTGTAATTACTCATCGTGGGAAAACCTCCCGGTAGATGTTGCAGAGGCGATGCAGACCCTCAATTACTGTGTCTGTGGAGAAAGCGAAAAAGGTTCTTTGTGAAGGAAGGAGTGCTTTATCGCAGTAGCGTGGATCACATCACCGTTACTCATCTCCATCAAATTGTGATCACAGGGAGAGATGTACCCATGGTCCTCACTGCCTTTCATGATGTGGCTGGTCATTTTGGAGTGCAAAAGACAGAAGCCACAGGCCGTAGGCGATTCTATTGGATTGGCATGAGAGGAGACATTGAAAAATGGTGGCAGGAATGTCACACATCTGTGACTATCACAACTGTGAAAGGTGATCATAAACCACCACTGCATCCGCTTGTAAGTTGACGTCCATTTCAAATGGTAGCCATTGATCATCTTAACCTTCATTGATCAATACACCAAATTTCTAGTGGCCGTCCCTGTGAAGGATTTAACTGCACAGACTACACAGCGGTGGAGCAGGGAGAGGTAAGTATTGTAACTTGCAAGTGCTGTGGCCATGCCTAAGCATGGGGGACACAATCGTGGTCGAGGGTACTGGCACAGGGCCCCTCATAGTACGCTGGTGTGTCTGATGGTGAGTGGGCCCTCCCTCTGTCTGAGACACTGTATTGTACTATGAGGGGCACTGTGCCATTGCCGTCGGCCATCAATGGGCCCATCCACCTGTTCAGAGCAATGGCACTTGCATGGGTGCGCCAGGTCTTGACCCCAGCCGTTGGGGGAGGGGTGGGGGCCCAGTTAGGGAGGTTTAAAAATTAGCATATGTAGATGTGTTGGCTGGACATTCAGCTGCTGCAAAGGGTGTAATTGGGCAAGTCCGAGGGAGAGGAGGAAAAAACTGAGGCACTTTTCTGGTAACCTATGTGTCATCAGGGGAAGGTGGGACAAAATCCTTTGAAACCCATGCATGGGTCATTTTAATGAAGGTTGGATCATCAACATTTTGGGTCGACAGATGGGTCCTTTTTTCTGTCAGGATTGATCCAGCAGCACTGAAGACTCTTTCAGATAACACACTAGCAGCAGGGCAAGCGAGCTCTAGTAAGGCATATTGTGCCAATTCAGGCCAGGCGTCCAGTTTAGAGGGCCAATAGTCAAAGGAGAATGACCTGTGGGGGAGAACATCGATATGGGAGGAAAAGTAGTTTGTAACTGTCAGGGTCCTGACAGCGCCGGCGTACAGCCTCCACTAAGCAGGGACTCACCCGCATTGTAGGGACCCCTGGGGACAAGATCAGCTGGACAATAAAGATGCACGGAACCTGAATGTAGAAGATCAGAAAGCCGGCACAGAACCTACGGTCATGTGAACGGTCATGTGACTGCAAGGGGCGGGGCTTAGCATCCTGCTTTCAGAGGAGGAAGAAAACTCAGAGTCGGGCAAAGCAGAGATCAGGCACACTACAGGCAAGCGAGGTACAGGAGGGATAAACAGACGGGACAAAGCCAAAGGTCATACACAAGATATCAATACAGTACCAGGGATGAGACAGAATGGACAGACAGGGCCAAGCAGAGATCAAAAACCAAACGGACATAGAAGGTACCAAGCGATATTCAGAGAACAGACCGAGTCATACACAGGGAATCAAGCAACCAGAACACAGCACTAACAAACTCACTGGTCACCACACAATGCCAAGGGCGAAAGTATAACTGACGGGGGATGGGAGCTTCCTGAGGCTATAAGAAGCCTCCCCAGAACCAATGAGAGGCCACCCTAATAGGTCCCAGGTGTGCAGGTGAGAGTCTGCACTGCGATCAGAACATTAACTCAAGAAGTGCCGGTCACCCAGCACTGGTATCATGACAGTACCCCCCTCTCATGGAAAGCCCGAACCAGAAGATCCGCATGCATCAACCGGGCCGGCACCCAGGACCTGTCCTCCGGCCCATACCCCTTCCAATGAACTAGGTACTGTACTGACCGCCGTACTAACCTAGAATCTACAATGTGACCAATCTCATATTCCACATGTCCCTCAACCAAAACCAGAGGAGCAGCGGACTCGGATTCTCCCCGGACTGCTTCAAACGGCTTCAGTAGAGATCTATGGAAGACAATAGGGATCTTGAAAGAGGGTGGAAGGCACAGCCTGTATGCTACCGGGTTGATTTTTTCCACAATCTTGTACGGGCCAATGAATTTGGGGCCCAACTTGGCTGATGGAACCTTTAACTTAATGTTTCGCATGGAGAGCCAAACTTTCTCTCCCACCTGAAACATGGGACCAGGTGTTCGTTTCCTGTCCGCGAAAAACTTATACCTGCCTTGAGACCTAGATATACGCCGCTGGACTTCTGCCCATGTATCTTTTAACCGCTGAACAGAGTCCTCAGCCTCGGGGCACCCCGAATCCAGACGAGAAAACTCACCAAAATGAGGACTGAACCCATAGTTGATGAAGAAAGGGGACATACCAGTGGATTGACTCACCCGACTATTGAAGGCGAATTCAGCCAACGGCAGAATATCACACCAGTCATTCTGTCTAGCAGAAGTCAGACATCTGAGGATCTGTTCCAGAGACTGATTAGTGCGTTCCGTCTGACCATTACTCTCAGGATGGTATGCAGATGAAAAGGACAGAGATATCCCTAATTTTTTACAGAAAGCACCCCAAAACTTAGCCACAAACTACACACCTTGATCAGACACCACATTCAGGGGTACCCCATGCAAGCAGACCACATGCTGCACAAACAATCTGGATAAGATCTCAGCAGAAGGTAATGCGGACAGGGGTACAAAATGAGCCTGCTTAGAAAATCTGTCCACCACTACCCATACCACCGTATTACCCCTGGAAGAGGGAAGATTGGTAATAAAATCCATGGACAGATGGGTCCACGGTCTTTCGGGAACTTCCAAGGGCATCAGCTCCCCTGCCGGCCGGCTATGGGAGCTTTTAGAATGAGCGCAGACCCCACAACCAGAAATGAATTTCTTTATATCAGAACCCAGAGTAGGCCACCAGAAGATCCTAGCCACCACCAGTCGCGTGGCTGATATACCAGGGTAAGCACACAACTTGGATTCGTGGAACTCTTGCAAGAGTTTAAGGTGAAGTTGTTCTGGGACAAACAACTTGCCCCCTGGTTTGGCCGCAGGAGCCAGCGACTGGGCCCCCTCAATTTCCCGTTCTAATTCAGACGAGATCCCTGCTAACACCACCCCAGGGTGCAGAATGGAGGACGGTGGCTCAGGGACAGACACAGGGTGACAACTACGAGATAAGGTGTCATCCTTGACATTCTTTGACCCTGGACGGAATGTAATAGTAAACTGGAAACGAGAAAAAAAAAAGTGACCAACAGGCCTGTCTGGGCGTTAATCTTTTAGCAGACTCGATGTAAGACAAATTTTTGTGATCAGTGATCACAGTAACCGGGTGACTTGCCCCCTCCAAAAAGTGCCTCCATTCCTCAAAAGCCAACTTAACCGCAAGAAGCTCTCTATTGCCTACATCATCATTTCTTTCAGCAGCAGAGAACTTCTTGGAAAAGAAGGCACATGGCCTGAGTTTGGTTAGAGTGGCAGGCCCTTGAGACAACACCGCCACCACCCCCCACCTCGGAGGCGTCCACCTCCACCACAAATGGCTTGGAAGGATCTGGCTGTATGTTAAATATTAATAATCCGTTAATTTCTTATAAGACCCAGTTCTGTAGAATGCTTTAGCTTACATGACATAGGCTATTTTTAAGCTTGGCTCATGGTAGAAAGACAGCTCCATATATGTAGAGACCACGTGCTTTAGGAGACGTATATAATTCATGGCTAACTGTAGAGGTCGCTCCTCTTCTTCCCTCACCATCATGAGAGACAGACGCAAGATGACATGACACAACAGCTGGTATATTACTTGACGGCGATGTGAGAAGCCGAACTGAGACACAGCAGCCATTTGCTATTCAGGATCTCGGAGAGAAGAAGAATACATGCTGCTTTGCTATGAACAATGGACAATATCTCTTTCACTTATTTTTATTCACCTGTTTTTCTGTAATAACCTTTCTTTGATGGAAGAATCCAAATAAACCACTATATTTTTATCTGGTAACTAGTCCTGAATATTTTACAGGATATGCATTATTTTACATTGGAGAGCCAGCCAGATCTGAATTTTTGTACTTTTTTGCGGATTTCCCTCAACTTGCACACACGGGGGATTGGACTTTGCTAACGTCAAATCATATGTGCAAGTTATCGGGAATTCCACTACTTACAAGAATCACATAGAACCTAGAAGTAAGAAGTACCAGATAGATTGAGAAGTACTACAAGTGCCAAAAGTACCAGACGTAAGCCAGACGTGTGAAGACAGGAACCCAGCGTTGTCCATCAAAGGAGCTGAGACATTTCAAGGTAAGATAAAATGGATGTCATTAATTGTCTTGCTAAGCAGAGTAAATTGAAATTTAAGTCTGTAGACAATTCTAATTCAGAAGTTTTATGGTTAAGTTTATATGCCGAGTGTGAACTCGAGAATCAGAGGTTAGATTCTAAGTTTTTCAATAGAGAAAGAGAGAGATTACAAAATATTCTACAGATGGTAGATATATTTCATAGATCTGTGTCAGAGAAATCTAAAAATGATTGTGTAGAGGATAGTGATATTCCCGAGATTCACTGTAATGTGGAGAAACAGTTACAAGTAGTAGCAGCTATTGAAGGTGACCTTGCAGACGTGGAACAAGATGGAGAAGTAGGAGGAGACTTCAGAACTGACGTAGAGGACGTACAAGGGAAAGACGTACCACTAAAAATAGAAGACTCACAGGCCCAAATCCGAAGTAGCGTGAGGAAGAATTTGATAAAGATATGCCAAATAATTCCTGCTTATGACAACAAAATAGATGTTTATAGAAACTCTGAGATCTTTGAAAGTTGTACTGATAACTTTGATTTATCTAACGAGGAGAAGAATCAGTTGTTCAAAATGTGGATCCCTGTAAATTTTGCTAGGAGATTGTCTTTAAAGTTATCTGGTGAAACACATGAGAATTTAACTGATAAGGACAGATTAAAAATTCTCATTTTTTGTTCATCAAATGAAAATCATCCAGATATTGATATTCTTCAAAAATTAAGGATTGGTCGGAAGGAATGTATTTTTACGTTCATGTCCATATATGAACGTTTGTATAGAATGCTGAGTGAGAATGTCAAAACACCGTCCCTCATAAGGAGTTTTGTAAGCAAATTTTGGTTTCTAAATCCTGCATCTCGTGTTATTGCGTCACAAAAAGATTCTTTGTTTGAATGTGCGCAATCCCTCGATTTTGCCAGAAAACACGAGAATCGTGAAAGGAAAGTAAATTGTGCTAATTTTGGAAAGACAGGCAGGGTAAAATCTTATCAGAAGCCTGTATTAGCAAAACCTTCTAAAATGAGTTTTCCCCAAATATATGAAGTACAAAGAAAATCACATGTTTGTTATAAGCCATATGGAATGATGCAAAAGAACACCGAAAAGACACAAATTGAATTAAGAAAAATGATGAGTTTTGATCTTCTTCCTGTAACAAAGATGGCCGAATTTGACAGACAGAAACAGGTGGTGAGTGACATCATGGCCTGTAAACTGAATACTCTGCTCCAAGAATCTATCAGCTTTAAAATGGCAAGAACCTTTCAGGATATTTTTTGCAGAAGAATAAGTATGGGTGTAGGAATTGGCTAGAAAAAGTAATTATATATATATATATATTGTGTAACAGTGTTATACAATTAGTGAGTTATATGTAATTATTTTATAGAGTATAATCCTGTAGTTTTATGGTTTGTGGATATATACATAGTCATACAGTATATATATAGAGTGTTTGTAGAAGTAGAAATAGTAGAACTGTATTTTTTAATGAAAATTAAAATCTACATCAGTAATAATATTTAGAATATGAATATGATATTAACCTTATTTTTTATGTTTCCTTAGAATTTTCATTTCAAAGCAGGACTTAATCGAGAAAAATTCTCTTCCAAGGATTTATGCCTTTATTTACACAGGATGTTGCAATAATTGCATGATTTTATATATATCTAACCCTTAAAAGGAAATAACCAATTGCTTTTTAAAATGTTCTGGGTGTGTGCTTTTTTTACTGCATGGTTTGAATGACAACCTCAACGGTGAAAATTTCAACCTTGTTCTAATAATAAGTATACCAGACCAGTATACTATGTCCCTGTTCCTTAGGAAAAGAATTTTAAAGGGGGTCTCAACTTTTGCAAAGCAATGGAATTTTTTTTTCCAGGCCTAAATGTCAAGTATAGCTATACATATATTTATGTCATGTGTATTTGGGGAATATTCAAAGAAATATTAAGAGACTAAATTGAAATAGTTTACAATGCATTGATAATTAGGATAATTTGGGTTAAAATACGTGTATTAAACTTAATATGTGACACAGTCTGAGTGACAGTGACTGAGTGTATGAGCAGCTGCTGAGCGAGTAATGTGATACGTTTGTGAGACCTCAGGATCCTGAATGCATGAGAGAGGGAAAAAAAAAAAAAAAAAAAAAAAAAAACCCCAAAGCTTTTATCTTTAGGAAATTATTAGAATATTAAGATACATAATGAAATATTATCTATACAAACATATATTTCTATATTTCTATAGTAATTATTATTTATTGATTTAGTTAATTGTGGATATGTGCAATCGCACAACAAAATAGAAAATAGTTTAGGAAGAAAATCTATTCTTTCCTTATCAGCTTTAGCTCTTTTAAACAGGCACCAGCACAGAGCCTGGTATTCACCAGCTGCATCTGGGAATAGTGGACCTTCCTTCTCTGTCCAAGTGTGTTACATTTAAATTAATTTTTCCAAAGGATAATTTTATGATATTCAAATTAATTTTGATGGTTACACATCTTCAGACAAATAATGGTATAAGCAAGTATAAATTCACATAATTTATACATTAATTATTTTTAATTTTGGTTTTGATAAATGAATTATTTCATGAAACAATATTTTTTGGTATTAAGGGGGAAATATGTTTTTTATCTTGACTACATAATCACATTTGATTAATACTTCTTCACACATTTTAATAGGAAAAAATATTAATAAGGTACAATGGTATAAGTATTGGGTATAATAACAAGTATTATAAAGAGTCATTTCTTTACACTAAGAGGAATTATATGCAAAGTTGCATGATTTGAATATTTTGATAACACAAGTGTATGACAATTATGAGATAATCCAGATCATGGAAATATTAAGGGTGTATGTTACTGAAGACATAACTACTCTGCATCAACATAAAGGCCTTATTCTTATTTTTATTTTTATTCTTATTTTTCATTATTTTTAATTCTTTCACCAATATTTAGTAAAGTAATATCTACTGAGAATATTGCTTCATTAAATATAGCAATTATATGGTTCTATTACTAAGGAAAATGTTTCACTTCTGAATTATATGCAACAATTCTTTTATTCATTCATTCGCTCACTCATATATTCTTATTTTGGTTCATGGCTATACATTCCTACATATTATTAGTATAATAAATATATTCCTTATTAATAAAGATGAAAACACTGGTTACATAAAACACAGTGACACCTATGGGTTGAAAAAGGTAATTACACCTATGACATAAAAAAATGTTCTATCACATGAAAAATATGGATAATAATGTATTATCACTTATTATTGGTTTATTATTTCAAATATTGAAATCCATATACAGTACAAATTCTGATAATAATTATATGGATATTACTGATTGCTATGGTACGCTGTGATATTATGGGATAGGGAAATTACCAGATTTGGTATAGAATAGGGAATGAAGACTTCAAGCAAGACACTGAAATTATGTTAATAAAGACTTTTCACATTTCTAAACTTCATTGATTTTTATCAGTTGCAAGAAGAAGAATGCCGCGATCCAGAAATCCCAGAAGGTAACAAAGCTGTGATTACTGAGTAATAGACTGTGTTAATTACAAGTGCAGTATCCACCACTGACAGTCACAAGTGCAGTATCCACCACCGACAGTCACAATTAAAGTGTCTAACCTGACAACCAGAGGACGATGATCCTATGATGCTGAGATGAACGGTGTTATCACGTTCTTATCAAGTTCCAGAGGTTTTCAATCACCTGAAAAGCTTCGATGAAAGCTGGTGAACAATGAAGGTAATTATCAGGAAGCTACAACCCTGACATATGTCCTGTGCATTAGGACAAGGACTGGTTATGGTGCTATGTTTAGCAAGGAAGAGTCATTTTAACCCTTGCTTTGCTGACCAAAGACGTCACACCTGTTCAAAGACCAGTACCGATGGAGGATTCCAGAATATCCAAGGCGAGCCAATGTAAGCCCAGGTTTTTAAAGATAACACTGCACAGATATTAAAGCTGCATAGACTTTGTTTTCGTATTAACATTTGAAATTATGGACTTTGATTTGATACACAACACATCTATATGCTATAAGAAAACTGTATTTTTAAAAGAACCAAGAAGAAGACAGAAGACATCAAAATGAAGACCAGATGACATCAGATGATGATGACTGGACCTGAGATGCTTCAATTTAGACTTAGGGAAGTATAATTATACATATTTTATATGAATATTGTTCACGGCTTACCATAACATGAATTCACATCAATTATGTCATTGAGTACTTATAACGGTAATCTGATATTATTATTATTATTGATATTAAATTATTTTGTCAAAGAAGAAGAAAAGAAGAAAGAAGATCTTGTTATATTTGAGGGTTCCAATTAATGTCTGTCTCCCTCAAAAGGGGGAATTGTTAAATATTAATAATCCGTTAATTTCTTATAAGACCCAGTTCTGTAGAATGCTTTAGCTTACATGACATAGGCTATTTTTAAGCTTGGCTCATGGTAGAAAGACAGCTCCATATATGTAGAGACCACGTGCTTTAGGAGACGTATATAATTCATGGCTAACTGTAGAGGTCGCTCCTCTTCTTCCCTCACCATCATGAGAGACAGACGCAAGATGACATGACACAACAGCTGGTATATTACTTGACGGCGATGTGAGAAGCCGAACTGAGACACAGCAGCCATTTGCTATTCAGGATCTCGGAGAGAAGAAGAATACATGCTGCTTTGCTATGAACAATGGACAATATCTCTTTCACTTATTTTTATTCACCTGTTTTTCTGTAATAACCTTTCTTTGATGGAAGAATCCAAATAAACCACTATATTTTTATCTGGTAACTAGTCCTGAATATTTTACAGGATATGCATTATTTTACACTGTATCAAGACAGGAGCAGACATAAAACATTTCTTCAGCGTCGCAAAGGCCTCTTTTGCGAGTGAGAACCAATTTCTCACATCCGCACCTTTGCATGTTAGATCCGTGAGAGGTTTGACCACTTGCGAATACCCCCGGATAAATTTGCGGTAATAATTGGCGAACCCCAAGAAGCGCTGATGACCCTTAAGATCTCGGGGTTGCACCCAATCCGCAATGGCATGCACCTTCTTGGGGTCCATGCGAAAACCCTCCCCGGATACAATTAACCTCAAAAAAGACAATTCTTGCACACAGAATACACATTTCTCCAATTTGGCATACAGATGATTTTCTCTCAGTCTTTGGAGAACTGTTCGTACATGTTCCAAATGAGAATGCTTGTCGGTGGAGTATATCAAAATATCATCTAAATAGATAACGACAAAACGACCAATGAGATCCGAGAATACCACATTGATGAAATTCTGAAATATGGCGGGGGCGTTGGTAAGACCAAACGGCATGACTAAATTTTCAAATAGTCCCTCGGTCGTGAGGAACGCGGTTTTCCATTCATCCCCCTCTCGGACCCTTATCAAATTATATGCCCCCCGAAGATCCAGTTTAGAAAACCACTTTGCCCCTGATAGTTGGTTACATAAATCGGGAATCAACGTATTCCGTACAGTAATCTGATTAAGCTCCCGGAAGTCGAGACAGGGACGTAACCCGCCATCTTTTTTCTTTACAAAAAAGAAACCTGCCACCACAGGTGAGACTGAAGGACGTATGTGTCCTTTGCACAGACTTTCAGCAATGT
Organism: Dendrobates tinctorius; assembly: GCF_039654945.1. Taxonomy (NCBI): domain Eukaryota; kingdom Metazoa; phylum Chordata; class Amphibia; order Anura; family Dendrobatidae; genus Dendrobates; species Dendrobates tinctorius. Next base: position 1,925,486 of record NW_027361823.1, on the reverse strand, counting down.
ACTCCTTCATAGCCAAGTGCTCAGTACCGGACAAATTAAACAGACGGGCTTTAGGTAATTTAGCCCCCGGGACCAGCTCAATAGCGCAGTCAAAGGGTCTATGTGGCGGTAACGTCTCGGCCTCGCTTTCAGAGAAAACATCTTCGAAGTCCTTCAGGCATTCCGGAATACCTTCCAGCTCAACAGATGATACAGACACAGATTTAACAGGTTCAACCAGCAGTGCGGATTTATCACATAACTCAAAATCATTAAACCCCCATTGAACAATCTCCCCCATTTTCCAGTTAATAACTGGGTTATGGCGTTGTAACCAGGGCATGCCCAACACCAACCCTGCAGGTAGATTGTCCAGCACAAAACAACTTAGGTTTTCCACATGAGTAGCGCCCACTCTGAGCGAAAACAAGTCAGACATAAAGCGAATTCCCTCCTTAGTGAGGGGAGAGGAGTCAATGGCCATCACCTTGATCGGAACCTTGAGCCTAACTGTCCCTATCTTGCAGTGTGTGACCAATTGGGAGTCAATGAGATTAATCGATGACCTGCAGTCCACGAAGACTGTGGAGGAAAAAGAACTACCGTCCACAAACAGTTCCACAGGCAGTAACACTTTAGAAAACGAGGAAAAGGGTACCTGAGGGTCTGAGCAGTCTCCCCGTTGACTACCCAGACCTAGTCGTTTCCTGCCGACCGGGTTTGAAGATGGGCAATCAGGACACTCTCTTTTCCAATGTCCCGCTTTACCGCAGTAGAAGCATAACTGCTTGTCCTTCCGGCGTTTCCTCTCCGTATCCTTCAGGGAGAGGGCGCCTACATCCATGAGCTCAGGGGCAGTCTCTTTTCCACTGGGGAACAAAGGAGTTTCCACCTGCATCACCCCTCCGGCCCGCAGCCTGCGGTCCATCCGGATGGCCTGGGTCATGGCGTCCTCAAGAGAGTTAGGTGGGGGATGTAACGACAAGGCATCCTGCAGCCGCTCGGACAAGCCTCTGCAAAAGAATCCTCGGAGTGCGGCGTCGTTCCAAGAGACCTCTGCGGCCCAGCGGCGGAACTCAGTACAAAACCACTCAGCTGATTGTTTCCCCTGACAGACACTCATCACCATGTCCTCTGCCAATTGCACTCGGTCAGGCTCATCATAAATGTGCCCGAGGGCCTCAAAAAATGCAATCACGGACACTCTCTCAGGGGCAGTGGGAGAAAGGGAGAAAGCCCAAGCTTGTGGGGACCCTCTTAATAGAGACATAACAACCCCGACCTTCTGACTTTCGTCCCCAGAGGAACGTGGTCTCAAACTAAAAAAAAGTTTGCACCCCTCCATGAAGACCCTGAACTCCTTTTGGTTTCCAGAAAAAAAGTCAGGCAGTTTAACAGGTGGTTCTGGGACACCAAAACAACATCACTCCACCCAGCCCCCAGAGACCCAGCAGCTAGAGCTCCCCGCACTGTCTCAGAAACCTGCTGCTGAGAACGAGCCAGAGCTTGCTGCTCCAGAGATAAACCCTGAAACATCTGACTCAGACTTTTCATCTGGTCAGCCAGAGACTGTATGGGATCCATAACTCTCTGCATAAAAAACCCCCAAAAAACTTAATGGTCAGTTATAATGTCAGGGTCCTGACAGCGCCGGTGTACAGCCTCCGCTAAGCAGGGACTCACCCGCATCGTAGGGACCCCTGGGGACAAGAACAGCTGGACAATAAAGATGCACGAGACCTGAATGTAGAAGATCAGAAAGCCGGCACAGGACCTACGGTCATGTGACTGCAAGGGGGCGGGGCTTAGCATCCTGCTTTCAGAGGAGGAAGAAAACTCAGAGTTGGGCAAAGCAGAGATCAGGCACACTACAGGCAAACGAGGTACAGGAGAGATAAACAGACGGGAGGTCAGACAAAGCCAAAGGTCATACACAAGATATCAATACAGTACCAGGGATGAGACAGAACAGACAGTCAGGGCCAAGCAGAGATAAAAAAAAACAGACATAGAAGGTACCAAGCAGAATCCAACGCGATATCGAGAGAACAGACCGAGTCATACACAGGGAATCAAGCAACCAGAACACAGCACTAACACACTCAGGGGTCACCACACAATGCCAAGGGCGAAAGTATAACTGACGGGGGATGGGAGCTTCCTGAGGCGATAAGAAGCCTCCCCAGAACCAATGAGAGGCCACCCTAATAGGTCCCAGATGTGCAGGTGAGAGTCTGCACTGGGATCAGAACTTTAACCCCAGAAGTGCCAGTCACCCAGCACTGGTATCATGACAGTAACCATATTTGACAACTGCTGCCTCCTGTCACTTTTAATCGATGCAGTATTAGCAGTCGTTACTTGAGAAATCATTCGACAACATGGTCATTAAACCCCTGTCTCCAACGCCACTTCTGCTGTGTGCACCACGAACAACTCTTCTATTGTGCCAACTACGGCTCATGGGAGAACCAGCACCGATGCTGTGTGCTGGGAAAGCCTCAAACAAACGGTTTACCAGAGTTGCTTGTTTGTTTGCCAATATTATCTCTAGGTTCTCCTGTGGCATGATGTTGTGTAATTTGCCTTTGTAGCGTGAATCGAGGATGCTGGCCAGCCAGTAGTCGTCATCCCTCATCATTTTGGCAATGCGGGGGTCCCTTTTTAGGATCCGCAAGACATAATCGCACATGTGGGCCAATGTTCCAGGTGTCAATGATGCACTGCGAGTGCTGGGTGGAGGAGCACTTTCTGGCAAATCCACCTCCCTACAGTCACACAGAAACACTGTCCCTAACCTTGGAACGCCAAGAGATGGTACTGTATGAGGAGCGTCCAGCTGTGTAAGGTATATTAAACAAATTAAATCAACGTATACATTATGTTAGTCACAGAGGCACTCACAGTATGTATTGGACCGTAATCCAACAAGCAGATATACGGAACTGTCACACACACACGCTGAAAAGTAACTGTAATGCACATGGCAGATATACAATACTGTTGGAGAATCGGACAGCTCTATATGATGTGTGTAAGGAAAATTGTCAAGCTCCGTGTATTTGTATATGGACTGACACACGCTGTCTCTTTCTAGTTTAGACCGTAATCAAACAGCAGATATACGAAACTGTTTGAAAAACGGACATGACTCTAAGGTGTAGGTCTGGAAAAATGGAAAAACTCATCGTTTTTTTTCCCCAGAGTCACACACAGGTAGCTTCTATTTGTCCGTGTTAGAAGGCGGTACACGGTAGTGTGTGAGGATCGTACACCGCTGTACGGTGTGTGTATGTAAAATTGTCAAGCTCCATGTATTTGTATACGAACTGACACACGCTGTCTCTGTCTAGTTTAGACCGTCATCAAACAGCAGATATACGAAACTGTTTGAAAAACGGACACGACTCTAAGGTGTAGGTCTGGAAAAACTGACAAACTCCTCGGCTTTTTCTTCCAGAGTCACACCCAGATAGCTTCTATTTGTCTGTGATACCAGCCGGTACACGGTAGTGTGTGAGGAGCGTACACCGCTAGACGGTGTGTGAAAAAATGAACGCTCAGTAACTCACCAGGACAAAATAATAAAATTTGGATTGCTTTGAAAAAAGCAGTTTGAACAGCAATGTGCACACAGCAATGCAGCTAGCAGGTAGCCTTAAAAGGCAGCCTAATCACCACCATCACTGCTGCACACAACAAAAATCCTCCCTGTTGTGAGTTCATTTTCCCCTTCGTCACTGAGGTCTGGTGAACTCCCTATTCTGGTAAAGGAAGGTAATGAGCCTGATTATCAGGCACCTGAGCCTAATGAGGATGACTGGCTGAGTGGAGTCACTGACTGGATATAAGGCTGCCAACGCCCTTCTGCCCTGCGGGTGATTTCTCTGTGGACTTCTAGGACACCAGTCTGATTCCTGCTCCTCTAAAGCTAAGTTTTCTGCTTTGCCTGTTAGCATTTGTGTTTTGTTTTTGTTTTCCTTGCTTTTCTGGATTCTGCCATTCCCTGCTGGGATGAGCTGAATCTCCTTTTGCCGGTTGCTCTGTCTTCAGAATATTCCTGAGTACTGACATAGCTTTTTTGAAGCCTAGTGTCTTCAGGGCCTTTTTCACTGTCAGTCTGTTGGCTCTTATTTTCATAGGGTTTTTCACGGATTGCAGACAGCAGCCTTCCTGTCCTTTCCTATCTAGTTAGCTTGGGCCCCGTCTTTGCTCAGTCTATCTTTCTGTCTGTGTTAGTGTTTTCATCTTGCTTCACCGTCATTATATGTTGGGGGCTGCCTATTGCTTTGGGGTCTGCTCTGGGGCAGTTTAGATTTCCCCTTTCTTTCTTTGGGCCTATTTAATTCTCCGGCTGTGATCGAGGGGTCTAGGGCATCGTAGGAACCCCCCACGGCTACTGTTAGTTGTTGTGATAGGATCAGGGGTCTGCAATCCGATAGCTGCCAACCTCTCTGGTTTTCTGGACTTAGCTAGCATTTCTGTTTTTGCCTCCTACGGTGACTCAATCATAACACCTCCCCTTTCACTGCACACTAACTGTACAGTGAAAAGCGCTATCAGCAGAAGCAGTTTTTTTTTTCTTCTTCCCTGCCTAACGCTCTCCCTGTTCAGAATCAGTAGCAGCACCTCTCCCTATTGTAAGATCGGCAGAAGTAAGATGGCGGTCGGCGTTCATAGCCTTTTATACCCACTGTGACCCCACACAAAGCCAGCCAATCACTAAAATGCCCTTCTCTAAGATGGTGCTGGCCGCTGCGCATGTCATCGCGTTGCCCACAGTGTGCGTCCTCCATCATTGGGTGAGAAAAGGCGCTGAAAGCATCATTTGAAACGCGACTTTGGCGCGCTGATCAGTGACCTCATGGCCGACCTCACGCTAAGGTAGGGTTTCGATCGGCGAAACCCGACTTTGGCGAAAGTCTGCGATTTTTTAATCTGACCAACCTGTTACGCTCAAATATAGTTAGGACACAAGCATCTAACGTGCCCAAATTGCCCACAAAAGAAACACTTAGGAGGACCCCTAATGGGATGGATCTGCCCATTCATGGGCGGCACGTTGGCTCAGTGGTTAGCATTGCTGACTTGCAGCGCTGGGGTCCTGTATTCAAATCCCACCAAGGACAACATCTGCAACATCACCCTGATCCATAGTATCCAAGGTCTTATCAAGCAGCAACTCACATATATGCTTCTATTCTGAGATCCTTCCCGTTTTTTATTTTAAAGGAATCTTGCAATGCTGGAGAAGGCTTCCTCCCTCCTAACTTCTTTGAGATCACAAACTTCATTCTCCCCTTGGACTCTGTGAGATCATATTGAATGCACTTTGCTTGCTGAGCTTTAAGATGGTACATAAACTCACGGGGCATGAAGACAAAATAACGAGAAGCATCTACGTTAGATTTAATCTGAAATTTATCCAGCCATGATTAAAAACCAAGAACATTATGAAGCACTCCCTTACTTTCCTCCCATTTAGGCAAATTTTTAAACAAATATGAGATGGACCAGGGACATTTGGGTGGGGGCTGCTTTAGGAATCAAACTTAAACTCCATCTATCTTTCCTCATCATCGGTAAAATCTTTCCTCAACTGTGCTTGCATAAGCTGGAGCTGTTGGGAAACTATATCTTGTTTTCTTGCATCCTGTCTCATTTGCATTTGGGGCCCTATGCAATGTTTAAAATTGGGCCCCAAATGCTAACATATTGCACATCACACAGAAGCATTTCGGTTGTATTTACATGTGCTGCATTCAGGATGCTAAATGAGTGTGATTGACAATATTGAAGTCATTCAACACTTGTTTCCTGGCCTCTTTCCACCGTCTGAGAAAGAATGTTATCAGCAGCACATCTACAGTTTACACCCCATAGTCCTCCATATAATACAATCTGCCCCATAGTCCTCCATATAGTATAATACACTTCTCAGTCCTCCATATAGTATAATATACTCCTCATAGCCCTCAATATATGAAAATACACCGCTCAGTCCTCCATATAGTATAATACACTCCTCATAGTTCTCCATATAGTATAATGCAACGCCATAGTCATCCATGTAGTACAATTCACTTCCCATAGTATAATGCACCCCATAGTTCTTCATATAATGTATTCCCCATAGTCCTTGATACAGTATAATGCAGTCCACATATAGAATAATGTAGCCCCCATAGAATATAACGCAGCCCCCTTAGAATACAATGTAGCCTCCTCAAATAGTATAATGTAGCTCCCTCATAGAGTATGATGCAATCACCCCCATAGAATATAAAAAATATAATACAGCCCCCCCATAGAATATAATATAGCCCCAGATAGAATATAATGCAGCCCACCTCCCCATAGAATATAATGTAAAATGTACCCCCCATGGTATATAGCCCAGCCCCACATGGTATATAGCCCAGCACCACATGGTATATAGCCCAGCCCCACATGGTATATAGCCCAGCACCACATGATATATAGCACAGCCCACCATGGTATAAATCACAGCCCACCATGGTACCTAGCACAGTACCACATGGTATATAGCATAGCACCACATGGTATATAGCACAGCCCACCATAGCATATAGCCCAGCACCACATGGCATATAGCCCAGCATGGTATACAGCCCACCATGGTATACAACCCACCATGGTACACAGCCCAGCATGGTACACAGCCCAGCATGGTACACAGCCCACACCATGGTATACAGCCCAGCAAGGTACACAGACCACCATGGTAAACAGTCCAGCATGATATACAGCCCTCCATGGTATACAGCCCCCCCTGAGAATGGCCCCACAGTCCAGTACTCACACTGATTAAAAAAAAACACTCCTTACCTTCTCCCTGTGCCTGCACTGCTCCTGGCTGTCTCCTGCACTGCCTGGCACACAGTGAGTGCATGATGATATGATGTCATCGCGCACCCGCTGTGTCAGAGGCAGAGAGTGGAATGATGGGAGAGGGGGTGTCAACTGACGCTCTCTCCTCTATCACTGCTTTGAACTGTACCGGCATATAGACGGCAGTATAGTTCAATGCGGTGGTGGGGGGAGTCGGCTCTGGCAGCAGGGGGGCCCCCCTGCCTCACAGGGGCCCCATAGTAGTGGCTGTGTGATGTACTGCTAGCTGAGGGCCCTGGGGGAGCGGGGGCCCTAGGCAGGTGCCTGGTCTGCCTGCCCCTAACGCCGGCCCTACATCTATGACATAAGTGCTCTGAGCTGCTGCATCTCACAACACTCCCTCTGTGCTTCCTCTGCCAGCTTCAAAGTTTCATTCATCTTCTCTACTCTGTCTCCATAGGCTACCCCTCCCTGGGTGACTATGTTAACATACTGTTGTATAGGCTGCCTATCAATAAGTGTGATCAAGAGCTATGACTGTCTTACACAAATCCGCTGTCACCATACTAGCTTTCCATAATTACTTTCTCTTATTTAGTTCCCTGCTTTTTTTCTGTGAACCAACGCATGCAAATCAAACAAGTGGTTTCAACATTAACCCCCTTCAGCTACGATGTGCTAGCATGTTTATCTGCCTGCTTTTGTAACAACTTCATACTGGAGAACTACTGGATGTGTTTTCCCTGTTATGGTATTAACAAGTGCCATTCAAGCAAAAGTTAGACACTCACACCTCTGTCTGGAAGACCCGATGCTGGCTTGAGTCAACCAAAAGATGTGTGGTTGCGTTTCCAACCTCTTTTATTATGCTTGCCAGGCATCTCCCTCCGTCCTTTTAAAGTCTCTTTGCTACCAGGCAAAAAACTTATTTTCTCACGTAGATAACTCACGTAGAGGTTTCTTTTTGGTTGAACAAATATTTTTATAGCCCTTCACTTTTTCTGCAGTTTTCTTATCAAAATCGTCATGGTTTGCTGAGTTTCTGGGATTTGGTGGTTTTTGGGTTAACCTGGATGGCCTCATTCTGGGATTCTGGGAGGCTTCTTATAGCCTCATTGTGGGGCCATTCCCTGTCGCTTATACTCTGACCCTTAGCCGAGTGTGTTTGACCCTGTTGCGCCTGTTCCAGTGCTTTGTGCCTGTGCTGATTTACATCTGTCTGGTTCTGGTTTTTTTTCCCTGTTAAGAGTTCTGCCTGTCCCTTCTGTACTGCGCTGCCCTCTCTGTGTATGACCCCTTGCCTACGTCCTGACTACCCTCTGCCTGCTCCTTCTGTACTGCGCTGCCCTCTCTGTGCATGACCCTTTGATTTGTCCGACCCGAGTCTGTCCTCCAGTTCCCCGCCGCATATCTCGGGGATATCCGGCTCCCAGCACTGCTTTGCGGTAACCCTGCCCCCTCCTCTGACGCGCAGTCATGTGATCGCAGGTCCTGCTGGTACCCGATACCCGGAGCACTGCGGCCCCCAGGTCCCATTCGCCTGTACACCTCTGCGACACCAGACCTCGGGCTCACTCGTAGCTGCAGGTGAGTTTCCCTGTTCACCTGCGATAAGTCACATGCGCTGACAGGGTTGTGACATTATAAGCGACCTAACATAGTTCTGTGTTGGGGGAGTTAAGTGCCTGTCCCAAGCTAAGTCCAGCATTATGGATCCCATGCAAGCTTTGGCTGATCAGGTTAAGCACCTGACACAAATGTTCCAGAAAGTCAATGTGGAACAGCGCACAATGGCCCATACCCAAAAACAGTTGGTGGATACTGTGCAGGGGGCTGTCTCTGCAGGGGATCATAGTTCTGGGGGTAGAGATGTATTGTTAGTATCCCCCGAATCTCCGGCCAAACTGCCAGACCCCTTTTCAGGGGATAAAAGGGAGCTCGGGTCCTTCAGAGAAGGATGCAAGCTTTTTTTTTCTTTGAGGCCCTGCTCCCCCGGGGATGAGTTCCAGAGGGTGGGGGTCGTTATTTCCCTACTTCAGGGTGCTCTGCAAGCATGGAACTTTTCTCTGTCTCCTTCTGCCCTGGAGGGGAAGACTGTTGATACATTTTTTGAATCCCTGGGTCGCATATATGATGAACCTGACAGGGTTCATATGGCTGAAGATATGGTGATGAATGTGTGCCAAGGTAAATGCTCGGCTGAGTGGTTTTCTGCAGAGTTCCGATGCTGGGCAGCGGAGGTCTCATGGGATGATGCCGCCCTTCGGGGCCTATTCCACAGAGGCCTGTCCAAACGCCTCCAGGATGCCCTGGTCCTTCACTCTCCACCCGACACTTTGGAGGATGCCATTACCCAAGCCGTGCATATGGACGGCATGCTATGGGCTAGGGGTGTCATGCAGTCTGAGACATCTCTATTTTCTGGCAGCAAAGAGACTGGTGTCGCTCCTGAACCCATGGAAATTAGCATCACCTCAGTCAAAGGAAAAGAGAGAAAACGTCGCCTTGAGAAACAGCTCTGTTTTTATTGTGGGGAGTCCGGTCATTGGAGAAATGATTGTCCCTCGTGTCCGTCATCCTCCAAGGCGATGGGAAACAACTAGGTCTGTGTAATGATTGAGGAGGCTGCCCAGACCTTCGTGTACTTTCTTCCTCATGTACTAAGGTTTTGCTATAGGTTGAACTGTTGGTAGACAATTATTGTTTTTTCTCTACAGCACTGGTGGACAGTGGTTCATCACTCAACCTGGTCAGCTCTGATGTCGTTTCCCCAACAGCAGATAGGGACAGTCAGGCTTCATACCCCACTTAAAGTTGTGGCCATCAACTCGTCTCCTCTCACCCGAACAGGGATTCTTTCTGTTTCTGAAAAGTCTGTAATGAAAATTGGTTCTTCCCACATGGAAAAAATTGAATATTTAGTTATGGACAAATTGCCCGCAGGGCTGGTTCTGGGCATGCCGTGGCTTCAATGCCACAATCCAGTGACTGACTGGGAATTTAGGGAGATCGTCAAGTGGGGGTCCAAATGTGTCTTCTATCAGTCTGGAGGGTATTCTGGAGTACCTAAAAGACTTTGAGGACGTTTTTTCTGAAAGTGAGGCTGAGGCTTTACCCCCTCATAGGCCATTTGACTGTGCCATCAATCTTTTTCCTGGAGCCAAATTGCCCAAAGTTTGTTTAACCCCTTACCTACAATTGACGTAATATTCCGTCCATGTGACCATGGACCTAATTACCATGGACGGAATATTATGTCATCGCGATCAGCGGCGCCCACGTGGTGAGCGCCGCTGATCGCGGCCGAGTGTCAGCTAATTATCATAGCTGACACCCGGCACAATGTGTCAGGGGCGGTCACGGACCGCCCCCGACACGTTAACCCCTTGCACACCGCGATCAAACGCGATCGCGGTGTACCGGGGGTTAAAGGGAAGCATCAGCAGGGAGGGGGCTCCCTCCGTGCTTCCCTGAGCCCCCCACGGCAGAGCAATGTGCAGCGCTGCTGCGGGGGGCTCTTTCACTACAGGCCCCCGGATCCAAGATGGTGACGGGGGCCTTCGGGGGCCTGCAGGAAGCTGGCTTCCTCAGTGCCTGCAAAGCGCAGGCATGAGGAAGTCTGCAGCAGTGCCTGTGACAGATTGCTGATCTGTCACAGCGATCTGTGATGTGACAGATCAGCGATCTGTCACAGGACAGTGATGTCCCACCTGGGACAAGGTAATAAAGTAAAAAAAATTAAAAAAAAGTGTTAAAAATAATTTTAAAAAAAATCGCTAAATAAATTAGTAAAAAAAAAAAAAAATATTCCCCAATAAATCCATTTTTTCAAAATAAAAAAAAACAAAAACAATAAAAGCACACATATTTGGTATTGCCGCATCCGTAATGACCTGCCCTATAAAACTGTCCCATTAGTTAACCCCTTTAGCGAACCCTTAAAAAATAAAAATAAAAAACGAAGCAAAAAATAATGATTTATTATCATACCACCGAACAAAAAGTGCAATAACGCGCGATAAAAAAGACGCATATAAATATCCATGGTACTGCTGAAAACGTCATCTTGTCCCGCAAAAAACGAGCCACCATATAGCATCATCCGCAAAAAAATAAAAAAGTTATAGCTCGCAGAATAAAGCGATACAAAAATAATTATTTTTTATATAAAATTATTTTCATTGCAAAAAACCGACAAAACATAAAAAAACGACCTAAATGAGGTATTGCTGTAACCGTACTGACCCGAAGAATAAAAATGCGTTATCAATTTTACCGCACGCGGAACGGTGTAAACGCACCCCCGAAAAGAAATTCATGAAACGCTGGTTTTTGTTAATTCTGCGTCCCAAAAATCGGAATAAAAAGCGATCAAAAAATGTCACGTGCCCGAAAATGGTACCAATAAAAACGTCAACTCGTCCCGCAAAAAATAAGACCTCACATGACTCGGTGGGTCAAAATACGGAAAAATTATAGCTCACAATATGTGGTGATGCAAAAACTATTTTTACAATAAAAAGCGTCTTTTAGCGTGCGACAGCCGCCAAACATAAAAACCGCCATAAATCGTAAATCAAACCCCCCGTTATCACCCCCTTAGTTAGGGAAAAATAATAAAACTAAAAGAAAATGTATTTATTTCCATTTTCCCGCTAGGGTTAGGGTTAGGGTAGGGCTAGGGTTAGGGTTAGGGTAGGGCTAGGGTTAGGGCTAGGGTTAGGGCTAGGGTTAGGGTTAGGGCTAGGGCTAGGGTTAGGGCTAGGGTTAGGGCTAGGGCTCAGATTAGGGTTAGGGGTGTGTTGAGGTTAGGGTTGGAGTTATAATTGGGGGTTTCCACTGTTTGGGCACATCAGGTGCTCTCCAAAGGCAACATGGCGTCTGATCTCAATTCCAGCCAATTCTGCATTGAAAAAGTCAAATGGTGCTCCTTCCCTTCCAAGCTCTGCCATGTGCCCAAACAGTGTTTTACCCCCACATGTAGGGTATCAGCCTACTCAGGACAAATTACAAAACAACTTTTGGGGTCCAATTTCTCCTGTTACCCTTAGGAAAATAAAAAATTGGGGGCAAAAATATAATTTTGCGGAAAAAAATGTTTTTTTTATTTTCACGCCCAGGCGTTATAAACTTCTGTGAAGCACTTGGGGGTTCAAAGTGCTCTCCACACATCTAGATAAGCTCCGTGGGGGGTCTAGTTTCCAAAATGGGGTCACTTGTGGGGAGTTTCAATAGTTTAGGTACATCAGGGGCTCTCCAAACGCACATGACACCCGCATACCAATCCATCAAAGTCTGCATTCCAAAACGTCACTACTTCCCTTCCGAGCCCCGACGTGTGCCCATACAGTAGTTTTCTCCCACATATGAGGTATCAGCGTATTCAGGACAAATTGGACAACAACTTTTGGGGTCCAATTTCTCCTGGTACCCTTGGGAAAATAAAAAAAATGGGGACTAAAAGATGATGTTTGTTGAAAAAATACGATATTTTTATTTTCACGCCCGGTCGTTATAAACTTCTGTGAAGCACTGGGGGGTTCAAAGTGCTCACCACACATCTAGATAAGTTCATTAGGGGGTCTAGTTTCCAAAATGGGGTCACTTGTGGGGGGTTTCCACTGTTTAGGTACATCAGGGGCTCTCCAAACGCACATGACACCCGCAGACCAATCCATCAAAGTCTGCATTCCAAAACGTCACTACTTCCCTTCCGAGCCCCGACGTGTGCCCATACAGTAGTTTTCTCCCACATGTGAGGTATCAGCGTACTCAGGACAAATTGGACAACAACTTTTGGGGTCCAATTTCTCCTGTTACCCTTGGGAAAAAAAAAATGGGGACTAAAAGATCATGTTGTGGAAAAAATAAGATTTTTTTATTTTCACGCCCGGACGTTATAAACTTCAGTGAAGCACTGGGGGGTTCAAAGTGCTCACCACACATCTAGATAAGTTCCTTGGGGGGTCTAGTTTCCAAAATGGTGTCATTTGTGGGGGGTTTCCACTGTTTTGGTACATCAGGGGTTTTCCAATCGCGACATGGTGTCCGATCTCAATTCTAGCCAAAAACGTCAAATGGCGCTGCTTCCCTTCCGAGCTCTGCTATGCACCCAAATAGTCATTTACACCCACATATGGGGTATCAGCGTACTCAGGACAAATTGCACAATAACTTTTAGGGTCCTGTTACCCTTGGAAAAATAAAAATTGGGGGTGAAAAGATCATTTTTGTGGAAAAAATATGATTTTTTAATTGTACCGCTGTACGTTATAAACTTCTGTGAAGCCCTTGTGGGTTCAAAGTTCTCACCACATATCTAGATAAGTTCCTTGGGGGGTCTAGTTTCCAAAATGGGGTCACTTGGGGGGTTTCCACTGTTTAGGTACATCAGGGGCTCTCCAAACGCGACATGGCGTCCGATCTGAATTCCAGCCAATTTTGCATTGAAAAAGTCAAACGGCGCTCCTTCCCTACTGAGGTCTGCCATGCGCCGAAACAGTGGTTCCCCCCCACATATCAGGTATCAGCGTACTCAGGACAAATTGCACAATAACTTTTGCAGTCCAATTTCTCCTGTTACCCTTGGTAAAATAAAGAAAATTGAACCTGAAGTATTTTTTTTGTGAAAAAAAGTTAAATGTTCATTTTTTTTTTAATATTCAAAAAATTCCTGTGACGCACCTAAAGGGTTAATAAACTTCTTGAATGTGGTTTTAAGCACCTTAAGGGGTGCAGTTTTTAGAATGGTGTCACTTTTGGGTATTTTCTATCATATAGACCCCTCAAAGTGGCTTCAAATGTGAAGTGGTCCCTAAAAATAAAATGGTGTTGCAAAAATGAGAAATCGCTGGTCAATTTTTAACCCTTATAACTTCCTAAGGAAAAAAAATTTTGGTTCCAAAATTGTGCTGATGTAAAGTAAACATGTGGGAAATGTTATGTATTAAGTTTTTTGTGTGCCGTATCGCTGTGATTTAAGGGCATAAAAATTCAAAGTTGGAAAATTGCGAAATTTTCAAAATTTTCGCCAAATTTCCGTTTTTTTCACAAATAAACGCAAGTTATTTGAATGCAATTTTACCACTAACATGAAGTACAATATGTCACGAGAAAACAATGTCAGAATCACCAGGATCCATGAAAGCGTTCCAGAGTTATGACCTCATAAAGGTACAGTGGTCAGCATTGTAAAAATTGGCCCGGGAGTTAACGTGCAAACCACCCTTGGTAGTGAAGGGGTTAATCTGTCGGACCCTGAGCGCCTGGCTATGAAACAATATATTGCTGAGAGCCTCCATAAGGGACACATAAGTCCTTCAGTTTCCCCGGTAGCAGCGGGGTTTTTCTTTGTTAAGAAAAAAGATGGCGGCCTACGTCCCTGCCTCGACTTTCGAGAACTAAATAAAATTACGGTCAGGAACACATATCCCCTACCTTTGATTCCCGATCTCTGTAATCCGCTCTCTGGGTCCAAATGGTTTTTGAAACTGGACCTTAGAGGGGCCTATAATTCGATAAGGATACGGAAAGGGGATGAGTGTAAAATGGCTTTTCTTGCTTCTGAGGGGTTATTTGAGAACTTGGTGATGCCGTTTGGTCTCACCAACGCACCTGCAGTTTTCCAAAATTTTATCAATGTTGTGTTTTCGGACCTCATCGGCCGCTTTGTAGTAGTATACCTTAAGGGGCTCCAGCGCTTCTTGGGAATTGCGAATTATTACCGCAAGTTTAATAAAGGTTTCTCACAGATTACTAAACACCTCACGGATCTCACTTGTAAAGGGACAGATGTCAGGAACAGGTCCCCGTTAGCTAAACAGTCCTTTCTAACCTTAAAAAATTTTCACATCTGCTCATATTCTGGTTCAACCTGACCCTTCTAAACCATTTGCGGTTGAGGTTGATGCTTCTGAGATGGGGGTGGGGGCAGTATTGTCACAGGGACCGACTTCCCTGACAAATCTCAGGCCTTGTGCCTATTTTTCAAAGAAATTTTCTTTCCCATCCCTTTGAGAGGGACAGTTAGAAGATAAATAGCTGGATCCAGTCCAACCTCCACAAAAAGGACCCTGCATATCAAAGTCTTAACCTTTTCCCAAAATCCAATGATCTCGAGACAAGACCAAAACATGTGGAACTGTGAACCTACCTCCAAATCACAAAAGGTTTAAAAGTTGAGGGTTCAATCTGTGGAGGAGGTATGGGGTGTGATACTAGAAAAACATTACTTTATACTGATTCTCCTTATAAAGAGTGCAGAAAGAGGATTTTGCTGCTCTTTTCCAAACAATCTGCCAAGTTTGAGGTGACAGACCCACCCAAGAATAGACTCCCATCTGCTCATATAAGGATGTTTTGACTGTTGGCCCCCTAGGGGATAATTTAAAATTCTATATATATCAGACATGAGACCTTTAGTCGATGGTCCCCGTTTACATATCGTTTAGAAGTCAGTTTGTGTAGATACCTTCAACCGACCAAACAAGGAAGAAGCAAAATGTTTAATCTGCATGAACTTAAACAATTCTCTATTAGAGATGTCAAATGTAGACTTAACATCAATCAAAAGAATTCTCAGCATGTCCTCATCAGCCAAGTTTGCAGATCTAAATTAACTTGCCGAAATCCACAGATGGACCATTGTGAGATCTGTGCCATTTGGTATTAATGGATGATATATCAAGGATATCATCAGTGAATTAGGGGAAGCCAAACAAACCTTCATCATACATGCAAGCTAAATCTCCCTCGTAAACTGCATAGGGCCCAACAGCGAGGTTGGAAGCCCAATGCGCTTAATTGTCCATAATAGGGAATTCTGATACTCACCCCCTTCTGGCACAGTCTCTACAGCCCCTGCTTCTCCCATGGTTTCTGGCGCCTGTGTTCAGTGGTCACGTGGTACTGCTCATTAACGTCATGAATATGCGCATATTCATGACTTTAATGAGTGGTACCACTTGACCACTGAACACTGGAAGAATTGGGGTGCCGGAGACCATGGGAGAAGCAGTGGCTGCAGAGACGCGCCAGGAGGGGGGGTGTGATGGGGAGGATGTGGGGGGAGCCATGCGATATTCACTGGTCCCCGTTCCACCGACGCGCGCCGCTCTATCCTCTGCATCCTCTGGCTGTGACGTTCAGGTCAGAGGGCGTGATGACGTGGTTAGTGCATTCCCTCTGTCTGAACAGTCACTGCAGAGACCTGGAAGACAGAGCAGCGCGCGGCGGTGGAACGGGGACAGGTGAATATCGCAGGTGTCGGGGCCCTGAGCCAGCGACGACATCGGCACCTGGTCCCCATAGTGCGCCGGTGTGCCCACCTGCTCAGGACACCGGCTCCAGCGACGAGAGGTGAGTATGTAATTTTTTTATTCACAGCAGCATATTGTCAGGATCCTGCCAGCGCCGGCGTGCAGCCTCCGCTGAGCAGGGACTCACCCGCACTGTAGGGGGCCCGGGGTCAGGTACAGCCGGAAAGTACAGATACAACAGGACCTGTGGACGCTGAAGTTTAGCAAGCAGTGAAGGACCTATGGTCATGTGACTGCAAGGGGGCGGGGCTTAGCATCCTGCTTTCAGAGATGGCAGGACACTATACAGAAATACTCAGAGTCAGGCAAAACGGAGGTCATACACAGAGATAGCAGTAAAGTACCAGGGATGAGACAGAACGGATAGTCGGGGCCAAGCAGACATAGAAGCTACCAAGCAGAATCCAACAAGCAATATCCAGAGAACAGACCGAGTCGTACATAGAGTATCAAGCAACCAGAACACAGCACAAACACACTCAGGGGTCACCACACAATGCCAAGGGCGAAAGTATAACTGACAGGGGATGGGAGCATCCTGGGGCAATAAGAAGCTTTCCTAGAACCAATGAGAGGCCACCATAATAAGTCCCAGGTGTGCAGGTAAGAGTCTGCACTGAGATTAAACCATTAACCCCAGAAGTGCCGGTCCACCTGCACTGGTATCATGACACATATGTGGCCTATTCTATGGAGCATCTTATGGGGCCATTACAATTTATGGCGCAGCATATGGGCCCATAACCTTTATGGAGCATCTTATGGGGCCATAACCTTTATGCAGCATCTTATGGGGCCATAACCTTTATGGAGCAGCATATGGGGCATATTCTATGGAGCATCTTATATGGCCATAACCTTTATGGAGCAGCCTATGGGGCATATTATTCTATGGAGCATCTTATGGGGCCATAACCTTTATGGAGCAGCATATGGGGCATATTTTATGGAGCATCTTATGGGGCCATAACTTGTATGGAGCATTATATGGGGCATATTATTCCATGGAGCATCTTATGGGGCCATTATTAACTTTTGTGCAGCATTATATGGGGCGTATTTTGTATGGAGCATCTTTTGAGGGACATCATGAACTGTATGGAGCATTATAAGGGGCTCCGGATTCAATATGAATATTGAAAAACATTTAACCTACTGATGTCTCAATTAATTTTACTTTTAATGGTATCTATTTTTGTTTTCGAAATTTACCAGTAGCTGCTGCACTTTCCACCCTAGGCTTATACTCGAGTCAATAAGTTTTCACAGGTTTCTGTGGCAAAATTAGGGGCCTCTGTTTATACTCAGGTCGGCTTATACTCGAGTATATACGGTATATTTCTTTCCTGATATATGTAATCCTGGTAATAAAGGAAAGCCTAAATAAGAATGCAATCTGCTGACTTTCTGTATCCAATGAGGACCATATTGTAAATCCCATTCGCATGTTGCGGTAACACTAAAAACAATTCTTGTTACAGATTCCATATAGAAAAGCTGTGGATTAGTGAATTGGATGTGTGATGTGTCAGTCTCATATTTCTGCTACAGATCCTCTTGTAAATACACATAATGAACATACTTCAGCTTTACACCTCCGTCTTAGGCTACTTTCACACATCCGGTGTGTGGGGTCCGGCGGCGTGCGGCGAAAAGCCGGGCCGCTGGATCCGGCCTGCAGCCGTGACACCGGATGTGTGTGCGGCGAGATGATACGGCTCGGACATTATTAAAGGAGCCGCAGGACAGAGGCAGCCAATGAGACAGCTGCTGAAAGGGAGGTGAGGGGAGGAGAGGATAGGAGAGGGGAGGGGAGGAGAGGGGAGGGGGGTGGAGAGAGAGAGACATGGGGGGTTAACATTAGTGTCCAGGCAAGAGAATCTCTCTCTCTTGCTGGGCACTTGTGGGGTTAACCCCACAGAGAGATCTCTCTCTCTCACCCAGACACTGTGAGTGTTAACCCCACAAGTGCCCGGCGAGAGAGATCTCTCACAAGTGTCCGGGTGACAGAGAGAGATCTCTCTCTCTCTCGCCGGGCACTTGTGGGGTTAACATTCACAGAGTCCGGGCATGCGCTGTGGAAAAAGCCGGTCCGGCGCTGCAAAAAAACGTTACATGGAACGTTTTTTCCAGACGCCGGACAGGCTGTTTTTGCCGGATCAGGCAAAAACCAGATACGCCGCATAGGTATCCGGCGCGATGCGGCAATAATGAAACTGAATGGGGGAAAAACCGGATCCGGTGGCAACCGGCGCCGGATCCGGTTTTTACACTTTTCGCCGCATCGCGCCTGATGCTGAAAACCGGATGTGTGAAAGAGGCCTTAGATGATCTGAACCCAACTAAATAAGGAAATCCACCCTTCTCTAGTGGATCCCATCCCAGTGCTAGAAAGTTTTGCACTATTTTTCCATTATGGATCTATAGCTTACAAGTGTACAACACAATGGTGCATCCAGGATGGATATGTACTTTATATCTTAATAAAAAAAAAGATTAACATAAATCCATAAAATCCTTAAATTCATGGCACTGAAAAATGAAAGGGTCAAGATGTAAGGCATATAGGGGTGTACATAATTGTACTTTCTGATTATGGTGTTAGAAAGGGATAAGATGCAATGAACAATAAACTACAAGCATGCAATTAAACCATTAGCGTCAGAGAGACATTTAATGCTCTGGAACTGAAGGGATTATCTTTTTTGTATTAAAGGTTCAGCAGAAATATGAAAGAGATAAAGACAGCAGTGCTGAGGATGCTGAACGCATATAAAGTAACTTTAGGCTGTAAGAGACGCGTAGAAGAGTTTGTCAAAATTGTACTTGCTATTGTACATATATTAGTT
This sequence comes from Dendrobates tinctorius, assembly GCF_039654945.1. Lineage (NCBI taxonomy): Eukaryota > Metazoa > Chordata > Amphibia > Anura > Dendrobatidae > Dendrobates > Dendrobates tinctorius. The sequence continues at coordinate 1,906,489 of NW_027361823.1, read as the reverse complement.
GCTAGTACGGACCTGTCGCCAATATTTGCTCATTCATCCTGGAAAAGATTTTAAAAATACAGTATAATAAAAATGGACACTATAGAATTCCACAAGGAGTGTAATTATATGCACGTAGGCCGCATGAGCAAATGGAAATCTTGTGCAAGTGAAGACAAAAGACAGGAAAGTAAAAATCAAATGTAATTGCTCAATGCATGTGTACATTTGGTCCATTGCAGTGATGTGACTGTCCAAAATAGTCTACCCCTATCATATGTGACCTAGGAATGGAGGATCCATCACAAAACATCCCTTTCTCCTCTGTAGTTAAACTTCATGCTTTTATCCATGGTGCATCTCCTCTTTCCTCCTACAACTCAAAGGGGTATTCTCAAGTTTGACTGCTTGGAACGGCATCAATCCTAAAGACACCATGTGAATGGAGAAATTGTCAATCATGTGCACTGTCGCTCCATTTATTCTTATGGGACTGCTGTACTCGGTAATCTCCGGCAGTCCCTTTAATGCATGATGGACCACTGCTTTATTCACAGAAGAGCCCAAGTTTTTGGAATGGGTGCATCCTCAGCAGTTGGACACCCAGTGAAAATGAAGTTATACCTTATCCCATGGATAGAGAATAATTTTCAGACTTGAAAATACTCCTGATTGGATTGAACCAACTAAACAAGTAATTATCTATCAACAGAATAGGAGATAAAAGGCTTATGATTGGTTGTCCCACTGCTGGAACCTTTACTGATCCTAATAAATGGGTTCGGAAATGCTTAGGTTGTGCTTGTGTGGCACCACTCTATTTATTGTCTATGGGGCTGTGGTACATAGCCAAGTCTATCTTCAGCAGTCACACAGACAATGAATGAAATGCCATCTCTCCACTCATTTAGTCTACTTCAGAGCCCTGTTGTCATGATTGGTGTTGGTCTCAACTTTGAGATCCAAAAACACCAGCAAGTTGTCAGATATCCTGTGAATAAGTGTCCAATTGCTAATTTGGGAAAACTTTAAGTTTGCTAGAGACCTGCAACCCACTCTTTAGCTCCTGGAACCTATCTGATTCCTATGAAAACAACATTCAGGAGAGAAAGCCACATATCTCAGTGGTCCTCACCATTACAGACTATGGGAGATGCAAAAACAAAAAAATCTTAATGGGTTGTCCAACATCTATAATGCCATTTGTAACTATCTATCTTTAGTGCTAAAGACTTATATAATTTTATTTATTATAAAATTCCCCAATATTCTCCCTAATGTGCTTTTTTTCATAACCATATTTGATGTTTCTTTTGAGGAGATTCTCAAAAGGGATGTCAAAGGAGGATGGCCCTGCAGACACTTCTCTGTAGCTGCTATCATCCGCCCACAGAATATCATCAGGGGAGGTGGTGAGGTCACATAACTTCTGTCCCCTGTTGATGTTCTATTTCAGGTGTGTTAATGAATAAGTGACCACAGCTTCTGTCCCCATCACCCGCTGGTTCAGTGGCTTCTGCCACTGTCCCTGCTTCTGACACAGCTTCCTCTTTCTCTGAAACAAATCAACAGTGACAGAAGCAAAGCGAATGACAGCACTGCTCCACAGCTTTTATAACCACCCTCAAAAAAATCGTCATCAAACAGCAGGGGTAGTAGCAGGATGAGTGACCACAGTGCAGACCCATGTTTATGATTTGGTTTGAGGGCTTTGCTAGCAGTTGTGGATTAGTGCCAGAGTCACTCACCCTGCTTCTATCACTGCACCCGTTTGATGAAATATTTCAGAAAAAAAGGCAGATGACTCAGGAGTAATGAATGTAGTGGTTGCCAATGAAGATGAGGGCGATGGGGACAGAAGTCACTTATTCATCACCCGAGAATAAACAGGATGCCCTGTTTCAGGGGAGGTGATAGAAGCTGCAGAGAAGTGACAGCAGAGCCATCTTCCTGATACATCCCATTTGAGACTGCCCTCAAATGAAACATCACAAGAAGTAAAGAAGATAAAGCGCCTATAGGAATTAGTAGGATAAGGAGAATGGTAGGGAATTTTATAATACAATTAATTACAAAACTGGTTAAGACTTAAATTAATAGATCTTGGAGTAAAAATACAGTAAGTTCCACAATTGGATGTGTTAAAAAATGTTCCTTTTCTGAGATAATCTTATAAAGTGTGCCAATGCTATGTAAAAAGTAATGGCTGTGTTTGTCCATGCAGAGCTGCTCCAGTTCATGGTCTGGGGAGGAAGCAAAATAATATACACACAGGACAGCACAGGATTGCAAATTATTCGTTCTGGGAGGTAAAACAAGTTGTTATAGTCAGGGAAATGTTTTAACTCACTTATGAATGCTGTAATGTCTGTATACTCATTTGCTTCCTCTCGCAGCCAGGAGCTGTGGTATGGTCAGACCATGTTCCTGCAGTGTAATAGACAGTCGTTACAAAGTACACAACACGGGCACATTTATAAGATTATCTAAGCACAAGAACAGGGTTTTTTTTAAACACATCCAGTTTATTCCGATATCTTTTGATTAAAGTGGACTTTGTTTGTGGGACAACCCTTTTAAGATATATACTTAGAAAAGACATTATAGGCATTTAACAACCCATTCAAGGGCCTATTTTTGTTCAGTACAAGCTTTTTAACATTATATTAATTCCACATAAAATAACATATAGAATATCATGGTGTTGTCAAAGTACCGTATAGAGTGCAAAAAAATACTATGTGCTAATGTATTATGCAAAACGACTATAAGAACATAGTCTTCCTTCAAGAGCTTACAATGTAAATATGAGCATAGAACAGGTATAGGTGCACAAATAATGTATATTTAAGTTAAAATGTGTCTTTTCATGTGGAATAGACTGCAGTAAACTAGAAATAAAATCTTTTAAAGCTTTCATTTAACTATCTATGTGTCAACTTTCCAATATATTTCTTGATCGGCTGCTGTTTGACAGTCAAGACATCAAGGCAAAGTATTAATAGATGTCTTTTCTAAACACACTTATCCAGGCCACTTAGGAATAGTGCTACACAAGCAGATTTTCAGGCTGAAGTATATTCATTACATCAAAGATCCACAAATTGAGGTACAGACAAGATAATGTATTTAAGACTAAAAAAGTATTTTCCAGAAAGCACATGGGAATAAGTTTTTATATTTTCATTAAAATAAACATTTTGACTCCAGTATGATTTATTACATCTTTTCACCATTAGGCATGTGAAATAAATTGCATATTGAAGGACTAGCAGAAGGTTTAGCATTATAAGAATAGCTGCTAGCTCTTAAATTATAAGAGAACATGCAAATAATTATCATTGAAAAGGAAGGACGCCACTTCTTAGGTGCCATCCTCAATAAACACTTTATATAGCTCTTGGAGCTATTTTTTAACATAATTCAGGTGCTACCAGACCAGAGAAGAGTGAGGCTAGATATGTAAGGTGCAGGGATGAGCAGATGATACAAAATTTGAATTTGCCTGTTCACACATTTTTTTCACTGAAAACTCAATTCATAGGGATGTTGTTCTCCGCGAATATAATATCCCTTAGTATGCTGTGGGGTCTTTCCAGACCCCACAGCATAATAAAAGATGTAAAAAAATAAGAAAATACTTATACTCACCTTCACCCTCCGAGGCCCTCGAAACATCTTTGAATCACCGCCTCTCGTGCTGAAATCACCGAGTCTCTTATGCTAATGTTAAAGAGATCCAAAAGACAAACAGTCTGTTAATATCAACCATTAATGTACTCCTATGAAGAATACACATGTAAGGTCATAGTCAGGGTGTAGTGGTTGCATGACACAATTTCCTGGTTACATCATTTAGGCTTTATCAAAAAATCTAGCGATGAGGTATCTAGGTGCTGGACGCTCTCAAACAAATGAAAAAATTCATCCAAGAGTGAATGTAAGTAGAAACATAAAAATGTAGGAACAAAAAATGTATTTGAAACCTCAACACAGTTTCATCTTCAAACAGTCTTCCTCAGGTGTCTGCATAAGGAGAAGTGAAATATCTCCCATTCCACTTCTCCTTATGAAGACATGTGATGAAGGCTTAAACGCATTTTTTATTCCTACATTTTTATTTTTTTATTTTCATTCACTTTTGCATGACTCTTTTCTTTTGTTTGGGAGCACCCAGCACCTGGATCCCTCATCTCGAATTGCTTTCTGTCAGAATCTATCCTGGAAGATTTCCCTACATCACATCAGTTTGGTTGTACATTACTCTTGTCTCCAGCAAACACGTATAGTATATGGAGTTGTGCCCTATCTGCACAACTTCACCAGGTGAGATCATTCATTCGCTATTTCCTACTCACTACGCCCAGAAAATGTTAGGCCATGTGCACATGTTGAGTATTTGGTATTTGTTTTTTTTTGTAAGCCAAAACCCATGTGAAAAGAGTGCAAAGTACCTACTCGGTTGCTTCACAGAGCAGTACAACAAGAGAGCACACTCATACCTATACCCTGTTAGGCTTCACAGGAGTATGTTATAATGACACTAATTGGGGTCCCTATAGCTACCCCCAAGGAGAGTCTAAGCTGGTGGTTGCGCTTGCTCTGACACTCGGTGTGCGATTCATGCATGTGACTTAGGATGCCCAGAGTCAGATGCTAAGCCAAGCGGGAGTTCCCACCCTACACTGCCTGTCTAGACACACATTCACAGTGCTGTAAGGGGCACATGTGCACACAGGGTGGTAACCTATCCACCAACCCACCAAACACAAATGATTTTAGCACGCCGATGCGCTCCAGGGAACCTTTTATACGTTCCTGTTCAAGTCCAGTCAGATAGGACCTTGCTCGTGGACCAATCTGGAACTGCCACGTCACCCGAGCAGCTGACGACCGACCACCAATAACCACCTCATGAGCATGCTCAGTAGGGAGATTTCTGAACTTAGCCTCTGGAACGTCTATATGCTGCTGCCTGTTGCTAGTTGCTATAGCTTTGGCTGGAGAGCCAGCAGTAACCAAACACACAGCATGAGTCTGAGCAAGACGATGGGACCGATGTCTTTGCGGAGCAGCCTCCACTGCGGCCGGAGCAGAATAGGAGACCGCAGAGGCAGACAAGGCTTGGGATCTACCCTGTGCAGCGAGAGAATCCTGGCACCTAACACGTTTCTATTAAACTTTTGCTCTGATTGTTCCACTCCTCCTGGTTTAGGCTTATAAATACTGATGTAAAATACTGACCAAATTCTCAACCTGTGCACGTGGCCTTACCAGTTTTCCCTTTAATACAGGGACCATCCATATATTGTATGTTATTCAAACATCTGTGATTTCTCACATACGCAAGAAATGGTCAAAGTGTTATCAGAGTTTTGGTTTGGTTCCGAGAGTCATCAGTGTTTGCTCAGTGGGACAGTTTTTATTATCAGTGTTTCATCTGTGATATTCACATATGGATAAATAAATAAGATAACAAAAGAACTATCACGCTACGGACAGAAAATATAGTACACATTAAGGTATAGAGTAGAGTGAGGTATACAGATATGTGAGTGAATCACATGAGATTGTATTGGAAGTGAGCACGAGTTTGCACAGTGAACCTATGCCGTGGTGGAGTAAAATCCAATGGCTGTTGGTATCTCCACTAGTTGCTAAGAAATAGTGTAAGCCCAGAATGAATAAACTGAGTAAATATCAAGGGATTCAAATGTGTCCGAAAATATCCCCTGACCAGCCGCTGGAGGACTGCCTGCAAATGGCAATTCACAGTATATGCCACAAGGGTAGTAGCGGTGACTGCAATAAGTGAGGTACTTAGTAATAATAATCATGCAGCTCCCATCTTGGCACTGTGCTGGTGGCAAGGTCTTGTTTGAGCCAATGGTCTGGTGGGGGTGGGTCTTTCCATGGATGCCCCTCGTTGTGGCTGTCAAAGACTTTCAAATGGCAGCGCATTCCTGTTACTACTGAATCGTGGCATGAGCAAGGAGCATGTCGACGGTGACATCACTGTCAGTAAACTACGGGACCTGGGTGAAAAGCTATTGCCCATGCATGTATGAAGATTCTATCCTGGAACCAGGATACTCGATTGTGGCAAAAAGAACAACCACAATAGGTAATAATGTGTCCCCCAGGTTTTTTTCATCCCAGAAAAATCAAATGCTTGGTTTTCATGTAAGGAATTCTACAGGTGTGGGAATGCTAGGCGTAAAACCTGTTCTGATGTGCTTGAAACCAAAACATTCTATAATCATGACAAGACAACCAGTTTTAATATTAAAGACTTTATTAAAGGGGTATCCGAGACTTTACAAAAAGCAAAAATGTGTCTAAGCACTAACAGGCAAGTAATTGCAACTTACCTGCCTGTTCTGCCCAATGACATTCTTTCCCAGCCCAGAACGGTCACAGACCACTCCTACCCGCTATTCAGCTGCTTCTCCTGACGCGACCGGGAGGGACTTCCAAGCTCATTCTGATTGACAGCCAGCTCCCCCATTTAAGCAGTGGGGATCCGGCTATCACTCAGAAAGCTATCAGAAGTCCCGCCCTGTCGACAGAGTGGACCGGAAAATAAGCCCCTGCTTTGTAGACGTGACGTCTACAGAGACTTCTGAATCCCCGGAAGGAGCGATATGTGAATGTTCTGTGCAGGGGAAGAATGACGCCATGCACAACAGGCAGATAAGTTGCAATTACCTGCCTATCAGTTCTTAGATACATTTTTTGTTTTTGTAAAGTCCCCCTTAACTGCAATATACAGGATGCTATTAATGTTATTAATTGCACCCTCTGTCATGAAATGTATGTATGTTGCTCTTCACACAGACTCAAAGTCCGCATTTTAGAATATATCACAGATATAATCATCTCAAATAATACTAATTGTGCTATTTATCATGCATCTAATGTCATTGTCCACCACCATAGACAGATTTCCTCTTTCTCTGTCTTTGGTAGCGAAAGAGTCAAGAGACCTATCAGGGTGGGAGATCACAGGAGAAGCTTACTTATCAGAGAAGCCTTCTGGATCTGCAATCTAGGCACTTGCGTCCCTGATGGTCTGAACATGCTGAAAGGAAATTATGTTCCACGATTAATGGATGATGGGACAGGTTACCTGCTTGTTTTAACTTTATTTGTTTTTTTGATGTTTTTAGTCTTTGAGTGTATATTTTCTACCATTGTTGTCATTGGGGATATGGAGGTGTGTTATTCTAATCAGACCCATATGATTACCATGTGCCTTCATTAATTCACCTGCTTATAAATACACCTTTGCCTATAAAACTGTTACCATCTCAGCAGTTCTGACAATGAGCGCCGGAGTGCATCTGAAACGCGTCACAACATGTCGGTCATGTATATAGCTTCTATCATTCTGGAAATGGTATTTTAATCAAGTTTTTCAATTAAAAAATTTAATTGGAGCTGGATACATCCTTTTTTTCCTCTGTTGTTCAATGTCTGGTCAGAACGAACTTTCAGTGCTCCTGCACATAGAGCCCAAACAACTGAGCTGTTTTTTTTCTACTTATTTTCCACAATGAACATATACTCTGCTGTAAGTAAGTAAAAAGCAATAGTGCATATAAATAAGATAGGGGTCTTAGTAAACAATGTTTTTGATCAAAAAAAGTGTAATTGCCATCCCAACAGCGCCAAGGTGTACCCAATCGTGATGGTCCCAACCTCTAGTAATAAAACCTTACTATGTGTCCCATGTTCACATTGAGGTAATTTTTGACACATGGTAAGGTTTTAATACTAGAGGTTAGGACTGTCCCGATTGGGTACACCTTGACGCTGGTGGGATAATGTTTACTTTTTTTCATCAAGAACTTTGTTTCCTATGTCCCCTATGTTATTTCTATGCACTATTGTTTTGTACTTAATTACAGCAGCGTATATGATCATTTTGTTTCTATCTTTGTTTTTTTTTTGTGCTTAAGGAGAGACCTGTCAGTCATTGGCAAAGGCACCGGGAAACCATCTGTCCGACTAGTCTCCAGTGTGTTCATTTATTTTTCCCAGGAAGCATTTCTTGAAATCGACTTTACCTTCCTGCGACTTCCAACTTGCTAATCCTATGAGCTTAAAAGGGTATAATAAGTAAACTTTATAGGCAAGTATTACATCATTCAGACATTTTATACTTCTCATTTCTCTCCCATGTTCCCTATGTAACTTAGGAATTTGGTATGCACAAGTAGTTTTATGTTTAATTTATTTAACTTTGGGTCTTCAATCATTAGTTCTCTGCTTTTTCTATCTTGTTAGCCTACCTCAGCAGTTCTCCTCTCGCATACAGCACACTAATTACAGCTGCAAATAAAAGAAGTGACATCACAAACGAGCGGGATTGTGCAGCGAGAACTATAGAAGCCATGATTAGGTAGGAGCTCGATACAATGATTTAATAAGGAGAGGTGAAGACATTGCGGCTCAATAAAGAGCGCTCTATAAAAGACAAGAACATGTCATGCCAATAACCAACATGATGCTACGTTTTGTTTTTTTTTAAACTTTGGGTATTTTAGTTTAATGCTATAGATGTGAGGACTATATCCAGCATGGTGTGTACACGCCACAGCAGAAATCAGAGGGGAACATTGCGGTAGAATCCAAGAAAATCCTATGATGTAAAACTTCAAGAAAGTTTATAACATATGGGCACGTTTGTTTTTTTATCTTTTTACTAAAAGGCAATCTTTCAGCAGGATCCGACCAATCCAATTTATGTGGTCATGTTAAGGGGGTTTTACACATAGCGATATCGCTAGCAATATCACTAAAGCGTCACCGATTTTGTGACGCAGCAGCGATCTCGGAGCATGTGATACTTACCTCCGACCGGCTCCCCCTCTGTCTGTCGCTGATCGCGCAAGATCAGCTGGGTCCATTTCTCGTCGGGCGCTTCCTGCTGGCACCGACAAGCGACGTGTGGATGCAGGCGGGAGGACGTCAGCATCGCTGCGTGTGAAAGGTAAGTAACGACCGCTGCTGCATCGCTACATCGCTAGTGAGATCTGCCTGTTTGGCAGCTCACTAGCGACCATTTAGCGATGCACCAGCGATCCTGACCGGGTCGTATCGTGGTCGTTTCGCTGGTACATCGCTAAATGTAAAGGGGCCTTTACTCTCTGAAAGATAATGTTATACACATTTTACTTTTACAATCTGGGGACTTAAGTGAAAAATCACTGTTTTAATAATATCCAAATGAGGCTTAAGTGCTTTGGGAGCATCAAAGCACTTATCAAAGCTCTGCCTCCTAGGCTTTATTCTCCGCAAAGCCCCACATTTCTCTGCTTAGCCAACAGCTCACAGGGGTCAAGCTAGTGAGTTGTCAGTCATACAGAGGAAGGTAGGGCTGGGCGAGGAATAGAGTCGGGGAGGTAGAGTGCTTTGACACTCCCCGAGCACTTAAACCTCATTGTAAATTAACTAAAGTGTTTTTTTCCATTCAGATGTGGATTGCATTATCTTTCATAGAGCAACATGACCATGTATGTAGTTGTGGGGATTCCCTTTAAATTGATGTTTTTGTCAAGTGTTTCATAATAAATATTAATGCTTCCAGTGTGAAAAACAATATAATCAACAATCAATACCACAAAAAAATGTTGTAAGTGATCAGAATGTCATATCTATCACCAAAATGATTTACTAAATGAAAATGTCTCTCTCACAAAAAATAAGCCCTCACTGTTGTGAATTCACTTTCTGGCCTACCTCTACTAGTTACTAGTGAAGGTAGTGGAGCTGGTTATATTGACAGAGGGGTCGCGAGTTCTCTCTCCGGGCTCCCTCTGGTGGTTACAGGAGGTAATGGAGCTGATCTAATTAACAGAGGCCTGCCACCTGATAATGAGGAGGATGATTGGACATCTGGAGTTTTTGACTGGATTTAAGACAGCCGACTCCCTCTATCCCTGCTGGTGATTTTTTCCTGCCTCCTGAGGTCTTAGTTTCCAGCTCAGTCCCTGCATGCTCAAGCTAAGTGTTCTTTTGCTATTGTTCACATTTGATTTGGTTTTGTCTATTCAGTTTTGTGTGGTCAGCCAGCACCGGCTGGGGCTGTGCTAAATTTCTGTCCTTATGTTACTGCTTGTGCCAGTTTGTTTTTGTCCCTTATTAGATTGGCCTCTTTTTGCTCTGCTTTCAGAATATGCCAGAGTGCTGATATAGTGGGCGAAGTCAAGTGACTTCAGTGTTTTTCTATCAGACGTCTTTGACATTTTTTGCAGGGTTTTTTGCGTGATTGCAGACAGTGTCTTTCCTTTCCTATCCTGTCTAGTTAGTGTGGGCCCCATCATTTGCTCAGCCTATTTTCCTACCTGCGTTTGTGTTTTCATCTTGTCTCACCGACAATATATGTTTGGGGGCCATCTATTCCTTTGGGGTCTGCTCTGGGGCAGTTTAGATTTCCCCTTTCTTGCTTTAGGCTTATTTAGTTCTCCGGCTGTGTCGAGGCATCTAGAATCATCGTAGGTACGCTCCACTGCTACTGCTAGTTGTGTGGATAGGATCAGGGGTCTGCAATCCGCTTAGTTACCAACCTCTCTGGTTTTCTGTGGCTTAGCCTGGTCTTGCTTTCCTCCTCGGTACCCAATCATAACACCTTACATAGCTTTATCAACGAATAAATGATAACATTTTGGGTCTCGGAAAAAGGAAATACAATAAAAAAAATTATTTTTATTTTGTTTACAAATTTCAGATTTTTTTCACTGCTTTAATAATAAAAACCTTTATCGTAATGAAGAGGAGAATTATATCGACAGTCATTTGTACCACACAATGTATGCTGTAAAAGAAGTTCCCAAAACACGATGTCAGAATTGAGTTTGTTTGTTTTTTTTCACAATTTCACCACACTTATAAGTTTATTATTTTTATATTTTGATAGATCAGACTTTTCTGAACTCGGCAATACCATGTAAATGTATTTTTTTATATCTTTATTTTAACCCCTTTCCTACATTAGACGTACTATTTCGTCCATGTGACCTGGGACCTAAGTCCCAAGGATGGAATAGTATGTCATAGCGATCAGGGGCGCCCACCGTGGGAAGCGCTGCTGATTGCGGCCGGGTGTCAGCTTCTTATAACAGCTGACACCTGGCACTATGTGTCAGGGGCGGTCACGGACCGCCCCCAGCACATTAACCCCTGGCACACCGTGATCAAACATGATCGCAGTGTACCGGGGGGCATAGAAGAGAAGCGCGCAGGGAGGGGGCTCCCTCCGTGCTTCCCTGAGACCTCTGGAGCAGCGCGATGTGCTGCGCTGCTCTGGGGGCCTCCTTCCCTGCAAGTCCCCGGATCCAATATGGTGCCGGGGACCTTTGGGGGCCTGCAGGGAGCCAGCTTCCTCACTGCCTGCAGAGCGCAGGCATGAGGAAGCCTGTGCAGCGCCTGTGTCAGATCGCTGATCTGTCACAGCGATCTGTGATGTGACAGATCAGCGATCTGTCACATGACAGTGATGTCCCCCCCTGGGACAGTGTAATGAAGTTAAAAAAAAAAAAAAAAAAAAATCGCTAAATAAATTTTTTTTAAAAATTCCCTAATAAATTCATTTTTTGAAAATAAAAAAAAAACAATTAAAATACACATATTTGGTATTGCCGCATCCGTAACGACCAGACCTATAAAACTGTCCCACTAGTTAACCCCTTTATTGAACCCCTTAAAAAATAAAAATAAAAAAACAAGCAAAAAATAATGCTTTATCATCATACCGCCGAACAAAAAGTGCAATAACGTGCGATCAAAACGACGGATATAAATAACCATGGAACCGCTGAAAACGTAATCTTGTCCCGCAAAAACGAGCCACCACACAGCATCATCAGTGAAAAATTAAAAAAGTTATAGCTCACAGAATAAAGCGATGCAAAAATAATTTTTTATATAAAATTGTTTTCATTGCATAAAAGCGCCAAAACATAAAAAAAGACATAAATGAGGTATCGATGTACCCATAGTGACCCGAGGAATAAAACGCCTTATCGATTTTACCACACGCGGAGCGGTGTAAACGCACCCCCCAAAAGAAATTCATGAAATGCTGGTTTTTGTTCATTCTGCGTCCAAAATAATCAGAATAAAAAGCGATCAAAAAATGTCACATGCCCAAAAATGATACCAATAGAAACATCAACTTGTCCCGCAAAAAGTAAGACCTCACATGACTCGGTGGGTCAAAATATGGAAAAATTATAGCTCTCAAAATGTGGTGATGTATAAACTATTTTTACAATAAAAAGCGTCTTTTAGCGTATGACAGCTGCCAAACATAAAATCCTGCCATAAATAGTAAATCAAACCCCCCCATTATCACCCCCTTAGTTATGGAAAAATAATAAAGTTAAAAAAAAAAGTATTTATTTCCATTTTCCCATTAGGGCTAGGGTTAGGGCTAGGGCTAGAGTTAGGGATAGGGGTGTGTTGGGCTTAGGGTTGACGTTAGAATTGGGGGGTTTCCACTGTTTTGGCACATCAGGGGCTTTCCAAATGCGACATGGCGTCCGATCTCAATTCCAGCCAAAAAAGTCAAATGGCGCTGCTTCCCTTCCGAGCTCTGCCATGCGCTCAAATAGTGGTTTATCCCAACATATGGGGTATCAGTGTACTCAGGACAAATTGCATAATAACTTTTAGGGTCCTGTTACCCTTGGGAAAATACAAATTGGGGGTGAAAAGATAATTTTTTTGGGAAAAAATATGATTTTTTAATTGTACGGTTGTACGTTATAAACTTCTGTGAAGCCCTTGGGGGTTCAAAGTGCTCTGCACATATCTAGATAAGTTCCTTGGCGGGTCTAGTTTCCAAAATGGGGTCACTTGTGGGGGATTTTCACTGTTTAGGCACATCAGGGGCTCTCCAAACGTGACATGGCATCCGATCTGAATTCCAGCCTATTTTGCAGTGAAAAAGTCAAACGGCGCTCCTTCCCTCCCAAGCTCTGCCATGTACCCAAACAGTGGTTACCCCCACATATCAGGTATGAGCGTACTCAGCACAAATTGCACAATAACTTTTCCAGTCTAGTTTTTCCTGTTACACTTGGTAAAATAAATAAATTGAACCTGAAATATTTTTTTTGTGAAAAAAAGTTAAATATTCATTTTTTTTAAACATTCAAAAAATTCCTGTGAAGCATCTGAAGGGTTAATAAACTTCTTGAATGTGGTTTTGCGCACCTTGAGGGGTGCAGTTTTTAGAATGGTGTCAATTTTGGGTATTTTCTATCATATAGACCTCTCAACGTGACTTCAAATGTGATGTGGTCTCTAAAAATAAAATGGTGTTGTAAAAATGAGAAATCGCTGGTCAACTTTTAACCCTTTTAACTTCCTAACAAAAAAAATTTTGGTTCCCAAATTGTGCTGATGCAAAGTAAACATGAGGGAAATGTTACTTATTAAGTTTTTTGTGTGCCATATCTCTGTGATTTAAGAGCATAAAAATTAAAAGTTGGAAAATTGCGAAATTTTCAAAATTTTCCCCAAATTTTCATTTTTTTCACAAATAAACGCAGGTTATATGAATGAAATTTTACCACTAACATGAAGTACATTATGTCACGAGAAAACAATGTCAGAGTCACCGGGATCCATGGAAGCGTTCCAGAGTTATTACCTCATAAAGGGACAGTGGTCAGAATTGTTAAAATTGGCCCGGGCATGCAAACCACCCTTGGAAGTAAAGGGATTAATTGAGAAAAGGATGATGATTTCAAACTTTATTTTTACAATTTTTTTAAATAATTTTTTACTTTTCAATTGTTAGTACTGTTAGGGGACAAAGTTGCGATCAACTGATCGCTTATCCTATATACAGCTGTGCAACAGCATTGCTGAATATATCAAGAATCTCGGTCTCCCTTGAAGCCCGGCCACAGGAAGAGTTTCACATGGGGACAAGCACGGGAGATTTCAGCAGATCCCTGTCTGTCATAGCAACACATCGGCAACCCACGATCACATCATGAGCATGCTGATGGGGGCATGGAATAAGGCCTCTTCATGTTGCCGCGTGTTAAATGCCTCTGTCAGAGTTTAACTGCGGCATATAACAGGCTCACAACTGCAGCCTCCACTCCACCCACGATTGTCAGAGGCAGGTCCGGGCTGTAACATACATCCACTTCTGACTTGCACTGTACGTGTATGTGGGATGGCGTGAAGGGGTTAACAATATCTTCAGCCTGATGATGCCGATACTGTTAAAACTGAAAAGTACCCAAAGGACCAACTGTTTGATCGACCCTTCTGCCATTTGCAAAATGGCCTAAATATGGCAGTATAGCAGTTCTGCGCACATTTATTAGACTGACATACTTAGACTCTGAGTATATACGTGGGCAAGTGTTTTTTTTTAATTCATATACATGATATTGGAAATTAAATCGCTTATCACTAGAGTTGAGCGATACCAGCCGATACTTGAAAATATCGGATCGGAATGGATCGGCCGATCTTAAAAAAAAATATCGGTATCGACGATTCCGATACCGGGAACCAATGCAAGTCAATGGGGCCAAAATATCGGAATTAAAAAAAACCCTTTCTTTCCTTGTAGGTTAATTCTACATGAAGAAAAACAACTAAGAATAATGTAGAATGTATTGTGGGAGGTGGAGGAGACATTAAAGCCATAGAGTTTTAGCCCAATCAAAAGGAATAGCAGGAATTAAACTTTTTTTTTAAAGACGTTAGGAGTTACAAAGATATTGACTATGTTAGCCTCATTTATATTTTGCCAGACATGTATGTCTTCTTCTTCTTTCTTCTTCTTTCTTATTCTTCTTCCCTTTTTTACCTTCTTCTTCTTCTTCTTCTTATTCCTTTTTTTACATTCTTCTTCTTCTTCTTCCTTTTTTTACATTCTTCTACTTCCTTTTTTTTACATTCTTCTTCTTCTTCCTTTTTTTACATTCTTCTTCTTATTCCTTTTTTTACATTCTTCTTCTTCTTCCTTTTTTAAATTCTTCTACTTCCTTTTTTTACATTCTTCTTCTTCTTCTTCTTCCTTTTCTTACATTCTTCATATTCTTCTTATTCAACAATTATTATTCTACATATTCAACTTCTTCATCTTCTTCCTATTCTTCTTCATCATATTCTTGTTTGTGTCAGGCATTCCTGTAGTTGTTATCTAGAAAAGTTAGAAGTTTACACCTTCCGTTCTGCTTGTCACAAAAGATTTACAACAGGATTTGTCCGCGTTCAGTTTGGCCTGCAGCAGCAGGCCTTTTCCAGGGGCACCACGAGGAGGAACGGACTCACCCCCATACACTGCTTAGTCTTCTTCTGCTTATAAATAAGATAATATCATTTGCTCAGAGTATTAGTCTTATGCTTAATGTTCTTCTGCTTTGTTTTTTTTATGCTTCTTTGTCTTCTCTCTCTTGTTGTTCTGCATCTTGGTGGTTGTCTTCCTGTTCTTTGTCCTCTTGAACCAGCTGACGGTACTGGCACCCGGAGGGGCAGCAGAAGGAACAAGAGCCAATGGCACTACCGAGGACCAGCTGACGGTGCTGGAACCCGGTTACTAAGCAGGAGGTACCTGTGCTACAAAGCACTACCAAGGACCAGCAGACGTTGCCGGAACTCGGATACCGAGATGGAGGCACCTAGGCCAAAGGCTCTGACGAGAACCAGCTGACGGTGCTGGAACCCGGTGGGGTAGCATAAGCTGCAAGAGCAAATGGAAATAGCGAGGACCAGCTGACAGTGCTGGCACCCGGAGGGGCAGCAGAAGGAATAAGAGCCAATGGCACAACCGAGGACCAGCTGACGGTGCTGGAACCCGGTTACTAAGCAGGAGGTACCTGTGCTACAAAGCACTACCAAGGACCAGCAGACGTTGCCGGAACTCGGATACCGAGATGGAGGCACCTAGGCCAAAGGCTCTGACGAGAACCAGCTGACGGTGCTGGAACCCGGAGGGGTAGCATAAGCTGCAAGAGCAAATGGAAATAGCGAGGACCAGCTGACAGTGCTGGCACCCGGAGGGGCAGCAGAAGGAATAAGAGCCAATGGCACAACCGAGGACCAGCTGACGGTGCTGGAACCCGGTTACTAAGCAGGAGGTACCTGTGCTACAAAGCACTACCAAGGACCAGCAGACGTTGCCGGAACTCGGATACCGAGATGGAGGCACCTAGGCCAAAGGCTCTGACGAGAACCAGCTGACGGTGCTGGAACCCGGAGGGGTAGCATAAGCTGCAAGAGCAAATGGAAATAGCGAGGACCAGCTGACAGTGCTGGCACCCGGAGGGGCAGCAGAAGGAATAAGAGCCAATGGCACAACCGAGGACCAGCTGACGGTGCTGGAACCCGGTTACTAAGCAGGAGGTACCTGTGCTACAAAGCACTACCAAGGACCAGCAGACGTTGCCGGAACTCGGATACCGAGATGGAGGCACCTAGGCCAAAGGCTCTGACGAGAACCAGCTGACGGTGCTGGAACCCGGAGGGGTATCAGAAGTTACCCCTGAAAAGCAAAGTTGGCATGCTGCAAGCTGGCCGCAGTTACCGAATCACACAGTCCTACAGGGGGTGCTTGTCCTACTGGCACTATGGAACAAGCCTTTCTTACCATAACCCGCAGTCCACATAGGAAGCACCTAAACTGCTGGCACCCTAGCCTCGGCTAACCCAACCGCAACACGACATGGCAACTTGGGGTGGCAAACTGACATTGACACTTCCCGGAAACAGCAGGCAGGGCTGGAACCAAGCTGGGCAGGAGGGAGTACCCGTGCCAAAGTCAGTTATGAGCAGCAACTGGCGATGTTGGAGCCCAGGACAAGCACTTAGCAGGCTGAGGCCTGATGTGCTGTCAATTGGGAGGCAGCAGGACAGATTGCCATCAAAACAGCAGGGGAACAGCTGACGTTACTGAACCCCACAAACACAGGAGCTAGTGTTTTACTCTGTGAAGACGGCACTTCCGAGCAACAACTGGCTGTGTTGAAGCCCAGGGACAAGCACGGAGCAGGCTGAGGCTGCATTGAAGAAATTTTAAGATCGGTTGTAGACTACTAATTTGAACCAAGCTCCACTTAGGCCTGTGGCTTCACTGATTTTCGTATTTCCCCTGTCCTCCAACCCCGCCAGTTACAGCTCCGAAGTGGCGTCTGCACAATCCACACTTGTTCCTGTGTTACAGGTGTCCAGTCCGGTCAGTTAATCCCCTGATGTGTGTCCGGCAATGTCGCCTGCTCTGTCCACATTCCCATTATGGGAATGTGGACAGAGCAGGCGACATTGCCGGACACACATCAGGGGATTAACTGACCGGACTGGACACCTGTAACACAGGAACAAGTGTGGATTGTGCAGACGCCACTTCGGAGCTGTAACAGGCAGGGTTGGAGGACAGGGGAAATACGAGAGACAGTGGAGCCACAGGCCTAATTGGAGCACGGTTAAAAATCAGTAGTGGTACGACTGTGTAGGCAGCAGGAGACTTTGCCATCTACACAGCAGGGGATCAGCTGACGTTACTGAACCCCACTGAGACACGGGAGCAAGTGTCTCTTTCCGTGTGGACGGCACTTCCGAACTACAACTGGCTGTGTTGAAGCCCAGGAAATAGGAGGGTGTAGGCAGAGGCCTACTGTATTTTGAATGAGGTGACAGCAGGAGAGACTGCCATCCACAAAGCAGGGGCTCAGCTGACGTTACTGAACCCCACTGAGACACGGGAGCAAGTATCTCTTTCCGTGTGGACGGCACTTCCGAACTACAACTGGCTGTGTTGAAGCCCAGGAAATAGGAGGGTGTAGGCAGAGGCCTACTGTATTTTGAATGAGGTGACAGCAGGAGAGACTGCCATCCACACAGCAGGGGATCAGCTGACGTTACTGAACCCCACTGAGACACGGGAGCAAGTATCTCTTTCCGTGTGGACGGCACTTCCGAGCTACAACTGGCTGTGTTGAAGCCCAGGAAATAGGAGGGTGTAGGCAGAGGCCTACTGTATTTGGAATGAGGTGACAGCAGGAGAGACTGCCATCCACACAGCAGGGGATCAGCTGACGTTACTGAACCCCACTGAGACACGGGAGCAAGTATCTCTTTCCGTGTGGACGGCACTTCCGAACTACAACTGGCTGTGTTGAAGCCCAGGAAATAGGAGGGTGTAGGCAGAGGCCTACTGTATTTGGAATGAGGTGACAGCAGGAGAGACTGCCATCCACACAGCAGGGGATCAGCTGACGTTACTGAACCCCACTGAGACACGGGAGCAAGTATCTCTTTCCGTGTGGACGGCACTTCCGAACTACAACTGGCTGTGTTGAAGCCCAGGAAATAGGAGGGGGTAGGCAGAGGCCTACTGTATTTGGAATGAGGTGACAGCAGGAGAGACTGCCATCCACACAGCAGGGGATCAGCTGACGTTACTGAACCCCACTGAGACACGGGAGCAAGTATCTCTTTCCGTGTGGACGGCACTTCCGAGCTACAACTGGCTGTGTTGAAGCCCAGGAAATAGGAGGGTGTAGGCAGAGGCCTACTGTATTTTGAATGAGGTGACAGCAGGAGAGACTGCCATCCACACAGCAGGGGATCAGCTGACGTTACTGAACCCCACTGAGACACGGGAGCAAGTATCTCTTTCCGTGTGGACGGCACTTCCGAGCTACAACTGGCTGTGTTGAAGCCCAGGAAATAGGAGGGTGTAGGCAGAGGCCTACTGTATTTGGAATGAGGTGACAGCAGGAGAGACTGCCATCCACACAGCAGGGGATCAGCTGACGTTACTGAACCCCACTGAGACACGGGAGCAAGTATCTCTTTCCGTGTGGACGGCACTTCCGAACTACAACTGGCTGTGTTGAAGCCCAGGAAATAGGAGGGTGTAGGCAGAGGCCTACTGTATTTTGAATGAGGTGACAGCAGGAGAGACTGCCATCCACAAAGCAGGGGCTCAGCTGACGTTACTGAACCCCACTGAGACACGGGAGCAAGTATCTCTTTCCGTGTGGACGGCACTTCCAAACTACAACTGGCTGTGTTGAAGCCCAGGAAATAGGAGGGTGTAGGCAGAGGCCTACTGTATTTGGAATGAGGTGACAGCAGGAGAGACTGCCATCCACACAGCAGGGGATCAGCTGACGTTACTGAACCCCACTGAGACACGGGAGCAAGTATCTCTTTCCGTGTGGACGGCACTTCCGAACTACAACTGGCTGTGTTGAAGCCCAGGAAATAGGAGGGTGTAGGCAGAGGCCTACTGTATTTTGAATGAGGTGACAGCAGGAGAGACTGCCATCCACAAAGCAGGGGCTCAGCTGACGTTACTGAACCCCACTGAGACACGGGAGCAAGTATCTCTTTCCGTGTGGACGGCACTTCCGAACTACAACTGGCTGTGTTGAAGCCCAGGAAATAGGAGGGTGTAGGCAGAGGCCTACTGTATTTTGAATGAGGTGACAGCAGGTGAGACTGCCATCCACACAGCAGGGGATCAGCTGACGTTACTGAACCCCACTGAGACACGGGAGCAAGTATCTCTTTCCGTGTGGACGGCACTTCCGAGCTACAACTGGCTGTGTTGAAGCCCAGGAAATAGGAGGGTGTAGGCAGAGGCCTACTGTATTTGGAATGAGGTGACAGCAGGAGAGACTGCCATCCACACAGCAGGGGATCAGCTGACGTTACTGAACCCCACTGAGACACGGGAGCAAGTATCTCTTTCCGTGTGGACGGCACTTCCGAACTACAACTGGCTGTGTTGAAGCCCAGGAAATAGGAGGGTGTAGGCAGAGGCCTACTGTATTTTGAATGAGGTGACAGCAGGAGAGACTGCCATCCACAAAGCAGGGGCTCAGCTGACGTTACTGAACCCCACTGAGACACGGGAGCAAGTATCTCTTTCCGTGTGGACGGCACTTCCAAACTACAACTGGCTGTGTTGAAGCCCAGGAAATAGGAGGGTGTAGGCAGAGGCCTACTGTATTTGGAATGAGGTGACAGCAGGAGAGACTGCCATCCACACAGCAGGGGATCAGCTGACGTTACTGAACCCCACTGAGACACGGGAGCAAGTATCTCTTTCCGTGTGGACGGCACTTCCGAACTACAACTGGCTGTGTTGAAGCCCAGGAAATAGGAGGGTGTAGGCAGAGGCCTACTGTATTTTGAATGAGGTGACAGCAGGAGAGACTGCCATCCACAAAGCAGGGGCTCAGCTGACGTTACTGAACCCCACTGAGACACGGGAGCAAGTATCTCTTTCCGTGTGGACGGCACTTCCGAACTACAACTGGCTGTGTTGAAGCCCAGGAAATAGGAGGGTGTAGGCAGAGGCCTACTGTATTTTGAATGAGGTGACAGCAGGTGAGACTGCCATCCACACAGCAGGGGATCAGCTGACGTTACTGAACCCCACTGAGACACGGGAGCAAGTATCTCTTTCCGTGTGGACGGCACTTCCGAGCTACAACTGGCTGTGTTGAAGCCCAGGAAATAGGAGGGTGTAGGCAGAGGCCTACTGTATTTGGAATGAGGTGACAGCAGGAGAGACTGCCATCCACACAGCAGGGGATCAGCTGACGTTACTGAACCCCACTGAGACACGGGAGCAAGTATCTCTTTCCGTGTGGACGGCACTTCCGAACTACAACTGGCTGTGTTGAAGCCCAGGAAATAGGAGGGTGTAGGCAGAGGCCTACTGTATTTGGAATGAGGTGACAGCAGGAGAGACTGCCATCCACACAGCAGGGGATCAGCTGACGTTACTGAACCCCACTGAGACACGGGAGCAAGTATCTCTTTCTGTGTGGACGGCACTTCCGAGCTACAACTGGCTGTGTTGAAGCCCAGGAAATAGGAGGGTGTAGGCAGAGGCCTACTGTATTTGGAATGAGGTGACAGCAGGAGAGACTGCCATCCACACAGCAGGGGATCAGCTGACGTTACTGAACCCCACTGAGACACGGGAGCAAGTATCTCTTTCCGTGTGGACGGCACTTCCGAACTACAACTGGCTGTGTTGAAGCCCAGGAAATAGGAGGATGTAGGCAGAGGCCTACTGTATTTGGAATGAGGTGACAGCAGGAGAGACTGCCATCCACACAGCAGGGGATCAGCTGACGTTACTGAACCCCACTGAGACACGGGAGCAAGTATCTCTTTCCGTGTGGACGGCACTTCCGAACTACAACTGGCTGTGTTGAAGCCCAGGAAATAGGAGGGTGTAGGCAGAGGCCTACTGTATTTGGAATGAGGTGACAGCAGGAGAGACTGCCATCCACACAGCAGGGGATCAGCTGACGTTACTGAACCCCACTGAGACACGGGAGCAAGTATCTCTTTCCGTGTGGACGGCACTTCCGAGCTACAACTGGCTGTGTTGAAGCCCAGGAAATAGGAGGGTGTAGGCAGAGGCCTACTGTATTTTGAATGAGGTGACAGCAGGAGAGACTGCCATCCACACAGCAGGGGATCAGCTGACGTTACTGAACCCCACTGAGACACGGGAGCAAGTATCTCTTTCCGTGTGGACGGCACTTCCGAGCTACAACTGGCTGTGTTGAAGCCCAGGAAATAGGAGGGTGTAGGCAGAGGCCTACTGTATTTGGAATGAGGTGACAGCAGGAGAGACTGCCATCCACACAGCAGGGGATCAGCTGACGTTACTGAACCCCACTGAGACACGGGAGCAAGTATCTCTTTCCGTGTGGACGGCACTTCCGAACTACAACTGGCTGTGTTGAAGCCCAGGAAATAGGAGGGTGTAGGCAGAGGCCTACTGTATTTTGAATGAGGTGACAGCAGGAGAGACTGCCATCCACACAGCAGGGGATCAGCTGACGTTACTGAACCCCACTGAGACACGGGAGCAAGTATCTCTTTCCGTGTGGACGGCACTTCCGAACTACAACTGGCTGTGTTGAAGCCCAGGAAATAGGAGGGTGTAGGCAGAGGCCTACTGTATTTGGAATGAGGTGACAGCAGGAGAGACTGCCATCCACACAGCAGGGGATCAGCTGACGTTACTGAACCCCACTGAGACACGGGAGCAAGTATCTCTTTCCGTGTGGACGGCACTTCCGAACTGCAACTGGCTGTGTTGAAGCCCAGGAAATAGGAGGGTGTAGGCAGAGGCCTACTGTATTTGGAATGAGGTGACAGCAGGAGAGACTGCCATCCACACAGCAGGGGATCAGCTGACGTTACTGAACCCCACTGAGACACGGGAGCAAGTATCTCTTTCCGTGTGGACGGCACTTCCGAACTACAACTGGCTGTGTTGAAGCCCAGGAAATAGGAGGGTGTAGGCAGAGGCCTACTGTATTTGGAATGAGGTGACAGCAGGAGAGACTGCCATCCACACAGCAGGGGATCAGCTGACGTTACTGAACCCCACTGAGACACGGGAGCAAGTATCTCTTTCCGTGTGGACGGCACTTCCGAACTACAACTGGCTGTGTTGAAGCCCAGGAAATAGGAGGGTGTAGGCAGAGGCCTACTGTATTTTGAATGAGGTGACAGCAGGAGAGACTGCCATCCACACAGCAGGGGATCAGCTGGCAATGATGAACCCCACTAACACTTGAACGAATGTGTTTGGCTCTGTGGAGACGACACTTCTGAACACCAACTGACGCTGTTGGAGCCCAGGATTAGGCGTGGAGCAGGCTGGGGCCTACTGGATTTTGGCAGGTGAAGGCAGCAGGAGACTTGCCATCTCCACAGCAGGGGAACAGCTGGCAGTGCTGAACCCCACTAACACTTGAACGAATGTGTTTGGCTCTGTGGAGACGACACTTCTGAACACCAACTGACGCTGTTGGAGCCCAGGATTAGGCGAGGAGCAGGCTGGGGCCTACTGGATTTTGGCAGGTGAAGGCAGCAGGAGACTTGCCATCTCCACAGCAGGGGAACAGCTGGCAGTGCTGAAACCCACTAACACTCTAACGAATGTGTTTGGCTCTGTGGAGACGACACTTCTGAACACCAACTGACGCTGTTGGAGCCCAGGATTAGGCGTGGAGCAGGCTGGGGCCTACTGGATTTTGGCAGGTGAAGGCAGCAGGAGACTTGCCATCTCCACAGCAGGGGAACAGCTGGCAGTGCTGAACCCCACTAACACTTGAACGAATGTGTTTGGCTCTGTGGAGACGACACTTCTGAACACCAACTGACGCTGTTGGAGCCCAGGATTAGGCGAGGAGCAGGCTGGGGCCTACTGGATTTTGGCAGGTGAAGGCAGCAGGAGACTTGCCATCTCCACAGCAGGGGAACAGCTGGCAGTGCTGAACCCCACTAACACTTGAACGAATGTGTTTGGCTCTGTGGAGACGACACTTCTGAACACCAACTGACGCTGTTGGAGCCCAGGATTACGCATGCCGCATGCAGAGGCCAATGGGCAGCGGTTTTTATGGAGGTTGTGGACTACTACTGATTCTAACCATGCTCCACTTAGGCCTCTGGCTCCACTGTCTCTACTATTTACCCTGGCCTCCAACTCCGCCAGCTACATCTCTGAAGTGGCGTCAGCACAATCTACACTTGTTCCTGTGTTACTGGTGCTCAGTCCCGTCAGTTGATCCCCTGATGTTTGTCCGGCAAGTTCGCCAGCTCTGTCCACTACTGGTTATGGGAATGTGGACAGAGCAGGAGACCTTGCCGGACACACATCAGGGGATTAACTGATGGGACTGAGCCACAGGAACACAGGAACAAGTGTAGATTGTGCTGACGCCACTTAAGAGATGTAGATGGCGGGGTTGGAGGTCAGGGGAAATAGTAGAGACAGTGGAGCCAGAGACCTAAGTTGGGCACGGTTAAAAATCAGTAGTGGTTTGAATGTTGATGGAGCTGGTGACTTTGCCGTCCACACAGCAGGGGATCAGCTGGCATTACTGAACCCCACTAACACAGGAGCTAGTGTGTTTCTCTGTGCAGACGACACATCTGAGCGACAACTGGCTGTGTTGAAGCACAGGGATTATAGTTCAGGTGGTAGAAAAATGAACACACCAGCAGACCTGGATACAGTTGCCAACCACTAATTTAGTCTGTAAGAGGAATGGCAAAGTCTTTGGAGATCCAGGCCTTGTTCATTTTCAGAAAAGTCAGCCGGTCAACATTATCGGAAGATAGTCGCGTGCGACGGTCTGTTAGTACACCACCTGCGGCACTAAAGACACGTTCCGATAATACACTGGCAGCAGGGCAAGCCAGCACCTCCAATGCATACTGGCTAAGCTCTGGCCATGTATCCAGCTTAGAGACCCAAAACTTGAAGGGGGAAGAGCCATCTGGGAGTACAGCGACAGGGCAAGACATGTAGTCTGACACCATCTGACGGAAGCGTTGCCTCCTGCTGACTCGAGGCGTCGCTGATGGTGTAGACAATTGTGGTGGACACACAAAACTTTGCCACATTTGGGCCATAGTGGTCTTGCCTTGTGCTGCGGCGCTGCCTCTGCTCCCTCTTTGTGCAGAGTTTCCTCCACTGCCTCGACGCACAGAGCTGCTTTTTAAAGCACTAGCAACAATGCTGTCGGGTGGAATGGAAAACATTATGGACTGCACCAGTGACTCTTCGTACTCCCGCATTTTACGCTCCCGGTTCAACGTTGGTATGAGCCTTTGTACGCTGTCCCGGTAGCGAGGATCTAGGAGGGTGTACACCCAATAATCAGCCGAGACGAGAATGTGGGCGATGCGGCGGTCGTTTCTCAGGCACTGCAGCATGAAATCAACCATGTGCTGCAGACTCCCAACTGCCAAAGAACCGCTGTCCCCTGTTTGAGGCATGACCTCGGCCTGCTCTGCATCACCCCACCCTCGCTGTACATACTGAGTAGAGGTTTGTGTACCTCCCTCCTCTGGAGAGATGTCTTCCTCCTCCATCGACTCCTCCTCATCCTCCTCACAAAGTGTCCCCTGCCTAGGCCTTTGTGAGGAAACACGTAGCGCAGACTGTCCAGAAGCAGATGGCATTTGGGACTCCTCATCCTCCACCACTTCTGAAACCTCATCCCTTAGTGCTTGCAGTGTTTGTTGAAGCAGGCAGATAAGGGGGACAGTCATGCTGACTAGTGCATCATCTGCACTCGCCATCCGCGTGGATTCATCGAAGGCACGCAAAACGAGGCAGATGTCCTTCATAGAGGCCCACTCAATGGTGCTGAAGTGTGAACGGCGCACAGTGCGACTTGTTTGCGCCTGATGCAGCTGGTACTCCATGACTGCTGCCTGCTGCTCACACAACCGCTCCAACATATGTAACGTTGAATTCCACCGGGTGGGTAGGTCACATATGATGCGATGTTCCGGAAGGCCAAATCGTCGCTGCAGAGCAGCGAGGCGCGATCTTGCCGTGCTGGAACGTCGCAAGTGAGCGCACTCTATGCGGACCTTGTGCAACAGTGCAGCAAGATCCGGATAGTCCCTCAGAAAGCTCTGCACGACCAAGTTAAGAACATGTGCCAGACATGGGATGTGTGTGAGGTTGCCTAGGCCAAGAGCTGCCACCAGATTTCGGCCATTGTCACACACTACCAAGCCCGGCTGGAGATTCGCTGGCCCAAACCACACATCGCTCTCCAGCTTGATAGCATTCCAGAGCTCCTGCGCTGTGTGGCTTCGATTCCCCAAAGAAATTAATTTGAGTACAGCCTGTTGACGTTTGGCCACGGCTGTGCTCATATCGGTCGTAACAGGCTCCTGCTCTGCTGTTTCTGAGGAACTTGAGTAGGAGGAGGAGTCTATGTGTACAGACTGGAGTCCTGCAATCCGTGGCGTTGGAAGAACACGTACAGCGCCACTCTCCAGATCCGTACCCGGCTCCACAACATTGACCCAGTGGGCAGTGAGGGAAAGGTATCGTCCCTGTCCATGGTTACTGGTCCACGCATCGGTGGTCAGGTGGACCTTGCTACTAACGGCGTTTAGTAGCGCATGTTTTATTTTGCCCTCAACATGTTTCTGCAGGGCAGGGACGGCTCGCCTGCTGAAATAAAAGCGGCTGGGCACGTTGTATTGGGGGACTGCCAATGCCATTAAGTCCCGGAAGGTGTCAGTGTCCACCAGCCTGAATGACAGCATTTCAACTGCCAGAAGTTTGGCAATGCCAGCATTCAGAGACTGTGCTCGGGGATGGTTTGCCGAGTAAGGGCGCCTTTTATCCCATGCCTGTGCTACCGATGGCTGTGATGGATGGGAACGTGCTGCTATGGGTGTAATCTGACAGGGTCTCCGGACAACAGTGGCAGAGGTTCTTCCTTGGCGATCCTGTGAGGAAGCCGAACCAGCAGTGTGTGAGCTGGAGGAAGAGGGCCCAACACGAACTGAAGAGGTGGTAGGTGGTGCTGTACGTTGGCCTACGTCTTCAGGGTGTCTCTGCAACTCCAACTCGTGCTTGGTGCGCACATGTTTCCACATATTTGTGGTATTGAGGTTGCTGACATTTCTCCCTCTTTTGACTCTCTGATGACACAGCTTGCATTTGACAAAGCAAATGTCATCTGCAACTGTGTCAAAAAAGGACCACGCACTGCAACTCTTGTGAGCGCCCGGTTTGCCTTTGGAAGGAGGAATGCTCCTAACGGGTGCCGAAGTGGAGGGTACAGGCAACCAAGTCTTCCCCCTCCCTCTGCCTCCTGTTTTGGCCGGTAGGGGAATCTCTTCTTCCGAGCTGCTCCCACCACCTTCCTGTTGCTCACGCCATGATGGGTCAAGGACCTCATCATCTTCCCTCCCCTCTTCAAACAGCTGCTTCTCCGGGGTTGTCTCGCCAGCACCGTACGCACCAGAAAGTGGCAACTGAGTCTCGTCATCATCTGATGCGTACTGAGGTGTGCTGACCATAGGCACTGGCCCACTCGCCTCTTCAGATTCAGAGGGACAAAGAAGTTGCGCATCACTGCATACTCCCTCTTCTTCACATTCAGGAATGCTGCTTGGCTGGCCCCCTCTTTCCAAGCCAACAGATTCCGAGAACAGAAGTAGAGACTGTGATGGCTCCTGTCCATGTCTCTCTGACTGCCTGGGCACTTTGGCAGGTGGTGAAGAGACAGATGGTTGCTCTTCGGTGCTCTGACCCTGAGAGGATGCGGAAGTAATTGAAGTCGATGCGTTAGCTGCCATCCATCCGACAACGGCTTCAATTTGTTCCTCCCGCAGCAGTGGGGTACGTTGAGGTCCTACAAAGCTGCGCATAAAGGACTGTTGCCTGCTAAAACTGGGGGATGCTGATCCACTGGTGCCCGCAGCAGGCCCAGAATCCCCACGTCCTCTACCTGTAGAATCCCCACGTCCTCTCCCTGCAGAATCCCCACGTCCTCTCCCTGCTGAAACTCCACGCCCACGCCCACGCCCACGCGCCTTACTCCCTGCCTTCTTCATCTTGCAAGACTGCTTAAGATAGGCAAAAAAGTACAAAGGGGGGCTTTAGTGTGCTTATTCCTGAACAGCTGGTTACAGGTACAAGAAACACTAATTTTATGAAGTGTGTGTGTGTGGACTAGACTTTAATAGGAGCTGATGTGGCCTACACAAGTTCCAAATGTAGTGTTTGGTGAACTTTTTTTGTGGTTTCTTTGTTGGAAACAAACTCAAAGTATGTGAACAAAGAATTGAAACTGATAGTATCACCAACTTTTTGGAGCTATTACAATGCAGGCAGGTAACCTACAATGCAAAAGATGAGGCTCCAAAAAAATTGGGTAATACTAATCTGGCTGCGCCGGCAGGGCACAAGCCAGAAAAAAAGGCTCCTCTATCTACTCCTATATAGTGTTTGCAACCAACCAATGTTGATGGATACGGATGGATGCACACTAATAGGAGAAGAAAAAATGAGCTGCACTCAAAGACAAATATGTGTGAGGCAGTGACGCACGTTGAGCGTCCTACAACCAGACGTAGCTGCAGGACACTCTACTCAGCGTGAGCTGCACTCACACACAGTCAGAGACCTCTCAGACAGCCGTCAACAGTGCAGCTAAGTGGGCACTGGCACTGACAGGCTGCAGAAAGGCTCCGCTGTGTACTCCTATATAGTGTTTGCAACCACCGTAGATGGAGACGGATGGATGCACACTAATAGAAGAAAAAATGAGCTGCACTCAAATAAAAATGTGTGAGGCACTGACGCACGCTGAGCGTCCTACAGCCAGACGTAGCTGCAGGACACACTACTCAGCGTGAGCTGCACTCACACACAGTCAGAGACCTCTCAGACAGCCGTGAACAGTGCAGCAAAGTGGACACTAGCACTGAAAGGCTGCAGAAAGGCTCCGCTGTCTACTACTAGTGTTTGCAACCAACGTATATGGATACGGATGGAAGCACACTAGATTGAAATTATGTAAAAAATGCAGCTCAAAAAATAAAAGATGTATGAGGCAGCAGTGATCACACTGGGTGGCCTAAAGCCTGACGTGGCTGCAAGACCCACTCCACAGCGTGAGCTGCACTCACACAGCCCTTGCAGACAGCTGTGAACACTGCTGCTAGGGCAAAGAAGGCTACAGTGGTGATTTATGTAGCCTGGGTAAAGCACTAGATGTTTGGTGGAATCGCTATTTCTAACTGTCCCTCACAGTCTTCTACAGCAGCCTGTCCCTAACTGAATTCACAGCAGAGTGACCAGAAATGGCGGCTGCGGTGGCTTTTATAGTGCATCATGACATCATTTCGGCAGCCAATCACAGCCATGCCAATAGTTAACATGCCTACATGCCTAACAGGATGTGCCCACACTTCGGAGGATTCCCATTGGCTTAATCAAAGCAAGCAGGCTCATAGCATGATGGGAACTTCCGATTCCGATTCCGGAATCCGATATGACAAAAGTATCGGAACTAAGTATCGGAATTCCGATACCGCTAATATCGGCCGATACCCGATACTTGCGGTATCGGAATGCTCAACACTACTTATCACTAATAGTCTTGTTATAAATATGTGTATATTATTTATTCTGGTATATAATATTTGTGCTACTTTGCATTTTATGATACATCATGTAATGGTGAATTAAGTGTCAAAATTATTGGAGTAAAGTTTTTTTTATATATTTTGGTTGAATTACATGTTCACAAAATGTGGACTTTGGAAAAGCCTGCATAACAGAGCCATCTAGTAAATAGTTGTGACATTGCAACTATTAGGACATGTTCCCATGTAGTAGAAATGTTGCTTTTTTTACTGCTTTTTTTGTGCAGAAATCTGCTGCATTTAACTGTCCAAATAAAGCAGATACACTTCCATGCCAACTCCTCTGCCCACTGCTCATTTATAGACATTGTTGAACTGTGTGTTTTTGGCACATTTTTTTCTCTACAGGTTTCTATTGACACCCTGATGAAGCTATATGCGAAACGTACGTCGTGGTACTGGCCAGTGTGGTCCATTCATTGGTGCACTTATGATGGCGTATGTTGGTGGGTACTGGTACATTTACACTAATGCACATTATTTGGAGCTTTGGTTTTGAGGGTTTTTTTATGATTCAATTTATTCAATTTCATATTTTTCATATTTATAATTATCAGAGGAAGCGCTCTGTCTCTGTCACAACATCATTAGACCCTACAGTGCCAGGACCACACACTTGGGGCTACGGGTGAAGTTTTAACAAAAAAAAAATGGAAGTATATTACCAAGTAAAAATTATTTTAAATTTTCAAAACATTCAAATATTATTTTTGCCATTGGGTATCTTCATTAGCTGGGGAAGTACATGGAGAATTTGGCCATGACAACTATAATGAAACCAAAGTTCATAAATATTACTGCTACCTAGCTGAGCAATAAAGCAATAGAAGTGCTTGGTTACAAGAAGTCCAACAGCATCAAATTTTTTCGACATTCTTGTCGCGGTCGCAGTAACTTTGGGATTACGATAGATCCCCATTCACTTGTATTGTACTGTGATGTAACAAAGGAACACCTAGAGAACGGTGGTTGCACACCAGGGATCACGGCCAAATTTACAATTTAGCTCCAGCCTTCAAGGGAATCAGTCAGGGGGGGCAATCATTTACGATATATACACCTTCATTCTGACCTGTCATTCTAAGTGATTCTGTGCTGACAGATTCCCTTTAGTCTATCAAGCAGATCAGAAGGAAAGCATAAGGAGTCCCTCTCATGTTGGAGGAGCCAAAATAACCATGCATAGCATTGAAGGATGATGATGCAGCTTTCTCTCTGTGTTGGATTTGCTGTCAGATGTCCCTACAATTTATAGCTTATTCAATAAAATCCGCTATCAGCACATTATTAAGGAGCCCTGTTGCAAAAGTGTATTTCCAAAGTTGGAATTATCTTTAAAAATGATGGTCTTAGTGTCTATGTTACTTGAGCATAAAAGTCACAAACTCGAAACGTACTGTTATATACAATAAATTACAAAAAAAAAAAAAAGATATTTACAAAGTGCCATGGTAGAGTTGCGTAGAATACTTATGCAGCAAGGTGCTGTACTTTGGGACCAATTTAATATCTTTACCTACAGGGGTTTCAGGCTATAACTAAAGTGCTCCCGAGCTGCCTACAAACTGCTGCTTCCTGTACACCGCCTGCAGCAATAACTATCCATTCAAGCTAGGACACTAATATCTGTATTATCACTGTAATTGAACCCTGTTTAATGCAGCCAAAATCACTTTTTAGATATTAACTGAATATCGTGTAATTGATGCTGGTTGAAAGTATTATTTAGGGCAAAGTTCTGTACTTCTGTAATTGAATATTCACATGTAAACCTTAAATGGGGAATCTAGGCTGACTGCTCCGTGTTTGATATGAAAATACAATGAAATCTTGATAAAAGTATTATTTCATCTTCAAATGACTTTTAATTTAATGACTAATTAGCTCCTGAAACATTTTACAAAATTTACATTTCTTTTTTTTTTGTTTGTGTTGTCCTAGTTATGTCAGATGGCATAATTGTATTTCTCTGACCTTGGACTTGACACAAAAGTCCTCATAGGATATATTTGTATTCTGTACAAAGGGACACTGGCGCAATGTCATAGCTGACGGCCTAGTTTTAATGCAGCAGCCAGGTTTATGACAAGTTATATGTACCCATTGTGCTACAGTACTTGACTGTCAGCCGGAACTTTTGCATACGGTAGAATATGATGGACAGGACATAAGTGGATACATATGTCAAAAGCAAGAAACTTGACATATCCTCCCTTATCACTAGATTCTCCAGCAAATCCCACACTGGAATGCCAGCATCTCAGTATTTCTAGATCAGTAATAATGAGCCATAGGAATAATTAATACAGTCTCTTTCATGTAGTAGAGTAGTTGGGGATTGAAACCCTTGTTATTTTCTATTTAAGGTGATGAAAGGGGGTCTTGCCAGCAGGGACCCTGTACAGTTGCCTAGGTTGCACACATGATATGACCGCCCTCCAGGAATCACATTTTACCAAATTTATAAATGTGCTGCAGTTTTGTCCCAAACAAGACACGTAACAAAAATGCTGGTCGTTATTTTTCTGCTGCTTTTTATCTGCATTAGTTATGTAGGTATCCACTTTAAAATAAGCAATAACAATCTACAGGGTGGGCCATTTATATAGATACACCAAAATAAAATGGGAATGGTTGGTGATATCAACTTCCTGTTTGTTTCACATTAGTATATGGGAGGGAGAAAACTTTTCAAGATGGGTGGTGACCATGGCGGCCATTTTGAAGTCAACCATTTTGGATTCAACTTTATTTTTTTCAATGGGAAGAGGGTCATGTAACACATCGCTTGAGAATTTTACAAGAAAAACAATGGTGTGCTTGGTTTTAAAGTAACTTTATTCATTCATGAATTATTTATAAGTTTCTCTTTGTTTACAGCCATTGACATGTCACGAGGTTAACACGTGAGTGGAGATGAGCGACTTTGCCTTTTTTATGGTCGAGTTGGGCTTCATGAAACCCGACTTTCTCAAAAGTCGGGTCGAGCGAAATCGGCCGACTATAAAGGAAAAGTCGGAGGCCGACTGAAACACAAAACCCAATGCAAGTCAATGGGGAAGCAAAGTCGGCAGGGAGTGGAGGACAGTAAACACACCTACAGTGCCCATTTCAATGCCAAAATCATCAATTCTTATTACTGAATCTTGTCAACCTTAATTTACTTCATAATAATAGTTACGCATTGAAAACTGGGGGTTATTTGGCTAAAGTTGTGGGGGAGGCAGGGCTGGCTCCAGATTTTCGTGTGCCCTGGGCCAAAGAGTGTCAGTGCGCCCCCTTAACACATACCACAACTCATGATGCTCCGATACGGCACAGAAATATAGGTATAGTACAATGACAAATACTTCACTGCTTACATGACAAGACTGATCTATTTTAAATTGTACAATAGCTCAAAAAAAGGACAGTATATTACTCCATACAGTATTATGGCCACCACATTGTGCGCCATACAGAATAATGAGCCCCATATATTTCTCCATACACAATAATTGGCCACATATAATGTTCCATACAGTATATGATGAGCTCCACATAATGCTACAGTATATGATGGTCCCCATGGACGATGCTCCAGTGTGTTATGGGCCCAAATAATGCTCCACATATAATGGGCTCCATTTCTAATGCTCCAGTGTATAATGGGCCCCATAAATGCTGCTCCAGTGTCTGATGTCCCCAATATGGAATGCTCCAGTATATGATGGGCCTGATGGATGGTGCTCCAGTGTCTCATGGGCCCTAATAATGCTCCATATATAATGGGCCCCATTTTTAATGCTCCAGTGTATAAAGGGCCCCGTAAATGCTGCTCCAGTGTCTGATGTCCCCCATTTGGAATGCTCCAGTATATGATGGGCCTCATGGATGATGCTCCAGTGTTTTAAGGGCCCTAATAATGCTCCATATATAATGGGCCCCATTTATAATGATCCAGTGTATCATGTGCCCCATAGATGCTGCTCCAGTGTCTGATCTGCCCCATTTGGAATGCTCCAGTATATGATGGGCCTCATGGATGATGCTTCAGTGTTTTATGGGCCCTAATAATGCTCCATATATAATGGGCCCCATTTCTAATGCTCCTGTGTATCATGTGCCCCATAGATGCTGCACCAGTGTCTGATGTCCCCCATTTGGAATGCTCCAGTATATGATGGGCCTCATGGATGATGCTCCAGTGTTTTATGAGCCCTAATAATGCTCCATATATAAAGGGCCCCATTTCTAATGCTCCAGTGTATCATGTGCCCCATAGATGCTGCACCAGTGTCTAATCTGCCCCATTTGGAATGCTCCAGTATATGATGGGCCTCATGGATGATGCTCCAGTGTCAGATGTCCCACATTTTAAATGCTCCAGTATATGATGGGCCCCATTTTTAATTAACCCAGGCATGGTATGTGAAAAGAGATCCATGGAGTAATCTGAAGTGTGTGCTGCTGCATCCTTCACTTTTGGTGTGTGTGAAGGATACAAGGAAAGTGGTTGCTCCTGACCAGAAGCCCACGCTTACGACTCAGTGCTTGCATTTTTTTAAACTTCAGAAGAGGAGGCGATAGAGCTGGATGCTGTTTCAGCAATGTAAGCCAAAAACAGTTCCTGATGCTCCGGCTTTAAAAGCAGTCTACCTACTCCCAGAAAACGGAGCCTTACAGGCCTTTCAGAGCTACACCATGATGCAGGCTCAACACCTCCTGCCTTAGCTGCTATTGTGTTTTTGGCACTACCAGCAGATGCACCACCACCACCATCAGTACCAGGTGGCCCCCCCACGCCCACATCCACGTCCTCTTCCACCATACTTCCTCATATTTTCGAAAACTGACCCAAAATACCAGCAGATATATGGTACTGTATCAGAAGCGTACAGCTCTATACAGTCTATGGATAACAGGGCATGCGAGCTCCTGTAAGGCATATTGTGCCAATTCAGGCCAGGCGTCCAGTTTAGATTGTCAATAGTCAAAGGGGAATGACCAGTGAGGGAGAACATTGATATGGGAGGAAAAGTAGTTTGTAACCATAGTTGACAACTGCTGTCTCCTGTCACTTTTAATCGATGCAGTATTAACAGTCGTGTGAGCGATACTTGAGGAATCATTCCACAACATTGTCATTAAACCCCTGTCTCCAACGCCACTTCGGCTGTGTGCACCACAAACACCTCTTCCATTGTGCCCCCTACAGCTCGTGGGAGAACCAGCACCGCTGTTGTGTGCTGGGAAAGCCTCACACAAACGGTTTACCAGAGTTGCTTCTTTGCTAGCCAATATTATCTCTAGGCTCTCCTGTGGCATGATGTTGTGTAATTTGACTTTATAGCGTGGATCGAGGATGCTGGCTAGCCAGTAGTCATCATCCCTCATCGTTTTGGCAATGTGGGGGTCCTGTCATGGTTAGGACATGGTTAATGTCCTGTTCTCACAGGGTTAACTTTTGCCGGCCTCTCTTTGGATCTTGGAGGGGTGTTTATACTCACTCCAGACTAGCATTCTCTGTCAGCTATACTGTTATTCTGGCTGTGTGTCTGACCGACCCCCCTGGTGTGCGTGTATACTGCATTGCTTGTTTGATTCCTGTGTATGACCCGGCCTGTTCCCGCACTCTGTACTCCGTCTCTCATTTTGGTACTATAGTCTTCTCCAGTTCTGACCTCCTGGCTTGGCTATTGTTACTCCATTGCAGTTTGCCCCTATTGTACCATCCATTGCCAGTTCTGGTTTTCTGATCTATTGCTACGTCCTGACTATTCGCTCTGTCTAACCCTTTGGTACTGTCTTGCTATCTCGTGCTTTGACCTGGCTTGATCTGGTTTCTGTCTCTGTCTCTGCCCCTTGGTAACATGGTCCTGTAGTTACCTTTCTAGGAGTTTCCCTGTAGCTCCTAGCTCTGTGGAGCTTAGGCCATGCCCCCAGCAGTCACGTACTTCAGGTCCTGGAGTGTGCATCATCACCGCTGCTTCCAGCTCCACAGGTATCTTTGAGCACTGTTTTTGTACTCAGGACATGCGCACTGGCTCAGTGAGCAAGTGCAGTGCGGTGTTCCTGACAGGTCCATTTTTAGGATCCGCAAGGCATAATCGCACATGTGGGCCAATGTTCCAGGTGTCAATGATGCACTGCCAGTGGTGGGTGGAGGAGCACTTTCTGGCAAATCCACATCCTTACAGTCATGCACAATCACTGTACCTGACCTTGGAATGCTAACATTTTCTCTTGCCCCCTGAGAAGCATCTTGCTGCCCAAAATAATCATCCCCCTCATCCTCCTCCTCCTCCTCTTCTTCCTCCACATCTAGGACAGTTCTCTGACCAGACAATGGCCGACTGTCATCAAGGCTTCCCTCCTCCACTGCTGCAGATGCCTGATCCTTAATGTGCATCAAACTTTGCATGAGCAGACGCATAAGTGGGATGCTCATGCTTATGATAGCGTTGTCTGCACTTGCCAGCCGTGTGCATTCCTCAAAACACTGAAGGACTTTACAGAGGTCTTTCAGCTTTGACCACTTCACACCCGACAATTCAATGTCTTCCCTCAAACTGCCTGCCCGTGTATTCTCCCACAAATGCATTACAGCCTGCCTCTGTTCGCACAGCCTCTCAACCATGTGCAGGGTGGAGTTCCACCTTGTTGCAACGTCTATGATTAGGCGATGCTTGGGGAGGTGGAGCAATCGCTGCAGCTTCTGCATACGAGTGTAGTGGACGTTTGAGTGACGGATGTGTGAGCACAGTCTTCGCACCTTATGGAGCAGGAATGTTAACTCCAGATAATTATTAAGGAAGCACTGCACCACGAGGTTCAAAGTGTGAGCCAGGCAAGGTATGTGTGTGAGTTTTGCTCGGGCTATGGCTGCCACAAAATTACAGCCGTTATTACTGACTACCTTGCCTGCCTCAAGATGTAGACTGCCCAGCCATGACTGCAAGTAGTCGGCCAGTACCTCCGCTGTGTGTCTGTTGGTGCCCAAAGACATCATCTTTAACACAGCCTGCTGACGCTACCACTAGCTGTTCGATAGTGGGACAACTCGTGTGCAACACTGCCAGCTACGGATGGAGTGCTCGTACGACTTCGCTCTGTGGACGAGCTTTCGCTGATGGAGGAGGAGGAGGATTGATAGCCTACAGCCAACTGTTTCCTATACTGTGGGCTAGGCAGCACTGTTCCACTGCCGCTGTCCCCAGTGGAGCCTGCATCCACCACATTAACCCAGTGCGCAGTGATGGACACGTAATGGCCCTGGCCATGCATACTGGTCCATGCATCTGTTGTGAGGTGCACCTTTCCAATCACTGACTGTTTTAGTGCATGGACAATGCAGTCTTTCACATGCCGGTGGAGGGCAGGGATGGCTTTTCGAGAAAAGTGCTGACTGGGTAGGTCATAGCGTGGGACAGCATAGGCCATGAAGTCATGGAAAGCTTCACTTTCAACCAAACGGTAGGGCATCATCTCTATTGAGATTAGTTTGGCAATGTAGGCGTTCAAACAAAGTGTATGTGGATGAGAGGATGAGTACTTTCTTGTCCTACTCTGAGTGTCTGGTAGGGTGAGCTGGACTGGAGAGCTGAATATGGGGGAAGTAGCGGTGGATCGGACGGAGTGAGAGGGGGTTGGTGATGGTATTGGTGGTGATGGCCTAGATTCAGTGTTGTGTTGCAAAACCATTGTGATTCCCTGAGTGCTTTGGCCTTGCAACGACACCTCCACATTTAGTGCTGGTGGTGTGCTTAATGGTGGCGGTGGTCTTACTGTGGGGGAAGCAATGCAGTGTTGCTGGCTACTTTCAGTCGGAGCAGGTGCACATATGCTACCTAAGGTTTTGTAGTCCATCCACGCTTGCAAATGCATGTTGATTAAATGTCTAAGCATGCAACTGGTATTCAAATTTCTGAATTGTTTACTTCGGCTAAAGGTCCTTCTGCACTTCTTACCAGTAACCTTTGCCTCATCAGTAGGATTTTGGACAAAGAAGTGCCACACTGCACTCTTCCTACTATGGTATGCATTTTCTGGCCTTACACACTGTGCTAAGTTGACCGTCTGGCCAAGCTGTCCTGCAACTTTTAGTTTTTGTTCCACATTTTTGGACAGCTACGGGCCTTGCAGATAACCGCTGCTGCGATGTCAATGCCTGCTGTGGATCCTTCTCCTTATTTGAACTATTGCCGGCGCCACCCTCCTCCCCCAATGGATGCCAATCCGGGTCAAGAACTGGGTCATCCATCACCTCCTCTTCAAAGTCATCTGCACCTTCCTCTTTACCTTCCTCTGTGTCACCGTGTAAGGTGGTATAGTATGCGGGAAGGGGCACCTGAGTTTCATCAGGGTCAGATTCTGGCTCAATATACTGCGAGGGCAATGTAGTGCTCTGAGTCAATGTACCAGCAGAATCATCTAGCAGTGGCTGTGCATCAGTGCACTCCATGTCAGATTCATCTTGGACTGGGGAATTCTGGATTTGACTGGATAACCCAGGCATGGTATGTGAAAAGAGCTCCATAGAGTAATCTGAAGTGTGGGCTGCCGCATCCTTAACTTTTAGTGGGGGTGAAGGACACAAGGAAAGGTGTTTTCCATGACCAGAACCCTGTGCTGACGACTCCGTGCTTGCAGGTTTCGAACGTTCAGAAGAGGAGGCAATAGAGCTGGTGGCTGTTTCGGCAATGTATGCCAAAACATGTTCCTGATGCTCCTGCTTTAAAAGCGGTTTTCCTACTCCAAGAAAAGGCAACCTTACAGGCCTTCTTGGGCAAAACAATGACGCAGGCTCAACACCTCCTGCCTTAGCTGCTATTGTGCTTTTGACAGAACCAGCCGATCCATCACCACCATCAGTACCAGCTGCGCCCCCCTGCCCACGTCCGCGGACTCTTCCACCATACTTCCTCATATTTGGGAAAATGTACCAAAAATACCAGCAGAGAGATGGTACTGTATGAGGAGCGTCCAGCTGTGTAAGGTGTATTAAAAAAATTAAATCTACGAATATATTTTGTTAGTCACAGATGCTCTCACAGTATGTATTGGACCGTAATCTAACAAGCAGATATACAGAACTGTATCAGAAGTGTACAGCTGTATACGTTTTTTGTGTAGCTAACAATCTCCGTATATGTATTTACGGAGTGTCACACACACACACACACGCTGACTCTGTATAGATGGGACTATAATGCGAACGGCAGATATACAATACTGTTTGAGAATCGGACAGCTCTATACGGTGCCTGTATGGAATATTGTCAATCTCCGTCTATTTGTACACGGACTGACACACGCTGTCTCTGTCTAGTTTTGACCATAATCAAACAGCAGATATACGAAACTGTTTGAAAAGCGGACAGCACTCTAAGGTGTAGGTCTGGAAAAATTGAAAAACTCCTCTGCTTTTTTTTCCAGAGTCACACCCAGATAGCTTCTATTTGTCCGTGATACCAGCTGGTACATGGTAGTGTGTGACGAGCGTACACCTCTATACGGTGTGTGAAAAAATGAATGTTCAGTAACTCACAGGGACAAAATAATAAAAGTTGGAGTGCTTTGAAAAAAGCAGCTTGAACAGCAGTGTGCACACAGCAATGCAGCTAGCAGGTAGCCTTAAAAAGCAGCCTAATCACCACCATCGTTGCTGCACACAAAAAAAATCCTCCCCTTTCACTGCACACTAACTGTACAGTGAAAATCGCTATCAGCAGAAGCAGTTTTTTTTTTCTTCCCTGCCTAGCGCTCTCTCTGTTCAGAATCAGCAGCAGCACCTCTCCCTATTCTAAGATCGTCAGAAGTAAGATGGCGGTCGGCGGTCACAGCCTTTTATACCCACTGTGACGCCACACAAAGCCAGCCAATCATTTCAATGCCCTTCTCTAAGATGGTGGTGGCCGCTGCCCATGTCATTGCGTTGCCCACACTGTGCGTCCACCTTCATTGGCTGAGAAAAGGCGCTGGAAGAATTATTTGAAGCGCGACTTTGGTGCTCTGATCGGCGACCTCATGGCCGACCTCACGCTATGGTCGGGTTTCCATCGGCGAAACCCGACTTTAGCTAAAGTCGGCTATTTTTAAATTTGACCTACCCGTCCCGCTCAACTCTACACGTGAGTAGTGATGGGCGAGCACTAAAATGCTCGGGTGCTCATTGCTCTGGTCAAACAAATTGGAATACTCGGGTACTCGGACAGAAAAATGAGCCCAATGTAAGTCTATGGGAGACCCGAGCATTTTTACCACGATCCCCCTGGGGTGTCCTTTAAAGGTCTAAAAATGTCTGAAAATGATGGAAACACTGCTCAAATGACATGGGCACATCATGGGGATCACACCTGGAAGCATTTCTGACTCCTAGTTCACATCTTTAACCCCTTAACCCCCAAGGGTGGTTTGCGCGTTCATGACCGTGCTAATTTTTACAATTCTGACCACTGTCCCTTTATGAGGTAATAACTCTGAAACGCTTCCATGGATCCCACTGATTCTGACAATGTTTTCTCGAGACATATTGTACTTCATGTTAGTGGTAAAATTTCATTCAAATAATTTGAATTTATTTGTGAAAAAAACGGAAATTTGGTGAAAATTTTTAAAATTTCTCAATTTTTGCAACTTTGAATTTTTATGCCCTTAAATCACAGAGATATGGCACACAAAAAACTTAGTAAATAACATTTCACATATGTTTACTTTACATCAGCACAATTTTGGAACCAAAATTTTTTTTGTTAGGAAGTTATAAGGGTTAAAATTTGACTAACGATTTCTCATTTTTGCAACACCATTTTATTTTTAAGGATCACTTCACATTTGAAGTCACTTTGAGGAGTCTGTGATAGAAAATACCCAAAATTGACACCATTCTAAAAACTGCACCCAACAACGTGCTCAAAACCAGATTCAAGAAGTTTATTAACCCTTCAGGTGCTTCACAGGAATTTTTTTAATGTTTTAAAAAAAAAATGAACATTTAGCTTTTTTTCACAAAAAAATTACTTCAGGTCCAATTTTTTTTTATTTTACCAAGGGCAACAGGAGAAATTGGACTGCAAAAGTTATTGTGCAATTTGTCCTTAGTACACTGATACCTGATATGTGGGGGGGAACCACTGCTTCAGCGTATGGCAGAGCTCAGAAGGAAAGGAGCACTGTTTGACTTTTTCAATGCAAAATTGGCTGGAATTCAGATCGGACGCCATGTCACGTTTGGCGAGCCCCTGACATACCTAAACAGTGGAAACCCCCCACAAGTAACCTCATTTTGGAAACTAGACCCCCCAAGGAACTTATCTAGCTATGTGGTGAGAACTTTGAACCCACAAGGGCTTCACAGAAGTTTATAATGTACAGCCGTACAATTAAAAAATCATTTTTTCCACAAAAATGATCGTTTCACCCCCAATTTTTGTTTTCCCAAGGGTAACAGGACCCTAAAAGTTATTGTGCAATTTGTCCTGAGTATGCTGATACCCCATATGTGGGGGTTAACCACTATTTGGGCGCATGGCAGAGCTCGGAAGGGAAGCAGCGCCATTTGACTTTTTTGGCTGGAATTGGGATTGGACGCCATGCCGCATTTGGAAAGCCCCAGATGTACTTAAACAGTGGAATCCCCCCACAAATGACCCCATTTTGGAAACTAGACCCCCCATGGAACTTATCTAGATGTGGTGAGCACTTTGAGCCCCCAAGTGCTTCACAGAAGTTTATAACGCCCGGGCGTGAAAATAAAAAAATCATATTTTTTCCACAAAAATGATATTTTTGTCCCCAATTTTTTATTTTCCCAATGGTAACAGGAGAAATTGGACCCCAAAAGTTGTTTTGCAATTTGTCCTGAGTAGGCTGATACCCCATATGTGGGCGTAAAACACTGTTTGGGCGCATGGCAGAGCTTGGAAGGGAAGGAGCACCATTTGACTTTTTCAACGCAGAATTGGCTGAATTGAGATCAGATGTCATGCTGCATTTGGAGAGCAAAAGTTGTTGTCCAATCTGTCCTGATTATGCTGATACCCCATATGTGGGAGAAAACTACTGTATGGGCATACGTCAGGGCTCAGAAGGGAAGTAGTGACGTTTTGGAATGCAGACTTTGATGGAATGGACTGCAGGTGTCATGTTGGCTTTGGAGAGCCCCTGATGTACCTAAACAATGGAAACCCCCCCACAAGTGACCGCATTTTGGAAACTAGACCCCCTAAGGAACTTATCTAGATGTGTGGTGAGCACTTTGAACCCCCCAGTGCTTCACAGAAGTTTATAACGCCCGGGCGTGAAAATAAAAAAATCATTTTTTCCACAAACATGATCATTTAGTCCCCAATTTTTTATTTTCCCAATGGTAACAGGAGAAATTGGACCCGAAAAGTTGTTGTCCAATTTGTCCTGAGTACGCTGATACCCCATATGTGGGAGAAAATTACTGTATGGGGCTCAGAATGGAAGTAGTGACGTTTTGGAATGCAGACTTAGATGGAATGGTCTGCGGGTGTCATGTCGTGTTTGGACAGCCTCTGATGTACCTAAACTGTTGAAACTCCCCACAAGTGACCCCATTTTGGAAACTAGACCCCCCACGGAACTTATCTAGATGTGTGGTGAGCACTTTGAACCCCCAAGTGCTTCACAGAAGTTTATAACGCCCGGGCGTGAAAATAAAAAAAACATATTTTTTCCACAAAAATGATATTTTTGCCCCCAATTTTTTATTTTCCTAAGGGTAACAGGAGAAATTGGACCCAAAGGTTGTTTTGCAATTTGTCCTGAGTAGGCCGATACCCCATATGTGGGAGTAAAACACTGTTTGGGCACATGGCAGAGCTTGGAAGGGAAGGAGCGCCGTTTGACTTTTTCAACACAGAATTGGCTGGAATTGAGACCAGACGCCATGTTGCGTTTGGAGAGCACCTGATGTGCCCGAACAGTGGAAACCCACGAATTCTAACTCCAGCCCTAACCCCAACACACCCCTAACCCTAATCTTAGCCCTAGCCCTAACCCCAGCTCTAACCCTAATGGGAAAATGGAAATAAATACATTTTTTTAATTTTATTATTTTTCCCTAACTAAGGGGGTGATAAAGGGGGGTTTGATTTACTATTTATGGTGGGTTTTTATATTTGGCAGCTGTTGCACACTAAAAGACGTTTTTTATTGTAAAAATAGTATTTGCATCACCACATTTTGAGAGCTGTAATTTTTCCATATTTTGACCCACTGAGTCATGTGAGGTCTTGTTTTTTTGTGGGACGAGTTGACGTTTTTATTGGTACCATTTTCGGGCACGTGACATTTTTTGATCGCTTTTTATTCCGATTTTTGGGACGCAGAATGAACAAAAACCAGCATTTCAAGAATTTCTTTTGGGGGGTGTGTTTACACCGTTCCGCGTGCGGTAAAATTGATAAGGCGGTTTTATTCTTCGGGTCAGTACGGTTACAGCGATACCTCATTTATGTCGTTTTTTTATGTTTTGGCGCTTTTATGCAATGAAAACAATTTTATATAAAAAACAATTATTTTTGCATCGCTTTATTCTGCGAGCTATAACTTTTTTATTTTTTCACTGATGACGCTGTATGGCAGCTCGTTTTTTGCGGGATAAGATGACGTTTTCAGCCGTACCATGTTTATTTATATTCGTCTTTTTGATCGCGCGTTATTGCACTTTTTGTTTGGCAGTATGATGATAAAGCTTTACTTTTTGTTTTGTTTTTTATTTTTATGTGTTAAGGGGTTCGCTAAAGGGGTTAACTAATGGGACAGTTTTATAGGGCGGGTCATTACAGACGCGGCGATACCAAATATGTGAACTTTTATTGTTTTTTTTTTTATTTCCAAAAAATTAATTTATTAGGGAATTTTTTTTTAAATTTATTTAGTGATTTTTTATGAATTATTTTTACACTTTTTTTTAACTTTACTACAATGTCCCAGGGGGGACATAACTGTCATGTGACAGATCGCTGATCTGTCACATCACAGATCGCTGTGACAGATCAGCGATCTGTCACAGGCAGTGCAGAATGCTTCCTCGTGCCTGCGCTTTGTAGGCACTGAGGAAGCCGGCTCCCTGCAGGCCCCCGAAGGTCCTCGCCGCCATTTTGGATTCGGGGACCTGCAGGGAAGGAAACCCCCGCAGCAGCGCTGCACATTGCACTGCTGTGGGGGTCTCAGGGAAGCACGGAGGGAGCCCCCTCCCTCCCGATGCCTCCCTAAACCCCCGGTACACTGCTATCGTGTTTGATCGCAGTGTGCCAGGGGTTAACCGCCCCTAACACATGGATCCGGGTGTCAGCTGTGATAATCAGCTGACACCCGGCCGCGATCAGCGGCGCTCACCTCGTGGGTGCCGCTGATCGCTATGACGTACAATCCCATCCCTGGGGATTAAGTCCCAGGGCACATGGACGGGATAGTACGTCATATGGCAGAAAGGGGTTAAACAATTTTTTCAGAGTTTCATGCCATTTTTACCGATGCACCAAAAAACATAACAAAACCAAAACGGATTTTGCTAGGAAATATGTTAAGGTACATCCTTTCCAAGTTAATGACTTGTATATAAGGCAAAATAATTAACCCAAGACTGTAATGTTCCTCCCCCACTTGGGCTATGTTCAGAGGCAGCATTTTTGAAGCGTTTTTCAACTTTAACATTGCTTTTAACCAATACAAATGCATTCACTGGGAAATGTCATTGTAACATTAAACAACCCTAGCTGGCCATGTGGTGTGTGACACATTAGCAGACACATCTTGTTT
This sequence comes from Dendrobates tinctorius, assembly GCF_039654945.1. Lineage (NCBI taxonomy): Eukaryota > Metazoa > Chordata > Amphibia > Anura > Dendrobatidae > Dendrobates > Dendrobates tinctorius. The sequence goes on along the minus strand of NW_027361823.1, from coordinate 1,862,743 downwards.
AATTTATGAAGGAGGGACTCTTAAAGTCACAGAGCCTATTTTTACAGGGGCATCAGGTGGCATTAATCTTCTTAAAGGGCTATTATTAATCAGTGGGTCTCCTAAACTGTTTTTGAGAGGATGGGCTGCCAAGAATTACGACTCACCACAATATCCCCTTCATGACAGGTACAGGAGGGCTTCCTGAAAAAATGTTGCATTGAATGCAAGGCCTGGCCTACCCCAAAGTTGCATGCACCCCAATAAGCTTTTCAAGCCACGTACTGGATGTCCACCGGAAGATCCACGTTACATTATTCATTTCGTAATCCCAAACTATTTACTTATGCATTGTCTGCAAGGCCTGTCCAGATGCCAAGTTATCTGCACCCCAATATGCCTTTGAAACCACATACTGGATGGGCACAGGAAAAACCACTTCACATTATTCAATTTGTACTCCCATTCTGTTTTCTTATGCATAGACTGCAAGGCCTGATCTGCTACCAAGTATGTAGCCCAATAACCCCAATCCCCCCAATGGAAGAAACATGTAGGAGGACCTCTTAACTAAAAATGTCCCATTAAAAAGGAGTGGGTCTCCTAAACTTGGACTGCCCATACACTAAGTGTGTTGGCTGTCAAACATTTTCCCCTGTGGGGTACACCTCAACCGGTTTCACAGCAAGTAGTTTACGCCCAGCAAAAACAACCACGCTTGTTCTGAAGTCGACCCTGGCTGTAGCAGCACAGAACACATTAACACTGGTGATCTAGTGGTGGTGGATGATGAGACGTGGAGGAAAGCCTGATTAAAAACTATGCGCAATGTAAAGGAACGGGTCTGCTAGACTTGGAATGCCCATACACAAAGTGTGTGGGCTGGCAAACATTTGCCCCTGGGGGTCGATATCAACATAGTGTTTCCTTTTTTTAGGTGTGGGGCATCATAAACACCGTGCAAAACTGTAACGTGGTTTCATACACAGTTGCTGTTGTGTAGGTGCAGGTTTTCAGTAAAAATATGGCGGACGAATGGTTGGATGAAGTGATCTGCAAAAGGGGCATGGTGATGACAGGAATGTGAAAGTGCTTGATTATTAACAGCAGTGGTTATGGGAGGTATAAGATCCATGATACAGCCAACAATTATTTGTCGTTTAGCCACCATAAATTACCATAATCGGTTTCATGCCCATCATAAGATCGGTGTACCAGATGTGCGTCTGAGACTCAGACTAAAAAATGCCCATCCAAAATATGTTGCCAAAGATGCACATGTCTGTACAAAGGGTAAAGTGCAACATGTTCGTGAGTTGCTGAATTAGAGAAAGCAGATCAGTGTTGGATGAAAACTAAACAAACTGATGTATGTTTGTGAAAAGCTAAGTTTAAAGAGGAGTGCACCGTCAGTAATTATAAACACCCGTGCAACAAGATTCTTCATACATATTAACAAAAATATGCAAATGTCACAGTCTAAAATGAATTGTCCGAGTGTAACCAACACTGTTAAAGGAATGCTATAAAGTGTAAATAACCACGACCCTTTGAAAAACCTGATTTCCTCTTTACAACATATGGACGATGATGGTATTGATGAGGATTTAGAAATTTTACACATCCACACCAAGAAAATGAACATCACAGCTACAAAAAATGTTCCAAAAAGGCAGTGAATGTCTTGAAAATCATTTTCTCTAGGTCAAAATTTACCTCTTACTAAAATGGTACCGAATGAGGCATACACAGCTCTCTGGTGTACTCAGCGTGAGATGCTTGACAAATAATGTATTCTGATTTGTCTATGTCCACTTTTTGAAAGCAAGCAGAAAAGGATGACTATGCGGGAAGACAAGTGATTTAGATCAGTAAGGAGGTGATGTCAGGTACAGATATGTAGATATGCGTGTCATTGGCGTAGTGATGATTTTGCAAACTGTGCCATTACATCAGCTGTCCCAGGCCAAAGGTGTTGATGGAGAAAAGTAGGGGTCCTAGAACAGAGCCTTGGAGAACAACGAAAGACAGGTGTCGAGCTGAGATGGTGGCATTGTAGAGTGAGACAATGAATGTCCCCCTACCAGTCTTCTTGTTTTTTAAAGACTCTGCCGATAACCCCAAAAAGTAGAAACTAAAAGAAAAAGAGCGCAATAGGGTCTTACCCGAGAAACTGAGAATGTAAATTAATTCGTTATACTCACCTTATGTCGGAGAGTATCAGACATAAAGGAACAAAGGTCTGCTTGCTGCACATCCAAATGACCACGCCGTGGTCATAAATCATCAGATTCAAAGAAAAGAACTTTTATGGATTAAGCGTGCGCTGCCAGACCATCACTCCTCACAAGTGGTGTGCTTTATACATTTATTCCCAACGCGTTTCAAAGTTAACAACTTCTTCCTCAGGGGATGACATGTATGTCATCCCCTGAGGAAGAAGTTGTTAACTTTGAAACGCGTTGGGAATAAATGTATAAAGCACACCACTTGTGAGGAGTGATGGTCTGGCAGCGCACGCTTAATCCATAAAAGTTCTTTTCTTTGAATCTGATAACCCCAAAAAGGACATTTGCACCACCGGCCATGGCCATATCTGCAGGGGTAGTAAAACTACCAGCCTTACCACCAGCATGATCAGGCACTTGGCAGCAAAGTAACAGACTTTGCTGGTTGAACACCAGGCTCCATGAACAGTGTCTGTGTGTCATACCACTGCTTCTTCCACTGTTGTGCGTGCAAGGCAATCCCCTGTCCACAGTGCATGTGAAGATGCCTCCTGGCCTGCACCTGTTGTTGATCACAGTCAAATTGCACCATAATCAAGCACATCCACTTCTTTGTCCCAGCGCAACTTTCAGTTGTCCATACCCTAGTCATTGGACCGCAAGCGGAAAGACGCAGTCAACGGCCCACAGGCCACAGTACTAAATTCACAAATTTGTGTTCTGCTTGCGCTTGAAATGGTGCATTCTAGGCTCTTGGGAAACGGCGCTTTCCGCAACCTGATGGCAGTGACCGTAACAAGGTACTTCGTTCCCATGCGGCACTATTTCTCCCAGTCTGCCGTCACGAGACAAACAAGCACATGTCCCACAACATTACCCATGCCATCAACAATGCAGGTACAGGGAAAGTGCACCTAACCACTGACATGTGGACAAGTGATTGTGGGCAGGGACAGTACATCTTGCTGACAGCACACTGTGTTTGCATAGAAAAAATCATGACCCAGTCGGACATTGTGAGACCATGTCACAGACGTATGGAGGAGACAGTTTGGGGAAGGCTTTGTATGTCATATTTACGGTTTTGAAATGTAGCCTATAGGCAATAGGAAGACAGTGAAGGGCATGGCAGAGAGGGGAGGCTGTGGAATAACGGAGGGACAGTTGGATTACTCTGGCAACAGCGTTTTGGATAGATTTGAGTGGTGCAACAGTGCTAGATAGGAGGGTACAGAGTATAAAGTTGCAATACTCAAGGCGGGAGATCATGAGGGCGTGCACAAACATCTTTTAAGTTTCTTGTAATGTATGGATCCAGGAAATGTTTTTGAGTTGTAATGGACAAGAGGAGGCAAGGGCTTTAATATGTAGTTTGAAAGAGAGGGCAAAGTCGAGGATCACCCCGAGGCCACGAACATGCGAGAATATTTGTCCCAGTGTGCTGTCCCGGCATTACACAGATATGTGTCCCACAACATTACCCATGCCCTTCACAATATTGGTATTTGGAAAGTCCACCTAACCACAAACACGTGGACAAGTGTTTGTGGTCAGGGACGATACATCTCACTGAGGGTACACAGGGTTAATATAGTGGAATCCGGGACACACTCAGACCTTGGTATGGTGGCCGTCCCCACAAACACAAAGTATTGGGTATCCTACGTCAATCTGGGTTACCCCCACAGTGTACAGCTGCTGCTGCTGCACCTCCTCTGCCTCCTCTCCAGCCTCCAGCTCCATAAAGTAGCACATCAGTCACAAGCTGGAAGCACTGCAGCACTGCCTAATCAAAGCGGAAACAGACTGTGCTGAAGCTAATATGCTTCTGGAACAAACGCCACAATGCTGGAGAGTTGTGGACAGCTCTGAAACAGCAGACATATCAGTGGATGAGACGACTGAACCCACAGCCAGGCATATTTATGTGTGACAATGGGTGGAACATGGTGGCTGCTCTTTGGCGAGGCAAGCTCACACACATGCCATGCCTGGCTCATGCGCTTAACCTAATTGGTTAACGCTTTTTGAAAAGCGACACGGAGCTAGCAGACCTGCTGGTAAAAATACAGCGCTCTAAATACCCATTTTAGAAAGTCAGCTACAGCTTCATCCACCCTTGTCATGATTCAGCAGCACTTGCTGCTTCTGGCTCACCGACTGGTGTGTGATGCCCCCAGGCCTTGGAACTCTACACTGCAGATGTAGGAAAGGATTTCTGAGCAGAAGAGGGCAGTTGGTGACTAATCTACCAGCATCAACAAGGTTGTCGGTATTCAGTTCTGTCTTCACACAAAACATCTGAGGTGTGGACATGGATGTCGGACATGTATACCATGCTCTAAAACTTTGAGGAATCCACCAAGAGAGTGAGCATCAATGACACCATAATTAAAGTCTCCATCCTGCTTATCTGTGATCTAATTTGAATATTGAGAGTTATTATGGAGCAAAAACATATTTACAGTTTAACAGTTTCAAATACAACAGTCCTAAATAACAACAATAACAATAATCCAATAATTAAACCCAAATAAAACTACCCTGCTCATGACAGCTTACAATCTACACTGAGTAACAACAATAACAATAATTTAACCCAAACAAAACAATTCTGCTCGTGACAAATTACAATCTAAAATGAAGTGGGGGAGATAAAAAAAAATACAGGGTTGTATTTACAAGAAGGTATTTACAATGATGTTTGTACTATGATCTTACTGAGATTCGTTGTAAGTGTTGTAGGCTTGAGGACAAGGAGGAGGAGGACAGCATGGTCAGTCGTCCCCTTGGTGACGACATGGAAGTCTTGCCTGTTAGCAGTCTGGGATGCATTGGGCTGACTGTGTTACGTTGCCTTTCCAGTGACCTTCGCGTTCTCAAAAGACAGGCAATACTAATATGTGACACTTCTGGACCCATGGTAATCGGAGAACTTTATATCTCTTAGACTTGAGGCAGACAGGTGTACTAAAATGTTGCAATACCAGAGGGCCCTTATAGCGGAATTATTAATAAATTAACTAACTCAAACACTGGCTGCAGAGGACACAGTTCGTTGGCCAACCAAGGAGTACAGGTGAGAGGGACACAACTCCAATACAACAGAGGCAGTGGAACATGGCAAAGTTCTTGTAGAGTTTTAACAGACCCTCTCATCACCCTGACACAGAGGCGCAGGGTACTGTCACAAGGAATGCAATGTTTTGGAAGATGCTGAGGGAGTACCTTGCTGACTGTACCAATGCCCTCTGTCATTTCTCTGTGCCTTATAAATATTGGCTATCCAAGCTGGACATGTGGCATGAACTGAATCTCTCTACTGCGAACGTGCGCTGTACTCACGGTCAAGGAGCGCACGGCGCCTCGCTCTCTGGCGATTACTGGGCAAACAGCACCTTGCTAAATGGTAGTACCGCTTTTAGTGGCAGAAGACTACGGGAACAGTCCTTTGCAGCGCTACTGCTCTAAGGACGGAGCACGCTACTCAGCCTCCTATGCGCTGCTTGTCCAGCCAAAAAATCATTGCCGTCTTGCCCACTTTTTCTTAAGCTGGCCCCCTGCCTCTAGGTCACCAGGTCTGTGTGTCTGCTGCATTTTGACGCAACGTCGGCACTTTGGGTGTATATTGCACTGCCCCCCTTGCTGCTCACATGGTCACAACTGGGGACTCACTTCTCTTTTTTTCTCTCAGCTTCCGGGCTTGTTCCCCATCTAAACACAATCCCTCGTTCTGTATAATGGGGTCTGTCCGTTCCCCTATTCCTTCTGCCGGTAAACAGGGGACGCAGCCAAAACAGGTCCAGACCCGGCGCAGCACAAGTACCCGCGGACCAGTCATCCTGACTCCGTACACAGCTGACAAATCAGTTCTTTAATGCAAGCAGCAAAGAGGGCATGTACTTCCAAATTTCAAGAGAAAATTCTACAGTACATCCACAACAGTTTCAATTTGAAGGGCTTTGTGGCTCATATCATTCCTCAAGATGACACTAGTCTGATGCTTTAAATTTTCGGTGGAAAATAATTTCAACACTGATAGGTTGCATATGTTTAGAATTATGTAACATCATTGGTGTGATTAATTATTCATACCTATTAGCGTCACAATATATTAATCTTTTTCATCAAGGCTTTTGAATATAATGTGTTGTAAGAGTTAAAGGAAATTGTTGAATTGTGTTTTGCCATAAATGTGAAACTACTTGTCAATTGTCATCTTTACAATTTCTCCATTCCGTGTGCGGCTAACCACCTAATTGATGTTATTGAGTTTCTTTGGCAAGAAAACAGCTACACCAATTCCACATGCTTTTCCAATTAATTCATCATGCTACTGAAGTAGAGGTGAGATTAGGGACCAACATAACATCTGGGGACTGTAGTCAACATGACACTGTGCCAACACCCATTGGGGTGTATAGCTATCAATTTGACATAGTTTGTGCCCAGCGGTGTCAGCTGATGGGACTACTGATCCCATCATCCGACACCTGCTGCCGCTAATTACAGTGAGAGCAGGAGTGGCGGATGGGAGTATTCATTAGCTGCTACTGGGCTGTAAATAAATAATTTAATAAAAAATGGCATGGGTTTCCCTGTATTTTTGCTAACCAGCCAGACAAAACTCAGCTGGGGGCTGCAACCCTCAGCTGTCAGCTTTAGCAAGGCTAGTTATCAAGAATAGAGGGGTCCCCAAGCTGTTTTTTCAATTATATAAACAATTTTAAAAAATGGCTGGAGGTCCCCTCATTTTTGACAACCAACCTTGCTAAAGCAGACAGATGGCAGCTGGTATTCTCAGGCTGGTAAAGACCCATGGATATTGCTCCCCAAGCCTAAAAATTGCAGCCCACAGCTGACCAGAAAAGGCACATATATTAGATGCGTCAATTCTGGGGCTTTCCACTTGCTCTGTAGCGGTGGCAAGTGATAGTTGGGGGGGTTAATATCACCTTTGTATTGTCAAGTGACATCAAGCCCAGGGATTAGTAATGGAGAGGCATCTATAAGACACCTATCCATTACTAATCCTATAGTTGCATGGTAAATAAAGACACAGCCAGAATAAAGTCATTTATTTGAAATAAAAATGGAAAACTATGTTTAGTCTTATTTAAATGCCTAATTCCAGCAAAGCCCTCGATCTCCTGCAATAAAAGTAAATTAATAAAACAACAATATACCCTACCTGTCCTTTGCTCTGTCCCATGCCATAATCCATGTCAGGTGCATAAACAGTTTTCAACATGGACGGTGCCCAGATGCGACCGTCCTGGCTGAAAACCACTGGTGACTGAACTGCTGCGAGCGCAGCCTGTTATGAATGAGTCACCGAGGAGAAAAAAACAAAAAGCAAGCTAAGCCCAGAAAACCGGAGAGGTTGGTAACTAGCGGATTGCAGACCCCTGATCCTATCCACAACAACTAGCAGTAGCCGTGGAGCGTGCCTACGGTGGTCCCTGACGCCTCGTCATGGCCGGAGAACTAAATAAGCCTAAAGAAAGAAAGGGAAAATCTAAACTGCCCCAGAGCAGACCCCAAAGCAATAGACAGCCCCCAACATGTATTGTCGGTGAAACAAGATGAAAACACAGACACAGGTAGAAAGATAGGCTGAGCAAACGATGGGGCCCTCGCTAACTAGAAAGGACAGGAAAGAAAAGCTGCTGTCTGCAATCACGCAAAAAACCCTGCCAAAAAGAATGTCCAACTCGTCTGATAGAAAAAGGCCCTGAAGTCGCTAGACTTCAATTCCCTATATCAGCACTCAGGTATATTCTGAAGACAGAGCAAAAGAGATCAACTGATCAGAGACAAAATGGGGATTCAGCCCAGTCCCAGGCAGGGCTGACTGAACACAAAAACTAAGTAAACCAGACAAAAACTCATATGAACAATAGCAGAGAAAACTTAGCTTTAGGAAGGCAGGAACCAAACTGGAAACCAGGAGCCAGAGTCAGGAAAAATCACCAGCAAGAAACTAGGGAGTTGGCTGCCTTAAATCCAATCAGAAACTCCTGATGTCCAATCGCAGTCCTCTTCCTCAGGTGGCCGGTCTCTGCCATTTAGATCAGCTTCATTACCTCCCTTCACCAACAGAGGAAGTCCAGATAGAGAACTCACTACTCCTCTGTCAGCATAGCCAGCTCCATAACCCTCACCAGAAGCAAACCCGAAAATGAGTTCACAACAGCAGCCTCATAGACCAGTGGTGACGCCATAGAGGTTATCTCCGGTCAATGAGGCTCCGTTGCCAGCCAGGCTGAACTTCCGTGACATCCCAGCTAGCAGGGTGAGAGTTGCATTATTCACTGTGTAGCTGTCACAATCCATTTTTGGATCGATGTCAGATCTGGATCCTCATATATAACCTTTTTTCCTTTCAGGCCATCGAGGGTTAATGTCAGTTTTTGTCTTGGGAGACACATGCTCTTCTACCAGGTTAGTGCTGACTATACCATTAAATTTGGAGAAGCAGCATGTACAGTCAAACCCAAATAACAGAGTGTATGAAATTTTGTGACAGTGAACTGAATAATAGATCGCAAATATAATACGGAACTCAAAATTGAATGGTTGAATTATTTATTCTTAATTGTTGAACATTTTCTCTTAATAAAACTCTACTTTCAGCCATAATGCCATATCCATAGCTCATAGCCTATAAGGCTTTAAGCTAATGTCAGCTGGAAAAACAGGCCAATTTTGAGGACAGTTCATGTCCTGACAGCAAGCAGAACATTACGACCCCCTCCACCCGCTATGACAACCTTCCAGCTGCTGGTGGCTTTGTTGTGCTCTCTTAATGACATCTCTAAGGACTCGATTGTGCGAGCAATCCTCATATTCTACTCCAGCTGCTAATCCACACAATAAATAAATAAAAATATTGTTCTGAACCTTTCTTCCTGTGCCTATTGATAAACCGCATCCATGAGCTGCCTGTGTGTGCCTGGCTTCTTACGTAGCCCAGTTAAGCATACAGTACAACTTTGGATACTTCCCCAGAGCTAAAGTCTATTTATACAGCTACATGAAAACCTCTTTACAAAGCAGTATCTGCCCTCATAGATTAATGGGACACTTTAAATTTAAGTGGATTTAAATGTCACCGTACAAAATTCCAAAACATTTCCGATGCATTAACTTGCGGATTCACAAATTCATCCTCATTAAATGGCAAAATTTAAATTAGTGCATAATTTAGGGGTTGTTTAATGGTTGTTCCCATATGCCTCTGGGAATCACGTGCTTATTTACTTCAATTAGAAAAAGAAAAAAAAAATCCACATTTCATGAAATTTTCCTGCTGAAGAAAAGCGGCTTTTTTTTAAATTTTTATTTTCACCAAAGACATTGCACGGTAATTATTCATGCTCAGAATAAACCCAGAATAGGAGAAATCAAATTATTTATACAGCTATATTTAGTCGCTCTTAGCATTTGTGATGCTGATGTGAAGCATGGGTTAAGGCAGGCACCTTGCATTATTATAGGGACTTAGCAATTAATGCTGTAAAGTAGATGATGCTGAGGCTCAAATCCAGTTAAGAACTTCATATCTGTCAATCATTAAGTGAACATCAGAACATGATGTGTCTGCAGGCTTCCGGCAGTTTTCAAAAACTCCAATGGATTCTCAAACTATTTTGAAGAATTAAAATATTCATATGCCTTGAATTTGATTGACAGACTATTGTTCATCTGCCAGAGTAATTTAAAGAAAGTATCTTTTCACCCTGCTCCACTTCAGATCTACATGCAGCACTTGCAGTTCTCTATAGAATCGAATATATTTCACATGTCAATTAGTGTCTTTGTATCCACCGTAATGTAAATTGACCATATCGAATTAAGAGCACTCCTCTACTATTCTAATAAATGTATTATTTGTATCAGCACTTTAACATGTTAACAAATGCATGCACTAAAGTCTACGGGAACCATTAATTATTGGCGGGGGAAGGGTGGGGGTTTAGGCGCTTATCTTTTTTTCAAATTGTTAAATTCGCTGACTTTTTTTCTTTGCACCAAAATTAAGCAATCAAATTGGGGCATATGCTTAGCTCATGAATTTTGCAGAAAATCAAATGTGGTCTCTTTCACGTGTTTAACTTAACCATTTTGTGATTTTTTTTAGGGCAAAAAAGTCACGTTTTTCAAAAGGTCACAAAAAATAATAAAATATTTCTGCAAAATACATAAAATCACTCCAGGGAGAGATGGAAGTACATCTGCAACAAATTTTGCAACTTTTGAAAATAGTTGCAAATGATGAATGTGGCTAAAACATTTGGAAATCCTAAATCCCACAACAATAAGACTTAAAGACAAAGGAAATATGAATTTGGTGCAAACAAAAAAGCATGTGCAAATGCAATAATGAATCGGGCCCTAAATGCAAGTGCTATTGAAGAGGAACTTTCACCAGTTTTAACATGTTAAACTTGATACATCATGAAATAGTGGCTGCAGAGACGAACCAAAAGTTATTTTTACTTCCTAATTTCTATTCTGCATTGCGGAGATACTAGCTTCTAAAGTTTATATTCTAACTTAACAGTTCAGCAGGCATTACCGGAGAGCCATCTCTGGGGGGTTGTACTTTTTCCACTGCAGGTTAACCAATCAAACTTAGGAGTGTAATGCTGGTGAAAAATACACATCCCTAGAGGAATGGAAGAACATGCCTTCTGTTGTAAGACATGTAATAACAGACAGCTTTTTGGTTCTCTGTGATCTCTGCTGCTACTGTATAGGGTACAGCAGAAATAAGTGTGAATACAAACACCTCTCATCTTTATGCAGTCAGTGTGAGGGGAGTGCAGTATTGCATGAGTAGAGCTACAATAGGTGTTTGTACTGACAGAGCTATGCTATATTCTGCACAGTAGCTGCAGAGATCATAAAGGAGAGTAGAGGTGTCTGTCATTACAGGTTTCAAAATAGAAAGCTTGTTCTTTTGATAATCTCAAAGCATCTTCTGAAGGAGGCGGAACCAGGTGCTACACCAGGACTGACCTCGGGTAAATCACAGCTGACCCCCAAGGAATAGGAGGCAGGATTGGCCAGAAATGGTAGACTTGGCAAGTACGGGCTGGCATGGCAGATGTAGAAACAGGCATGACAGACACACAAGCAGGCAGGTACTGACAGATATGACTGGTATACAGGGAGGCAAGCAAGCACAGCTGATATACAGACAGACAGGCACAGCTGATAGACAGGCATGCGGATACGGTGTCACAAATCATTAAGGGATTCGTGGCAGCTCTGAGTCTGCTGGAATTTAAATGTTTTTTTTTCATACCAGCAAGAATTAATGTCAGTCTCCTGCTGGTTGGTCAGCTGATGTTGGTTGATAACCACTCTCTCCTCCCTTTAAATAGTCACATGACCCATCAGCTAATCGTCGGTTATAGAGTTTCTACTATGCAGGTCAGCTAGGTGTGTGTAGCTTTCCTGTGACTGTGATATTGCCGCTGTTCGAGTCTTGTTTACCTGGTGCCATTTACACTGCTGCTGTGGAGCGTAACAGCAGATTCTGAGCTGAGTTGTATCCTTTCTGTCAGTCTCTTGTTTGTCTCTTCCCCTGTGTTATATTACCTGCAGTGGCAATGCTAGCATCCTTGCCGACCAGTGCACTAGCCAGGGTTAGCAAAGGTGACAGCCAGGCACTAGGCACATGATGGCAGCAGGGGGAAGGACCCGCATAAAGCATTAGGGGGAATTTAGGGAAAGACACAGGCTGGTGTCAGGAGGTGTCCCATCTCCCGCTCCCTACAATTAAGACCTTCCTCTCCCATTATCATCCCGTTGTACCTAAATGTTGTGCTGTTCGCCAGACATATCTGTGTGCAGACGTCACATGGCTGATAGACAGGCAGGCACACCCGGATACGTGAACTGGGACCTGCAGAGACACCGTTGTTACAGTACCCCCTTTACGGCCCATCTTCTTCTGGCTAGCAAGAAATCTCTCCAGGAGGAGAGGGGCATGAATATTCTCCCTGGACTCCCATGACTTTCCTCAGGACCCTCTTGGTGGCTAGGATATTCTCATCCTTGAAAACGTCCTCAGAGCTGACTGTAGTAGGAGTGGTACCTGGATTTTTGAAGAAGAAACCAAGAATGACAGGCATGAGGAGAGTCATGTGAAAAGAGTTGGGGATCCGTAAAGAAGCATAGAGTTTGAGTTTGTAGGCTACAGGATTAATATGTTTTACACCTCGAACTGACTGATGAAGTGAGGATCTAGTTTATAGGAGGGTACCTACATCACATAGTAGACACTGGGGCTGTTGTACATACATCCTACAGGAGCAGGACAGAAGCACAGAACGTGGTAGCTCCAGCAACAGGAACTAGCCATAATCACAACATAATACAATATTGTGTGAGCCGCTAAATTCAGTAGTAAATGCTGAGTGTGCATGCCTACACGATAGAGAAAAATTAAAGGTCGGCAGTCCAAGCACTACAGCCCATTGGGAAGATACCTGAGAGCAAGAGCAAATTACTCCACAGCCTGGATTAAAGAGACGAGATTACTCCAGCACTGCCCCTAGCAAACTATTCCCAGCACTGCTGCAGGTGATTGACAGTTGTCTCCCTTGTGTATACTGTCACCTGCAGTGCCACTGGGAAGAACTGACCAGGATTCATTTAGGCAAGAGCATTACAGAGAATAATATACCTGGCTGCAATTGTGCAATAAAGCTGTGATTCATGTGGCTCGTGCTTTGGGCAGCATACAGTAAATTGCCTGACAGGTTTCTTTTAAGAATAGAGATGCCAGCAATATTAGAAAAGGAGCTAAATAGTATATCAAGTAAATACAAAAAAGTGTATATATGCATGTAATAAGATAGAAATAAAATCTGTGTCTATATTTCAAGAATTAAAAATATTTATATAACGAAAAATCACAGACTACAACTAATTAAACACAAAACCTATGCATATGTTCCTGTGGAGAACCAATATAGGGGATGTTTATATGACGGGAGACTGCTGGTTACAGGTACATCAACAATGTAAAAGTAATGCCAAATAGAGATCTCATAATCAAAATGTAGCTATTTTTATATCAAACGTGTATAATTATTACTCATTTTCCAATACAGAATTTAAAACCTTGCATTTCAATAGACGCCGAGCCACACTAACATGTAAGGGAAGCTAAAAAGCATATGTACAAGAATAGTATTAGATAAAAAATATGATGTACACCGCATCACACCTAATTACTCTTCATCTGAAAAACGGAACATTTGGAAATCCAGCACACATATTTGAAATTTGTCTAGAGATATTTTTTTTATTCTATCACTAACAGAAAAGCAGTAGCAGCTTAGAACAGAAAGGAAGAAAACATTGGAATTTCAGACTATTGTTTACATCCCTAGGGCAACCCATTGTTGGTCCAATCATTAAAGATGAACGGATCGATCCATGCAGGAATTAGTTGAATTCAAGTCAAATTTCCTGAAATTCACGATTTTATGCGAATTTGACCAGTGTAAAATTCGATTTGCAGAAAAAAAAACCCACTTGCCTGGAACCATTCCCCACAATGCTGAAGCATGGGAGAGTGGGCTAAATGTCTTTTTGTGTGTGGGCCTCACCATAATGCCCAGCAGCTAGGACTTCTAATGGATACTTAGAGTGGTGGTCAGTGCCTGGCCATTATAGGTCAGCGGTTCCCAGTGAAAAACAGTTTGTATCACATAGCCGCTTTCATTGGCTTAGTCTCTCTCTTGTGTAGAATATGAGCTCTTATGGTCAGTTGGGTCTTGTCTCTCCTGCAGAGTGTAAGCTCTTATGATCAGTGGGGTCCTCTCCCTCCTGTAGAGTGTAAGCTCTTATGATTAGTTGAGTCATCTCTCTACTGTAGAGGGTAAGCTCTTATGGTCAGCGCATCCTCTCTCTCCAGTAGAGTGTAAGCTCTTATGATCAGCGGAGTCCTCTCTCTCTCCTGTAGAGTGTGAGCTCTTATAGCCAGCGGGTCCTGTCTCTCTCTCCAGTACAGTGTAAGCTCTTATGGTCAGTTGGGTCCTCTCTCTTCTGTAGAGTGTAGGCATTTTTGGTCAGTTGGGTCCTCTCTCTCCTGTAGAGTGTAAACTCTTATGGTCAGCAGAGTCATCTCTCTACTGTAGATTGTAAGCTCCTATGGTCAGTTGGGTCCTCTCTCTCTCCTGTAGAGTGTAAGCTCCTATGGTCAGTTGGGTCCTCTCTCTCCTGTAGAGTGTAAGCTCTTATGGTCAGTAGGTTCCTCTCTCTACTGTAGAGTGTAAGCTCTTATGGTCAGTAGCGTCCTCGCTCTATTGTAGAGTGTAAGCTCTTATGGTCAGTGGCATCCTCTCTCTACTGTAGAGTGTAAGCTCCTATGGTCAGCAGAGTGCTCTCTCTCCTGTAGAGTGTGAGCTCTTACAGCCAGCGGGTCCTGTCTCTCTCTTCAGTACAGGGTAAGCTCTTATGGTCAGTTGGGTCCTCTCTCTTCTGTAGAGTGTAGGCTTTTTTGGTCAGTTGGGTCCTCTCTCTCCTGTAGAGTGTAAACTCTTATGGTCAGCAGAGTCATCTCTCTACTGTAGATTGTAAGCTCCTATGGTCAGTTGGGTCCTCTCTCTCTCTTGTAGAGTGTAAACTCTTATGGTCAGCGGAGTCATCTCTCTACTGTAGATTATAAGCTCCTATGGTCAGTTGGGCGGTCTCTCTCTCCTGTAGAGTGTAAGCTCCTATGGTCAGTTGGGTCCTCTCTCTCCTGTAGAGTGTAACCTCTTATGGTCAGTAGGTTCCTCTCTCTACTGTAGAGTGTTAGCTCTTATGGTCAGTAGCGTCCTCGCTCTACTGTAGAGTGTAAGCTCTTATGGTCAGTGGCATCCTCTCTCTACTGTAGAGTGTAAGCTCTTATGGTCAGCAGAGTCCTTTCTCTACTGTAGATTGTAGGCTCCTATGGTCAGTTTGGCCCTCTCTCTCTCCTGTAGAGTGTAAGCTCATATGGTCAGTTTGGCCCTCTCTCTCTCCTGTAGAGTGTAAGCTCCTATGGTCAGTTGGGTCCTCTCTCTCTCCTGTAGAGTGTAAGCTCTTATGGTCAGTAGGTTCTGGGTCGCCCTCCCAGGGCTGTGGGGGGTACTCGGTACCGGGCCGGTGTCGGCGGGATGTGTCACAGCAGCGGTGACCCGGTCCATGGCCCTGGGCGCCCAATTAACAGGGGAAGATTGAATGGTGGAATGTAGTTAATGGAATAGTTCGTGACGCCACCTGTGGTGTTCGGCAAGTGAGATGTTAAGCCGGCGCTGCATGCAGATCCTCTGGGGCTGGTGGTGTGTTGCAGCCAAGATGGTGAAGCTCCCCACAGGTGAAGCTGTAGCCCCAGGGCAGTGTAGATGTAGGGGTATAGGAGAGGCACAAGCGGTGTAGTAGCTGGTACCCAGATGTAGCAGTGCTGGGTGTGATGGCGCAAGAATCAATGGAGGACACCAGAGCTTGTAGTTCCAAAGCTTTACTCACAGTCTGTAGTACACACAGGTGCCTGCCTCTGTACTGTGTCCTCCGGGTCAGAGACTCAATCAACCTCCAGGCCAGATGGAATGCTCCCTCCCAACACTCCGCCAACATGTGCCTTTCTGAACGTCTCCTCTTATAGCGTCTTTAAGTGTGAAGTACTCCCAGTACCGAGTTACACTGGAGTGCCTCCTGACAGATGTTCCCAAGAACTCTACTTGTACGGCAGACAGCTGTAGCCTGCTTCGGGGACTCTTTACTTTTGAGTCCCGGCTCACTATCCAAGTTGCTGTTGTGCCCCCAAGTCTTAGATGGGAGTAGTGCATTTACAGCTCACTACTCCACCGGTGTCTGCTGCAGATCCATTAGTGTCCATACAACCTCGGGGACCGGGCCCCGGCCTTGCGCTTAGAACTTCTAGGCAGGGTTCTCCTCTAACCCACGTCCTCTGTTCCCTTTTACTCCTTTGTTCCGTACTAATCTCTCCTTCTCATGGAAGATCAGGTTTCAGTTCAATGTCTTTCTCCTTCTTTCCTTTCTCATGCCAGCAAACCCAGGTCACTGAGGTCGGCTGCAGCACCTCCTTCCTCCATCCCTCTCCCAGGGATCTTCTCTCCTCACTCCTCTCTGAGTGCCTCTCCGACTGACTGACCTGACTGACTGAAATTCTAAACCTTCTCACTCTTTTATGTATTCTAAACTCCACCCGCCTCCCAGCACGTTTCGTGTTCCAAGCAGGGAGCCACCAAAGGTGCTCTGCTACACTCCAAGCAGGGAGCCGCAATGTGGCTTTGCTGAACTGCTGTGTTGTGTGGGATGCAGATGTTGGAGCGTGGTCAGGAGCCTCCAACTTACCTGGATGGTGAGGCACCACACCTCAGGAGGAGGTGCAGTACCTATGTGGCGACTGAGCCTCAGGGGCACCACAGTTCCTCTCTCTACTGTAGAGTGTAAGCTCTTATGGTCAGTAGCGTCCTCGCTCTACTGTAGAGTGTAAGCTCTTATGGTCAGTGGGGTCCTCTCACTTCTGTAGAGTGCAAGCTCCTATGGTCAGCAGGGCTTCAAGCAATTTCAGGATTTCTAGCTTTGAGATTTGCATAAATGCATTTGCTGGAAATTAAACCCTTTGGAAAAATTCAATAAAGCTGAATTTCAAAGGATCCTCTTAACTTTACGAATCATCTCTAACAAGGAAAGAGAAACTTTTCCAGAAAGTAATAGATCACTAAAACATCACATATATACATGTAAATAAAATAACCTCTAAGGGATTTATGGAATAGCAATTTTACAATGACGTTACATATTTGTATCCCTCATTTCCTATTTCAGCTGCTGCTTGGCAATGAGAACTACAGCAGTTACTGTTTCTGGCCTGTGGAAGCATGTGTTAACACGAAAGAGACGATTAAGCCACTGGCATGCTCCCTTAGCTTACCTGCCATTTAATCCTTTTTAGGCCATGTTCACACATTCAGGTCAGTATTTTACATCAGTATTTGTAAGTGAAAACCAGGAGTGGGTGATAAATACAGAAGTGGTGAGTGACGTGTTTCTATTATACTTTTCCTCTGATTGTTCCACTCCTGGTTTTGGCTTACAAATATTGATGTAAAATATTGACCAAATACTGAACGTGTGAACGTGGTCTTAAAGTAATTTGCAAATAAAGAAGATTGATTTTAACTATTGGTGAGTGCCACTGACTTTTCTTCTTCTTACATGTACTACAGTTTAGATTACAAGCAAACTAAATACTCAGGCACTTCAGGCACTTCTCTTGATCTTTTATCCCATTTTATTCCAGGTATTTGATTTATATGCAGTAAAATGATTTCTGCGGTCCGGGTGAATTACATTATATCAACATTGTTGGTTCAACCAACCGACAGCTGTCAGAGAGTGGCCTGTTCACATAAAAACTGCAGCGACTCAAGCTTGACAGATACTGATCTGTGGTTTACCTCTGCAGAACATTTTCAATAGATTTTGTCAAAGGGTTGAGGCACATTAATTATTTAACAGAACATATGTCAAAGGATACAATTTGCAAATCTCGCAGCATGTTATGCATATAAACAGTTGATACAAAGTAGTTATTTGCTGGAAACATGTCCTTAGCAACATCTGCACGCAACTAAAGATTACATTTCACATTAGAATGCAGCGATTCAAGCAAAGTAATAATGAAATCACATAGCAAGCGACATGGACACCAAATCACCTTCCTAAAATAACTTACAAAATAATTTTATAAGCTGTAATTAATACACAATGCATTATGTTGGGAAATATTTATACAGTATAAGCAGAGTGCTCTGATTTGCAAGACAGTAAGAAAATAGGTGTTTGGACATCTAAGTATACCTTACCTGCGCCCCATCTGGGCTTATGCCAAAATGGGCTCTACTTGGAGGCTTTCTTAGCGTTTATGGTAATATTAAGAGAGCATGGCTTAAAGGGGTCCTGTCATGTGAAAAAAAAAAACGCTTTTAACCCACTGATATGGGATTAATCTGCAGGCTAATAGCGCTCTTAACCTGCAAGGCGCAGGCACTTAGACCTCTGCTGTCGGGAGGAAATGAACTTTATTCTCCCTCTTCGGGCTTCAGCCACATAGGTGGCGCCGTACCTGTGTATAGAGACTGGTGGCTGTACCTGCACCCACAGCACTAATTGACAGCTGAATCTAATCCTGGGCAAGCTGTCAGCGCAGGGGGCGCGTTTACAGTCGCCGCTCTCTATACACATAAGGTTAATTGAACCGGCACTGGCGCCATCCCATAACTGAAACCCAAATGCTGCCGGGAGGAATAAAGTTTATTTCCGCCTGACAGCAGGGATCTAGGTGGGGGTGTCAGGCAGGTTCGCAACACTAATAATCTTCAGATTAACCCCGTATCTGCAGGTTTAAAGCATTTTTTCATGTAACACGTTCCCTTTAAAATTTCCTACGCTAGTCTTTATAGTTCACCTTGCACTTATTACTAAACAGACTAACTTTCTTTGTGCAAATCATTTGAAGCTATTCACACTCTTGCATTTTCCTTGGTATTGTATGGAAATTTACGGTATTTTTCCTTGTGGTAAATGCAAACAATTGGTGTCAGTTAGACTTAGGGAAGAATAATACCTGACATTTTACCAGTGACATAAAATTTGAAAGACATTCCTTACCTAATGACCCACTGCCAAAGCAGAGAGGGATAAATTGCTCTACCTAGTATGTCCACAGGGCTGTATTTAGTGCTCATGCAGCCCTAGGTACTTTGATTTTTAATGCACCCTACTACTAAGTCAGCCTAAAACCGCATTCAGTTTTTGTTTGCATAGAAGAAAAAAATTTTTATCTGTGTGCCGCATCCAATTTTCATCGATTTGTGGTCCAGGCATCAGTTTTTACCATCAGCGTAGCATCCGTTTTTTTTCTTGTAAGCAAAAGAAAAAAAAAGATCTCCAAGCTTCTCCTATCCATTAAACAGTAAATGAAAAAAAGACCACATTCTGGTGACCAGAGCAGAGTGACAGTGAAGAATGACCAGAGTAAAGTGTCAGGACAGAGTGACAGGGAAGAGTGACCAGGAGAGAGTGTGAGGGTAGAGTGACCAAGAAAAGTGACAAGGAAGAATGACCAGAACAGAGTGTCAGGGCAGAGTGACAGAACAGTGTGACAGGGAAGAGTGACAAGGGCAGAGTGACAGGGAAGAGGGCTAATGAAAGCATGTTGCGGGATGCAGTGACAGGCAGGAGGCAGACCAAGGGTTAACAATTTAATAGAACAGGGTTTTCACTGCTCGCAGGGAGGTAAATGGTTAAAGGGTGAATGGTAGGAATAATAACTCTAAAACAAGGGTAGTCCAAAGAAAGAACTTATCGTATCCTGTATGATTCTCTGTAGGATATGATCCCACAGGGGTTATAGCTCCGGCAGAGTCCGGGGGTGATGTCCTCAGATGGGGTCCTTTACACGGTGGTCCATCTTCAGGTGTTAGCGGTCGGTCTCCGGTACCTTCCGCTGAGCCCCTAGTCCAAAAACACGTGCGGCCGGAACAACAAAGGCTGCAACACTTTTGGAGTCCAACGGGGTCGGTTGTGGAGCAAGTGACAGGGAAGGCCACAGGAGTACATCTGGTACTCAGCTTTCCCACCTCTGCATGTGCGCAGTACTCACAGTCACGGAGCACACGGCACCTCTGTCTGGCAGTCACTGAGCGCACAGCATCTCTCAGGGAAGCGGTCCCTCTGCAAACGGCGGGGTCCAACCAATGTGGTATGTCGCGGTGCCGGTACCAGTTCTCGTGGGACGGAGCGTGCTGCTCATCTGACTCTGCGCTGCTATGGGTTGGCGCCAAACTGCCTTCTGCTGTGCGCGCTTTTCTTTTAATGTAACCCCGCCTCCTCGGGTCATGAGATTGGTCCGGCTCCTCATTTCATCCCAAGGCAACAGTGGAAGCAGCCTTAACAGTTCCGGACCTGGCTCGGCACAGGCACCTGCAGACCGGTCCTTCTCCTTACACTCCCTCTCTCCTTTAGCTCGACATTCCACAGGTGAGAGATCTTGCAGTAGTCATTGACACTCCTCCTTCTCTTGGATGGTGCTCCTTCCCCCTCAGACTGAACTTCATAAACAAGACTATTAGCTCCAATCTGGCGTTTAACCCGATATGTGGTTTGTTCCCATCGATGCTCCAACTTGCCTCGAGGTTGCTTGTCTAGGACCAATACTTAGTCTCCAACCTTGAGAGCTGTCCCTCGCAGGGGCATCATCTCATGGTGTTCAAGTTCCTGAAACTTGGTCTATACAAGTCAATGTAAGATCTGTAAGTGATGATGATGTTCATGGACCCAGGTAGACACCCCCATCCGTGGGTAGTCCTTCTCTGGGTCCAACTCCGTAATCTCTCATTCCATTCGACCAAACAGCAGGGTGTAGGGAGTATATCTGGTTGTACTGTGCACTCGGTTGTTGTACACCCAGACCAGCTCATCTTCATACTCGGGCCAGCAGACTTTCCTGTCTTCCTTCAATGATCTTAACATCTAAATCAGTGTCTGGTTGAAACATTCGCAGGCCCCATTTTCCTGCAGGTGGTAAGGTGTCATTCTGGACTTCTTAATCCGATACAGACGGTGGAGCTCCTCCATCACTCGAACTTGAATGCAAGCACCTTGGTCTTAATAAATTCTTTTCGGGCACCCATACACCCGGATGCAATCTCAACAGATTGCCTGCACAGTTGACTCAGCCATCTGATCCCAGGTCAGAGTCACTACAGCAAACTTAGTGAAATGATTGGTCATCACGAGACAATGTTCATATCGGAGATGGGCGGGACCCACGGTCAAGTAGTCGATCATTAGCAATTTCAGGGGAGTGAAGGTCACAATGGTCGTAGGGGCTCTCTGTTCAGGAGGCTTAGCCGGTTCACAGCTTCAGCATCATTGACAGGCCTCTTTCACTGCAGTCTTCAGTCTGGGATGATAGACCAGTTTCTGCAACCACTGAAACATCTTCTCTGGACCAGAGTGAGCCCCTCTTTCATGAGCTCCCATGGCCACCTCACAGATCACTTTTTCGGGGAGAAATCACTTGCCTGGTGACTTCCAATTCCCATACCAACTGCACCTTCTGATACAGCAAACCGTCTTCCAGTTAAATCCTCTCCCATTGTTGGAGAATCTGCAGCATACCAGGGGGCAGGGTGTCCCGCTTGCTCTGGCTAGGGAGTTGTTTCAGGGCCACCCATTGTCTCAACTGAGAGTTCTCTGTCTTCCTGCTGAAGCCACACCGAGTCATCTCGAGGCCATCCCAACAGATGCTTCCCTGATGCCTCTTCGATCTGTTCCTCCGTCGTCGTCAACGTCCTGGCGAAGTTCTGGAAACAAGAGATCTCTTCTGCCTCCAACTCTTCATCTCGGTCATGACCAGAGCGCTCGTGGGTCACCCTGGACAGGGCATCGATATGTGCATTCTCAGCTCCTTTTCTGTATGTGATCTTGTATCAATGTTGGAGACTTTCATCGGTGTGAAGGATGAAAGGTTGAGAGAAGTCTGCATAGGCCAGTATGGGTGCTTCCATCAGGGCCATCTTCAGGGCTCGAAAGGCTTCTACCTGTCTATCTCCCCCCTGAATGGTCTGATTCTTAACCCCAGACAGCACTCCTTTAAATAATTCCAGCAGTGGATTAACAATATAAGTGAAGTCCTTCACAAACCATCGATAGTACTCCGTAAGCCCCAGAATGGCCCACACATTCTTCATGGACTTCTGGGTGGGCCAGTCCTGTACCACCGCTATTTTCTCACGTGCAGGTATCACTCCCTCAGCGGATACAACATGTCCAAGGTATTAAAACTGCTTGCTTTCAGGCTGTGCCTCTGCAGACGCCTCAACACCTGCTCCAGCCGCTGGAGATGTTCCTCAAAAGTAGCGGCATAGACAATGAAGGTCTCCTAGACACCTCTCCATCAGTCACTGAAATGTTCCAGGCACGATGGTGAGACCGAAGGGCATCTGAATTCGAACGACCCCATAGGCAGTATGAACACCGTCTTTGGACATTCTTGCTCAACCATGGGCACTTGCCAGTATCCACTGGCCAGATCTAATGATGAGAAGTACTTAGCTTTTCCCAGGGCAGACAACGACTCCTCAATTCTCGGTAGAGGGCAAGAGCTCCGAACTGTGCGGGCATTTAGTTGCCGGTAGTCAACACAAAAGCACAGGGTTCTGTCCTTTTTCTGAACTAGAACGATAGGGGCTGCCTACATTTGTGGCGGGATCTGGCGATAGCGCTCTCGAATCGGTACGTCATTTCCTTTGGGATTCTTGAGTTATGGCTGTGGTGCTATTCTGCCTCGGTGCTAACACGTTCAGTACACTTGATCCGAGGATCACAAGACAAGCAATGGGTGGCAATAGAAAAGGAGCTCTCACCCCAACCCATCAGACAGCTCTTATTGACCTATTCTGGAGGGACCCCCCTTCCTCCCTCTCCAAATTTACTTACGCGCTCTTTGCTAAAGGTGTGGGTAAAAGCATACAACATTCTGATGCCCCCATCACCAATATTAAAGCTATCAGACATTTTAGCTCATTCCCTTGTCACATCGACTGAAGAAGCTCTGCAGGGACTGAAAATTACAATAGACCAGCTGCTAACAGATGGAATGCTCCAACCACTCCAAGAACTGTGCAAATTGCCCGGGCTAGCAAATATCAATTTTATACAATATTCCACAATAAAAAAAGACATTGGAAAGAATACACTATTACGCAGACCTAACGCGCAAACCCACATCCTTCGAGACTCTATGCTCCAAGTCAAACAAACCCACAAAAATACTATCTGTTATATACCATGAGCTACTTCTTGTGAAACACTGCCTTAAGCGTGCCTATATAGCAAAGTGGGAAAATAACCTAGGCTACACATTTTCGCAAGAACAGGTACTTCATATATATATATAAACATTCCCATGGTCCGACTAAATGCATTAAAACCCAAGAAAGCTCCTATAAGATAGTGTCCAGATGGTACATCTCGCAAACACAATACCAGGCCTGGCGGGTGAATCACCACACAAATGCTGGAGATGTGGTACTGGAGATGGCGACTACCTCCATTTATGGTGGTCCTGTCCAGTTATAAAACGCTTCTGGGCACTCACTGAAAATGTCATTCAAGAGGTAACTGGAAAGACAGTAACCCTAGCGCCTGAAACATCACTATTGAATTTTCCGGTGTGGCCGGGTAACAAGAAATTATCCATATTAGTCCATAACATAATAGCGGCAGCCAAACTTTTAATACCCACTTATTGAAAAACTGAGAATAACCCAACACACCAGCAATTGCTCTATAAGATAGATCAACTGTATCACATGGCTGAGTTGGTGGCACATGTGAATCTCTCTTTAACGCTGTTCCAGGACTCCTGGAAGCCTTGGATTCTTTTCAGATCAAACATTCACTCGGATTCTATGCAGGACGCCACACAGTGAAGACTCATTCCCCCCCCTCCATCCCTTCTCACTCTTTGTCTGTCCTATTTCTCTTCTCTTACTCTAACTATCTCTTAATTGGTTCGCTGTTGTCCCAGATAGCTATATTGAAAAGGCCAAGTGTTGGATTGAACCTGGGACTCTTAGTTCGATACTATGCATTATGGTATTTTGAATTCTTCAGTTGTCAAAACACTTTCTTCAATTTGGCTGCATAATGCTAGTCATAAGTAAATGACATTCACTACAATGGTTTTGACTAGCCAACTATATGTATGTATATGTGTTAAGCGCTGAAACTTGAAAATGTAATACTGTTCTATTACATTTGATGTTATGCTTTAAAAATTTAATAAAAAGAACATTGAAAAAAAAAAAAAAGAAAAAGAAAGAAAGAGTTATGGCTGTGGTGCACACAAAATCATCATCGAGGCGAGCAAAGACATCTTGGTAATGCCCCAGCAAAGCTTCTATCTGTTGCACCTGTTGTGACGAGAGTTTTGTCAGTTCAGCCCGCGACTGCTCCAGGATCCGGCATCCTTCTCTCATGGTGCTGGCCAAAGACTCCGAGGACACATTAATGGTTACAGTCCAGGGGTCTCCTTGTTTCACCGATAACTGAATGGCCTCTGGTGGCATCAGTTCCTCGTGCATACCCAGCACTTGTGCGACTTCACTCTTGGGTGAGAGCCAGAGGCGTAGCTAGGGTTTTAGTTCAGGGGGGGGAGAAACTTCTGAGTGGGCCCCTAACCAGAGAACCTCAGCAGATGACCGCGCTGTTGCCCAAACTAATTTCTATATATTCCATTATTGCAGTGTCAGCGCACCCGCTGTGTGCCGGTCTGACTGCAGCGCAGCTCCTGGCATCAGAGCAGAGCCGCCACCGAAATCAGTGTGGGAGCGAGGAGGAGAGGCGAGTATAGTTTTTTTTTTAATTTATATAGTGAGTCCTGGTTGCATGATTATGATACCCAATATGGGGGGTGGCAGCATGATACCCATATGAGGGGGCAGCATGACATACCCCGTATGATGGGGCAGCATGATACCCCATATGAGAGGGTAGCATGATACCCTGCATGAGGGGGGGCAGCATGATACCCCATATAAGGGAGGGCAGCATGACACCCTATGAGGGGGGCTGCATTATATTCTGAAGTGGCTACATTATATTCTTTGGGGGGCAGTATTATAACATATGAAGGGGGCTACATTATAGAGAAAGAAAGAACAGAGAGAAAGAAAGAACAGAGAGAGAGAGAAAGAGAGGAAAGAAAGAACAGAAAGAGAGAGTGAAAGAAAGAAAGAACAGAGCAAAAGAAAAAACAGAGAGAGAGAAAGGAAGAGGGGAAAGAAAGAACAGAGAGGAAGAACAAACAGAGAGAAAAAGAAACAGAGAGAAAGAAAGAACAGAGCGAGAGAAAGAAACCAAGAGAGAAAGAAAGAAAGAAAGATTCTATAAAGATACTATAGCAGCCCGGCTCCCATTGCAGTGCCCACCTGAGCCTCACGGTGCAGAACATATCATGATCTGCTCACATGGCTGACCTCTCCGAGTCCAAGGCGATCCTGCTGTGCGTGCTGTCGGAGGAGACAGTGATGGATCTGAAGCATTCCCTGAGGTGCCTCCATGGCTCCGTCACAATCTCCTCCCGAAATTACCTCATTTCCGGTCAGCTTCCAGCACGTTACTTCCGATGGAACATCACGGGCAAATTTTGAAGTGCTCCTCGGGGCTCTGCTGTGTACTCCTGTGTCCGCGGGAAAAGTAAGCTCCCTACCGGGGCAGACTCTCTCAAAATCGAGACTGTTGGGAGGTATGAATGCTCCCCACCATACACCTTGTACACCCATAGCTCCGCACACCTCATACACACACGGTTCTGCTTTCTATGCCTTGTACACACACGGTTTCACTCCGTACACCTCACACACATGGCTCCACTCAGTATACACGTGTTGTGAACTCATTTTCTGGTCTGCCTTTGGTTTCTGGTGAGGGAGCTGGTTGTGCTGACAGAGAAGTTGTGAGTTCTCTTTCCGGGCTCCCTCTGGTGGTGGCAGGAGGTAGTGAAGCTGATCTAATAGAGACCTGCCACCTGATAATGAGGAAGAGGAGTGGACATCTGGAGTCTCAGACTGGATTTAAGACTGCCGACTCCCTATTCCCATGCTGGTGATTTTTTCCTGCCTCCTGAGGTCTTAGTTTCCAGCTCAGTTCCTGCCATCTCAAGCTAAGTTGTCTTTGCTAATGTTCACATTTGATTTGGTTTGGTCTATTCAGTTTTTTGTGTGGTCAGCCTGCCCCGGCTGGGGTTGTGCTGAATTTCCACTCTTATGTCACTGTATGTGCCAGTTTGCTTTTTGTCCCTTATTAGATTGGCCTCTTTTTGCTCTGTTCTCAGAATAGTGCTGATATAGTGGGAGAAGTCTAGTGACTTCAGGGTATTTTTTGCTATCAGAAGTGTTAGACATTTTTGCAGGGTTTTTTGGCGTGATTGCAGACAGTATCTTTCCTTTCCTGTCTTTTCTAGCTAGTGTGGGCCCCATCGTTTGCTCACCTATTTTCCTACCTGTGTTCGGGTTTTCATCTTGTCTCACCGTCAATACATGTGTGGGGGCTGTCTTTCCTTTGGGGTCTGCTCTGGGGCAGTTTTAGATTTCCCCTTTTCTAGCTTTAGGCTTATTTAGTCCTCCAGCTGTGACGAGGCGTCTAGAATCATCGTAGGCACGCTCCACGGCTGCTGTTAGTTGTGTGGTTAGGATCAGGGGTCTGCAATCCGCGTAGTTACCAACCTCTCTGGTTTTCTGTGACTTGGCTTGGTCTTGTTTTCCTCCTCGGTGACCCATTCATAACACACATGGCTTCACTCCGTAAACCTCGTACACAGGCGGCTCTGCTCCGTACACCTTGTACACACGCAGCTCCGCTCAGTACACCTCGTACACATGTGGCTCCGCTCCTTACACCTCGTACACAGGCGGCTCTGCTCCGTACGCCTTGTACACACACGGCTCTGCTACATCCACCCTGTAAACTCCTCCTGACCCCACACAGAAACTTCTCTTCATCCAGATTGTAAGCTTGCGAGCAGGGACCTCACTCCTAATGTCATTGTTTGAATTGTCTTAACTTGTATTGAATTTATTGTCTGTACATGTCCCCGCTTAATTGTAAAGTGCTGCGGAATATGTTGGCGCTATATAAATAAAAATTATTATTATTATTATTATCCAGCACGGCAGAGTCCTGCATTCACTGAGGCCCCTGATCATGTGACCTCGACTCCTCCCCTCCTGTGGCAGAGAAGAGAACATACTAGCGTGGCAGAGCAGGGAGATGATCGATTCTCCTTGCTCTGCCACAGATCCAGTTACAGCAGCGTAGCCCGGGTGGGCTCCCTCAGAGCACGGGGCCCAGGGTGACCGCCCCCTCTGCTAAACTACTGGTGAGAGCATCCTACCCTAGGTTGACATACCGCACCACTACATTGACATCGTGGATAGTGGCTAATGTCCGGGTAATGAGAAGCCCTGAAGGCAGTTGGTCCATTAGGGCTGGCTCTATCTGAACCTCTACTCCTTCAAGGGGTGTACAAGCTTGTACGGGCAGTGTGAGGACAGTCTGGCCAGGCGGTAAAACAAGTTTGGCAGCGGCCAGAACAATCACCTTCCCAAAAACTTTTCCTTCTCTTGGGGTTTCTTGAACCTGGGCTACCCGCAACAGTTGTTGGAACACCTTCCTTTTGGGGAGTGTGAGGGCTCCATCGGTTGAGAAAAGCATCTGGTGGCTCACTGACCAGGATGTTCCCGAGTTCCTTCAGCACATTCATCCCTAACGTCACTGTGGGGCCATTGCCAGGGTCTCCGGTGAGCAACACTACTCCTTTTCGGCCCACATCTTTGCTGCACACGGTAATTTGCATCCAGATCACCCCTGTGACTGGGATGGGGAATTGGTTGGCCGCTATCAATTTGATCACTGAGCCCCATTCTGGCCTCATCACCCCAGAAAAGTGTCATCTGAAATAAGTTTCCGACATGGTGGTTACTTGAGAACTGGTATTAACTAGACAACGGACAGCCCGGCCATCCATTTAAGCCCATACGAGGAGCCACAGGGAAACTGAACTTGCGGGACTTCCTTCTCTCCTTCTTGGCAGCTCAGGCTCTGGGTGGCGTCCTCCAGCCACTGAGCCCAATAGTTTAACGTCCGACGGGTCAGTGGCCTACCTCATTTTGCACATCCTCAGGCAGAATATCCAGACTCCCCCTCCCTTTGGATGCGGCTAAGCAAGCACATTCACAATTCACCAATATCCATGGGGTCACCGTGCATCTCTTCCAAGATCTGTAACACTTTGGTGAATGTATTTCGCTCATGCGGGGGCCAGAACATAACAGAACATCTGGCTTCCCCTTCTAGGTCCATCACAGCAATCTCCGCCTGCATAGCGGTGGTCATGGGGTGCATCTTTAGCATGCCCTTAACTCGCTCAGACCAGTCCCATAACAGCGAATTGCTCCCTGTAAACTTTGTAGAGGAATAAGCGGATTTTTGTCCGCACTGCCCAGAAGATGAAGTTCCAGAAGGTTATTAAAGTTGACAGTGGAAAAAATGCAGGGAAAAACGGAATGCCTCACCATGTCAATGTGCTTGTAAGCCTTGAATTTGCCAGCAGCGATCCAAAAAATTCCGTCTGATCATCGGATCACAAAGAGAGGGAAAAAAAGTTGGGACACCCACGGCCGCTTATCTGCCACCTCTGCGCTTGTGGACTGCATCCTGCCGACTACACCAAGTGAAAGCAGATTGCGGGTTGCAGTGACAGGCAGAGCAAGGGTTAACAAAAGGTAACAATTTAATAGAACATGGTTTTAACTCTAAAACAAGGGTAGTCCAAAGAAAGAACTTATTGTGTCCTGTATGATTCTCTGTAGAAGATGATCCCGCAGGGGTTATAGCTCCGGCAGAGTCCGGAGGGTGATATCTTCAGATGGGGTCCTTAACATGGTGGTCCATCTCCAGGCGGCAGCTGTCGGTCTCTGGTAAATTCCGCTGAGTCCCTAGTCCATAAACATGTGCGGTCGGAACAAACAAAGCCGCAGCACCTTTGCAATCCAACGGGGACGGTTGTGGAGCAAGTGGCAGGGAAGGCCGCAGGAGCACATCCGGTACTCTGTTATCCTTCCTCTGCACGTGCACCAGGGGTGGACCTACCGCCCGTGCAGTCGGTTCATTGAACGGGGCCCCGGGGGAGAGGGGGGCCAGCCTCCTGCACCGCATGGCTAATTATTCAATTTTCAAATTAGCCATGTGGAGCGCAGGAGGAGAGGAGAGCAGTGCCAAGCGTTGGAGGACCTGTGGTGACGTCATCGTCATGTCATCAGGGGGCGGAGCTGATCACAGGCCTTCACCATTGATCAGCTTCACGCCCTGATCACATGATGATGACATCTTACCACAGGTCCTTTCAGCTGAGCTCACACAGGAGCTGCATCTTCCAGCAGGAGCGCAGCCAGGTAAGAAGAAAGTTTTTTTGCTTTTTTTTAATTTAATTATTTTGTTTCCCTGCAGGATGGAGACACATGGACCATGTGTCTCCATCCTGCCACCACGAAACAATCACTGACCTCAGGGAGAACAGTCAAAGAGAACACTGCGGTAGCCGGCAAAGGCGCTCAATCAGTGAAATCCTAGGTGCAATGCTCCCTGGGAAATACAAATATGCAAATAAAGTGTAAATGAGGCTCCATCCTGCCATGTCAGATTGGAGACAGGGGGAGGCAAGATGGAGACGGGCAGGATTGGAGACAATGGGGTCAGGATGGAGATTGGGCAGGTTGGAGATGGCGCAGGATTGGAGGCAGGGGCATGATTGGAAACAATGGGGGCAGGATGGAGATGGGGGCAGGATTGAAGACATTGGGGCAGGACGGAGATGGGGCAGGATGGAGATGGGGGCATGTTGGAGACATTGGGGGCAGGATGGAGACATTGGGGCAGGATGGAGATGGGGCAAGATGGAGACATTGGGGGCAGGATGGAGACATTGGGGGCAGGTTGGAGATGGGGCAGGATGGAGATGGGGCAGGATGCAGACAGGGCAGGATTGGAGACATTGGGGGCAGAACTGGAGACATTGGGAGCAGGATTGGAGACATTGGGGGCAGGATGGAGATGGGGCAGGATGGAGACATTGGGGGCAGGATTGGAGACATTGGGGGCAGGATTGGAGACATTGGGGGCAGGATTGGAGACATTGGGGGCAGGATTGGAGATATTGGGGCAAGATGGAGATGAGGCAGGATTGGAGACGGGACAGGATGGGGGCAGGATTGGAGACGGGGGCAGGATTGGAGACAGGGCAGGATTGGAGGTGGGGTGTTATGAATGAGTCACCGGAGGAGGAAAAAACAAAAATGCAAGCTAAGTCCAGAAAACCGGAGAGGTTGGTAGCTAGCGGATTGCAGACCCCTGATCCTATTCACAACAACTAACAGTAGCCGTGGAGCGTTCCTACGGTGGTCCTAGACACCTCTTCACAGCCGGATGACTAAATAAGCCTAAAGAAAGAAAGGGGAAATCTAAACTGCCCCAGAGCAGACCCCAAAGCAATAGACAGCCTCCAACATGTATTGTCAGTGAAAACAGATGAAAACACAAACACAGACAGAAAGACAGACAGAGCAAACAATGGGGCCCAACTAACTAGATAGGAAAGGACAGAAAAGATGCTAGCTGCAATCCGCAAAAACCCTACCAAAAATGTCCCAACACGTCTAATAGGAAAAATGGCCCTGAAGCCACTAGACTTCAAAATCCCTATATCAGCACTCCGATATATTCTGAAGACAGAGCAAAAGAGATTTAGAGATTTAACCGATCAGGGACAAAAATGGAAATTCAGCAGAGCCCCAGCCGGGGCTGGCAGAACACAAAACTAAGCAAATCAGACAAAATCTCATGGAACAATAACAGAGCTAAACTTAGCTTTAGAAGACAGGAACTGAACTGGAGGACAGAGCTCAGAGCAGATAAATCACCAGCAACCCTACAGGGCGTCGGCTGCCTTATATCCACTCAGAGATTCCGGATGTCCAATCGCAATCCACCTGTTCAGGTGACGGGTTTCTCCCATCCAAATCAGTTTCACTACCTCCTTTCACCAGCAGAGGGAGTTCATCGGACATCAAAGGTGAACAAGAAAATGAGCTCACAACAGCGGGGGCAGGATTGGAGACATTGGGGGCAGGATTGGAGATGGGGCAGGATGGAGATGGGGCAAGATGGAGACAGGGCAGGATTGGAGACATTGGGGGCAAGATGTAGACAGGGCAGGTTTGGAGACATTAGGGACAGGATGGAGACATAGGGGGCAGGATGGAAACATTGGGCCAGGATTGGGGGCAGGGTGGAGATGGAGCAGGATTGGATACAGGGGGCAGGATTGGAGATACAGGGGGCAGGATGGCAGACACTGGGGGCAGGATGGCAGACACAAGGGGCAGGACTGGAGACACGGGGGGCAGGATTGCAGGTACAGGGGGCATGATTGGAGACAAAGGGGGCAGGATGAAAGACATGGGGGCAGGATTGCAGGTACAGGGGGATGATTGGAGACAAAGGGGGCAGGATGAAAGACACAGGGGGCATGATTGGAAACGAGAAAAATGGAGACATGGGGCAGGATTGGAGACACAGGGGGGCAGGATTGGAGAGAGATGGGGCAGGATCATGGGGCAGGATGGATACGATGGAGACAAATGGGGAGATCATATAGGGCACAATGGATACTCATGAGGGTGGGATGGGAGAACATATGGCTGAAGCCAGGAATGAGACACACGGGGGCCAGGAAGGAGTATATTATTACCATCGGGGCTAATTAAAGGATATTATTTTTGCAGTGATGTATTTATTTTATTTTTTGAGTATACTGTTTTAAATGGGGGGGCAGTCCTGTTACTGTGTAGAGCAGGGATGGGGAACCTCAGGCCCCAGGGCCATTTACGTCCCTCAATGTCCTTTTATCAGGCCCTCAGGCAGATTCTCAGGGACCACATTCTTGGGCAGGGAGCTGTATTTTGATTGCCACAAACTCATTAATTTATTCTTGCTCTGTTAGCACATACACCAATGATCATTGATGAACACTGAAGGGCATGCAATGAAAGATTACATCCTGACACCAGTGCCAGAGTCAGGATGTAACTTGTGGGGGGAGTTTGTATGGCCCCTGAAGGATGGTATAAATATCCAAATGGCCCTTGGCAGAAAAATGATTCCCCACCCCTGGTGTAGAGTGATACTATGTTGCCTTTTTTTCATATGATGTAATGTAGAAATTGGGAAAAAAATAAGTAATGTGTTCTGCAAGTGGAGCTCTAGATAACTGTGTTATTTCCTGCAGAGACGAGCCCTGGCTGGAAGAAGTGATGGCAATCTGTGCTGGATGAAAGATGAAAAGCAAGGATGAAGGACTTTACCTAGAGACGTCACTGGTGAGTTAGTGTGTTACCTATACACTGACACTATATACTGTATACTAAATACAGAGGTCCTGTGTATAATGTCACCAGTGATCACTGTATTACCTGTAGGTTATATACAGAGCTCCTGTGTATAATGTCATTAATCACTGTATTACCAGTACACAGACACTGGATAGTAAGTACAGATCCTCTGTGTATAATGGCACTTATGGCGATAGTATTTTTTTTTATTACTGATCAGTATTGTAGTATTCAGTCACTATGTGGTGGTAATATGTGGTCTGGACATGGTGTTGCGGTATTTGTCCCTTGTATGTGCTATTATTTGGTCACTTTGTGGTGGTAATATGTGGTCTGGTCATGGTGCGGTGGTATTTGTTCCTTGTATGTGATATTATTCGGTCACAGTGGTAGTAATATATAGTCTGGTCCTGGTGTGGCGGTATTTGTTTCTTGTATGTGGTATTAATTATCACACTATCACCACTATGTGGTGGTAATATTGTGTCTGGTCATGGTACGGTGGTATTTGTCCATTGTATGTGATGATATTAATGGTCATTTTAAAAATTGAAAAATAAATACAAATGTACCTAAATTGCATTGCATATTTTAACAAATATTTAATAGGTTACAGTAGAGTAGAGCTCGGCCAAAAGTGCCTACAGTGTTGTGATGGCGGCTTAAAAAATATTTTGGCAAAAAAAAAATTCTGCCAAATATATGTGTGATCTGGTGATGGGAACTGTTAATGTGTGATTGGTGAAAAGTGGAGTTTTCCAAGAGAGGGTGGTGGGACTGTGGACAGCTTGAAGGGTGGAGGCGGGGCTGGGGTGGAGCCTAGGCGGAGTCTTACAGGGGCCCCGAAAATTTTCCCAGTATGGGGCCCCGAAATTCCTAGTGGCAGCCCTGTCCCTGCCCATATGCTGCAGCAGTTCAGGAATGTGCGGAGTGCGGACACTGGACAGTGTAGAATGGATGGATCCTCTTGGTCTGGCCTGCCCTACCTGCTCCAGGTAAGAGTACTACCAGAGCTGAGCAGGACTGAGGGACGGGGACTGAGGCGCAGGCATGATTTTGGGCGGCTCCTGGGGTGGGGGAGAACTGAACTTGGCAGGCAAGATTTTTTTCGGGGGCTCCATCGTGGGGGAGAACTGAAGCATGATGGCCTGGCTGCTCATGAATGGGGGGCCCCTGGCCTGGGGAGAAGGGAAACATGGCCTTGGCTGCTCATGAATGGGGGGGCCCCTGGGGAGAAACATGGCTGCTCATGAATGTGGGGCCCCTGGGGAAAAGCATGACTGCTCATGAATGGGGGGCCCCTGGGGGAGATGCTTGGCTGCTCCTGAAAGGGACGGCTCATGGTGGGAGAAGCAACATGAATCGGGCGGCCCACATAGGGGGAGAAGCAGCATAAACTAGGGGGGCCACATGGGGAGAAGTAGCATAAACTGGGGGCCACATAGGTCGAGAAGCACTATGCAAAAAGTAGACTGCATATGGGGGAGAGCATTATGAAACAAAGGGAAACGGGGGTGCCTATATATATTACCTATCTATATATTTACATAACTTTGTTGCCCTATGAAGGAGGGTGGCCACGAAAAATTTCTTGCCCAGGGGCCCACTACAGTCTGTGTCCACCCCTGAAGTGCACAGTACTTACAGTCATGGAGCGTACGGCACCTCTATCTCCGGCAGTCACTGAGTGCACAGCACGTCTCAGCACAGCGAGATGGCGGGGTCCAACTGATGCGGCCTGTCGCAGCGTCGGTACTCGGGGGAAAGGAGTGCGCTGCTCACCTGACTGCGCGCTGTTACGGGTTGGCGCCAAACTGCCTCCTGCTGTGCGTGCTTTTCTTTTTATGTAACCCCGTCTCCCCAGGTCATGAGGTTGGTCGGGCTCCTCATTTCTTCCCCCAGGCAACAGGGGAGGCAGCCTCAACAGTTCCGGACCCGGCTCGGCACCAGTACCCACAGCCCGGTCCTTCTCCTTACACTAGGACAGAGTGTCAGGGCAGAGTTACAGTGAAAAGTGTCCGAGCAGAGTGTGATGGCAGAATTTAAGGCCTGAGTGACAGGGCAGTGTGACAGTGAAGAGAGACACAGCAGAGTGTCAGGGAAGAGTGTCAGGGCAGTATGACAGGGCAGAGTGGCAGGGAGAACGTTACAGGGCAGAGTGGCAGGGCAGTGTGACAGGAAAGAGTAACCAAAGCAGTGTGACAGGGTGGAGTCTCATGGAAGAGTGAGTAGAGTAGAGTGAGGCCAAGTGTTAGGGAAGAGTGACCAGAACAAAGTGACAGGGCAGGGACAGAGCAGAGTAACAGGGCAGATTGACAGGGAAGTGAGTCCATATCTGAGTGACAGGGCAGAGAGACAGGAAAGAGTGACCAAAGCAGAGTGACAGGGCAGAGAGACAAGAGCAGTGTGTCAGGGCAGAGTGTCAGGGAAGACTGACCAGGGAAGAGTGACAGGGAAGATTGGGACACATCCTCTGTATGCGGCACCACACAGGACAAATGCTCTATATACTATATATTCTATAAATTCCTGTGGGCTCCCTCTCCCCATAGTGTCACCTAATTTCCTATGTGCCTGCTCAGAGGAGGTAAAGGGATCCACAGTAAAATAGAAGTGATTTACACAATGGGGAAGGTGGCCCACAGGGAATTAGAGGTGAAACAGTGGAGGAAGGGGGCCCACAGGGAATTAAAAAGGTCATGTGGGCCTCGTCCTCGTGTCACCTTTAAATTGCATGGGGGGGCCCCTTCCTTAATTGCCTCAGTGGCTGGAAATCTAGTCAGGTTGCAGGTATCATATTTTATTTTCTCACATTTGCACTGCAGCCATCAGTGTTGTGCCTCTGTTCCTCTATACCATACTGCTATGCTGCTTGGGCAGGACAGCCGACCAATCTCAGCATAGCTCCTTGCCTTAGCTGTGCTAGAAAACTAATGCTGATTGGCTGTATTTCAGCCAATCAGCTTAAGACCACAGATGACAATGTCCAGGGTGTTGTAGAAGATGAGCTGGTGACTCAGCGCAGGAAACAGGTGACTGTGGTTTGCAGGTCAGCTGTTGACTGCGCATGTCAATCCTCAGACTCTGCCTGGCACTGTCACCTGTGCCTGTGACTGTGTAGTGTGAAGCGAGGGTCGGCATGCACTGCTCTTCAATAGAAGCCAGCAGGGACGGCAGGTGATGTGAAGGCGCTGCCGCTGCACTTCACAACACTTGTGCAGCCTACCCATCGATGCCAGCTATAGTATAAAGTGTGCCCCACCCGGTGCACGCTATTAGATTGCGAAGTAGGCACAGAACTAATGAAGGAGGCAGAAGTTTGGGCTGGGGGCACCTGGCACCTGAGAACAGCATGAACTGTGCCAGCTTTTCTCAGGCAGCGGTACGAGGGGTACTGATGTGCATTATACTATGTGGAGGATTTTGGGGTGCTGTATACTAAATGGTGGAGTACGGAGAGTACATTATACTATATGGAGGACTGTAGGGAGTATATTATACTTTTTGGAGGACTATATGAAGTGCATTATACTGTACTGAATTATGGGGAATGCATTATACGACATAGAGGACTATGGGGAGTGAATTATGCTCTGTGGAGGACTATGTAGTTACAATATACTGTAAGGAGGATAATGGGGAGTGTATTATAGTGTGTGGACTATATAGATGCATTATACAATGCACTCCCCACTATCAGTTTTGTTGCAAGTTGCATCTGTCACATGACCTATTGCTGTAGAGCCTCCGTCCCGGTCCGCTACCCAGCCCTCACATGTTGCCTCGGGGCTCCCACTTCAGCGTGGTGCCCGGCGGGGTCGTCAGTCTCCTGGGTCTCCCGTCCCGTGTACGGTGGTGCCTGCTCCTGCTGCTGCTTCCTGGACACTGCATGTGTCCTGCAGGTCTCCAGGTATACCACTGAGGGCGCACGCATACTCCAGGTCTCTTAAAGAGACAGCGCGCCATTTTCAAAAATAGGTTTCAGCCAATGGATATTTGTCTCATACTATTTCAGGCGCCTCTGTGTTAGGCGCCGGGATTTTCCCGCTGCACGGGATGGATCTCAAGCCTTGTCTGGTGCTGTAGTCTCCCATTCGGGCTTGGCCACTGGGATGACTGCTCAGCACAGACTTTGGTCCCAGTGCCTTGCCCAGGCTCATGCTGCATGTGAAATTACTGCTAGCTCTCCAGCTAAGCCTATGGTGACTACTAGTTTACACATGCAGCGCTGTGCTCTGGAGCCTAAGTCCAGATTTCCCTTACTGATCATGTCCAGGATATGGTGCCCTCCCATTGGTGCTCGGACATCAGGTGCTCTGGTGATGCGGCAGCTTTAGATTGGTCCACAGGCAAAGTCCTGTCTGTCTGGACTTGAGCAAGGTATAAAAAGCTCTCAATGGCTCATGCCTGTGCGCTAGTATCATTTCATGTGTGTTGGTGGCTACTTTCCACCCTGTGTGCACGTGTGCTGCTAATAGCACTGCGAATGTTTGTTTAGACAGGCAGTGTAGGGTGGGAACTTGAACTTAGCATCTGCACGTGCTAAAGCACACTGTGTGAGAGCAGGATCAACCACCAGCTTAGTCTTCCCTGGGAGGTTAAGTTATAGGGACCCCAATTAGAATTTTTCTATACGCCTGTGCAGTCTAACGGTATAGTCCTTTTTGCTCTGCTGTACATTATCGCTCTGTGGAGTAAGAGAGCTTGGAATTTCACTTTCCGTTCACACAGTGTGATGGTTTTAACACTGCATTTTTCATTGCTGCCTCTAGTTTGCCATTGTTCAAATCAGCTGCAGTTTTAAATCTCTGCACGGTGTACCCCGGGTTGCGAATGTACTTCATTATTATATTTTATTTAGTGTGTTCCGCCAACCCTAACACCTCTGCCCTTAGGGAGGTCCCTGACCAATGAGTGTTTCTTGTTGCTAGTTCTCAGGTTCTTGCACTCACGTGTTAATATTCTGCTGCATCTAGCTAATACTGGTTTGTCTCCTCAGTGTGTCCTATGAGTCTTCCCATGCCTTCCGGGACTACGCCAGCACCTCCTGCATCTCTCCGTGCCAACAGCTGCCCGCTACCCGCTTCTGCCGCTCATCTCCTGACAGGTTCTCCGCTACTTGCAGTACATGCCTGCCCGCTAGTCCAGTCAAGTCAGCTTCCACATACCCGGGGTCTAACTGCACTTTCCATTCTGGCCCTGTCTGAGGGGTCTTACTACGGAAGTCTGGGACTTGCTAAGTCACGCCCTCTTCGGAGCCTCCCAGGCAGTGGTCCCATGGTTCCACAAAAATCTCAATAAACGAATGTGTACTTCGCCATCTGTGCCTCCTTTCCCATTCGTTACAATTGCTATTATACCCTATGTGTTTTTTGAAGAATTATGAACCCCTCTCTCTTATTAGGGTTATAAATTGGTAACCTCATTGTTAAGACACAGCAAAAAGTTTTTAAAAAATGCACTTACTGTATATTACTGTATTACTAAAATAAATTGTTACATTTTTTAAGGATGTATACTACAAAAGAAAGTAATTAATTTTCTAGCCTGCAACAACATAAAATATCATTGCATTAAGTTGCACAGAAAAATATGTGACCATTATACAAGTCAAAAACATAACCGTTTCACTAGTAAATTCTTTGCCATTTTTTGTAACCCTTATCATTCCTCTAACTCCACGATTGGCTTGCTACTAAAAAATATATTACATTTCATGTAATTATGAGGCCAACAGTGTGCCCTGTCCTCCCATCACATAAACAAGCTGCCCATCACTCAGCATGCCTGCAGTGCCTTTCACAGCTCCATCAGGGTCCTGTGTACATTTCTGGAGGACTCTTGGATCCACTTTAGAAATAACGGAGTCACAGTCCAGCAACTGCAGACCCACTTTAACTGCACTGCCAGCACTGCTGCTGCAACTCCCTCCTGTGACAATCTTGGTCACAAATGTATTCTGGGTTCTGTGCTTGCCAAACGTTACATGGCATGGTGTTGCCCAGGGATAGCCAGCCTTCCTGAGCTAATGGGCACCCCCGCCCCGACTCACTGCTTTCAGGAAGTCCTTCCTAACTTATCCCACCATTCCCCTCCTATGTTTAACTATCTACACAATGGTTTCTAAACTATGGTCTCTGTGCTCCCATCTAGTTACCATTCTGAGGTAAAACTCCCCTTCAGCATAATACCCCATCTAGTGGCCGACCCAGGGTAATTCACTTTCCCTACCTAACAGTGAATGTACAAAACACTAGTAATATACACACACACACACATATATATTACATTAGCAGCATGGAAAAGCATTAAAGGGTTAAAAGAACAAGTGCAACTGTTGCAAACCCTTACATTTCCCCTTTCTTAAAACTTGGTCACCCCTGACCAATATAACACAAATTTTCTTTTTTTTTTAAACATCAAATACTCAACGCAGGGAGAAACACAATATAAATAGAAGTAGAGTTGTGGCCCAATATGAGCACAGTCGGTCCATTACAAACAATGCCCTTGTTATCAAAAATACAGTTCCTTTTAAAGGAGGGCATTCTCCCCCTTTCTTTGAACTTGACACTACCTGGGGGCCACATTGCTGTGTAGCCCCTAGTCTCAGTCCCAAAGCGAAGTCCTGCTTCTTCAGCAGAATGGGCACAACAGGTGCGACAACACAAAAAGAGTCCATAGGCTCCAAATACAAAACACCCAGCTTGCAGTCCTCCAAGTCAAACATACACAAAGAAAAATGACCTTATGACCGTATTTGGCACGCTGCTCACCTATCCTTTGAGGAAAAACATCAGGGCTTCTCCTTTGCTGCAGAAAAAAGTCCTTCTTTATATATCATAGGTACTAAGGCAGAACAGAATATACAGGCAACAGAACTTTATCTTCAGCGGCAAGCATTTCATGCCGCTCCAGCAGTGGCGGAATCCCAGACCCGGTTTCGGGACGGGGGTGACTGCAGCCACAGAGGTCACAGGCTGCCATGGTGTAGCAGCTGCGGTGGGGACCTGAGAGGTAGAAATAAAGCGGGGGACTGGCCGTGCCAAGCTCAGGCCCATGTACAGTTCCATCTCCTCTGGTGCGCATAGGGTAATGGCCACCCTACTAGGGACTAGACTAGGGACTATTTTTTTACAGTGGCGGAGGAATACAGTGCGGAAGGATACCTACCTCCCGTCATTGTATTCCTGGAGCCCCGTAGAGAGCGGTCGCATCAGCTGATGCTGCTGTTCTCCACAGGAGATCGGCGTGGGACACTCGTGGATTTCTGCGGATCAGGGAGTATATAGGTTGTTTGTTATTTTCATATTTTTCCACAGATGACACTGGCTTCGGGGATCAAAGTGACAAGTAATACATATATACTACATTCATACAACATGCATACTACATATATACTACATTCATACAACATACATACATACATACTACATGCTACATACAGTACATACAACATACTAAAGACATACAAAATACATACTACATACAATACATTCATACAATACATACATATAGACATACAGTACATTTAATATAGAGTACATACTCACCATTACTTGTCACTTTGATCCCCGAAGCCAGTGTCATCTGTGGAAAAATATGGAGCAAGATCAGAAAAGAGCAACCAGAATGGTGACCGGTCTGCAAAGCCTGTCTTATGAGGAAAGGTTGCAGGATTTGGGATTGTTTAGTTTGCAAAAGAGAAGACTGAGAGGAGACTTAATAGCTGTCTACAAATATCTAAAGGGCTGTCACATTGTAGAAGGATCAACTTTATTCTCATTTGCACAAGGAAAGACTAGAAGCAATGGGATGAAACTGAATGGGAGGAGACACAGATTAGATATTAGAAAAAACTTTTTGACAGTTAGAGTGATCAATGAGTGGAACAAGCTGCCATGAGAAGTGGTGAGTTCTCCTTCAATGGAAGTCTTCAAACACAGGCTGGACAGACATCTGACTGGGATGATTTAGCGAATCCAGCTTTGAGCAGGGGCTTGGACTAGATGGCCCAGGAGGTCCCTTCCAACTCTACGATTCTATGATTCTATGATTCTATGATTATACATTCATACAACATACATACTACATATATACTACATTCATTCAACATACATACATACTACATACATATATACATGTACTACATTCATACAACATACATACATACTACATACTTACTACATATATGCCTGGGTCCACCTTCTTCCCCTTTTTGAAGATAGGAACAACATTTGCTCTTCTCCAGTCTTCTGGGACTTCTCCTGTTCTCCAAGAATTTTCAAAGATTATGGAGAGGGGTTCAAAAATTTCTTCTGCTATATCCTTCAGTACTCTGGGGTGTAATTCATATGGACCTGGAGACTTGAATTCATTTAGGTTAGCTAAGTGTTTCCTCACTATCTTTCTGTTTATAGATATCCTGGATACTTCTATTCCCTTAATAGGACAGTGAAGAACAGTTGATGTTACATTTCCTTTCTGAGAGAAAACAGATGCAAAATAGGAATTTAAAAGTTCGGCCTTCTCAACATCCTGTCTTACCATTTCATCATTTTCATCCTGTAAAAATCCTATAGCATCTTTGACTTTTCTTTTACTTTTGACATATCCCCAAAATCCTTTATTATTGCTTTTGACATCTCTTGCAAGCCTCAATTCATTGTCAGCTTTAGATAATCTGATTTGTGCCCTGCAGGTTCTGCAGACAGCATTATATTCTTCTTTAGATATGCCTCCCTCTTTCCATTTTATAAACATTTTTTTCTTCCTTTTTAGCATGTGCTTAAGTTCTGTGTTCATACATCCTGGCTTCCTTAAATACTTCCTATGTAGTATATATGTAGTATGTATGTTGTATGAATGTAGTATATATGAAGTATGTATGCAGTATGTATGTATGTTGTATGCATGTAGTATATATGTAGTATGTATGTAGTATGTATGTATGCTGTATGAATGTAGTATATATGTAGTATGTATGTTGTATGAATGTAGTATATTTGTAGTATGTATGTATGCTGTATGAATGTAGTATATATGTAGTATGTATGTTGTATGAATGTAGTATGTATGTATGCTGTATGAATGTAGTATATATGTAGTATGTATGTTGTATGAATGTAGTATATATGAAGTATGTATGAGTATGTATGTTGTATGAATGTTGTATATATGTAGTATGTATGTAGTAAGTATGAATGTAGTATATATGTAGTATGTATGTTGTATGAATGTAGTATGTATGTATGAATGTAGTATATATGTAGTATGTATGTAGTATGTATGTACAGTATGTATGCTGTATGAATGTAGTATATACAGTGGGGAAAAAAAGTATTTAGTCAGTCAGCAATAGTGCAAGTTCCACCACTTAAAAAGATGAGAGGCGTCTGTAATTTACATCATAGGTAGACCTCAACTATGGGAGACAAACTGAGAAAAAAAAATCCAGAAAATCACATTGTCTGTTTTTTTTTCATTTTATTTGCATATTATGGTGGAAAATAAGTATTTGGTCAGAAACAAGCAATCAAGATTTCTGGCTCTCACAGACCTGTAACTTCTTCTTTAAGAGTCTCCTCTTTCCTCCACTCATTACCTGTAGTAATGGCACCTGTTTAAACTTGTTATCAGTATAAAAAGACACCTGTGCACACCCTCAAACAGTTTGACTCCAAACTCCACTATGGTGAAGACCAAAGAGCTGTCAAAGGACACCAGAAACAAAATTGTAGCCCTGCACCAGGCTGGGAAGACTGAATCTGCAATAGCCAACCAGCTTGGAGTGAAGAAATCAACTGTGGGAGCAATAATTAGAAAGTGGAAGACATACAAGACCACTGATAATCTCCCTCGATCTGGTGCTCCACGCAAAATCCCACCCCGTGGGGTCAGAATGATCACAAGAACGGTGAGCAAAAATCCCAGAACCACGCAGGGGGGGACCTAGTGAATGAACTGCAGAGAGCTGGGACCAATGTAACAAGGCCTACCATAAGTAACACACTACGCCACCATGGACTCAGATCCTGCAGTGCCAGACGTGTCCCACTGCTTAAGCCTGTACATGTCCGGGCCCGTCTGAAGTTTGCTAGAGAGCATTTGGATGATCCAGAGGAGTTTTGGGAGAATGTCCTATGGTCTGATGAAACCAAACTGGAACTGTTTGGTAGAAACACAACTTGTCGTGTTTGGAGGAAAAAGAAGACTGAGTTGCATCCATCAAACACCATACCTACTGTAAAGCATGGTGGTGGAAACATCATGCTTTGGGGCTGTTTCTCTGCAAAGGGGCCAGGACAACTGATCCGGGTACATGAAAGAATGAATGGGGCCATGTATCGTGAGATTTTGAGTGCAAACCTCCTTCCATCAGCAAGGGCATTGAAGATGAAACGTGGCTGGGTCTTTCAACATGACAATGATCCAGAGCACACCACCAGGGCA
The DNA here is from genome assembly GCF_039654945.1 of Dendrobates tinctorius. Taxonomy (NCBI): domain Eukaryota; kingdom Metazoa; phylum Chordata; class Amphibia; order Anura; family Dendrobatidae; genus Dendrobates; species Dendrobates tinctorius. The sequence goes on along the minus strand of NW_027361823.1, from coordinate 1,820,052 downwards.
ATGAAGGAGTGGCTTCATAAGAAGCATTTCAAGGTCCTGGAGTGGCCTAGCCAGTCTCCAGATCTCAACCCTATAGAAAACCTTTGGAGGGAGTTGAAAGTCCGTGTTGCCAAGCGAAAAGCCAAAAACATCACTGCTCTAGAGGAGATCTGCATGGAGGAATGGGCCAACATACCAACAACAGTGTGTGGCAACCTTGTGAAGACTTACAGAAAACGTTTGACCTCTGTCATTGCCAACAAAGGATATATAACAAAGTATTGAGATGAAATTTTGTTTCTGACCAAATACTTATTTTCCACCATAATATGCAAATAAAATGAAAAAAAAACCAGACAATGTGATTTTCTGGATTTTTTTTTTCTCAGTTTGTCTCCCATAGTTGAGGTCTACCTATGATGTAAATTACAGACACCTCTCATCTTTTTAAGTGGTGGAACTTGCACTATTGCTGACTGACTAAATACTTTTTTTCCCCACTGTATGTAGTATGTATGCATGTTGTATGAATATAGTATATATGTAGTATGTATGTAGTATGTATGTATGCTGTATGAATGCAGTATATATGAAGTATGTATGTAGTATGTATGTTGTATGAATGTTGTATATATGTAGTATGTATGTAGTATGTATGAATGTATGTTGTATATATGGAGTATGTATGTAGTATGTATGTTTTTTTTTTACATTCAACACATTAGCCGGATGATGGGACTACTACTGTCCCATCATTGGCTAATGTGTCCATCACTGTCATTGTAGCAGGCATCGCCCGATGGGACTTGTAGTCCCATCGGACGATGCTTGCATACACACAAGACCCCCAGCAGGCCCTCACAGACCCCCAGCATCCAGCACAAGCCCTCGGCAGGCCCGTACAGACCCCCGGCAGCCGGCACAAGCCCCCGGCAGGCCCGTACAGACCCCCGACAGCCGGCACAATCCCCTGGCAGGCCCGTACAGACCCCTGACAGCTGGCACAAGCCCCTGGCAGGCCCGTACAGGCCCCCGGCAGGGCCGTACAGACCCCTAGCAGCTGACACTAGCCCCCGGCATGCCCGTTCAGACCCCGACAGCCAGCACAAGCCCCCGGCAGGCCCGTACAGAACCCCGGCAGCCGGCACAGACCCCCGGCAGCCGGCACAAGCCCCCGGCAGGCCCATACAGACCCCCAGCAGCCGGCACAAGCCCCCGGTAGGCCCGTACAGACCCCCGGCAGGCCCGCACAGACCCCGCCCGCACACACAGACATGCACAGTGTCCGCCAACGCACCGCCCACACTCTTCCCCCCTCCCGAACTGGATGTGCAAGTCAGGAAAGGGGTTTTTTAATTCCGATATTTCTGTCCCATTGACTTGAATGGGACTTCCGGGATCGGAATCGGCGATACCCGATACTTTTTTGGGCATCGGGCCGATCCGATCCGATATTTCTCAATATCGGATGGTATCGCTCAACACTAATTGCCACCGGTGCTGGGTCGCCTAATGGCACCACGCAGATGCACCCATGATTTTCTTCTGGGGTCACTTCTGACTGCTCCACCCAATTCTTGTTAATCTGTTTGAGAAAGTGAGGTGCAAATAGTGCTCACCGCAGCCCACTACGGGTTGTACCATGGACGTCTTCTGGCAGGTCTTTGCGCCATTTCACCGCTGTCATGCCCACGAAGGGTGTCATCCTGATAGTAGTAGTCCTTCTTGGCGCCAAACTCAGCCATCTTCTCAGTCACCATGTTTGTCATAGTCACAATATCAGTATCACACACTGTCTTTGTCACAATCAGGTTACGTGCCATTTCCAGGGCATCTATTCCTCCTGGATTCCAAGTTTCTGCCACATCCATCTTGCATGCCACATGCAGAACATCACTGTTTCCTTTCCTTGTAGCTTCATCCACATTTATGGCTTACAACTTCGCGGTCTCCCCGCATAGCAGGGTGTCGGCATCCTGCCGATGACGCCAAGTGTGAGGGACAGTCAGGGCTGTAGTCGTGGCCACGAACATCTGCAACAGTGTGCCCTGTTCTCCCATCACATAAATACACTGCCTATCACTAAGCATACCTGCAGCGCCTTTCACAGCTCCATCAGGGTCCTATCTACATTTCTGGAGGACTTCAGGATCCACTTTAGAAATAACGGAGTCACAGTCCAGTTCAACTTTAAGCGGAGCAACTTTACTGGGACTTGAATACAGCATATTCATATTCTTTCCAGCATCATCATCAGGGTTCACAGCATACAACTCCTCTTCTGTCCCTTTCCATCTCTCTCTATTACTAAGCCTTCCGAGCAGGACCGTGCTGAATGGTCCCACAGCATCTTTAGTGCCCAGCCACACTTCAGTTGGGTGTTCGCTCAGCTGTTTTGCCCCGCTCTGAGGGCATCAGCCTATAAGATAAGCGACCACATGTTGAGTGTTGTGCCCATACTGCCTCGTCTTCACCAGCAACAGCAGACCCACTTTAACTGCACTGCTGCTGCAGCTCCCTCCTGTGACATTCCTGGTCACAAATATTTGCTGGGTTCTGTACTTGCCAAACGTTATGTGGTACGGTGTTGCCCAGGGCTAGCCAGCCCTCCTGAGCTAATGGGCGCCCTCGCCCCGACTCACTGCTGTCAGGAAGTCCTTCCTAACTTATCACACGGTGCCCCTCCTATGTTTAACTATGTACACACTGGTTATTAAACTTTGGTCTCTGTGCCCCATTTAGTGGCCATTCTTCGTTAATACTCCCCTTTAGCATAATACCCCCATCTAATGTCCGACCCGGAGTAACTCACTTTCCCTACCTAACAGTGAATGTACAAAATACCAGTAACACACATATATATCATATTAGCAGCATGGAAAATCATTAAGGGGTTAAAAGAGCAAGTGCAACTGTTGCGACCCCTTACGTAGACACACACATACGTATTATTGTTGTTGAGCAAAAGGGATTTGCAGGACTTATACACTATACATACAAGTATTACTAAATGTAGACCCCGATTTATCATTGCCTTTGCGCCTGTTTTTTTTTTTGCACACAATGCATGATTCTATTTGCACTTTTTTTAAGCCTATTTGAAAGGTCGCAAAAGCAGTTAAAGATAGGAGAAACTACTATTTTTTACTTTGCATAAAATTGATGCATCGCAAGCGCCATTTTGATTAATTTGGCACCAAATATGGCATCTACTACCACAAGACAAAAAAGCAAAGTGACTTAAAAACAAACAAATCCTCAAATGATTAATCAGGGCCATGGTATAAACTGTTATATTTAATATGCCACATCAACTAAAAGATTTAAATTGGAAAAATCAAACAGGATGCATATGGTACAATCATAGTTGTAAAGCATAGAGTGAATTTACATTTTTAGTTAAACTTTTACATGTCTGATTTTGGCCAAAATTCTTCCAGATATAGGACACCTACATAATTTGCACAGTAATTTTTTAGAGCAGAAAGGTAATTTTCTTTGTACACAACTGGCTGTCACAATATGATCTATAACCTAACTTTCCTTTTTGGCTCTTTGTAATACAAATTCTGTCCCAACTTGGGAAGCATCAATGTTCAGCAGAAACGCAAAGTTGAAATCCCGCTAGGACAATATGAGCAGTTATGTCAACATCTGCCCCGATCTCAACTATACCCAGATGCCAGGAAGCCAACTGATCTTCATGATGGCAACCATCCAGTTCAACCCTTTCTGTTCTTTTTCCTGATTACAGATGGTGTGCACTCGGTTGGCCACTGCGTTCATTGTCTTGCTCTGCAGATGCTCCTTTGAAGGTTTAAAACTGCGCAGAAACTCCCTGATGGTTAACAAAATACTTTCATTGAAATTCTCTATAGTTTTACCCTGAATTTGATCTGGTAGAAACTTTTTTTTTTAAACTGCTGTTGTTGTTACGATATATTGCATAGAAACGATCACTTATAGATGCTTATATGTTTTTGGAAAAAACGAGCCAATCAGATGACTGGATTGTCAGGCCAGCGCTCGGGGTGTTGATGCTGTGCAGCAATAAGCAGTATGCACAGTAGCTATGTTCAGCAAGCTGTGGAACAAGAAAAACAATGTGTACGGAGCAGCATGCAGCTGTACTTATCAAGCTGCAGCAATCAAGAAGCTAGAATTATAAGACAATTATGTAGCCGCACTCAGTCAGCTGTAATCATTAAACGGCTGAGGTTATACCACAGTCTATGAAAGACCGAGACAATGTAGTGATCAGGCTGTTCCAGAAGCGGAAAACCTCTTGAAAACAGAAGTAGACAACCTGGGGTTGACAGTCCTCCAGCTGTTGTTGAACTATACATCCCAGCATGTCTGTGAGTAAGCTGAGATGCACAGAATTGCTAAGTTGCTAAGTTTACTCTAGGAAAGAGTAGGGCAGACAGTCGTTGTGTTGTATTTGCATTCAGCAATATGACATAAGTCCATATAATATTTATAGGATTTACTTGAAACAAATTATATATATATATATATCTTGGCCCGTGCAAAATTTTCGCACATTGGTGGTCGGGGGCGCAGGCAATTTCAGAAAAAGCAAGCTGGTCAAATGTAAATGTATTTCATGAGCTGATGAACACAGACAGGTATTTATAGATGTAGATTGGTAATACAATAAATTGTTTTGATAAGAAGAGACTATTGGTCTATTGGGGCGTCTGTCACTGTGTGTTCCATATTATAGTGCTGGAGCAGCCCGCCTGAGAATACTATGGGCGTCACTAATAGGTTGCAAGCCAGACACTTTGCATCACACTTACATGTGTGACTGGCGTCCTATGCAAGCCTTATCTATGTGCATTTTTTCTACTAGGCAGCCAACCCGTCCATGGTTTGGTAGGTGTGGGGTGGTTGGTTTTATCGGTAGTTTGCACCTGAGCTGCCCCTTGCCTTTATTAGTGGAGGCCTGCTGCATCCTGCTATATGTGCATTTGTCATCAGACAGGGTTTTGGGAAGGCCATATCTTGTGGTATGAGTTTTTTTGATAAGAGGCCAAAAAATGTTTTCTGGTTGAGGTGCCACCTGCAGGTCATTGTGTCTTTCTGCAGGTTTATGAAAATGAATGTTTAAACTGTATTTAGTGATAAAATCGTGAATGTGTTGTTTGTTTGGCTGTTTTCTTGCTGAAGGGAGCAAGTTTACCATTCAAATGGTGTATCGTGTGTGTGGAGCGAAGTAATCAGCGAAAAAGCAGTGCATGTTTACAAATGTGTTCGTAGTGCGCTTTGGGGTACTGTGGTGCCACCTGCAGGCCATTTTTCCTTACTGCAGGTTTATGAAAAAAAATGTTTAAACTGTATTAGAGATGCCCTTAATCTGGTTGACTGGGACAATGTCCTCAGAAATAAGAATGCAAATAATAAATGTTGGAAACTTGGGCCGAAAGGTGGCAGATGCGGTTTAACAGTGATAAATGTAAGGTTATACACATGGGAAGGAATCAATATCACCATTACACACTGAATGGGAAGTAACTGGGTAAAGTTGACAAGGAGAAGGACTTGGGGATCCTAGTTAATGATAAACTTACCTGGAGCAGCCAGTGCCAGGAAGCAGCTGCCAAGGCAAACAGGATCATTGGGTGGTCAGGATACACATGATGAGAGCATTATACTGCCTCTGTACAAATCTCTGGTTAGACCACACATGAAGTACTGTGTACAGTTTTGGGCACTAATGCTCAGGAAGGATATAATGGAATTAGAGTGAGTACAAACGAGGTCAACAAAACTAATAAAGGAGATGGGGAACTACAATACCCAGAGAGATTAGCAAAATTAGGATTATTTATTCTAGAAAATAGACGACTGAGGGGCAATATAATAACCATTTATAAGTATATAAGGGGACAATACAAATATCTCTCAGAGGATCTGTTTATTCCAAGGAAGGTGACGGTCACAAGGGGGCATTCTCTGCGTCTGGAGAAGAGAAGGTTTTTCCACCAACATAGAAGAGGATTTTTTACTGTTAGGGCAGTGAGAATCTGAAATTTCTTGCCTGAGGAGGTGGTGATGGCGAACTCAGATGAGGGGTTCAAGAGAGGCCTCGATATCTTCCTGGAGCGTAACAATATTGAATCTTACAGTGATTCAGTTCTTTAGAAGGACGTAGATCTGGGGATTTATTCTGGCAGAATATAGGCTGAACTGGATGGACAAATGTCTTTTTTCAGCCTTGCTAACTATTTTACTAAGAGACCACCGCAGTGTTTTATAATAATCAGCTTCTCTACATGTCTGACAGCCATTCCATTCCAATGTCAATTGAATTCCAGCCAGAGTACACCTCATTCTACTTAATGTGCTTCTGATCAGGTGATCACCTGAACAAAATCTTATTTAACAAAGGAAATTATAAAAAAAAAAACCTGCTGTGGTGTTCACAATCCTCTTGCAATAGGAAAAGCTGGATGACAAAACAAGTACTAGTAATATCCCAAAAGTAATAGGAATGAAAAAATAACTTAACCATGCCAAAGGAGTTAAAAAGTCTTGAGTGAGGAAAAGAAGGACTCAATTCTGGCTTTCCTAGCAATAATACAATGAGCGTCACGTTGCCTTCATCCTTAAAATTTCTAAGACGACAGTCCATTACAGCAAAGTCAAGCAACAGACATATATTATATACATATACATACATAAATATATACACATTGCTCAAAAAAATAAAGATAACACTAAAGTAGAACATTCTAGATATCACTGAATGAAATACTCCAGTTGCAAATTTGTATTTATTACATAGTGGAATGCATTGAGAACAATAAAACAAACAAATGATCAATGTAAATTAAAATTAATATCTCATGGAAGTCTAGATTTAGAATTATACCCAAAATCAAAGAGGAAAATAAAATTACAGGCTGATCCAACTTCAGTGGAAATGCCTCAAGACAAGTAAATTATGCTTAAGTAGTGTGTTTGTGGCCTAAACCTGCCTGTATGACCACCCAACACCACCTGGGCAGGGAGGCCAAAAGCTGCCAAGTCAGCTCAGATTAGGGGCAGACACTAGGAAAAGTGTCATCAATTGACTCATTAATTGTGCCATAAATAAATAATTAAAAAAAAAACAATTGACGTTGGTTCCCCTGTAATTTTAATAACCAGCCAGGAAAACTGACAGCTGTGGGCTGCAACCCTCAGTTGTCACGGTTAGAAAGACTTGTTTTCAAGAATAGAGATGAGTGCACTTGTTCGTAAAACGTTTGCCAATCTCAAATTCAGCACGAATGTAGCACATTCGGATTCATGTTCGGTTTCCAGAGCATTTTTACTCAAAGTCGTCACAGTTTGGTAACTCATCGCGTTTCCACTAATGCTTTTGTTATGACTTTAGCTAGGATAGTGGTGCTATATAATGAGCAGGGGGCAACATGATTGTTGAGGGGAGTGGGTGTGTCTAGGTCAGAAGAGCTGCGGAGTGTAATTTTTTTTTTCTTTAATAACTTAATGTGTGTACATTCCAGCAGCCAATCAGGGCGCTGAAACCATCATCAACGTCATGACACAAGGGCTTCCCTCACCATATAAAAAGCGTACATGTTGTTTTGCGGGCACCATTTTCTCAGTGCAACAGAGAGGTCGCTCCTGCTGCAAGTGAACTTGTCATTTAGCTAGGTAATATCCTGTCCTGAGTGAAATCGACCTTCCAGCATCTAACTAGCTTGTGCTAATATGGCGTTGCAATGAAGAATCAGGACGCCACATTTCCTCTTATAAATAATTAGGCCTAATATAGGGGTTCAGCTAGGAGGCAGTATGTGCTAATCCAAATAGTTTGTGATAAAACTTTGTTGCTGTGGAAAATCAAAAGTCGACATTTCCGCTTAAAAATCATTAGGCCTAATATTGGGGTTGAGCCAGGAGGCCCAATTTTCTAATCCAAGTCATTTGTCATAAAACTATGTTGCATTGAGAAATCAGAAGGCCACAGACTTCTTGCCACATGCTTCTGTGCCATTATTAAAGGTTCTACTGTGGGCCAATTGATCAGTCAACCTATGTTACTTTCCTTACATTTTTCTACCAATAGTACTGTATGAAACTGATGTTTGTGCTATATGAGTGTGGCTGGGAATGAAAAAAAAATTGAAACTATTGCATGAGGCATCTGGGCTACCAGCAAAGAAGGCTTACACCACTCCCTTAACCACCAGATCTTCTCTGAGACTTCAATTCAAAGCTGCAAATGCTGGTCCGGCCCAGACTTTGATACCTCATGCATGGCCCATGGCTGACTGTTGCTGTGCCATTAGCAAATTTCTATTGTGGGTCAATTGATGCCACTTTCATGTTGTCTGCCCCTAATTTTAGCTTTTTGGGAAGCTATTTGTCACCCCTTAAGGTGTTGTGTATACGTTTGGTTTGGCATCCCATTGAATTTAATAGGGTTCGGGGACGTTAGGTGAACTGTTCGCCTAACGTCGGGCCAATCAGCTAATCAAACCGAACAGAGCCTTGAAAGGTTCACTCATCTCTAATTAAGAATAGAGAGATCCCCACGCTCTTTTTTTTTAATTATTTAAATAAATAATTTTTAAAAACTGTATGATGTCTGTAAAAACTGCATTTTTGACAACCAGCCAAGCTAAAGCTGACAGCTGGGGGCTGGTATTCTCAGACTTAAGGAGCCACAGATATTTGCCCCCTGTCTAAAAATAGAAGCACACAGCAGCCCAGAAATTGCGCATCTTAAATGCGCCAATTCTGGCACTTTGCCCGCCTCTTCCCACTTGCCTTGTGGCAAGTTGGATTCATATTTGTGGGTTCATGTCAGAAACATCAAGCCGAGGAGTTCACGGAGAGACACTGAGCTCAACAAGCACTCAAAGCTCTTTGTCTCTGCTGGATGTTAGGCTGTATAGTCGCATCATGGAACAATGCAGCCTGTCATCTAGATGTAGTAGAGCTAGACTGACCTTAATAGACATGGGACAAGAGCGCAGAGCGTCAGAATCAGGATGTGATCCTTCATTGCATGAGCTGCAGTATTCGGTAGTGAATGCTGCGTGCACATACTTGCACTGAAAGTAGGAATTAATGAGCTGGCGGAAGGCAAAAAGAGACCGCCGGCCCAAGCACTATAGGCCCTTGAAATCTGCCCGGAGGCTAGGGAGTCCTCACCTGTGCTTTATACTGTTGATTTGGGTGACAGACTCAATTTAAATGACTTTTTTTTACTTCGCTTTTGAATTTTTTTAACATGAGTTCCCCTTCCAAAAAGAAACAAACAAAAAAAGTGCTATGTAAACACATGAAAAAAGTTTCATCTGCTTCCAAAAATCAAATCACTTTTGGATGGTTTGTTAAACAGCCATTTATTTTTTGATTTTCATTGCCCATCGCAAAAAAAGGAACTTTTTTTCTTAATTGCTTCCCCACAGGTCTGTCTTTGTGAAATGGCCACAAGGTTTTTATAATTTTTACAACAAAAATCTCACTGCTGCCGTAAAAAGAAAATATCAAGTTTGTGGTCATGGCTGAAGCATTCTAGTGCTTTGTCTGCATATTTTTTATTATTCAAATACAAGTTTTCTTTCACTACTTTTAGTAAATGTTGTGAGGTAACATTTTCTCAAATATGAGGAGCACATGAATCTCCTGCTGAATAAAATCTTACCTTCCTCAGAGACAATTCTTTACAGGAGGTCTCAGTAGGAATGAGTTGACGGCCAACTCTACTCTCGGCACAAATGTAAAAAAAATATTTTTCAGAGTATAACATAGCCAAACAGGCATGTCTCTTCCACCAGAGGGATAGCTGGTGAAGGAGGAATAGTTTTGGATTAGAGACATATAGCTAGAGTTTATTGCCTTACAGTCCTTGCATAGGTATACTGCTGCTAAAACCTAAAAACAAAAGTCCTTTTCAGGGTTTTATATTTTTTCCACTAGTAATGCTAGAAAGCTTGCAGTCATATAGTATATATCTAGGGGTGTGATAAGGGACAGGGAAGTCGATGTGCTACTGATGATGCACGTAGAGACAGAGGCCATGGGCTAGGTGAAACTGTGACTGCTCCTAGAGCACAACAAACATGCTCATCCACAAAACCTAGTTTCCGGTCCCATTTTGCAGGGAGGATGTAAGGAGATGAGGGCCTAGCCCTGTAAATATGTTATGACGTATTAACTGTGTTCCTTACATGTCTGTGTGCAGTATATATGTCAGGAGTGTGTGTGTGTGTGTGTGTGTGTGTGTGTGTGTGTGTGTGTGTGTGTTGCGGCCGCATGGCAATATTTAGAGCTAGAGTTAGTTGTAGTACCATTAAGGGACATTAGATGGGGGCACCGGGCATAACTGAGGGAACTTGTGGAGAGGGTTAAATTAGAGGAGTGGTTAGCCAGAGACAAAAAGAAGGTAGTTTTCCCTCATGAGTTAGTTGAACCGGGGGTAGTCATACTGGACAGTGGAGTACAGCGAATGCCTACAGCAGTAGCCAGTGAGGAGAAGTCACTGGAGGTCCTGCAGTTAGAGACTGGGAACTGCGGGACTAGGGAGGCTAACAGAGGAGTCTCAGTGGTCAAGTCAGCTAGCAAGGAAACAGTTGAAGTGACAACCAAGCCAGTCTATGGAAACTAGCCCGTGTCTGGAATCATGCAAGCCAGGGAGGTCAGTGTGTGAGCCCAATGTGGACGTGGCAGCTGGAGTACAGAAGCTTTGTGAAGAGTCTAGTGAGCTGCAAATCTAGGACATGTACAGGAGCAACAGTGCCGTAAAGGGGTGAGCTGTAAAGGATAAGACAGGTACCTTCGTGGGCTGAAGTTGGCCTCAGGAAGAAGGGAAGTAGTTCTGTGTTCACCATGTTCCGTGTGACGTGTCAGCTTGCTTGTGTGGTTCATACATGTTAAGTGAAAGAAGAAGTAACATACTGCTGTAGATGAAGATGTAGTGCTGTTATCGAGTAAAGAGTCTTGTGGCCATCGTCGATATGCTGTGCCCTGAAGAGAATAAAGCTGAGTTGATAAAGTTGTTTACAGCCTCCGTCTGCAGTTATTTGAGTCCCCAGAGTGAACAGCATACGGGTGATGAAATAGCCTCCTGCACAGTGAGTACTGGAACGACCGCAGAAGCTACCGCCCCGGCAGCCATTGTATTACAAGAGCGTGGGACATTACTCTTGAAGGCAGAACAATGCAAAGGGGTGGTCAGTTGGATGGCAGATATTGCTTCCAGTAGGTTTCCCAGCACCACTGTCTTCCACATTATCCAGTATAAGTAGCCAAGAGTCTGGACTACATAATCCTCACCCTGATCCTCCTTCCTCCCACCATGGAAAGTCCCAGGACACAAGTGCCCCTACACACAGACATGCCGAGGAGCTCTTTTCATTTCCATTTATTGATTCTGGCCTCTCACCATGCACATCTGAAGAGGGACATGAGGAGACTGTGTGTAGGGATGCGCAAACATTTGTCAGAAGCCAACTACGGTGGGGAACAACAATTACTGCCTCAAGAGGTAAATGATAATAAGACCCATTTGTCAACAAGTGATATTGTTAAGTCAGGAAGACCAGAGTTTGGAAGTGGAAGACGAGGTGATGGACAATGAAGTCACTAACCCAACCCAGGAAAGTACCAAGCAGAGCGAGAAAAGCAATGCAGAGGTGGAAAGATCCACAGCACAAGAACAGGCAGGAAGAGACAGTGGGGTGATCAACCGGAGAAGGTGGGCAACTGTTCCCCAGAGCACCCACACGGCCCAAGTTCCAAGCCGTGAGGATGATAAAAGAATGGTCATTTGCAACCTGTGCCACACCAAAAAAGTCAGCAAGAGCCTGACCATAACCAGCCTAATTACTGCCAGCATGCTCAGGCACATATCATTAAAACTCTCGACTAGGTTGGCCGAACGCCTGAGTCCACAACCATTTACTGCGGGTGACACCACTGTCTCTTCCCCTGTGCTATGTGCTTGCCATTCCCCTGTCCGGGACACAGGCGTGGATGCCTTCCGTCCTGCACTAGTTGTGGCACATTTGCAAGCACCATCAGCAACCATGTTTAATTTTTTGTTCAGCTGTCCATACCCCAGACGTTGGAATGCAAATGCAAATACCCAGCCACCCACAGGCCCAAACACTAAACAGGCACATTTCTAGATATTTTTAGGCTTGTGGACGCTGAAACTTTCCGCAGCTTGATGGTTGCAGTGGTCACTTGGTAACTTGGTCCCCAGCCACCACGATTTTTCCGGGTGTGAAGTCTCAGCTTTACACCAGGATGTGTCCAAAAACAGCACCTGTGCCCTGACCAACATATGGACAAGTGCTTGTGGCCAAAGTTTCCTTGTGGAGGCCGGGACCAAGTAGAACTGTGGGACGGCACATGTGCTACTGATGCTCAGGATTGCAGGCCCTAGTTCCATCAGGGTTTTCTCCACTCCTACATTAGTTCCTCCACCTCCTCCTCCTTCATCTCCGAATTGTCATCATGGAGCATGTCCTCCATATAAGTCACAAGCTGGAAGTATTGGGGCACTGCTTTAAAGCGGCAACAGACTGCTGAAACTAATTTGTTTAGGTGACAAACAGCACACTGCTGCAGAATTGTGGAAAAGGTATAAAAGACCAGACAGATCTGTGGCTTTCGTCGCTGAACCTACAACCAGGCATGGTCGTCGTGTGTGTTAATTGCTGTAACCTGGTGGCATCTCTGAAGCTTGGCAATCTCACAAATACCATGACTGGCCCACATGCTCAACTTAGTGGTTCAGTGGTTTCTGAAAACCTACCCAGATTAGGATTAGCTACTTGTAAATGTACGCTGTGTGCGCCCATATCTTCAAGAAGGCTACAGCTGCCGCTGGTCTGGCAGTGCTGCAGGGTGTATTGAAGACCCTACTTCTAATTTTTGACAGCCGTTGCACTTAGGGCATAGGCTTTATGAGTCTAGAAGTCCCAATGCCTAACAATTTTAACAAAATGTGGATGAGGCTCTCCATGTGTCTAATACAGGGAGTACAGGAGTCCCTTTTCCTTATAATTTTTGGAAGCAACCAAGCATGTACCATGAGCCTCAGCAAGACGCTGGGACTAACATCTGTGCTGAGCAGCAATCTGAGCAGTTGGACCCGAATGGGGGACCGCAGAGGCAGATAAGGCTTGGGTTCTATCCTGTGCAGCATGAGGATCCTGGCGCCTAACAATGGTCTTCTGGAAAAATGCTTGAGTTTTCCCATTGAGTTCCATTAATCTTGGTGTTAGGGCTAGCGGAATGCACCAAGAAAGTAGAGTATGGTAGCAAGGGGTGTCCGCAGCCCGGGTTCCACTGTACAGAGATGTTACCTGCTGCTTGGTAATGGTGGAGATTATTTGCCAAAATAATAGATGAACACACGAGTTCTGTTGCTTCACAGAACCGCCTTGCCGCAGAGAGTAAATACCGAAGCCTGTTAAGACTCACAGGGCTCGGCCGGGAGAGCACTAGAATACAGTCACAGGACTCTGCTCCAGAGGCACAGGGATAGAGTCCTTCTAGACCACTACCGATCGGCGCCGCAGCTGCGGTGCCAACAAGAAAGTAACTGAAATATTAGCGCACTAGGTGCGCACGGCAGCGCTCTGGTGGACGCCACTAACCACACTGATAAGGGCAAGGAAAGTGCACGGCGCCGCAACTGGCGGTTGCAGCTAATTGACACAGTACTAAGGTGCCTTGTGCCGGATGGCACAATATGGCAATAAGTGAGGTGCTGTGACTTGGAAGCACTGTGGCGCAAAGGCAATGCCACTGGTAGGCGCTGACTATGCTCAATACCCTATAGACAAGCACAACCAGAGGGAGGGAGTCATAATGAGTCGGTCACCCGAAAACAAGCATCCATCATCACACACACAAGTAGCAATAACTCTAGACTATCGCATGGCCATGCAAGTCCTTTATAGTAGCGTCCTTCCGGGACCTTCCCCGTGGTCCAATCGGAACAGCCACAGGACCTGAGCATGTGATCCCTGAGCTCCAATGAGAGGTTGAGTCACGGGCATGCTCAGTAGTCTGAAAGAAGGACTTAGTCCCAGGAGCTGCTCACAGATGACTAGTGCAGGTTGCTATAGCTGACCCAGGGATAGCAGCAGCAACCAAACTGACATAACCAGTATGAGCAAGACGCCGGGATCGACGTCTCTGCTGAGCAGGACCCTCTGTGGCCAAGACTGAAAGGGAGACCGCAGAAGGCAAGGCTCGGGCTTCCTCCTGTGCAGAGGCAGGAACCCGACGCCTAACACTTGGTGCTCAAGTCAAGGTAATGCAAGCGTCCGACAGTCTCGTTTCGAGTACCGAGTTGGGACGAGCAAGCACTAAAATGCCCAGATGCTCATTTCGAGTAACGAGTATAATGGGAATGGAAAATTCGAGCACTTTTCTGGCAAACCCTACAAGGAGGTCTGGGGGGGTAGTGAAAATTTTGAAATGGATGGAAAAAGTGCTGAATGCAAGGATAACAGCATGAGGAAGACCACTGTAAGCATCTCTGACTTCCAGATCTGCTGAGAATAATGGTGTCACACTTTTCTCCATTTTAAATACTGACAATAAAACATTAAAAATCGATTTCCTGTATAATGACTTGTATATAAGGCAACATTTTAAAAGGATTTAAAAAATAATAATTTAAGTAAACCAAAAATTAACTTTTTATTAAATTTCTATAAATTTTCTATTAAAAAGATTGGAAATTTTAGTGTAATTTAAGGAGAAACCAAAAATTGCCAAAATTGGAAGAAAGTATGACTCAAATACATCCTGTATTGTGAAAAAGTGTAGTTGTAGTATTTCTACACTCAAAGGCTGTGCACACAGTGCAAAGCCAGAAAAAAATTATAAGGCGGGTCATCCATACACTCTAGAAGTCACCAAATGGAGTACCTCATAAATAAAATAAGAAAGTGTAGTTGTGCCACTTGTCCGCTCATAAAGACTTTGCACAGTCATCCATAAACCCTTGAAGGCCACAGCTTGCGGGCTTCATTCCAATATTTTGAAAGTGTAGTTGATATACTCTTACACTCATAAAGGCTTTGCACAAAGTGCAAAGCCAGGAAAGAATGATAAGGAGGGAAAAACAGTAATTCTCTTCAAGTTTTCGCTTCTTCTCCTCCTACCTCTAGGAGGCTGGCTGGACTGCCTCCACCTGCTTCCTGGAATCCAATACACAATTGACTGGGCTGTAAGTGACCCATCTTCGAGTAGTGTCATAGCTCTTGACATTTAGAAATGGGCGACAGCCCCCTGTGTCACCTGCACATTCACCTGTTCCTGCATAGAAGGAGGGGAACCCAAAGGTTGTCCAATATCTCAAGGGTGGTAGCCCCTTCTTGAGTCACCTCAAAGAGTTTGTCCCAGGCTCGTTCATTTCGCAAGTAGGGAACACCCTGCTCCCTTTCTTCTTGGATCACACTCACCGCATACCAGTGATGTAGACTCTCAATTTTGAGGAATGTGACCCTAGTTCCAGCCATCATTTCTTGCAGTCATTGAGGCAAGTGTTCTGTCTTTCCTGCCCGCTGGTTGAACAAGATGTGAAGATGGGCCCAAACTCATCTCCAGACCCCCATCTCGGTTGCCGGTTGTGCGTAACGACCCCCCCCAGGATGCCAACTCTTGGCACATTGCAGCTTGTGAGCCTATTAGCGTGACTCCAGCCCTGATCCTGACTTGCTTCCTTCTCTCTTCCGACCATTCTTGGCCCCGAGTCCAGTGACCAATTCTTGGATCCGGGCTCTCCCGTCCGCTGTCAACAAGAACTCCAACTCTAGCTCCTGCACTAGTGCTGCTGCTGAAAGTGAACTTGTCAGTTAACTAGTTAGGATCCTGTCCTGTGTGAAATCGAACTTTTAGCATCGAACTAGGTTGTGCAAAAACTGTGTGGCAGTTTCCAGAGGCCCCATTAGCTACTCCAAATCATTTGTAATAAAACTCTCAGTGGCAAATCAGAAGGCCAGATTTCCATTGAAAAATTATTGGACCTAATAATGGGGTGTAGCCATGAGGCCCAATTAGCTACTCCAAATGGTTTGTGATAAAACTGTGTTGCAGTAAGAAATCAGAAGGCCACAGACTTCTTGCCACATGCTTCTCTGCCATTATAAAAGGTTCTCCTGTGGGCCAATTGATCAGTCAACAGCCTGTGTTACTTTCCTTACATTCCTTACGTTTGTGCCATATGAGTGTGGCTGGGAATAAGTAGCAAATCAGAAGGCCAGATTTCAACTTAAATATTGTTAGGCATAATAGTGTTGGTCAGGCACAATATCTAAGAAAATAAATAGTGATCGTTCATTTAGTGACAGGTGACTAACAGCTGTGGGCTTAAGGTTGTAAAACAGCAGGTTACAAGAGGGGAAGGCAATTTAAAACATGAGTGGAAAAAATGAGGTCGTGGTGGAAGGGGGAATAGGCTTGGTGTTCAACGTGTACGTGGGTTAGGTGCTAATGTTAATGAAAACTCAACTGAACAAATACCGTCTCTTCCTATCCAAAGATCACTGACAACATCTGTTACAGGACGGGCTATTCGACTCCCTTTCTTTGGCAGCCGCACAGCGGTACGCCTTTTAGAGGAGGCTCAAAAAGAACATATGCTACAGTGGATGGCAAGCGCTGCATCAAGTGGCCTCTCCTCTTCTTCCTCCACCTTAACATCCCTCACAGTACAACCCTCAGAGGTGACACGCCGATCACCCTTGGTTTCCCCAGTGTCAAAAATGTGCAAACGGCCAACTGACTGTGGGGAACCACAGATGGGGCTTTCTGCAAATCTGTTCACACTTTCTATTCCATGGTCATCCTAGGTCTGCTCCGAAGATTCACAGAATCCAGATGAGGAAAGCATCTGCACCCATGCACCAAAATGTTTTCATGATGGATCAGGGGCTGGACGAAGAAGGGTCCAAGCAGAATCCAAACCCAAGAGAGACACGAGAGTGTCATACACATCTTTTTAGGGCAATGGTAAGATTTAGAGGATTATTGATTCAGCACAAATCAATTTGTTGCAAACAAAATTTCCCAGCCTTATTTGGTGAAACTAGTCAATTCAATTTTCAAAAGATTTGCTCATTGCTAATAAATACACATATAATCAATCTTCTGATGTATGAAACTCATCAGATTCGCTAATTACGTGTTATATTATTACAGTTGCTGTGTCTTCAGTAGAATGCTTACAAGCTTAATTGATTTACATTTCAACAGTGCTCCATTTACACTCCATTATTACCCTTCACTATTTTTTACACTACTCTCTTCTCATGTCTTTCCTGTTCAAAGCCCTTTCACTACATGGTTTCAGTCTCACATGCTGTTCTCTTACCTTTAAGGCCCTGTCACACATAGCGATACCAGCGATCCCGACAGCGATATCAACGTGTCAGGATCGCTGGTAAGTCGCTATGTGATCGCTGGTGAGCTGTCAAACAGACAGCTTCACCAGCGATTAGCACAGCTCCGGTCCCAGTAATCCTTTGCGAGAATTACCGTGATGATGTCCGTTCTCGTGGGATCGCGAAGTCTCGCGGTCATTCTTGCAAAGGATTACTGGCACTGGAGCGTGGAGAGAGGCGGGAATGCTGCGCGGGACGTCGGAAGGTGAGAATAAAAATATATATTTTTTTTTATTATTTTATCGCTGATCGCTGGTCTCCCGCCTGTCACACGCAGCGATGCGTGCTGGCCAGCGGGAGATCAGTGACGAAAGAAATGTCCCGAGATTTCCCAGAGCGATCAGCGATACCGGCAGGGGGGCCGGTCGCTGATCGCTGTCACACACAGCGATCTCGCTGGTGAGATCGCTGTTGTGTCACAAAACTTGTGACTTAGCAGCGATCTCGCTAGCGAGATCGCTATGTGTGACGGGGCCTTTAGCCTCAGTTGATTTCTGTTCATTTTTTTTTTTTTACAATGCTTCAATCTTATACTCCGTCTTATAAAAATTGTTTTTTATTGCTTCATTGTTACAATCAATGGATTGTCTCTTTTCCACTCTTTTTCTTAATTCTTTTTACCATTTTCCCACTAGGATATTACAAGTACTAAGAAAGTCTGCGCTGTATTACTAATTGGATACTTCAGTACTGGTTAGTCTAGAACAGAGCATAGTTATACACTGCTCAAAAAAATAAAGGGAACACTTAAACAACAGAATATAACTCTAAATAAATCAAACTTCTGTGAAATCAAACTGTCCACTTAGGAAGCAACACTGTTTGACAATCAATTTCACAAGTTGTTGTGCAAATGGAATAGAGAACAGATGGAAATTATTGACAATTATCAAGACACACTCAAAGGAGTGGTTCTGCAGGTGGGGACCACATACCACATCTCAGTACCAATGCTTTCTGGCGGATGTTTTGGTCACTTTTGAATGTTAGTTGTGCTTTCACACTCGTGGTAGCATGAGATGGACAACCCACACAAGTGGCTCAGATAGTGCAGCTCATCCAGGACGGCACATCAATGCGAGCTGTGGCAAGAAGGTTTGCTGTGTCTTTCAGCATAGTGTCCAGAGGCTGGAGGTGCTACCAGGAGACAGGCCAGTACACCAGGAGACATGGAAGTGGCTGTAGGAGGGCAACAACCCAGCAGCAGGACCGCTACCTCAGCTGTTGTGCAAGGAGGAACAGGAGGAACACTGCAAGAGCCCTTCAAAATTACCTCCAGCAGGCCACACATGTGCACGTGTCTGCACAAACGGTGAGAAACCGACTCCATGAGGATGGTCTGAGTGCCCGACGTCCACAGATGTGGGATGTTTTCACAGCCAACACCATGCAGGACGCTTGGCATTAATCACAGAACACCAAGATTGGCAAATTCACCACTGGTGCCCTGTGCTCTTCACAGATGTAAGCAGGTTCACACTGAGCACACGTGACAGAGTCTGGAGACGCCGTGGAAAGCGATCTGCTGTCTGCAATATCCTTCAGCATGACCAGTTTGGCAGTGGGTCAGTAATGGTGTGGGGTGGCACTTCTTTGGAGCGCCGCATAGCCCTCCATGTGCTCACCAGGGGTAGCCTGACTGCCATTAGGTACAGAGATGAGATCCTCAGACCCCTTGTGAGACCCTATGCTGGTGCGGTTGGCCCTGGGTTCCTCCTAATTCAGGACAATGCCAGACCTCATGTGGCTGGAGTGTGTCAGCAGTTCCTGCAATATGAAGGCATTGAAGCTATGGACTGGCCCATCCGTTCCCCAGCCCTGAATCCGATTGAGCACATCTGGGATATCATGTCTCGCACTATCCACCAACAAACACATTGCACCACAGACTGTCCAGGAGTTGGCGGATGCTTTAGTCCAGGTCTGGGAGGAGATCCCTCAGAAGAACATCTGCCTCCTCATCAGGACCATGCTCAGGCATTGTAGGGAGGTTATACAGGCACATGGAGGTTACACACATTACTGAGCATCATTTCCTTGTCTTGAGGCATTTCCACTGAAGTTGGATCAGCCTGTAATTTGATTTTCCACTTTGATTTTGAGTGTCATTCCAAATCCAGACCTCCATGGGATATTAGTTTAGATTTACATTGATCATTGTTATGTTTTATTCTTCACAACGCATTCCACTATGTAATGAATAAAGATTTGCAACTGAAAATTTCATTCAGTGATGTCTAGGATGTGGTATTTTAGTGTTCCATTTATTTTTTTGAGCAGTGTACATTAGGGTGCAGAGGTAACAGTCAGTACTTACTGTACTAGTAAAATCAGTGATATGATTCTGGCAGCATGTGGTGTTTGTTATATTTGGCACATGCAGTAATATAGCTCTGGAGTGTAAGAAAAGGTTTACGAAGCAGCTATATTTATAGATTTCATTATACAGTCTGTGACGGAGTCAGCTTCAGCTGAGTCGATTTCCAGAGTGGACCCTCTGGGTCGTGGCACCCACACACCTAGAATGAGCTGACCTTGTGAGGATCCACCCCCTATACAGGGAGTGTCAGAGGCAAGACCAAGGGGGTGAGCCACCACGACTGCTGGAACCAGACGGCGGGGTCAAGGAAGACGCGAGTGTGAGTGTCGGGCAACAGGGAACATGCAGAATACAAGACAAGACAAAGCGTGATCTCAGGGTATCTTCATTAAAGCGTGGTCTCAGGGTAACATCAGGTGCAAGACATAATTACGATGACAAAGTGATACACAGCAAAATGCGTGCGAGGGCACACCAAGGTCCAAGGCATGGTACGTGCTAGGTGGCACACCTGGGTTCAGGCAAGGGCTAGGTGGCATCGGACTCCGGACATCTGGCAATGATCGACAGGATCCAGACATCAGGCTGCGGACATCAACTCCGGATACCAGGCCGCAGTCATCAGGCTTCCGGACCTCTGGAAACGATCGGCAGGCTCCGGGCATCCGGCAAGCAAGCCAGAGTTAAGGCAAGGAGGCACACCAGAGTTCAAGACATGGTGCGTGTTAGGAGACACGCCAAGGACCAGGGCAGGGTTCAAGGCAAGATGCGTCCTGGGAGAAACACCAGGGTCCAAGGCAGGGTGTGTGCTAGGAGACACACCAGGGTGCAAGTTAGGGTGTGTGCTAGGGGGCACACCAGGATCCAAGTCAGGGTGCGTGCTAAGGGACATGCCAGGGTTCAAGATACTAGGCCTGGTGCGTGTTTAGGGGACACGCCAGGGTTCAAGGTCCTGTGTGCGCTAGAGGAGCCACCAGGATTCAAGATTCAAGGTCCTGCGTGTGCTAGAGGCATGCCAGGGGCACGGTACAAAGAATGGTCCTGGCCGTGCAAGGAGGCATGCCAGGGTCCATGGTTCACGGCAGGTCCCATACGTGCTAGAGAACACGTCGGGCTTTGAGGCTCAGGACAAGGTCCTACTTGTGCAGAGGGCACGCCAGGGTCAGGGTACTAGGCATGGTCCTGCGCATGCAGAGGGGCACCCCAGGGGCAGGCTAGGGCCTCTTTGTGCTAGAGGGCACACCAGGGTACAGGCTAGGGCCTGTGCATGCTAGGAGGCATGTCAGGGTTCATGGCAGGACCTGCGAGTGCTTTAGAGAAGCACAGGGAGGTATGCAAAGGCGCAGGCTAGGGCCTGCGCGTGCCAAGAGGGCACACAATGCACAGTGCAGGGACAGCGTGAGTGCAAGAAAGCACAGAGCACAGCTGGGGCACTGGCTAGCTGGTCGGGCTGAGGCTCAGACAGGTGGGCAAGACTGAGGCGAGCACGGTTGAGGCGCAACAGGCGGACATAGCTAAGTCACTGGCCGACGAGCATGGCTGAGGCACAAGCAGGCGGGCACGCGGAGGAACAAGGCAAGGCAAGGCTAAGCAAAGTACAGGACAAGGAGCGGAACGTAGGCAGAAGCACAGAGCCAGGTACAAGAAAGCGAAGCAGAGCGTATGCTAGAGCCCAGAGCCAGGTCAGAGACAGAGCAGAGTACACACAGGTAGCGGAACGTATGCTGAGGCACAGAGCTGGGTACAAGGGAAAAGTGGAGCGTATGCCAGAGCACAGAGCTGGGTATATGGCAAAGCACAGAGTATAAGACAAGACTTGTGCTAAAGGAGCACGGGAAGGCTGAATACAAAGAAAAGGCTTAAAGCAGAGTACATGGCCAAAGCGCCTACAGACCGCACGGCAAGGCACAGTATGGAAACAGGCTTGTGCAAGAGAGCACAATAGGGCAGAGCAAAGGAAGGAAGCAGAGCTTGTGCAAAAAGAGCACAATAAGACAGAGGATAGGAAAGCCAGGCAAAGACAGGGAACATAGGAAGTACTACAAGGCTAAGAATAGCAAAGACAAAACATGGCACAAAAGACAACACAAGACATGGCACAGGACAATAGACAGAGTACAAGCACAGAGCGTGTGCAGAGAAGCACAACAGGGCAGAGTGCAAGGGCACAGAATACAGAAAGCGACCAGGCAGGACCAAACAGCCTAGCAGGGAAGCAACACAAAACTCAGGCCCCGACCATAGGAAGGGGCGGTCTGATATAGGGCATTAGCACCTGAACTTCCGGGTCAGGACCAGGGGATGACTTCCGGGTCGAGTCCTCCAGAATCATAGAGAGGAGCACATGGTCGGGTCCTCCAGGACCATAGAGAGGATTACTGGATTCGGTCCTCCAGGACCATAGAGAAGACCACAGCAGGCAGAGCAGAGACAGGCGCGCACACAGCAACGGCATGCATCCATGGTGAGGTACGCGTGCAAACTAGCTAAGGCGCACAGCCATGAGGTGTAGCACATGTACGCACAAGCAATGGCGGATAGTCATGAGGTAGAGCACGAGTGCACACCAGCAATGGCAGGCAGCCATGAGATGAGGTGCGCGTGCACACTGCTCCAGGGGTCACGCAGCATAACAGTGAGGTGCGCGTGCACACTGCTCCAGGGGTCATGCAGCATAACAAACATGAGGTGCGCGTGCACACTGCTCCAGGGATCATGCAGCATAGCAGTCATGAGGTGCGCATGTACACTGCTCCAGGGATCATGTAGCATAACAGTCATGAGGTGCGCGTGCACATTGCTCCAGGGGTCATGCAGCATAACAGTCATGAGGTGCACTTGCACACTGCTCCAGGCAGTCATGCAGCATAACAGACATGAGGTGTGCGTGCACACTGCTCCAGGGGTCATGCAGCATAACAGTCATAACGGGCATGACACAGTCTAGTCAAAATGTGGCCTTCTTCCAGAAAAAAAGGACCAACTTTTTATGCAAAGTGGTGTGGGGCGATAGCCATGGATGAGATACTCGTTTCTTGTACCCTGTTATGTTACAGGAAGGTGGGGAGTCCTTGTTTGGTGTGTGGGCTTGTGCTCTGGGGGCGCATGTAACCGATGACTTTGGTTGGCCAGGACCAGGTGTTTGACAGTTTAATGAGGGAGACCACCATTCAAAAATAAAACTTTTTATTAAAAGGTTAATTTTGGGAATTTTCAGAAGATTGCAGATTCACAACTCGTTGAAGAATGTTTTCTTCACAATACTTATCTTCTCGTCTACGGACACTCTGGAACTCCTACCTGGGAGACACTCGTCTTACATACTCTGCTCCATTTAAGCCTGTTATCTCTGTGAGTTATAAACTCTGAGCCATACTGCTAGATCTCCTCTCACTCTGTTCTTTCGGTCACTTCTTTCTCTCAGCTAGGATCTTGCTAACCTCTGTCTCCTTCCCCCTTAGGGACACCCACGTCATTCGACACTGCTCACATCAGACTGTAGGTCTTTTGTCTATGCATTCTGGGCCAAGACATTCTGACAAGAAATGGTCTCTACCCTTTTAGCTTATCCCTCCTACTGTGGGCTAGTCCAAACCATTAACTCAAACTGTCCTTGTTAACTACCTATTGCTGGGCTGAATACAATAACCACAATATAACACATTGCAATATTCAATGCACATGCTCTTCAAGGGGGAACGTGTGCAGTATGTCCATCTCCTTACAGTTAGGTAAACCGTCCAGACCTGGGGTTATGTTTTTAGCAGATGTTGAAATTACTACTTGGATTTGTAAGATGCACAGAGCGGTAGTCATGGGCGAGGGGCTGTTGTTCTCCCACACCCTGGCACCACACAAATAAACGGTGCCCCAATTCTCCTGTTCTATCCGTTTGGTGTGTAACACTCAAGTTTTGGTCACAAGCCTCTACGGTTTTCGATTCTTCAACTTGAGGAATCGCCAAACTTATATTAGGGGACATTAAATTCATTTTATAATAAAGAAGTTTACTTAACTGTCCATTTTCATCATATTGAAGCACGCAGTATTAGGCACAAATTTTTCCGTTTTTAAAGTCCATAGCAAAGTACATTCTGATGTCTGCTGTTCGCTCGCCCTGAGCTATCCCCTTCTTGTCTGACATCTCTGACCTCTAGGATACTCCATCTGGCTTTGCAGCTTCCATGAGTCCATCCCAATTTCCTTATTTGATTCACCATTCAACTTCCTCTCCTAGGAAAATATTGAGACATGCTTCTCAGTGCCTCAGTTGGACCGTGGAGCGATTCAGGAATGTCTGCTCCGCATTTGAGGCTTGTGTTCTCTTGCTGCTGAACAGTCCATGTGTCTCGTGCCCTCAGACCTCCAACTACTGCTCTCTCTCTCCATCTAATCTCTTACTCTCACTGCACTAATTAGAAAGTATTCCTCTCGTTAACTGGCCCTGCCCCTCCCACACTGGAGCTGTTCCTGAACACATTTACTGTTTCTATATAAAACCTGTCTACTTCTTAAACTTATTGTGCCCACCACGGCACTATACCGAATCCTATCTTATAGCTAAATGTTAACCTAAGTTTCCTATGGACCTCACTGTAATATCTGAGGCTTATGGCCTGAACTAGGCACTGAGAAGTGTGCCTTATTCCCTCCCATGCAGACGAAGCCATATGGGGGAATCACGTGAGAGAAATGTAGCGGATCTAAGGATTGCTGCTGTACAGGATGAGAAATCCCTGGGGCTGACAGGAGGACCAAGCGTAGGGATAATCCGAGCTGAATGCAAGCAGGAGCTTGAAATATACTGCGTTGATAAAATTGGAATAACAACTGGAGGGTGCTGTGTCCAATGCTGCATGTTAAAGACTGATGTACTTTAACTGTCCAGTAAAGTTGAACTTGTTAAAATGAACCAGGTGTCCCCTAATGTGTGCGCGGCTGGTCCTGAAACTGAAGACATGCACAGGGAAGGCCTGGTATGTTTACCACAAGCGTATCTCCGTCTGCAGTCTTAGATTCACAGGTCTCCATCTACGTTCACATATTTGCAGACACCTGTCAATTCGGGGTACTGACGGACACTCTTTTAGGGCACTGACATTTGGAAAAAATGGACAGCACTCCGATCAATGTTATTCAAAGGGGCATGCAGATGCCGATTTTTTTTTTTGCAGTGACTGAATCTTAATTTTAAAAAAAATAACCAGTTTGCACTAGTTTCTTCCTTAAATCAGATGAGGGTCTGCCAATTAAGCCTATGGGTGCACACAAAAAAAAAAAACAATGCCATACAGAGCCACAGTATAGCATTCAATTTTTAAAGATACATTGCGATTCTATAACACAAAACTGTAAATTATCTTGTAAATTATTACTAGCTGCTGTAAAAAAAGGTTGCATATACACTCACTGGCCACTTTATTAGGTACACCTGTCCAACTGTGTGTTAAGACTTAATTTCTAATCAGCCAATCACATGGCGGCAACTCAGTGCATTTAGGCATGTAGACATGGTCAAGACAATCTCCTGCAGTTCAAACCGAGCATCAGTATGGGGAAGAAAGGTGATTTGAGTGCCTTTGAACGTGGCATGATTGTTGGTGCCAGAAGGGCTGGTCTGAGAATTTCAGAAACTGCTGATCTACTGGGATTTTCACGCACAACCATCTCTAGGGTTTACAGAGAATGGTCCGAAAAAGAAAAAAAATCCAGTGAGCGGCAGTTCTGTGGCCGGAAATGCCATGTTGATGCCAGAGGTCAGAGGAGAATGGGCAGACTGGTTCGAGCTGATAGAAAGGCAACAGTGACTCAAATTGCCACCCGTTACAACCAAGGTAGGCAGAAGAGCATCTCTGAACGCACAGTGCGTCGAACTTTGAGGCAGATGGGCTACAGCAGCAGAAGACCACACTGGGTACCACTCCTCTCAGCTAAGAACAGGAAACTGAGGCTACAATTTGCACAAGCTCATCGAAATTGGACAGTAGAAGATTGGAAAAACGTTGCCTGGTCTGATGAGTCTCGATTTCTGCTGCGACATTCGGATGGTAGGGTCAGAATTTGGCGTAAACAACATGAAAGCATGGATCCATCCTGCCTTGTATCAACGGTTCAGGCTGGTGGTGGTGGTGTCATGGTGTGGGGAATTTTTTCTGGGCACTTTTTGGGCCCCTTGGTACCAATTGAGCATCGTTGCAATGCCACAGCCTACCTGAGTATTGTTGCTGACCATGTCCATCCCTTTATGACCACAATGTACCCAACATCTGATGGCTACTTTCAGCAGGATAATGCGCCATGTCATAAAGCTCGAATCATCTCAGATTGGTTTCTTGAACATGACAATGAGTTTACTGTACTCAAATGGCCTCCTCAGTCACCAGATCTCAATCCAATAGAGCATCTTTGGGATGTGGTGGATCGGGAGATTTGCATCAGGGATGTGCAGCCGACAAATCTGCGCCAACTGTGTGATGCCATCATGTCAATATGGTCCAAAATCTCTGAGGAATGCTTCCAGCACCTTGTTGAATCTCTGCCACGAAGAATTGAGGCAGTTCTGAAGGCAAAAGGGGGTCCAACCCCTTAATAGCATGGTGTACCTAATAAAGTGGCCAGTGAGTGTAGAAGAAAAGTGAGAAAAAAAAATTGTCCTACTTTTCTGGGTCGCAGCATCATTCAGAGCTTAGCTGCACAGTAGCAGTCAGGTATTATAGAATGGTAGAGTTGAAAGGGACCTCCTGGGTCATCTGCTCCAACTCCCTGCTCAAAGCAGGATTCACTAAATCATCCCAGACAGATGTCTGTCCAGCCTCTATTTGAAGACTTCCATGGAAGGAGAACTCACCACCTCTCGTGGCAGCCTGTTCCACTCATTGATCACCTTAACTGTTAAAAGTTTTTTCTAATATCTAATCTGTGTCTCCTCCCATTCAGTTTCATCCCATTGCTTCCAGTCTTTCCTTGTGCAAATGAGAATAACAATGATCCTTCTACAATGTGATAGCCCTTGAGATATTTGTAGACAGCTATTAAGTCTCCTCTCAGTCTTCTTTTTTGCAAGCTAAGCATTCCCAAATCCTGTAACCGTTCCTCATAGTACATGGTTTGCAGACCGGTCACCATTCTGTTCGCTCTTCTCTGAACTTGCTCCAGTTTGTTGATGTTTTTTTTAAATGCGGTGCCCAAAACTGGACACAGTATTCCAGATGAGGTCTGACCAAAGAGGAGTAGAGGGCAATAATGTCTTCATGTGATCTAGACTGTATGCTTCTGTTACTACATCTCAGAATTGAATTTGCCTTTTTTGCTGCTGCATCACACTGTTGACTCATGTTCAGTAAATGATCTATTCGTATACCCAAGTCTTTTTCACATGTGCTGTTGCTTAGCCCTATTCCTCCCATGCTGTATATGCTTTTTTCATTTTTAATGCCCAGATGTAGTACTTTGCATTTTTCCCTGTTAAAAAAACATTCTGTTAGATGCTGCCCACTGCTCCAGTTTATTTATATCTTTTTGAATCCTATCTCTCTCTTCTCTAGTATTAGCTATCCCTCCTAGCTTTGTGTCAATCATTGATAAAGATGAACAATCCAGGGCCCAAGACAGAACCTTGTGGTACCCTACTTCAGATATTCTTCCAATTGGATGTGCAGCCATTTACAACCACTTTGGATCCGATAACTAAGTCAGGTATGAATCCACCTAACAGTTACCTTGTATATATTCATCTGAAATGCTTGAGTACTTCAGAAAAAAAATAAACTTTGTTCAAACAGCCATCTAGAGACTTTAAGGAAAGACTAGACTACTCTGGTGTCTCACTTAGCTTGCTTTTCTCCACATCACTCTAATTAAATAACAGGTTTATCTCTGGAGTATAGTGGGATAGACCTGTAAATCAACTAGAGTGGTGTGGGGAGAAGCTGGGCAGAGGCGGTATCGGTCTAGTCTGGTCTCTCCCTACAGTCTCTGAATGGTTTTTCAAGCTATGTTTTTTCTGAAACACTTGAGCATCTCAAAGAAATATATACCTATCTGCAATTGTGCAGCTAGGTGATGATGATTCACGCTGCCCATAGTTTGGGCAGCTTGAATCAACAAACAGGTTCCCTATAATATGACATCAATTCAGTCCAAACCAGATCCTACAATTTGGAGTTTAAAACGTGTTATACCAATGGTTATTAAGTGAAATCTGAAGTTATACAAAATTATTTTTACCTGGTTCTCCTTGTGGAGTCCATTTGGCAAACTGGTGGGGTGGCCAAGGTTTACATCCTTTCCCCACCATGCTACAGGAAAATGGGGTCCTGGCTGGCTGTGTGTGCTGTTACCTTAGTAATATGCCACTGCAGACCTCATGCTCTCACTTGACATGGCAGGCCAGGGCCCAATGAGGTAGAGATGAATGAGGGAGACCAGAGTCCAAAAATAAACCTCTCTTTACTGTACAAACTCATGAGAATGATATATATCAGATAGCAGGGATAACAACTAAAGAATTTTAATTCTGCACGGTCCAGAGGCAGGAACTTCATGGTTACATGTCACAGTACATTACTATTGTTACATGTTACAAGCAAACCAATATGGGAATCTAAATATTACCGTCATATGAGGACTTCACTGGCTGAGATACTTTGCTACGACTCCTCACTACTATTCTCAAAGTCCAGTTGATGAGGGCCACACGCTCCTTGGTGCATCACTGTATTCTCAGTTTCCCATAGAACACATGTCCCAGCCTGGTTTTCTTCTCCTCTATGACCCTCAGGTCTAGCTACCCATTTACCTCTTATCTAGTATAGATAATATTTGTTGTAGGCCCCACTTGCCTGATATAAGAAATCCTCCTGCCACTTAATCCCTGTTTACTTCAGAACATGCTATCGGATTATGATCTCCCCTCTTCAAGCACAAACACCATTTTCAATGCAGGTCTGCTAACATTAGGACCATAGGTTCTTCTCCTTTCAGCACTCTTCCCTATTTGCCAGACAACTAGAATGGAGGTCTTTTTGCCATGTAACTCCATGTGCTGTCTCAATAGTTAACCTTGTCTGCAGCTAGCCAACTGTTGCAGGCCACAAACCAGACAAAACAACATATCCAACATTTAAAACAGCACACTACACTATAAGATATAACGATATGATCTTCAAGGGAGGGTGTCGATAGCTTCTCCATTCCTTTACAAAGGAAATAGATGTGAACAAGTTAACTCTCCTTTAGAAGGAAGAAAACTGTCTCTCTAATGCTACATATAGGTAGCTATACTTTAAGTTATTATTATATTATGGGTTATTATGAAACCAATTAAAAGAACATTGAGAGAAGACTAGGGATAACAACTAAACCAGACAATTCCAATGCAGTTCTTAGAAAGCACTGGTTCTCCTCCTCTTGGGTTAATTTATATATTCTACCTTTATGATATAGTGCCAACATACTATATACATAATAATTTTACACACATTGATAAAGCATTCATAATAGTGTTTTAATATTTCTGAAACACAGCTTGAGATATAGTAGACACCTAGCAAGTAACAAAGTGGTCAAAAAAAGAAGCTCTGACAGCCTGCTTAAACAGCCAGAGGACAATATGTATTCTTTCTTTATTGCTGCCGTAAAGCAAGCTTCAAAAAATATTGACACGGAGAGAAAATTGCACATACATGGAATCTTGACAGGAATGATGGCAACAAAAATCCCAGGTCTCTGAAGACATCTTTACAACATTATGGTATGTCAACTTGCCTATTACAGATATATTACAAATAAACAAATTACACCGGCCACTGCTGAGAAGCTGTGTAGTTTGTCATAAGCTGAATACCCACATACTATTTCATGGCAAAAAAAGGCTTAGAATTTACAGTACGAGGTAAATTATCAAACGCCTATGTCTGTTTTTCACAACAATGAGAAATGTTTTCAAATTGATGCTATAATGATCTTTAGAGTTAGAATGCATTACTTGCGTCAACCCGGCAGATGCTATTTATTTTTCCTAACCAATGCCATCAAAACCATAACATTTTCCCAACAGAGACTGTCTCCTATTCGTGCCACAGAATGACATTCTTCTAATATAATTTGTATTTTACTTTGTAAAAATACATTTGACTTACATCCTCACATTTTGTCTTCTTCCTCCAGATAAATCTCCTTCTACTGAAGAAAAAGCCAACATTCAGACCTGTTTGTAAAAAGCAGGTTTTGTAAAAACAAAAAATAAAAATAATAAAATACACAAAACAAGTCCAATTAAAACCAACTGTCACAAAAGAGCTTTTGCTGCAGATATGTAATTTGTAACAAAATGTCATTCTGCATCATTTTGTCCACACTTTAGGTTCTTTGAAGATAGACTATACCAGTTACACAAATAATACACTTTATTTATGTCTAAACATGATCAATGTGAATGGAATTAGCTTTGAGCATTAGTTATAAATAGGCAGCCAAGGAACCATCATGTAGTAGGTTGTTAGAATGGTCCATCATATGCAGGTTTACTTATAGTGAACAAAACACAAGAAATATGGAACACGGAATTACAAAGCTGAAAGATCGGTGCCTACTGGTCCCACTTTAAGGCTACTATAATAAATTGTCTTTAATCTCTAGTCACAATGCTTAATATAAAGGGTTATTCGCACCTCAAAGTGATGGCGTACTGTAAGGATGATTATGTGGGGGGCCATAGTACTGTCTCTCTTTAAAGAGGTTGTCTTTTTGAAAATCCTGGTCACCGGGCATGCTTTTTTATTAAAAAAAACCCCCAAAAAAACGTACTATATACAGTCATATGCTAAAGTTTGGGCACCCCTATTAATGTTAACCTTTTTTCCTTTATAACAATTTTGGTTTTTGCAACTGCTATTTCAGTTTCATATATCTAATAACTGATGGACTCAGTTATTTTTCTGGATTCGAATGAGGTTTATTGTACTAACAGAAAATGTGCAATCTGCATTTAAACAAAATTTGACCGGTGCAAAAGTTTGGGCACCTCAACATAAAAGTGACATTAATATTTCGTACATCCTCCTTTTGCAAAAATAACAGCCTCTAGTCGCTTCCTGTAGCTATTAATGAGATCCTGGATGAAGGTATTTGTGACCATTGCTGTTTACAAAACAATTCCAGTTCAGTTAAGTTTGATGGTCGCCGAGCATGGACAGCCCGCTTAAAATCATCCCACAGATGTTCAATGATATTCAGGTCTGGGGACTGGGATGGCCATTCCAGAATATTGTAATTGTTCCTCTGCATGAATGCCTGAGTAGATTTGGAGCGGTGTTTTGGATCATTGTCTTGCTGAAATATCCATCCCCTGCGTAACTTCAACTTCGTCACTGATTCTTGCACATTATTGTCAAGAATCTGCTGATACTGAGTTGAATCCATGCGACCCTCAACTTTAACAAGATTCCCGGTGCCGGCATTGGCCACACAGCCCCAAAGCATGATGGAACCTCCACCAAATTTTACTGTGGGTAGCAAGTGTTTTTCTTGGAAAGCTGTGTTTTTTAGCCTCCATGCATAACGCCTTTTAGTATGACCAAACAACTCAATCTTTGTTTCATCAGTCCACAGGACCTTCTTCCAAAATATAACTGGCTTGTCCAAATGTGCTTTTGCATACCTCAGGCGACTCTGCTTGTGGCGTGCTTGCAGAAACGGCTTCTTTCGCATCACTCTCCCATACAGCTTCTCCTTGTGCAAAGTGCGCTGTATTGTTGACCGATGCACAGTGACACCATCTGCAGCAAGATGATGCTGCAGGTCTTTGGAGGTGGTCTGTGGATTGTCCTTGACTGTTCTCACCATTCTTCTTCTCTGCCTTTCTGATATTTTTCTTGGCCTGCCACTTCTGGGCTTAACAAGAGCTGTACCTGTGTTCTTCCATTTCCTTACTATGTTCCTCACAGTGGAAACTGACAGGTTAAAAATCTGAGAAAACTTTTTGTATCCTTCCCCTGAAAATCTATGTTGAATAATCTTTGTTTTCAGATCATTTGAGAGTTGTTTTGAGGAGCCCATGATGACACTCTTCATAGGAGAATCAAATAGGGAATTACTTGCAAGTGGCCACCTTAAATACCTTTTCTCATGATTTGATACACCTGGCTATGAAGTTCAAAGCTCAATGAGGTTACAAAACCAATTTAGTGCTTCAGGAAGTCAGTAAAAAGTAGTTAGGAGTGTTCAAATCAAGAAAATGATAAGGGTGCCTGGTCAAATTTTGTTTAAATGCAGATTGCACATTTTCTGTTAGTACAATAAACCTCATTTGAATCCAGAAATATAACTGAGTCCATCAGTTATTAGATATATGAAACTGAAATAGCTGTTGCAAAAACCAAAATTGTAATAAAGAAAAAAGGTTAACATTAATAGGGGTGTCCAAACTTTAACATATGACTGTATATATTGCTCCATACAGAATGGCCCCTATATAATGCTCCAGTATATGATGGGCCCCATATATTGCTCCAAACAGAATGGGCCTCATATACAGCTCCATATATAATTGGCCTCATAAGATGCTCCTTATGTAATTGGCCCCATAAGATGCTCCTTATGTAATTGGCCCCATAAGATGCGCCATATGCAATTGGCCCCATAAGATGCATACATTAAAAAAATGAAATATTCACCTCTCGTCCCTGGTCGCTGCTCTGCTCCAGACTCCTTAGCACTGCCGGCTCCCTGTACGGTGACTGTTCAGACAGAGGCAGCACAGTACTGATGTCATCTTGCCCTCTAACCTGAACGCCACAATCAGAGGATGAAAGACGCCGCAGCGGTGGAACAGAAAGATGTGAGTATCGCAAGTGCTGGGGCCTGGAACAAGTGGGGGCAGAGGCACCAGTGTCACCGACAGCGAGTGAGCCCCCATCGGATGCGTCGACTGCTGATGGTTGATCAGGTAACATTCTGTTTTGTAGCTAATTGACCATCATTTATAATATTCTATTTTTGAAAGAATAGACTGTGCTGAAATTTAGAAAGTGTCCCTACATGCAACTAGCACTAGTTTTGGGCCATAGACCTATTATCATACCTCCCAACTTGTAAAGACAGGAACGAGGGCCATATATTGTGGCATCCAAGTATGATGACCAATGTCAAATTTTAACACCCCTTTCAAAAATTAGGATGCCGCTCACACAGTATGATGATCCCACAGTGATTTCCTTGCACAATGCAAAGTACCCATAATGCCCTTCTATCCTCTTTGATGTCCTAAAAATTATCCCCACACATTATGATGCACACAGAGAATTCACTCTCAGAGTGATGCTCCCATCCTGCCCTTCCTTCCTATTCAGAGAAGTGCCCTAAGTAAATTAAAGAAATTGTAAAAAAATGATCCTACTAGCAGAGCCATATTTCTATATTATTCTGCCCTATGCACTAAGCCTAATATGCGCCCATAAAGCCCAATTGTAACTCCTAATGCCAAACATCATGATTCACTGGTATCTAAACAGTTATAATAATTACCTTAATTGGTGTTAATATATTAGCTGAATAACAAAACTATACTTTATCATTCATTATCAGTTGTGAAGCCATAAAAATAGGCATTGCATGTGTAAAGTAGGGGATAAATTCTAAAAAAGAATTAACATCCACTGAAAGTCAATTTACTTAACCCCTTCACCCCAATGACCAGGTCAAATTTTACATTTCTGACCAATGTCACTTCATGTGGTAATAACTTTGGAATGCTTCAACGTATCCCACTGATTCGGAGAATGTTTTTTGTGACATTTTGTACTTCATGATAGTGGAAAGAAAAATCGGAGGTTTGGCAAAAAATTATGCAATTTTCAAACTTTTAAATTTTATGCCCTTAAAACAGAAAATAACATTTCCAATGTATCTACTGTCTACAGTATTATACATCAGCACAATTGATTAAATATCATTTTTTGTTAGGAAGAGTTAAAAGCCGACCAGTGATTTCTCATTTTTCCAACAAAATTTACAAAACCATTTTTTTAGGACCAAATCACATTTTAACAGATCTTAAGGGGTCTATATGACAGAAAATACCCAGAAGTGACACCATTTTAAAAACTGCTCAAAACCATAATCAAGAAGTTTATGAACCCTTCAGGCGCTTCAAAAGAATTAATGAAACGTAGAAGGAAAAAAAAATAAATTTAACTTTTTTTTCACAAAAATTTTTCATTAGACCCAATTTCTTGGTTATTATTATCATTATTATTATTATTATTATTATTATTAAAATTGTTGTGAAATTTCTCCTGAGTATGCCAATACCCTATATGTGGGAGGAAACTAATGTTTGGATGCATGGCAGGTCTCTGAAGGGAAAGAGCACATTTTGACTTTTTGAAAGGAAAATTGGTTGGAATCATTAGCAGACGCCATGTCACATTTAGAGAGCCCTTGATGTGTCTAAACAGTAGAAACCCCCTACAAGAGAGGCCATTTTGGAAACTATACCCCTGAAATAATGTATCTAGATGTGTAGTATACAAAAAAACACGGCACTCCAGAGAAAAACAGAGGAGAATTGGTGCTCAAGTAAGGTTTCCAACCCATAGACATATACAAAATTACTTGGCACTCAAAATCGGAGAAGCAATTTTTTCTTTATTGTGCATCCAGACAAAAATAGACTCATATCATATGAAACGAAAACATTCATATGATATGAGTCTATTTTTGTCTGGATGCACAATAAAGAAAAAATTGCTTCTCCGATTTTGAGTGCCAAGCAATTTTGTATATGTATCTAGATGTGTGGTAAACACCTTGAACCCCCAGGTGCTTCACAGCAGTTGATAATGTAAAGCCATTAAAATTTAAAAAAAAAAAATCATATTTTCCCCCCAAAAAATGTTCTTTTAGCCCCAAATTTAGAACTTTGACAAGGGTAACAGATGAAATTGCGCCATACAATTTGCTGTGCAATTTCTCCTAAGTTCACCAATACGCCCTGTATGTGGTCAAAAACTACTTTTGAGGCACAGTGCAAAGCTCAGAAGAAAAGAAGCGTCATATTGGAGATTACATTTTGCAGAAATGGTTTGAGGGTGCCATGTCAGATTGTAAGTGACATAATTTCACATACTACACCCCTCAATTAATTAATATCGGGGTGCAATGAGCATGTTGACATCACATATGCCTCACAGAAATTTATGTAAATCAAGAGCCGCGGAGACACCATCACATGTTTCTCAACGCAAGCAATGACTAGCCAGGTCTTTCACTGGGAAGGAACAACCACGGGAAGGGCAGTCTCCAATGAAGGAAACCACCTATGCCAAAACATGGTATCCATCCACAGACAGCTGTTTCGGGGTATTGCCCCTCATCAGTGTGGAGTAGGAAACTGGCTAGTAGGAGCAATGCCTAGTAAAAGACTGTGAAAAATGAGGATGAATGAACTCATGGAGATCAACATCCAACACTGCGGAGACACCATCACATATTTCTCAACGCAGTGATGCTAGAGCATTGCCCCCATCCCTCATGGGAAATATGCAAAAACATGTAAATCAAGAGCCGCGGAGACACCATCACATGTTTCTCAACGCAAGCAATGACTAGCCAGGTCTTTCACCGGGAAATACCCCGAAACAGCTGTCTGTGGATGGATACCATGTTTTGGCATAGGTGGTTTCCTTCATTGGAGACTGCCCTTCCCGTGGTTGTTCCTTCCCGGTGAAAGACCTGGCTAGTCATTGCTTGCGTTGAGAAACATGTGATGGTGTCTCCGCGTCTCTTGATTTACATGTTTTTGCATATTTCCCATGAAGGATGGGGGCAATGCTCTAGCATCACTGCGTTGAGAAACATGTGGTGGTGTCACCGCAGTGTTGGATGTTGATCTCCATGAGTTCATTCATCCTCATTTTTCACAGAAATTTATAACATTGGGCGGTGAAGAAAGAATAATTACATTTTAACCTCTAAAATATTGTTTTAGCCTCAAATTGTAAATTTGTATTAGGGATAATAAGAAAAATGGACCTCAGTTTCTTGTGCAATTTCTCCTAAATACGCCAATATGATTTTACTTTTGTGGTTTGCAGGTGCCATGACCCACTGGGAGAGCCCCTTAGGAGCTAGGACAGCAGAACCACCCACAAGTAACCCCATTATTCAAACTACACTTCTCAATAAATTAATCTAAGGGTGCAGTTTAAAATATTTCTTTATTGGTACTAATATATATATACTGTATATATATATATATATAGCTGAAGAGCCCGGCGCTGCCCGGGCATAGTAGCTAACTGTGGTTAGTTATAGAAAATTATAATTATCCTCCATCCCATAGTCCCGTGCCCATATACCCATCATACATATCCACGATCCCATAGGCCCGTGCCCATATACCCATCATACATATCCTCCATCCCATAGTCGAGTGCCCATATACCCGTCACACATCCTCCATCCCATAGTCCCATGTCCATATACCCATCATACATATTCTCCATCCCATAGTCCCATGCCCATATACCCATCATACATATTCTCCATCCCATAGTCCCATGCTCATATACCCATCATACATATTCGCCATCCCATAGTCAAATGCCCATATACCCATCACACATCCTTCATCTCATAGTCCCGTGCCCATATACCCATCATACATATCCACCATCTCATAGTCCCGTGCCCATATACCCATCATACATATCCTCCATCCCATAGTCCAGTGCCCATATACCCATCACACATCCTCCATCCCATAGTCCCGTGCCCATATACATATCCACCATCCCATAGTCCCATGCCCATATACCCGTCAAACATATGCTCCATCCCATAGTCCAGTGCCCATATACCCATCACACATCCTCCATCCCATAGTCCCGTGCCCATATACATATCCGCCATCCCATAGTCCTGTGCACATATACCCGTCATACATATCCTCCATCCCATAGTCTCGTGCCCATATACATATCCGCCATCTCATAGTCCCTAGCCCATATACCCATCATACATAACCTCCATCCCATAGTCCCGTGCCCATATACCTGTCATACATATCCTCCATCCCATAATCCGGTCCAATCCATAGTCAACCATTATGACATCATAATGAGCGGCGGCAGGGCTTGCAACCTTTGATGACATCAGCGTCGCCATGGCAACCATTGTGACATCATAATGAGGGGCGGGGCTTGATACACACCACTGCTTCCCCAGTATGCAAATAGGGGCATTGTGACATCACAATGAGGGGTGGGGCTTGATGCGCACACACTTTTTCCCCCAGTATGTAGATAGGGGCAACATTGTTTGGTGAATTGGAACGCGCGGGGTTCAGACGTGTGACTGTGCCAAATTTTGTGGCTGTAGTTGCGACGGTGCGGATGCCTATCCCGGACATACAAACAAACATACACACACACACACACATACATACACACTTTGAGCTTTATATATTAGATATATATATATATACACACACACACACACACACACACACACTAGCTATGAACCCGTTCTATGCCCGAGTGGCAGGCATTTTTATTGGTATATGGTCTCCCATCCTGGTATGTGCTGCACCCCTCATCCCTATCCTGGTATGTATGGTACCCTCACCCCCCAATCCTGGTATGCGTGGTACCCCTTATCCATATACTGGTATTCATGATTCCCTCACCCCCCAATCCTGGTATGCATGGCACCCCCTTCATCCCTATCGTGGCATATATGGCACCCCCCTCATCCCTATCGTGGTATGCATGGTACCCCCTCATCCCTATCATGGTATGCATGGTGCCCTTGTGACACCCCAGAGTCTGGTTGTCACAGTGACATCACCACCCTCTAAGAGGTGAAGTCATGCTTGGAGGCAGAAAGGGACCCCCATGCCAGGCAGCATAGATTTAATCACAATTTCCTGCTGCAGGTCAGAAAAGGGAGAGGACTTATAAATTCTGGCCAGCAGAGGGGGTTGGTGAGTCAGCTAGAAATCAGCTGAGGGTGTTGTCATGGAAATGAAGCAGCTGTGAGCTGTGATTAAAAATGACAGTTAAATGTGAGGACGTGAGGTAAAGAGATCTTTCTGGAAGATCCTGTCAGATAAAGACAGGCAGCTGATCTGTGAAGAGGGAAAGGACAAGAGCAGAGACTGAGAGACTCTAGGGAAGCTAAAATATTGCATATAGCAGACCCCTGAGTGAAGCGCTAATAAAGAGAAAAGGGACATCAGAGTCCTAGGCTGACAGGAGCTGTACGCCCTGACAGCCGAATCTGAAAGTACAGGGGATTGTAAATTCCTGTGCACATTGATCACCTGAGGGCACGGCAGTGGATAAGGAGCCCGGGGCCGACAGTGAAGAGAACGGTACCCGTGGAATAGGCTCACGCTGACAGCCGTACAGGTTAGTGAAACCATCACGAATAGAGGGTGGCATCATAGTTATATACAGCTGAGACCCACACACAAAGCGCAGAAAGGAAGGTCCTAAATCCCCACATGGCAAGGTGGATCCCCTGAATGACTCCAGGTGAGCCGGACTCATTCCATCACCTGCATTTTGTACTCCGGACTGCAACCTATTACCAGTAAAAGGTAAAGAATCTGCACCTCTCTGTGTCTCTCATTTATCTGCACCCCAACGTTTACAGCCATTTTTACCATTTATTTAACATCTTTACCCTAGGACTATTGCTCTACCTGTGGAGGGCTACAACATCAAAGCTGCGCCCAACATCCATCCCAGAGGAACAACACCTCAGCGCTGGTCACCTCTGACCAGAATACCACAGGTGGCGTCACGTATTTCACCATCTATAAACATTATCTTTATTTTTACCACATAAATACCACACAACTTTCCCCTATTCCATTTACTGGACGCCTCTGGGCCACATACCGGGTCGCCGCCGCCATGACACCGTCCCCCATTGAAGTCGACGGGCCCGGTACCGAGTACCCCCAGGCCCCGCGGGGCGCTCCACCCTCACCCCCCAATCCTGGTATGCATGGTCCTCTCATCTGCCAATCCTGGTATGCACGGCCCTCTCATCCCTATTATGATATGCGTGGCCCCATCATCCCTATCCTGGTATGCATGGTCCTCTCACCCCCTATCCTGGTATGCATAGTCCCCTCACCCACCAATCCTGGTATGCATGGTACCC
This sequence comes from Dendrobates tinctorius, assembly GCF_039654945.1. Classification (NCBI taxonomy): domain Eukaryota; kingdom Metazoa; phylum Chordata; class Amphibia; order Anura; family Dendrobatidae; genus Dendrobates; species Dendrobates tinctorius. The sequence continues at coordinate 1,781,148 of NW_027361823.1, read as the reverse complement.
CCTTATCCATATACTGGTATTCATGGTTCCCTTACCCCCCAATCCTGGTATGCATGGCACCCCCCTCATCCCTATCGTGGTATACAAGGCACCCCCCTCATCCCTATCGTGGTAGGCATGGTACCCACTCATCCCTATTATGGTATGCATGGTGCCCTCACCCCCCAATCCTGGTATGCAGGGTCCTCTCACCCCCCCCAATCCTGGTATGCATGGTCCCCTCACCCCCCAATCCTGGTATGCATGGTCCCCTCAACCCCCAATCCTGGTATGCATGGTTCCCTCACCCCCCCATCCTGGTATGCATGGCCCTCTCATCCCTATTATGGTATGCGTGGCCCCCTCAGCCCTATCCTGGTATGCATGGTCCCCACACCCCCCAATCTTGGTATGCATGGTCCCTTCACCCCCCAATCCTGGTATGCATGGTCCCCTCATCCCCCAATCCTGGTATGCATGGTCCCCTCACCCCCCTATCCTGGTATGCATAGTGCCCTCACCCCCCAATCCTGGTATGCATGGTCCCCTCACCCCCCAATCCTGGTATGCATGGTCTCCTCACCCCCCCAATCCTGGTATGCATGGTCCCCTCACCCCTCAGTCCTGGTATGCATGGTCCTCTCACTCCCCTATCCTAATATGCATGGTCCCCTCACCCCCCTATCCTGGTATACATGGTCCCCTCACCCCCCAATCCTGGTATGCATGGTCCTCTCACCCCCCAATCCTGATATGAATGGTCCCCCTCACCCTTATTAAACTGCACACTTTAAAAAAAACAAAAAACATTTATACTCACCTTTCTTCCCCGTGTCCAGCGCTGTCCTGTTCTGGGCGTTTTGTGGTGCCGGACTGGGTGCCTGTGCAGTCCTCGCCTTCCGCCACCATGTTCTTGAAGACACACTGCAGGTTAGAAAAGATTAGAAAAGTTGGCTTGTTCAGCTTAGAAAAAAGACATCTCAGTGAAGATCAAATTTATATAAAGTATATAAATATTTGTGTGGTCATTACAAAAGGACTGGCACATGTCTTGTTCCTTCCAAAGACAATACTAAGAATCAGGAAGCACTCATTACTGGGAAAAAAAAGACAACTCCAGCAGTTAAATATGAAAGGGTTCTTTACAGTTAAAGCAGTCAAACTGTGGAATGCCCAACCACAAGAGGTAGTAATGGCAGACACAATAACAGCCTGTAAAAAAGGGCTGGATGATTTCCACAGTACACATAACATTGTGGGTTAGGGGCCGCGCTCATGCTCACTTGCGATGAAATTGGACAAATCCGTTATAAAATCGGATTGAATTCGTACCAATCAATGTTAACTTATGATGGGGTCTTTATCTGCACTTTTTTCTCCAGCTCGGATCGGATCAAGTTTGGGCTGGAAAAAATTTGCAGCATGCTGAGACTGTAATCGCAAATTGGATTGCATCCCGCAATAGAAGTCAATGGGTGCGATATAGAAAAAAAAATAAATAAATAAAAAAATCGCACAGCACTCGAGCCGTGCGAGTGATGTGCGATTTTAACAGACCGGTGTCCTTTGAAAAGCCGGCGATTCATATGCGGCTATAGAGTAAGAATCACACTGACAGGCTATAATAGAGAATATAGAATACATGTATACACATAGAATAGGTGCATATACACATAGAATGGTGATATGTACAGTATATATATATATATATACAGTGGGGAAAAAAGTATTTAGTCAGTCAGCAATAGTGCAAGTTCCACCACTTAAAAAGATGAGAGGCGTCTGTAATTTACATCATTGGTAGACCTCAACTATGGGAGACAAACTGAGAAAAAAAAATCCAGAAAATCACATTGTCTGTTTTTTTTTTCATTTTATTTGCATATTATGGTGGAAAATAAGTATTTGGTCAGAAACAAAATTTCATCTCAATACTTTGTGATATATCCTTTGTTGGCAATGACAGAGGTCAAACGTTTTCTGTAAGTCTTCACAAGGTTGCCACACACTGTTGTTGGTATGTTGGCCCATTCCTCCATGCAGATCTCCTCTAGAGCAGTGATGTTTTTGGCTTTTCGCTTGGCAACACGGACTTTCAACTCCCTCCAAAGGTTTTCTATAGGGTTGAGATCTGGAGACTGGCTAGGCCACTCCAGGACCTTGAAATGCTTCTTACGAAGCCACTCCTTCGTTGCCCTGGCGGTGTGCTTTGGATCATTGTCATGTTGAAAGACCCAGCCACGTTTCATCTTCAATGCCCTTGCTGATGGAAGGAGGTTTGCACTCAAAATCTCATGATACATGGCCCCATTCATTCTTTCATGTACCCGGATCAGTCGCCCTGGCCCCTTTGCAGAGAAACAGCCCCAAAGCATGATGTTTCCACCACCATGCTTTACAGTAGGTATGGTGTTTGATGGATGCAACTCAGTATTCTTTTTCCTCCAAACACGACAAGTTGTTTTTCTACCAAACAGTTCCAGTTTGGTTTCATCAGACCATAGGACATTCTCCCAAAACTCCTCTGGATCATCCAAATGCTCTCTAGCAAACTTCAGACGGGCCCGGACATGTACAGGCTTAAGCAGTGGGACACGTCTGGCACTGCAGGATCTGAGTCCATGGTGGCGTAGTGTGTTACTTATGGTAGGCCTTGTTACATTGGTCCCAGCTCTCTGCAGTTCATTCACTAGGTCCCCCCGCGTGGTTCTGGGATTTTTGCTCACCGTTCTTGTGATCACTCTGACCCCACGGGGTGGGATTTTGCGTGGAGCACCAGATCGAGGGAGATTATCAGTGGTCTTGTATGTCTTCCATTTTCTAATTATTGCTCCCACAGTTGATTTCTTCACTCCAAGCTGGTTGGCTATTGCAGATTCAGTCTTCCCAGCCTGGTGCAGGGCTACAATTTTGTTTCTGGTGTCCTTTGACAGCTCTTTGGTCTTCACCATAGTGGAGTTTGGAGTCAGACTGTTTGAGGGTGTGCACAGGTGTCTTTTTATACTGATAACAAGTTTAAACAGGTGCCATTACTACAGGTAATGAGTGGAGGAAAGAGGAGACTCTTAAAGAAGAAGTTACAAGTCTGTGAGAGCCAGAAATCTTGATTGCTTGTTTCTGACCAAATACTTATTTTCCACCATAATATGCAAATAAAATGAAAAAAAAACAGACAATGTGATTTTCTGGATTTTTTTTTCTCAGTTTGTCTCCCATAGTTGAGGTCTACCTATGATGTAAATTACAGACGCCTCTCATCTTTTTAAGTGGTGGAACTTGCACTATTGCTGACTGACTAAATACTTTTTTTCCCCACTGTATATATATATATATATATATATATATATACATACACTCACTGGCCACTTTATTAGGTACACCTGTCCAACTGTGTGTTAAGACTTAATTTCTAATCAGCCAATCACATGGCGGCAACTCAGTGCATTTAGGCATGTAGACATGGTCAAGACAATCTCCTGCAGTTCAAACCGAGCATCAGTATGGGGAAGAAAGGTGATTTGAGTGCCTTTGAACGTGGCATGATTGTTGGTGCCAGAAGGGCTGGTTTGAGAATTTCAGAAACTGCTGATCTACTGGGATTTTCACGCACAACCATCTCTAGGGTTTACAGAGAATGGTCCGAAAAAGAAAAAAAATCCAGTGAGCGGCAGTTCTGTGGCCGGAAATGCCATGTTGATGCCAGAGGTCAGAGGAGAATGGGCAGACTGGTTCGAGCTGATAGAAAGGCAACAGTGACTCAAATTGCCACCCGTTACAACCAAGGTAGGCAGAAGAGCATCTCTGAACGCACAGTGCGTCGAACTTTGAGGCAGATGGGCTACAGCAGCAGAAGACCACACTGGGTACCACTCCTCTCAGCTAAGAACAGGAAACTGAGGCTACAATTTGCACAAGCTCATCGAAATTGGACAGTAGAAGATTGGAAAAACGTTGCCTGGTCTGATGAGTCTCGATTTCTGCTGCGACATTCGGATGGTAGGGTCAGAATTTGGCGTAAACAACATGAAAGCATGGATCCATCCTGCCTTGTATCAACGGTTCAGGCTGGTGGTGGTGGTGTCATGGTGTGGGGAATTTTTTCTGGGCACTCTTTGGGCCCCTTGGTACCAATTGAGCATCGTTGCAACGCCACAGCCTACCTGAGTATTGTTGCTGACCATGTCCATCCCTTTATGACCACAATGTACCCAACATCTGATGGCTACTTTCAGCAGGATAATGCGCCATGTCATAAAGCTCGAATCATCTCAGATTGGTTTCTTGAACATGACAATGAGTTTACTGTACTCAAATGGCCTCCTCAGTCACCAGATCTCAATCCAATAGAGCATCTTTGGGATGTGGTGGAACGGGAGATTCGCATCAGGGATGTGCAGCCGACAAATCTGCGCCAACTGTGTGATGCCATCATGTCAATATGGTCCAAAATCTCTGAGGAATGCTTCCAGCACCTTGTTGAATCTCTGCCACGAAGAATTGAGGCAGTTCTGAAGGCAAAAGGGGGTCCAACCCCTTACTAGCATGGTGTACCTAATAAAGTGGCCAGTGAGTGTATATATATATATTATATACATGCTCAAAAAAATAAAGGGAACACTTAAGCAGCAGAATATAACTCCTACTAAATCAAACTTCTATGAAATCAAACTGTCCACTTAGGAAGCAACACTGATTGACAATCAATTGCACATGCTGTTGTGCAAATGAAATAAACAACAGATGGTAATTATTGACAATTATCAAGACACCCTCAATAAAGAAGTGGTTCTGCAGGTGGGGACCACATACCACATCTCAGTACCAATGCTTTCTGGCTGATGTTTTGGTCACCTTTGAATGTTGGTTGTGCTTTCACACTCGTGGTAGCATGAGACAGACGCTACAACCCACATAAGTGGCTCAGGTAGTGCAGCTCATCCAGGATGGCACATCAATGCAAGCTGTGGCAAGAAGGTTTGCTGTGTCTGTCAGCATAGTGTCCAGAGGCTGGAGGCACTACCAGGAGACGTGGAGGGGGTTGTAGTAGGGCAACAACCCAGCAGCAGGACTGCTACCTCAGCCTTTGTGCAAGGAGGAACAGGAGGAGCACTGCCAGAGCCCTACAAAATGACCTCCAGCAGGTCACAAATGTGCATTTGTCTGCATAAACGGTTAGAAACCGACTCCATGAGGATGGACTGAGTGCCCGACGTCCACAGATGGGGGTTGTGCTCACAGCCCATCACTGTGCAAGATGCTTGGCATTTGCCACAGAACATCAGGATTGGCAAATTCGCCACTGGCGCCCTGTGCTCTTCACAGATGAAAGCAGGTTCACACTGAGCACGTGACAGAGTCTGGAGACATCATGGAGAACGATCTGCTGCCTGCAACATCCTTCAGCATGACCGGTTTGGCAGTGGGTCAGGAATGGTGTGGGGTGGCATTTCTTTGGAGGGCCGCACAGTCCTCCATGTGCTTGCCAGAGGTAGCCTGACTGCCATTAGGTACCGAGATGAGATCCTCAGACCCCTTGTGAGAACATATGCTGGTGCGGTTTGCTCTGGGTTCCTCCTAATGCAGGACAATTCCAGACCTCATGTGGCTGGAGTGTGTCAGCAGTTCCTGCAAGATGAAGGCATTGAAGCTGTGGACTGGCCTGCCCATTCCCCTGACCTGAATCCGATTGAGCACACCTAGGACATCATGTCTCGCTCCATCCACCAACGTCACGTTGAGCCACAGACTGCAGGAGTTGGCGTATACTTTAGCCAAGGTCTGGGAGGAGCTCCCTCAGGATACCATCCGCCGCCTCATCAGGAGCATGCCAAGGCATTGTAGAGAGGTCATACAGGCACATGGAGGCCACACACACTACTGAGCATCATTTCCTTGTCTTGAGGCATTTCCACTGAAGTTGGATCAGCTTGTAATTTGATTTTTCACTTTGATTTTGAGTATCATTCCAAATCCAGACCTCCATGGGATATTCATTTTGACTTACATTGATCATTTTTATGTTTTCTTATTCTCAACGCATGCACTATGTAATGAATAAAGATTTGCAGCTGCGATATTTCATTCAGTGATATCTAAGATGTGGTACCTAAGTGTTCCCTTTATTTTTTTGAGCAGTGTATAATATATTTCATAGAGAGATACATAGTAGAATAGCCGTTAATTACTTTGTCGACTTTTGTAAAATCATTGCAGAAGCAGACAGGATTGGAGACATGGTTTACATACATTAAACCATTGCAGAACTTTTTCTGTGCCAGAGAAGGAGAGCCAGTGCCTGAGGGCAGATATTAATAGCCTACGAAGGGACCATGGTTATTGCCCCCCCGGCTAAAATCATCTGCCCCCAGCCACCCCAGAAAAGGCGCATCTGTAAGATGCGCCAATTCTGGCACTTAGCCTCTCTCTTCCCCCTGCCCTGTAGCAGGTGGCATATGGGGTAATAATTGGGGTTGATATCACCTTTGTATTGTAAGGTGACATTAAGCCTGGTTAGTAATGGAGAGGTGGCAATAAGACACCTATCCATTACTAATCCTAAAGTTTGCAAAGGGTTAAATACCACTCCCGGTTGTAAACTATTTAACCTCCAGATATGGATTTACGCCGTTGGACTGACTCTATGCCGGACAGGTAAGGTATGTTTTTTTATTTTTTACAGGAGATCAAGGGATTTGTTTGGATTAACAGAAGAATAAAGATGGCAAAACTGTGTGGTCTTTTATTTCATTAAAACACTTTATTCTGCGCGTGTGTGTGTGTGTGTGCTAATTTAACCCTTTACAAACTTCAGGATTAGTAATGGACAGGTGTCTTATAGGTGTCTTAGGGTTAAATAAACACACGCAGAGTGGTATTTAACCCTCTACAAACTTTAGGATTAGTAATGGAGAGGTGTCTTATTGACACCTCTCCATTACTAACCAGGCTTAATGTCGCCTTACAATACAAAGGTGACATTAACCCCTTATTACCCTATATGCTACCCACTACAGGGCAGTGGGATGAGAGAGGCTAAAGGTACCGTCACATTTAGCGATGCACCAGTGATCCTGACAACGATACGACCCGTTCAGGATTGCTGGTGCATCGCTAAATGGTCGCTAGTGAGCTGCCAAACAGGCAGATCTCACCAGCGACATAGCAGTGGTCAGCGGTCGTTACTTACCTGTCAGACGCGGCGATGAAGACGTCCTCCCGCCCGCGTCCACGTGTCGCTCGTTGGCGCCAGCAGGAAGCGGTCGACGAGAAACGGCCCAGGACGTTCTCGCGCAATCAGCGATAACCAGCGGGGGAGCCAGTCGGAGGTAAGTATCACACATAGCGATATCGCTAGCAATATCGCTTCTGTGTCACAAAATCTGTGGCGCTTTAGAGAGACCGCTAGCGATCTCACTTAGTGTGACGGGCTCTTAAGTGCGAGAATTGGCGCATCCAACAGATGCGCCTTTTCTGGGATGGCTGGGGGCAGATGTTTTTAGCCAGGGGGGCAAATAACCATGGTCCCTTTCTCAGCTATTAATATCTGCCCTCAGCCACTGGCTTTCCCTCTCTAGCACAGAAAATTGCGTGGGAGCCCACAACATTTTTTTTCCCGTGAACTCATTCTTTTATTAAATACATACAGCTCCCAAATTTTACACACACACCTACTACCAACAGTCACTGACATAAATAAATCTAACTGTTCTGCAATGGTTTACTGTATGTAAATCCTGTAGGCTTCTGTAATGATTTTACAGAAGCCGACAAATGAATTAACGGCTAATCTTCTATCTATATCTCTATGCAATTATATATTATAATATATATGTCAATGACCGCTATGTCCAGCTATCGACCAATATCGCTGCTCCCATTCACTTCCAAACTCCTGGAGCAGCAGGTCCACGCTGAACTTTCCTCCCATCTCTCATCTAACTTGCTTTTTGACAATCTACAATCTGGTTTCCACCCCCATCACTCCACTGAGACAGCCCTGACCAAAATTACTAACGACCTACTTACAGCCAAAGCTAATGGACAATACTCTATACTCCTTCATCTAGCCCTATCCTCTGCTTTTGACACAGTTGACCACTGCCTCCTACAGCAGATCCTTTCCTCCTTTGGCATCAAAGACCTCGCCCTATCCAGGATCTCCTCATACCTTTCCAACCGCACATTCAGCATCTCCCACTCCCAGACTACCTCCTCATCCCACCCTCTCTCTGTTGGAGTCCCCCAAGGCTCTGTTCTAGGACCCCAAATCTTCTCAACCTATACACTTGGCTTGGGGCAATTCAAAGTCCCATGGATTCCAGTACCACCTTTATGCTGATGATGCCCAGATCTACCTCTCTGGCCCTGACGTCACCTCTCTGCTGTCCAGAATCCCAGAGTGTCTATCAGCCATATCCTCCTTCTCCTCTCACTTCCTCAAACTCAATGTTGGCAAATCTGAACTCATCATCTTTCCTCCATCTCACAGATCTTCCTTACCTATCTATCACAATTAATGACATCACGCTTTTCCCTGTACCAGAAGTCCGCTGCCTAGGAGTAACCCTTGACTCTGCCCTGTCCTTCAAACTGCACATCCAAGCTCTTTCTACCTCCTGTCGCCTCCAGCTCAAAAATATTCCAGAATCCGTCCTTTCCTCAACGCTCAATCTACTAAAATGTCCATCCTTAACTCTGCTCCTCGCTACTCCTCTGCTTCTCCCCTCTGCAAATCTCATCACTGGCTCCCATTCCCTCAGCGTACCCAGTTCAAATTACTAATACTGACCTACAAGGCCATCTATAACCTGTCTCCTCCATATGTCTCTGAACTAATCTCCCGATATCTTCGCTCACGTAATCTCCGGTGCTCCCAAGACCTCCTTTTCTCCTCCACGCTTATTCGCTTCTCACCCAACCGCCTCCAAGATTTCTTCCGAATAGCCCCCATCCTCTGGAATTCTTTGCCCCAACACATCCGACTATCAACCACATTCGGATCTTTCAGACTGAACCTGAAAACCCACCTCTTCAGAAAAGCTTATAGCCTGCAATGACCTTGCTGCCTCATTCACCACTACCTGAGCTAATGACTCACCAACACCGGAGCTGCTGCAACCCCCCCAACCTACCGTCTCCTTCCACACCATCATGTAGAATGCAAGCCCACAAGGGCAGGGTCCTTTTCCCTCTGTACTAGTCTGTCATTGTTAGTCTGTTTACTGTAAGTGTTATCTGTAATTTCTATGTAACCCTTTCTTATGTGCAACACCATGGAATCAATGGTGCTATATACATAAATAATAAAGACACATATATACACACCGTATAATATATATATATATATATATATATATATATATATACACACATACATACATACATACATATGTATACACACACACCCTCCTCAAGAAATGAAGGCAACACATACAGCCTGTTCCAAATGGAATAGTGTTCCCTTTTTTTTTTGAGCAATATATATTTATATTAGATATGTATATATATTAGATACTAGATTATGGCCCGATGCTATCGCATCGGGAGGATGCGATAGCATCACACCTCTTGCCATGTTAACCCTCAACACACACACTCCTCAACACACACTCCTCTCACCTTTCACCATCTCCACTCACTCTTTCACTCCACATACGACCCCTTCTCTCACTCCGTCTCTCATACTCACGCCGTCATCGCCGCTGCTCCACGATCCCCAACATCTTCTTCCGCCGGCGCCATCCTGGATCCAGACGTTGTCCACGCCAGCGACATGTTCTTGCGGCGACGCCATCTTGAGTATCGTGAAATCCCACGATAGTCAAGATGGCGTCACCGGAAGAACATGTTGCCGGCGTGGACGACGTCGGGATCCAAAATGGCGTCGACGAAATCTTGCGAGTTTTCGCCGACGCCATTTTGGATCCCGACGTCGTCCTCGCCGGCGACATGTTCTTGCAGCGACGCCATCTTGACTATCACGGGATTTCGCCGATCCAAAATGGCGTCGCTGCAAGAACATGTCGCCGGCGTGGACGACGTCGGGATCCAAAATGGCGTCGGCGAAATCTCGCGAGTTTTCGCCGACGCCATTTTGGATCCCGACGTCGTCCTCGCCGGCGACATGTTCTTGCGGCGACGCCATCTTGACTATCGCGGGATTTCGCCGATCCAAAATGGCGTCGCCGCAAGAACATGTCGCCGGCGTGGAGGACGTCTGGATCCAGGATGGCGCCGGCGGAAGATGATGTCGGGGATCGTGGATCAGCGGCGATGACGGCGTGAGTATGAGAGACGGAGTGAGAGAGAGGGTTGTATGTGGAGTGAAAGAGTGAGTGGACGTGAGTGGAGATGGTGAAAGGTGAGTGGAGTGTGTGTGTTGAGGGTTAACATGGAAAGAGGTGTGCGGTGACGTCACCGGTTACAACTGGACGGAAGTTGTTACAACCGGAAGTTGCTTAGGGCATTTATTATTATAGATGTATATAATATATACAGCGTGTGTTTGTATATATCTAATATATAAAGCTCAAGTGTGTGTGTGTGTGTGTGTGTGTGTGTGTGTATGTTTGGGATCGACATCCGCACCGTCGCAGCTACAATCACAAAATTTGGCACAGTCACATGTCTGGACCCCGAGAGCGTCCTAGGCTATGTTGTGAGGTGAAATTTTAACCCCGCCCGTTCCAATTCACCAAATAATTTTGCCCCATCTACATAATGGGGAAAAAGTGTGTATCAAGCCCCACCCCTCATTATGATGTCATAATGGTTGCCATGGCAACGCTGTTGTCATCATAGGTTGCAAGCCCCGCCGCTCATTATGATGTCATAATGGTTGACTATGGGATGGAGGATGTGTGATGGGTATATGGGCACTGGACTATGGGATGGAGGATATGTATGACGGGTATATGGGCACGGGACTATGGGATGGCGGATATGTATGATGGGTATATGGGCACGGGACTATAGGATGGAGGATATGTATGATGGGTATATGGGCATGGGACTATGAGATGAAGGATGTGTGATGGGTATATGGGCACTCAACTATGGGATGGCGAATATGTATGATGGGTATATGGGCATGGGACTATAGGATGGAGGATGTGTGATGGGTGTATGGGCATGGGACTGTGGAATGGAGGATGTGTGATGGATATATGG